>NC_050068.2:199606412-200261233 GCF_009764565.3 Dermochelys coriacea | reverse complement strand
CCTGTTTTTTCACACTTACTATCTGGTCACCTTAGGTGCCTTGTACTACTAGCTTATTCTCCTTCCTTTGTAGAAAAAAAAATGCTGATATAAGCACCTGGGTATAACAGAGTCCACGCTTCGGGAGGGGGGGTGGGATGATTGTACCACTCTTATTATACCAGTGTAGTTCAAGCAGTACGGTTTCTGTGTGTAGGCAAGGCCTTGAAATAAGGCTATGTCTACACAGTAGCTAAACCACTGCAGCTGGTCTGTGCCTGCCCTGGCTATCCAGTTGCTGTGTGAGACCTAGCCCAATACTTGCCAAACCCTTGTAACTCGTGCAACTACTTCTATCTACTTCTGTGCTTCATGTAGCCGTAACACATGCAGGTACTTCTGTCCCTTTTGTTCTTTGTTACATGTAGCTGTCCTACTGTAAAGTATTCTTGCCTCTGTTGCTAATAATCCCTTGTATTAAAACTGATTTTTTTTTTTTAAATCCCCATTCTCTTCTCTTGCTGTCAGTTTAGTCTCTGGATTTTTCTCAGTCCAGGAAATGAAAACTGTGAAGACAGTTTCGCTTTCAAATCTTTAGTGCATGCTTTCAGAGGAGTTGTTTCTACTGGGACCCTTTTAGGGGAAAAAACAAAACCACAATCCTCTTCGTCCGTTCAGGCTTCTATAATGTATTTTCCTAAAATATTTTGTACTTCACATCAGAGAGCCTTGTTTGTAGACCACTTTATAGCATTCTTCGTTCATGAACCAAATTTTCTTGCCCCTTGAAGTAAATATTATGGTTTTGTCCATGTTTTAGAAAAGTTTTTGTAACATTGCCTATCACTGTGATTGTGAATATAGAGACAGAAACTGAGGCACAGGGAAGTGAAGTAACTTGTCTGAGTTTACTGAGTGGGTCACTTGCTGTGCTAGGAATAAAACCCAGGAGTTCTAACCCCAAATTTCCCCATCTAACGACTGTAGCACATTGTATTAAAGGAAGACTTGCTGTGCACCATCCTTGCACTTCGAATAGCTTGTTGTGAGAGACTGGAATGCCACAAAACAACAACTAAAAACCAAGTGAACGGTGATGTCAGTTGTTGGCTGCATGTGTGTTCTCTCTATGTGCTGCACGGGCTCTGACAAGATAGCTCACACAGCAGACTTTAATTGAACTGCCCAAGAAGATCACAGACTCTGTTCAGTGGTGACGGAGCGTGGCCAGGTTTATTGCCAACAAAGCACAGTATTGATTTCCTATATGTGCTACAGGTGAACTTAATACGTTTGCTCATGACAGTGGACCAGCAGCTGGACAAAGGGTTAAGGTGAAGCATTCCAGCATTTATAGACTGAAACAAACCATCTGGGATAAACAACTTGCCTATCACCTTATATATTTTGACGTTTATTTACCCCCCCCCCCCGTACCTTTCTCCTGATGTTTCAGACAAAACATCATTTCTGTCAAACCATCTTATCATGTGCTAGGTTGGGGTATTCTTGTCCTAGCCTGCTGGAGTATATTTACATAAACAAGCTATTGTAGCAATGCTAGCAAAACTGGCGTTGAGTTCATGTACCGAACAGTGAACTTGCAGGCAAGCATCTGCTTTTGAGGGGGCCTGACTTTTGCTCAAAGCATAACTTTTGCTGACTTTGATTCAGGCCTTGTACCAGGCCTCTGCTTCAGTCTCTCTTTCTACTACAGATGGATGGGACTTTAAAAATACTCACTAGGAATGCAGCATAATGTAGCCTTGCCTTCTAGAGAAGCTAAGCTTTTTACATTTCACTAGGTTGACAGGGGATTCAGGCTGGTCTATTTTTGGCCCCTCCCACTCTCAGGATCCCAGACTTGTATGTGCTGTAAAATGCACCTTGGGAACGAGTCTTAAGATCATTGCATTCTGAGACTTTGATACAGTAACACAATGCACTGCCATAAAGTCTTCTGATTTATCTATTCTCCCAAACTCTTAAAAGGAGAATTTTCATTGGCATGCAGTATTGATATTCTATTGTCTCTCAGTGGTACAGCAAGAGTTTTGCCTGTCTCATCTGAATCATGCACTTAAATTATATTTTTTCCCTCATCTTTGGAGGGGGGAGGAGAGAGATTAGATTGCTTATATGGAGAAGACTTTGCTTTTTTTCAGCTCCCTTGTTAGAAGGAGACAATTTGGACACCCTCAGACTTAGTCTGTGTCCCATGCTGTGCATCTATGGCAATTAACTCTGGCAGTGGAGGCAGTAGAACCTATGCTTAACTGAAGACTGAATGATGTTGGAGGATTGAACAGAATGGAATTGTAGCCCAGATTCAGAGTACTGGTTGAAATAGGCCTGAGACCTGATAATGAAATCTGAGAGCTGTTCAGGGCAGTAGGAAGGAAATCCACCTCAAATATTACAGTGGTGGATGGCACATCCCAAATATGTATAACTACTAGTTCTCTCATTCTTGGGTAGTCTTAAAATTATGGAGGGGAAACTTCTCGTCTTTCAGTGCTGATGTTGCTTCTTCTGAAGTCTTAAAATTTTCTGTACATTCTGGGTTTACATGAGCATGAATTACACCTGTTTTTTATATTTAAAACTTTCTAGATGTCTGTCTGAATGCAAAAATAAATTGAAAGCTATAAGATTTAAGTGTACTTTGTCCAAATTGAGAACAAGTTAATGAAAACAGCATGAGAAAAATCAATAAACTCAGAACTGTTTCCACATGGCGCACAATAAAGGAATGAATATATACACCAAAAAAGGAAATAATCTCTCTAAAAGTCACATTGGCAGTGGGAACAATCCTTCTTCATTTCTGTACTACTTTGCTTTTTATAATATTAAACTGATGCATTATGTTAATATTTTTTTAGTTCACTTCTTAGAACAGTTACAGAAATCATGGCTGAGAGTGCCTGGTTCTGATTGGCTTTCTGCCTCTTAAGCAAGTATAGCATTGATCACAGGAGCTCTCCTTTTCTATTAGCCAACTGAACTGTTTATAATTACAGAAAAATATGCTTTGGTTATGTGGCAGTTCTGATAACCTTTTGGATTCTGCGAAGAACTACTTTCTTGCTAATGTTCTGTGCCATAGAAAATGGCTGCAGGTAGGCTACAAACTAGGGTACTGACCCCGCAACTGCCTTCAAGCTGGTGCACAGAGCTACCTAGAGCAGGGGTTCTCAAATGTCATTGCACCGCGACCCCTTCTGATAACAAAAATTACTATGAGCCCAGGAACGGGGACTGAATCCCGAGTCCCATTGAACTGGGTGAAGGGGGCCAAAGCCCGAGCCCCACAGGCAGGATGGGGGTGCCAAAGCTGAAGCCCAAGGGCTTCAGCCCCAGGCAGGGGGCCTGGAACCTGAGCCCTGCCACCAAGGGCTGAAGTCCTCTGACTTTGGCTCCGAGCAGTGGGGCTTGGGTTTCGGCCCCGAACCCCAGCAAATCTAAGCCAGCTCTGGCGACCCCATTAAAACAGGGTCACTTTGGGGTCATGACCCACAGTTTGAGAATCATCAAAGAGAGAGTTGCAGGATCAGAGCCTAGCCGAGTTTCTTAAGCCTTGGAAAGTGGGATTCAAATATCAACAGATGTAAATGTTTCTGAATTGTCTTTATTCTAGGAGTCAAAGTTTAAAGAAACTGGAGTCATCACTCCTGAAGAGGTGAGTTTTCAGAACTCCTAAAAAGTACTTAAGGAAGCTATTAAAATAGTAATAACTTGTGGTAAAAGTTGCGATAACATTATAATCAATCTTAAATTGGTTCTTGCAACTGCTAACTTAGTGAAAATTTGAGGATGTGATTACTATTATGTGCAAGGTATTTCTGCTGTTGGAGTCTGTCAGCAACAGAATTCCTCTTGGAATGGTGTTTGGGCGTAAGCCCTAGGCATCCTAATAGAGGCTGAGGGAGAACCCACCCTTCTCTGAACACTGTTTAGGTGGTTTGGTTTTCCTGGGTCAGCAGCTCCATTCTGCATTGCAGTCGGAGCAGGAAAGAGTTCATTGGACTGAAAACTCCCCCTCCCTTAAGCAATCCCGGGACCACCCAGGCTTGCTGAAAGCAGCCCCTCCTTTCCACCATACGTTTTGTTCCCCTGCTGCGGAGTATGTGGTGGGGTCACAACATATTGTTGGCCACCTGCCATGCACCAGCATATCTCTGTACTCCTCTATATGCTGCCCCTAGTTTGGCCATGTTTCCAGTAAGTGCCTGCAGTAGCAGCTTATAAAGGAGTCTGTTGTAAAAGGAAACAAGGATTACAAATTCCTGGCCTGTTTCTTCTCTGTATCGAATGCAATGGTGTTTTTTGGTTTTCCTCCTCTTTCCATCCTTATGTAAAGGGCTAGCATTTGAAAGTTGTTGGCTCTGAAACTGTCTACACAGAGACTACAAAAGAGTAAAATGGAGCAGGGGGGATGAAGGAGAGAGGTAAGGTAAAGACAAATGCAGAGAGAAGGAAGGAAACAGAATCAGACGAAAATGAAGATAGTGGTGGCAAGACAGACAAATAACATAGGAAGATAAATGAGGCAGAAATATCCCAATATTGGCATCTGAAACATCTCTACTGAGCTACACTATGAGCCAGAGGAGATCATTTTTGCTAGCCCACTGGAGTAGTATAGAATGAACCAATTTGTTTAGTGCTAAACAATCTTTTGAGATAATTGTGTTTATTTTATTCTAACTTCATGGCAACCACACCAGAAAAAAAATTCTAGATAACTCAACCACTGACACTTAGCCCTATCATCTGTGGGGGGGGGGGGGGGGAAAGCACAGGGATGTCTAATTAGAAGGGGTTTCCCTTATGGGTCAGCTGGCTATATGCACTACGGATGGAGTCTTTGCTGTTTGCAGCATCAGATATAAATCCATGCCAGAGTGCAGGTGGATCAAAAAGAATCAATGAGAGACCTGCTTTAACAGGGTGTCTCCTCTATGGAAACAGACCATAGTAAAGCAGATGGTCAGAGGAGTAAAGTAGTGAATCATTGCACCAAGGTTAGCTGCCTTGACAAAGCCATTCAAGTGTTTTAAACATGTATAGGATTTTAAAGAATGCAGCAGTTTTCTACAGTATACATAGTGTTCTCACGTATGAGTGAATGGCTTTATAGATCTTCTCTGATTTTTTTTAAACTGTTTTCCCCATTACTGTAAAACTTTTTACTTTTATTAGAGGTCAGTCTTCAGACACTTTCCTAGAAAAAGGAAATTACTATTCCATGGACTAAATCTATTATCCATACTGAACAGATGTGGTGATTTCTGTTAGGCTGACTTGCATTGTTTTTGGAGCACATGGAGAGAAAATGGTTGGCCAATCTATACTATAGCCTGTGAAGCCATTCTGCAATGGCTTTCAGTCAGCTGAGTAGCATGTTACTCTGAAGTAGTATTTTAAAATGGGGAAGCAGCTGGAACAACAGATGTGTAAGTCATCTGCAAAACTAATAACATTGTAAAGAACAAGTAAAACTCACTATGGCTTTAAAACTTCAGCTATTCCTTCCCATTATGAACAGAATAAAGGGACAAACAAATGACAGGATCAGACTGCATTAATATTCACTCTTAAATGCTGTTTTTTAAAATATACTAGAAACATAATTAAGAAATTTCTTTATCTCCGTTACTATTAACAGTTTATTAAAAGAAAGTTTTTAAAATCTAACTCTTCAGGACAGAGACCTATTTTCATATGTTTTCACTGCACCTAGGACACTTTGGTATCCATTCATGATTGGCATCTCTGGGCACTGCCATACCCTTAATACTCGTATCCACTTGTTCACTTTTTGCATTTCTCTCAACTTTAACAGTGAATAAGTGATGTCAGTTTCACTTTTTCTTCATGTTGCAGTGTGTGGTTTTGAACACTGCAGGGAAATATTTTTAAGAACTTTTACTGTAGTTAAAATTTGAGAATGGAGAAATACTTCCATTTGGGTTTGGTTTTTTTTAAGAAGAAAAGCTTTCACACAAATTAAATGTCAAGCCAAATTCTGCTTGCCTGTACTGCTAACTATAACAAGCATTCATTTAATAAAGCAGTCTTGTCAAGTCCTGATATAGGAGAGAGTAAACTTTCCCCATGGACAAATAAAACTAGCTTTTTTCTTTTTCTTCCCCCCCTCCACCCCCACTGCTGTCTTCATGGTGGAGTGACCAAGTATATTTTATCTAGCTTGGTAAATGTTCAGAAACCTTTTTAGGTTTGCCATAAGGTATAGAGAAAACTCTTGGAAGTTCTGTCCATCTTTGCAGTTCTGACTCTTTACTGTAGGTTCCTTGAGCTGAAAGAAATCGGTCAATGTCTGTCTACCCCAGTTGGAGGAAACAGATGCTCTTTCTTTTCACTGCATCTCTAAAGCATGAAGTGCTATGAAGATTACTTTGAACACTTACAAAAATGTGATCTCCGTACAACTGAAATGTTAATATTGCTCAAGTTTGTAAGAGTTTCCTTATACTGCATACATCAGCATTTCACTCTTTTTTCTTTGTGCCCCAAACAGTTTGTGGCAGCTGGAGACCATTTAGTTCACCACTGTCCTACTTGGCAATGGTAAGTAAAAGAGAATGAGGCATAAAGAGCTAGAGGTGCAGAAAGCTAGAGGAACAGCAAGCTTTTTGTCATGTTACATTTGCATCAGATGCAAAAATATATGGTGTATCTCAATTTAACATAGATAAGAACGAAATCTAGAAATAAACTCTGGCAGTAGAACTCATGCCATTGATATCTTTGTCATGATCCAAATTACACTCACTCTTATGGGGGAGGCTTTTGTATTAGCCACTATTTGTAGCTGCAGACAGGATGGTTTCTCTGAGGCAATAGAGAAAACCGACTGCTCTGGTATGAATACTTTCAATTTGTAATAGTAATAGCAGGCTCATTCTCCCTTGGGCCGTTGGCTCCATTGATTATGGGGAATCTGAAGTTTTGAGATCATGTTCTCTGTCATGGTGGCAGAGAGTCACTGAACTTACTAACTATAAGGGGCTACTTACAAAGTCATTGCCTTGATGTAACCTACATATTAAAAACAATAGCTTACACTACTTAAATTTAATCATGGGTCCATATCCAGCTGAGTTAGATTAGAAAAGCTGGTCTGTCTCTGAATATACATGCCATACTCACTCTGAGAAGGCTTTTTTTAACCTCTCTGGAATGCAGTGAGAATGTACAAAAAATGTATTCAGTACATTTTAACAGGGTTTTGCATCATAAAAATAAATCATGAAATGATTAATGGTTAGAACAGAATGTTAGTGTCTAGATTATTACTGTTCAAGCCAAAAACTAATGCACGTGGGCAATATACAATTAGTAGATTTAGATTTGTCAGCATGTCAAGAGTCACAATAGGTTGTGAGGTGATTCTGCTGAAAGCTCTTAAATATACTTCTTCCCAGCCACTTCCTGCTCACACTTGGGATCACCTCATTGGTCAGTTTGGTACGTTTCAAATTGCGAAGAGGTAGGTTGTTTTTACAGTACTTCTCAAGTTCTGCTACTACATATGTGGTAGTTGCTAATCTCAAACAGAAGCAGGAGGGTGGTATTTTTGTCTTCTGGCCACACAGACTGAAAATAGAAGTGTTCTTGTCTACAAAACAAGTTTTTCACTTTTTTGTGGTGTGCTTTTTTTAAAGGGCTTCAGGAGAAGAATTAAAGGTCAAGGCTTATCTGCCAACAGACAAACAGTTTTTGGTAACTAAAAATGGTAAGAATGACTCTTAGTAGAGTTGAATGCAGTACAGCTCTTGTGAATGACTTAAGGAAAAATAATTGCAGGCCTATTGGAACATGCTTGTGCACCCAAATTTTACCCTCTACATAAAATTGACAATGGAAACTAACCTTCCCTTGTATCTTCTGCATTTTAATTTTGTAGTGACACAAGTAGCAGATTGTCTGAATTTGAGTATCCAGAATCTGTTCTCACTGAGCATGAATATAATAAATATATGCTTGGGGTCAGCACTGCACCTTGCATTGTGAAAGTGAAAACTTCAAGTCCAGAAACACTTACTAAATAGCCCTCCTTCTCTTTCCTTGCTTGCTTGCTCCCTCTAATGATCTGCCTCCTCTACCCCCGCCTTGCGCACACAGTGGTTCGCAAGAGTGAAGTTTTAACTTAAAATTCTTCTTCCTTCACTCTCCCGAATACTGGATTTCCTGATTCTTTCTGGCTTACTAAAGGTATTCCAAAATTCTTTACATGGTAACACTCATACTTGTAATCTCATGCAAGCTGTGTAACTCAGATCATCATACTAGTGAAACTGCAGAAAACTGCTGTGAAAAAGCTCAACTGATGGTCACAAAATTAAACCATTGAATAATGGTAGTGCTGACTGCCCCACTTGCTATAAAAGAGGAAAACTTGCATCTATGCCAAAACTATGGGGGAAGCTTTCTTTTCACAAAAGAAACATTGTCTTTTGTGTCAAACTTTGCCTATAGCAGAAATGCCAGTGTAGCCTCCTCAGTTCTGGCTTGCAAAAACTATGTAATTGAAGGCCCAGGAGAAGGAATTATGGCCTCATAAGGTGGCATTCCACATTTCAACTTGACTTGCCCATTTTGGAGACTTGAAATCCTCAGTGAGCCAGTGGAATGCCCTATGGTCTGTAGAGGACGTAAATGAATTCTTTACGCCCCAGTGCTGGCTACAGTTGCAACAAACTTGCTATGCAGGCGGTAGCAATGACTGCGTGGCTAAGTGATGTACTTGCAATTTCTGTGGGGTCTTCTGGTGTTCCTTCTCTCCTGGTCACTCTTCAGAAGAAAATCCAAGATTCCACGTTTCTTGCGCTCAGTCGTCTGGGTCCACGATATACTGATAACCTCTCACTTAAGTTAAACACTTGCAGAAAAGATGCCACAGAGCACCCTACTAACCAGTTTCCAGGGAAATGTCAAAATGAAAACTAGAGGACCCTGACCCCATGCACTGTTTTTTGTAGAAGGTCTACAGTCCGCTTATGAAGTGTAGCCTTTGTGTGTTAATTCTCTTCTCCAGGGCTGGCTTTGAGTGTTGCAGACATAATCTTTCTGTTTATATTAATGAAAATGTCAGTTTTGCCTTTAAATCAGATAAGTACTATTACACAAACTTTTACCCTGCCACTGTAAGATCTCCTGTGTAGTCACTCTATGCCAACGGGAGAGAGCTCTCCTGTCTGCATAATTAAACCACCCCCAACGAGCAGTGGTAGCTATGTTGGTGGGAGATGTTCTCCTGGTGACATAGCACTGTCCACACCAGTGCTTTTTTGGTGCAACATATGTTGGTCGGGGTATTTGAGTGTGTCTCCCTCCGCCGTGCACACGACCCCTAACTGACACAAGGTTTGCCAATAAAAAATACTAGTGTAGACAAAGTCTTATGTTAGAAAGCACAGCTTGAACATTTGCATATGCATATGATCCACAGTAAACTAACCTTGTTAAATAACCATGTTACTGTTAACAGCAGTTTCCCAGGTGACAAACTGATCTGTCACTTACATGACGGATGAATTTTAAGTGGAAGTCTGACCAGCAGATAACCGGTAAAAGTTGCATGTTCAAATTCAGCCAAGATCTGCACTGACTAAAAGCTGTTCAGTGACATGCATGAAACAAATGGATAGGTAGTTCCCAGATATCACCAAATAGTTGGCAGTCTCAGAAAATCTGGAGACTCAAACTCCCTTCTGACCCTTACAGGTCAGGGTTGAAGCACAATGACAGGTGGCAGAAAAATGTAAGATGCTTGTGTGACCACTGCCTGGAATGTACCAGTTCTTTAACTGGAGTCCAAGTATCATCTTCCCTTCCCCTGCACTAAATTCATGTGAATAATTAAAGTTGGATATCCTAAAAGATTAACCTAAATGTACTGAAATTGTATAATATAAAGATATTTTGTCTAAATTTGTATCTTTAACCTATTAAAAAAACAAAACAAAAAACCCCCAACCTTGTATCACAGAGAGCAAATAGGGGCTGGGGGAAGCTTATTCACTGCAGAATGCTTTGCAGCTTGAATTTCTCTGCTCTGTCTAGTATCTGATTGGAATTATCCTATTACTTGTAAGAGTTTGCTGATCTTTACAGTGCCATGCTACAAGCGGTGTAAACAGATGGAGTATTCAGATGAACTGGAAGCAATTATAGAAGAAGATGATGGTGATGGGGGATGGGTAGACACATTTCACAATGCAGGTATTGATACTCTCCACTGCTAACTAATATTAAAGACTTTGACTCTTAATAGATGTTTCAAAATTAAAATTAACTCTCATACGTGATGTATCTGAATAGCTAGTTTGAAAGACCTGAGTTACATTCCCAGTTAAATACCTATTTACTGTGCCACATATTTACTCTGTGTGTGTGTGTGTGGTGTGTGTGTGAGAGAGAGAGAGAGACATTAGTAAGTTTCTTAAACTTCTTAAAGCAGCAGCGCTTTAATGTTGCTAGTGAAGACGTGTCCTAAGAAAAACAACTCATTAGTGTGACTGGAATACCCCAGGAGAAGTTAATTTCTTTTCTGTTTTTGCTGATGTTTTAACTCCCTTATTTTTGTCACTAGAAATTTGTTTGGTTACTCCCAGTGATTTTGGGAGGTTCACTGATATTGTGAACCAGTTCTGTTTTTTTAAAAACAGATCTGACAGTGGTAGGCTATTGTAGAGCTAAGAGTACCTTCAGTGCTGGCAGGAGAAATAATATGTAGGAATGACTACACCACCCAGTTGAAATGATTGTTCCAAAACAGTGTTCTTTTGCTGATGTGTTGTGTTGCTAGTATGCTGGCTGGCTGTGTCTTTCCTGAGTGGTAAGGTATGGTATCTATTCATGGGTATTCTCCTAAGATAATGCATTGTATCTTTGAGGAAGTCATCTGAGATCCTTTTCAGTTGGTTAACTGGACCTGAGATTGTATCGAAAAGAGTGATGTAATATTACAGGACAGCGGAGAAGAACAGCAGTAAACAAGAAGGAATAGAAAGATAAGTGGGATGGGTTGAAGAGAAGTGGCAATGCATTGGGTGTTCCTTTTTCTGAATGACAGAGGCTACAGCTATATTACAGCTCAAGTCGGCCAAGTTATGTTGCTCGGGGTGTGAATTAGCCAACCCCCTCAGTGACATAAATGCCGACGTGTACAGCACTAAATTAAGTCAGCATATGTCGTCAGAAGAGCATCTCTCTGCCAACATAGCTACCACCACTTGCAGGGCTGGTGTAATTAAGCCGATGGGAGAGCTCTTGAGAGTACCTGCTCTAAGGCAACAGGAAAGTGTTTATATGGTGCAAAGCTCTCTAGTGTAGCCACAGTATCAGGCTCTTCTCCTAATGCTAATTAATTGATAGGGCAAGCTGCTACTTTTTAAATATAAGCTCCTTGGACAGGATGCTTTGAATGTACAGTAGTTCTTGCCACATACTCAAATTACTATTCTTTGAGTGCACCTTGCTTTCATGTGCTTGAGGTTACTATTAGTAAGGTAGTGTTCATGAGTAGTGCAGTGTGACTCTTACTCTATCTAGATCTTTTGCAGTGGTAAGGGCTGTCTGTCATCAGTTAAATTATTGCCCCCAACTCATTACTTGTGTAGAAACTCCTTAAGATTCCTGTATCAAAACTCTCCTCATAAGGCCTGCACTATGTGATTAGTCTGTACTAGCCTATATAAGCCTGCTTGGGGGAGGAATAGTCTTTGTCCAGCACTGAATAACTTGTGTCCTTCCAGTTTCTAAAGTTTAAGTGTAATTGAAAGGATCGCATACTCCTTTCTTAGCCATTTGTACCATCCTGGCAACAAAGAAACAGGCTCTTCTAATTTTGACTGTTTTCAGTGTTGATGTTCAATCAACAGGTATTGCAAGCGGGACAGAAGCAGTTAAGGAGATCACACTGGAGAGCAAGGTATTTGTTAGCTTGTGAATATTGACTTATTGTACTAGAAGGTTAAAATACAATAGATGTCTGATAGTGTCCCTAAACAGCCATGTGAGCTAATTCTGTAGATGAAAGACCAGTACAAAGGCCAGAAAATGTGAAGGTGGAGTGAGCTATGAACTGAATTAGTAACACATTATAATGTCAATGGTAAGAGTGTATCCACTCCCATATCATGGAAGTATTTCCATTCAACATAAACCTATAAACAAACTGATTTCACTCAGCTTTGAGGTGAGCATGTGCAGAGCTATTAGAATGCTGACAAATTGTTAGATTTTAAAAAAAGTCCTATTATATGATAAAATGGGGCTTAATCAAGCTTTATATAGTTTTTAAATCCTGGTGCCTTAAGGTAGTTTAGGGAAGGTACATCTTGATTTGGATAAGTCACATGTCCTGCCAAACTTCTATCTCCAGTTGTTGAGGCACTAATGTAGCTAAATTCATTCTTTTTTAGTGCATTTTTATTAACTGCCACCATACTTCTCAAAACATCATAGGGCCGAGATGAAATCTGGAAAACTTCAGCCTTAGAGGAAGCTGAGAGCAGCTGGAAGAGGCACTGAAGATGACATGAACCTTTCCATTCCCAACCATAACATGTATATTGTTAAAAAGCATTATTGGGTAAAAGGCATCTGTAAAAATGCCTCTTTAAAAGGAACCTGACTAAAATGGAGCTGTGCCTCTGAGCTGCAATTGGAAGACTTCTTTGAATCTAAAAGCAGTATAAATCTGGTGTGTGAAGTGAGGGTGGGGGGGAAAGAATTGGTAAGGACTGCAACAGATCACTTTAATTCAGTGGTCCCTCATGGTGCTTACAGACCTATTGTAGCTGGCCAACAACATTGTCTTGAATGCCAATATTTTTACCATGTTTATAGGGCCCAGGGCAAATACGCTTTTCAAGCAGAAATAAAAGAAGCATTTGGCATGCTTGTCACCTATTCTTTCAGAATGTAAAGTTTCTGCACTATACATATTTAATTGTGTAACTGGCTCCACACATGCGTTGTGTGGCAAGGGTTTTGCCTTCATCAGATAAGCAAAAAAAAAAAAGCTGCTTTTTGCAGGATACTTGGTTTGATGGGCTAATGGCCCAATCCAAGATGGCAAATCTTTGCATTCCTGTGTAATATTATTAGAACAGGATTTGCTTTTCTGTACACAGGTACTGTATCCCAAAGCAGTTCACAACTTAGATACTCAGAGCAAACATGCCATCCCATTATGCACTTAGCAAGCTTGTATAGAACTTTTAATGTTGGAACCTGTTTTATATGGAAAGCGAGGAAAGTTGGCCATTGACACCCAGAATATCTCTTTTCCAATCTTGGATCTCTAACTTGTCAGACTATGGATCAAAGTCTCAAACAAGCTGAGAATCTTGCATGGCTTTAAAATAAGCATGGAATTATTGGACAACTGGCTTTTGCTATGGTACTGACAGGCTTTAAACTTTAGTTTTAAGTATAATAGTACTTGATTCCTTTAAATTTACTTACCCATGTATCGGCTCCGTATGTCTTCAAGTCACACTTCTCTTTGCTGGCAGTTTCTTCTTCCTGCTAGTTATATAGTCTGTGTGGTGCCGCTGAGCAAACTGGATTCTGTTCTGCCTTGGGAAACAGCAGGCTCATCAGTTATACTCTGACAGCAGAGTCTCTATCTTGGTGGTGATATAGGAGTAGATGTATTTTCAGAGAAGAATTTACAACATGGATAGTTACAGAAGTCATCCTTTGACTTTGAGCTTGAGCAAAGTTGATCTGGAAGCAAGAGAATAGACTCTCATACCTTTCAGTGGATTTTTAATGTACCAAAAACCTTTAAATGCCTGAGAATGAAATAAATGTGTTAGTCTCTACGGTGCCACAAATACTCCTGTGTAAATACACAAATTTACCTACTAATGTGAATATCCGTTTTCTTATTTATGTTGATTGGCTTCATAGGAATAAATGGAAAATACTCGTTTGTAAATAGATTTTCCAAGGCAGATGAATTGCATATCACATCTCTTGAACCCAAGTATCTTTAAAGCATTGTTCTCACTTGCTTTCAATTTAACTTAAAAGGACAGTATAAAACTACCAGGACATCCAGTCTCTTTTGAAGATGATGAGGAAGATGAAGGGGAAGCAGCTGACATGGAAGGTATTTCCCTTTAAGTTGGATAGGATGCACTTTATTTCAGCCATATAACCAGGCAGCACTCTCTAGGAAAGCATTACAGCTTGTTTCCATGTAATGCCTATTAACAGGCCCATGTTGGACCTGATTCTCCTTTCACATTGGGTTTATACCACCACAACTCCACGGGAATGAACAAGTGTCAGTGACTGGAAAATTAGGCTAGTAGGCAGCAGAATAGACAAGTCTAGCATGGCAACTCAGTGTGACTGCTTAGTGCACAAACTTCAGTTTCTGAAACCCACCCAGTGAAAAATGCTGACTTCCTAGAGGCTTCCATGAGTGTCTTGCGAGCCACATGGTAGACAATGTCAGATTTACAGTATTGGAGAGTCTAGGTGTAGTTTAATGGTACTGGAAAATTAGGAAGTCTACTTGGATAAAGCATGTATATTAGATGCTTGCCAATTTTAAGGAAACACTCTTGGTTGCACATTTTTAAGCTTCTGAAGACTAATTACAAGCTTGGCATGAACTTGTAGACATTCTTTCTTTCCTTTCAGAATATGAAGAGAGTGGGCTATTGGAGACAGATGACGTGAGTGAACTGTTCTCTACCTCCACCACAGCATTAACACCCTTTCTACCTTGTGCTTGAACTAGTAACACTGTCAAATGGCTAATGTGGCATTTTTTTTAAATGCATTTACTAAAACTTTTAAAAGCACCAACTTTTGTTATAATGAATATTGTATGAAATGAATATTGTACTCTGATCAGTATGTCAGTTACCATGGTCTTCAGATGTCTTTTTAGGTTTGGGGCAAAGGTGAATAGAGGCATACTGTTACTTAAATATTTGTCTTGCTGTTATTGACTTTATTCTTTTATCTTAAATCTTGATCCTCAGGCAACTCTTGATACAAGAAAAATAGCAGAAGCTAGCAAAGCTAAAGCTGATGTCGGAGGGGAAGATACCATCCTGCAGACCAGAACTTATGACCTCTATATCACTTATGACAAATACTACCAAACTCCCAGACTGTGGTTATTTGGATATGATGAGGTATAGCAGTATTTTTTTTTTCTCAATGTTAAGACTCACCAGTTAAGGTAGCAAGGTCAATTTGTTGCTACTTGATTGATTATATATTTATTAAGGGAAGAAGTTAGGAGATCAGTGTAGAGCCAGGACTTCAGCCAAGATTTACTAGGCCTGTGAGAATTATGTAAAAGCAAGCTCACCACACCTTGAATGGCCCTGTAATTGGATCTTGGTAACCAGTTGTGATGGTGCACATGAAAGAAAAGATTCTAGTTCTCTGAGCTGTTAGTTTTCCGTGGGTAACAAAAATGAAAATCAATAAATGTAGTCAGTAAAGCAAGAAGGTGTGAGAACCAAGTATACACAGGTAGCAGGACAGTTGAGTAAGGAAGCATTTTTCTTCCACTTAAGCCATCAAATTTACAAGATTCCGTAATCTTAGGGATATAAGCCTCAGTCTAGAAATATCTCGGTTCCCTGGAATTACAGGTTCAGCTCCCAGTTCTCCCAGTGAACTATAAACAAAGTACTGTGCAGTATTTTATCTGCTCTGTGTGGATCCTATGGATCCTGCAGCATTTTTCATAAGAATAGAGGTTTGCCCTGTCATTAAGATCCTCTTTCTCACCTGTTGTCCCTATGGTTGCTTGCCACTTCTGATTTCAGTGCTATATGTTTAGTTTATAAAGTACTCCTTTAAGCAGAGATAGCACTAAAGTAGCATTTTATAGGTGTATATACGCTATCCTACTTTCTGAGTAGCAGGAAAAGTGTCTCACAATCTTTTCCTCCTACACATTTCTTTTCTGCTGCATGTTTTTTTTTTTTTTTTTCCAGCAACGGCAGCCTTTAACAGTAGACTACATGTATGAAGATATTAGTCAAGATCATGTCAAAAAAACAGTAACAATTGAAAATCATCCTCATCTTCCTCCACCACCTATGTGTTCAGTTCATCCATGCAGGTATCTTTAGTCTTTCAATGTTTCTTTATTAAGCCCTGCTTATGCATATGTTTGTGAAAATATCATTCTGTCTAATTAAAATTGCCTTTTGTCCATCCCTTGGTGATCTATCAATCATAAATTTCCATTTCCTGGACACTTGTCCACAGCTAGCTATCTGTCTGCATGAGCTGTTCCCTTTTGCAAAGGGAAGAAAAGTCAGCAATTGTTTGAGTAGCCATCCCAGTATTCAGTGCTAAATGTGCATTAAGAGAATTGGTTTGGTTTTTCCTTTGTGCCTGTTCTGTAGTTGCATCTCAAAACTGTATTGTCCATGAATCTCCTCTTCTAGAAAGCTTAGAATCGGGCTACTCTAGTTTTGATCTCTTGCTGCAAAAAACTTTTTTTTTTTTTAATTCTACTCTAGCATGACCTTTTGGGAAGGTAAATTGTTTACCAAAAATCTATTGTATTTTGAAAGCTACTACAGGTTGTTTTTGTGTATCCAATAAAAAGTCAGTCACACAATTGCACTTTCACATCAACTCCAGAAGGTGGCAGACAGCTATGCTTAGACTGTTACATGTAAAGAAACTATTCATGCTGTGGTGCTGCCTCAGAACCCAGTGCTGTTGGTTCTCCTGGGTTACAATGATCTGCTATTAAGTCTCCCAATTTTGTAACTACCAGCTGTTGAACTACTTGGACAGGTTGTCGGCTATCTACCCAACAGGATCATGCTTTCAATTGAGGTCCTGCCTTTTATTGAATTGTATGGTTGTCCGTTAAGGTACAGATTCAAGTGACTTCCTGAAAGTGTCCAATTTGATCACTCATCTTTGAATTGACTCTTTTTGTGTAGATTTGGTGCAAGCACATCTTCTCTTCTCTTCCCCCCTCCCCCCCCCTTTGGACCTACTTGGTTGAGCTCCCCCATTATTGAAACTAAAGATGCATATAACTCTCAAATTAGGACATGTGAATGTGGAGTAGGGAAAGCAGAGGTACATGGTTGGCTGACAGTGAGGCGGAACAGATAGGGCTAACTGGGAAGTGAAAAAAGAAGAGGAAAAAGAGGCATGAAACTGCAAAAGGGAAGAAGAGGCGTGTGAAGCTAATTAGAGGTTTCTGCAGAAGCCCGCTTTGGCAAGAAAGAAATAGCTGGGAATTCGCCATTTGTGGCAGCAGTAATAGTACCCTGGAGGAAGCCCACAAAATGGAAGTGGCCAGAGGAAACCTCTGTTTAGGGGTAGCAGCAGCAGGGATGAGGTGTTGGGGACAACATGAGCATCTAGGAGTGGAGGGCAGTCGCTTAGCAGCTGAACAAGGTGGAGCACTATTTCTGGTCTTGGAAAACAAGCACTGAGTGGTGGGATCATATCGTTGTGCAGTTATGGGATAAGAAGCAGTGGCTGTAGAATTTTCAAATACAGAAGGCCGCTTTCCAGGAACTTTGTGAAGAGCTTTACCCAGCCCTGGAACACAGCAACACTAAAATGAGACCTGCTCTGACAGTGGAGAAGAGTGGCAATTGCTCTGTGGAAGCTTACAATGCCAAATGGCTACTGGTCAGTAAGGAATCAATTTGGAGCTGGTAAATCCACTGTGGGAGCTGTTGTGATCCAAGTGTGCAGGGCTATTTAATCAGCTTTTGCCCTGGACTCAGACTCCTGAGAGGTACCCACACTGTGTTTGGGAGTAGTGGTGGGGTTGCCGCAGAGAATTGCATGCAGCTCATTGTAGAAGTGGCATGTCCGAAGTGCAGAACCAGAATGACTATTTGCCTCCCTTGTCTTCTGGTACACCTGCCGAAGTTGTGCTGCGTGTTCCTGGTGTAGTCCTTCTCCCCCACTCCCTGCTCAATCTTCTCATAGATGTCTAAATTTCTATGACTGGATCAGAGCTGTGCCTGCACAGACTCTTTTTCTCACAGATCATTAAGATCCACCACCTCCTGTGTACTCCAGGCTATAGCCTGTTTTGGGCATTGAGTTGCCATGATCTGCTAGGATGGCAAGCTCTCCATGCTGATCAAACAAGAAATGCTTCCTGTGTACCTGGCCACTGTGCAGCGGAGTTGAAAATGATTACCAGAACGGTCACACCAGAGCATTGTGCGACACCTCCTGAAAGCCAGTTGAATTGACTTGTACAACACTGCGTCTACGCTGCCTTTGTCGACCCATCAATGTCGAATTAAGTATTATGCCTCTTGCACAGTTGGAGTAATTAAGTTGACATAAGAGGCAGCCAGGTCGATGGAAGAGACCTGGCAGGGTAGACGCGTACATTATTAGGTCAACATAAGGTGGCTTTTGTCAGCCTAAGTTTGTGAACCAGTGGTTTTTTTTTTTTTCTGGAGATGTAGTTGAGGAAAATAGTTGATGCCAGCAACCCAATGGAGCTAGGGGGTTGGGGTATGGGAGGGGCTCAGGGCTGGTGCAGAGATTTGGGGTTCAGGGGTGAAGGCTGCAGGGTGGGGCTGGGAATGAGGGGTTCAGGGTGTGGGGGGGTCAAGGCTCTGGGCTGGGGGTGCAGGCTCTGGGCTGGGCCTGGGGATGAGGGGTTTGGGGTGCAGGTGGGGCTCAGGGCAGAGGATTGGGGCATGGGCTTACCTCGGGCAACTCCCAGTCAGCGGCGCAGCAGGGGTGCTAAGGCAGGTTTCCTGCCTGTCCTGGCACTTCAAGCCACGCTGCTCCCTGGAAGCGGCCAGCAGCAGGTCCAGTTCCTAGGTGGAGGTGCACAAGTGGCTCCGCATGGCTCTTGCCTGCACACACCAGTTCCCATTAACTGGGAGTGTAGAGCCGGTGCTTGGGGCAGGGCAGCACACAGAGCCCTGTGGCCCCCCCACCTAGGAGCTGGACCTGCTGCCAGCCACTTCCGGGGCACAGTGTGGCGTCAGAACAGGTAGGGACTAGCCTGCCTTATCCGGGCAGCACCGCCGACAGGACTTTCAGCAGCCTGGTTGGCTGTGCTGACTGGAGCCGCTGCAACCCAGTGCCTTACGTTCCCTGACCCAGTCCTGGGTCACGACCCACAGTTTGAAAACTACTGGTGTAGACCAGGCCTGGGAGGGAGGGAGGAAGTTGGAGCAAACAGCCAATGCTTCTGCAGCTGCTCTGCCAGCTTCAGTCTCTGGCTGGCTCTTCTTTGCAGTGTGTCCCCAGACCCATACGGGTGAGGTGAGGAGGAACACTGCAGGAGCCCTAGTCCCCCACCCTGCCCCCAGGGGTGAGGGTGTCTCCTCTGCAGTTTTTGCAACTAGGGGATACAGGTACGGGAGAGTTGGTACTGATAGGACTGACTCTTACCCCTTCGCCACTGAGTACAGAGGTACCTGCTTAAATTGCTTCTGTAGCTGCTATGCTGGCTCATCATTACCACTTCCTGCAGTTCTTGCCTCGCTAATTAGAGGTGACTTTCATTGCACTGAATTGCTGTGCTCATTAAATTGATTAATTAATAGACCTTTTGTCTGACATTTGAATAACTTCTCTATAGAAAATAAACACTTTCACCTTGCTGGAGCCATCATGAAACTGTAAAAACTGGTGTAGCCATGAAGTCAGTGTCACTACTTCACCCTGTTGTAGATGAGAAATTATTGATGCTTACTAACCTGTGTGTGTGTGTGTGTGTGTGTGTGTGTCTTGGTTGCATCTGATTCTAAATATAGGGTCTCATTCCAAGATTAAATTGGAGTGCAACAACCCTATATCCAAGACCCAGAATCTGTTTAAAATAGACACGGCTACTGTTCTGAGACACAGTTTGAATTTTTCTCTAGCCTGGTTTTAGAGTTGCTGAGAGGGTCATGAGCACTGAAATCAAACTGAAAAAATGTCATCCATGTGGACACTTATGTTAACAAAGGGGGTCTATCCCATGGGGCTTTTGTCTTCACACATGTGGTCCCACACTATGGTAGTGATTAGGGTGAGGATTGCACACTTAAAGGTGTAACGTTACCTTTACTCCTATTGGGTCCACAGGCCCTATGTTGTTGGGCTGCCTTCTGACATTAGAGGTCAAACCAAATGGGTCAGTTACAGAGAAGGTACTATACAAGCTGAGGTCCACTGGCTATTGATACTGTAGTAGGATGCTCTAACCATTGACTGTCAAGTGTCTGCTAAATTGACCTCTTTGTATACAACTTCTACAGGTCATCTTGATACTCCGATGACTGCAATTGAGTAAGGCCTGGTCTACAATTAAAAAAAAAAAAAAAAGGTTGCTTTAACTAAATCCTCGTGTAGATAGCAGTAGGAACTGGTCTACGCTACACAGGTTGACCTAAGCTGCCTTACACTGACCTAATTTTGTCTGTACACGCTATGGCAGGGGTGGCAAACTTTTTGGCCTGAGGGCCACATCAGGGTTGCGAAACTTTATGGAGGGCTGGGTAGAGAAGGCTGTGCCTCCCCAACCAGCCTGGACCCTGCCGTCTATCTGCCCCCCTCAGAACTCCTCACCCATCCAACCCCCCTCCCGCCCTGCTCCTTGTCCCCTGACTGTCCCCTCCCAGGACCCCTGCTCCCAGTCCCCTGGCTGCCCCCGGGACCCAACCTCCTATCCAACCCCGCTCCCCCCTGAACCTCTGCCCCATCCAACTGCCCCCTGACAGGCCCCCTGGGACTCCCACACCTATCCAACCGCACCCCTGTCCCCTGACTGCCCTGTCCACACCCCCGCTTCCTACCCCTTCCCCGCCCCCAGTCCCCTAACATAGATCAACTTAAGGCTGTAGTATAGACATGCTCTAGGTTGACGGAAAAATTCTTCCATTGACCTAGCTACCGCCTCTCAACTCCCTCCCGTCAGCGTAGATAATGTCTACACTGAAGCGCTACGGCGGCATAACTGCAGTGGCACAGCTGTAGCAATTAGTGTAGATATGGCTTAAATGTGAAAGGAGGTGATCAGAGTATTGGGGAGAAATCATGGGGGTGATTGCATTAAGAATTTTTCATGTCTTATGCTGTGCCTATGATAGCAATTAAAAATTGAAGTCCCAACCAGCAGTTCCATCTGGGGCATGGACAATGTATTGAATCTAGCATGTCTGCTCAGTTGCTCAGTTTCTTGCTGAGAGGTGTTTGGGCTTCCTGCACCTACCAGCATGAGTCTGCTGGCAAACAACATAACTTCTTCTCCAGCTGAATTTCTCTCACTCAGCAGGGTTCTAGAGATGGTGTGCGGGGGGGGGGGGGGGGGGGGAGGTTGGGATAGTCTCTCATGAGATCTGAATGCATCCGATGAAGTGAGTTGTAGCTCAAAAAGCTTATGCTCAAATTTGTTAGCCTCTAAGGTGCCACAAGTACTCCTTTTCTTTTTGCAAATACAGACTAACACGGCTGCTATTCTGAAATCTCTCATGAGAGAATACTATCAGTAGATACTGTCACACATCTTTCGCCCTCCACACCCTTCCCCAGCAGAGCAAAGTGTCAGCACTCAGGCCTGTGCTCAAGAAGCAGTTTTTTGATGCTGATAGTCTCTCCAGTTGCTACTCTTCCTGTTTTGGGGGATGGTGGGTTGGAGAGGGAAAGCTGAGATTGTAGTGAGACTGCTCCAGTATTAACCAGCGTATTGAGCTTCCTTGAGTCCTGTCAGTCTGGCTTCAGGCCAGAGTGTGGTACAGATAGCACAGGTTTTGTTAGTATAGGTTCTGGCTATGGACATGGGACAGTTGATTTCTGCTGATTCTGGTAAATTGACCAGCTGCCTTTGATGGTACTAATGCAGCTACAGACTCTGGGAGGTGTATACAGGTTTTAATTAAATAGCTGTTCTCTCAAAGAGCCAGAGAGTGGGATCTGGGCAATTGTTGCTTGTTTAGTATGCAGTTCTCAGCCATCTCATCTGGCACATGCCTGTGTGTGAGTCACCCAGGGGAGACAGGCAGCTGGATTGGTCTTCAGAACCATTTACAATTCAGTTTGATTTTCTGATGGTGGATTTTGTGTAACTTGAAGTCTTTAAACCATGATTTGAGGATTTTAGTAACTCAGCCAGAGGTTAGGGGTGGATGAGGTTCTTTGGCCTGCAATGTGGAAGAGGTCAGAATAGATGATTATGATGGTCCATTCTGACCTCAAAGTCTATGAATTAGATGGTGTGGAACTGCTTGGTGTGGGGCAGAGGGGAGGGAGAGTGGATGAAAGGTGTCTTCTCTATTGAGTGGGAATTGCCCACTCAGTCACTTAACTTTTGAAGTTAAAAGGGCCTGATGGATTCCAAGCTGCTCCTAGATATTTCAGGTAGAAACGGTAGCCAAGGGTACTGCTTTAAACTTTGCTTCTCAAAGAAATTCCAGTCTTTCCTGTCTTATCCCTGTCACTTCCTTGCCCACCCATAAGTTGTGCAATGTGATGTACATAGGGCTATGCTTGACGACAACTGGGAAAGTAGCTGTTGGCTCACAATGCTATGGCAGCCTGCTCACTCAGCAGTTCTTCTTTTGTGGCATGTATTGCCATCATATTCTGTTTCAAAGGAGGAACTGAAAAAGGATACCATGGCAAGCTGCACGCTAACCACTTGTTGAATCATTGAACAGAACATTTTAAGTAATCAAGATTGTCACACAAGTTGTTGTGTTTTGGCAATTGCTTTATGGGTAAAAGTGGTCTTTACTGATTTCCTGTTAGAAGTAGTCAATTGGCAGCCATTTAATCAATTAGTCAATCAATTTGCAGATCCACAGTTTTGTAGAAGTAGGAACTGGGCAATGAACAGTGACTGAGTCAGGGAAAGAGACTCCATAGGCTATGGATTCGTTAGGGCTGCATCTAGGATGTCAGAGACCCAAGTTCAAGGCTCTGCTCAAATAATTAATTTACTTACAAAAAGCGGAACAGCTTCAAGAGGAGAAATTGAGAGAGTCCCTTACCAGAATATCCCTTGCCCCAGAGGCTAGGACACTCCTACAATGTGGGAGACCCAAGTTCAAATTCCTTTTCCACATCAGGCAAAAGTGGGGAATTGAACCTGAGTATCCCACATCCCAGTGAGTTTTAAGGAGTGGGGGCATCACCAGCCCTGCCCATCCCCCTATCCATTCCCCCCCCCCCATTTTTGTAGATCTAGACCTACTTTCAGTGCCCAAAATAAAATAAAATCCTCAAGTCAGGTCAAAATGAAATGTGACTTTTTGACTTTTCTGAAACATTTTGATATTGGTTTGCTCAAAACTACTATGTGAACTTGACATGATTTCACAAATAGTTTGACCTGAAACTGCATTTTTGGTGATTTTTAAAGTATTCACCAAAAAATTGCAATATTATACAGTCAACTGAAGGATTCACTCCTATGCCCTTCAGTGTCCAGGGCGTACTTCTTAAAGCTTAGCAGTTTCACTCTATAGTTTTCATTATGAGGTGTGTTGTGGGAGTAGAGGAGGGAGACAACCTAGTGTATACAACTTTAGTGCTTTCCAAGATGGCTGGGTGTTGGTCAGTTTGGAGGTCCAGGAAGCTGCAGTTAAAGGTAATGCTGGTTTTGCTACTAGTTCTCATTCACTTCACTGTGTTTGAGCAACTACAGAAGTCACCTTAATAAACAAGTTCCACATTGACACACTTTATTATGGGGGATCTTTGAATTTTCCCTACTCCATTATTAAAACTTCCTTTCCTGTTGTTGAAGTTGGTGAAAGCCGAAGAGACAATTCACTTTTGTTGGACCAGACTGTCCTGTTGCTTTCCATCCTAGAAAGCTTTTTTCTTTTGACTTAACCTTTTTTTAATGAACATGAATTACAAAATTCATAAGGTGTAACTAAACCATCAGGCCAGCATTTTTAAACTTGAGTGCTTAACTTAGTCTTTTAACACAATATGTTCAAGGCGCACAGAAGTCTGAAAGATTTTCCTGGTAGTTCATTTGGTCTCCTACACTGGTAGGAAGATGGTCCTCGGAATTGGGAGAACAAATTCTCAGTGAGAGAGCTTCTTACTGAGGCCTTTTGTGTTAGGAAGCTTATTTTGATGGCTGTTCCATTTGTTTGAAGACTGTGGGACTGAAAGAAGCCTAATGCATGGCTGTCATAGTCTTTGGTAGGAGTAGCAATGTTTGACGTTATCTGGATTAAAGTTCTTAGTCCTATTGTAACTAGTTAATTGACTGCTAATTAATTTAAGCCAACTAATATGGTTGCAACATGTGTAGATCATCATTTGCAAACATTTGTTCTAGGACACAAATGTCTTTGGTCCAATCTAGGCTAGAGGTGGATCAAATGTTTGTAGTCAAATAAGCATTGGTGGAGTATCTAGCTAGCTCAAGTTAACTGGCAAACATTTAACTCTAATTAAAAAAGGACTAAACTCTAGATTAAAGAAGGCTTTCAAGACCCTTCTAGATTGCAGTTCTTCAGATTGCTGTTTTCACGTGGCTGCCTCACTTTCCTTTTCATTCTCCTTGAAGTCCATACAGTGTGGTTTGATATAGGATAATGTCTAGCAAAAATACAATTTCCCAGCTGTTCCTCAAAACTCTCTTGCGAGTCCAGATAGCCATCCTTTATCACACACCCAAAAGCATTTCCCAGGATTACTTTTTGTACACGTTTGAGTAGCAGCCGTGTTAGTCTATATTCACAAAAAGAAAAGGAGTACTTGTGGCACCTTAGAGACTAACAAATTTATTAGAGCATAAGCTTTCGTGAGCTACAGCTCACTTCATCAGATGCATTAATGCATCCGATGAAGTGAGCTGTAGCTCACGAAAGCTTATGCTCTAATAAATTTGTTAGTCTCTAAGGTGCCACAAGTACTCCTTTTCTTTTTTTGTACACGTTTCACTTTAAAATTGTTGAGCCTACAATGTCTGGCTTAGTAGTGCTACAGTCTGTACTAGACTATCTCTTCGTTCTCTACTTTGAAGGGAGGAGGCTTGTGGCTGATATTGAAGTTATAAGATCTTTGCTTCCCTTTTTAAAATGAAGTGCTCAAATAAACCACTTCAGATCTTTCCAATCTTAGTTCTGCTTTCACAAGCGCTTGTGCATATTTTTATACAACTGTAGGGATGCAAGAGCGACACGAATATGTTGGCTCCTATGGGACTGCAAATTATCGAAATCTGTCAGGTTTTGCACTCTAAGGAACACAATGGCAGCATTTTATGGCTAGATTGTATAATGAAAAATCGCAGTGCTATTGTAATAAGTCTTCCACCAAACTGCAGCATTGTTCTGATGTCTTGAGATGAAGTATTCAATGGCCATGGAATGAGCTTCTTTACTCTCTGAACTAGAATGAAACCACCTTAGCATGGCTGAACTGACATCAGAGAATTCAGAGAGGTGAACAGCTTGACTGGTCCTGAAATGTATATAAAGCACCTGCTGTGTAAATTTGTCAATAAACTCTGAAGTAGTATTGCAGTGGGACTAATAAAATATTAATTGGCTATGATTGCCCAGCAAGTGCATATAAGGATAAGTAGTATAGCTTGTGAGAGAGAGTCCTCTGATATTGCCCAACACCACTTCTTCTCTTTGACTCATTCCACTTCACAATATCCATTTTAATAATGTGGCAACCACTTATTTGCATTCTCAGAATCACACGAGCAAGATGGCTAGACTTTGACCTAACAGAGTTGTGACTGAATGCAAATTAGTAGCCACCTACTTAAGTATTTATATAATGGTATCTGAGCCCTTTCATTAAATTCTGTAAGCTTCCCCTAAATAGCAGTCAGTTTGAGATGACCATTTTAAAAAAAATCCTGTTAATTTCTTTGTGGTCTTCCCTTGGTTTGTCTTCATATCCTCTGGATTTTTCACAAATTAAAGTTGAGTACAAAAGCCTAAACTAAAAGCATAGCTAAAGCAATCTTTATGTGCAGCACCTCCTTTGTCATTCTTGCTGCCTCCTTCTCTCCCCTGCAATCCTGCCTGAGAACTATTGTCTGCTCAGTCTTCTCTTCTTCCCACTCTGTACCTCTTCTTGCTGCTGCTCCCTGTTCTCCCGTATCTACAAATGTTATATTGGAAACATGTCAGACAGCCATCTTTACTTTGAGACTGTAACTGGTTGTGAAAAGTTCTGATGCATTGGCAGGAGCAGCTCTATATGCAGCTACTGATGTTGTTTCTCCAGATATGTGTCAAAACATGGTGGCTTAAAGTGCCAAACACTGTAAAAGAGAAACATTTCCAATGTTTACAATGTCAATAAGTGAGTACATCTGGGCCCATACTTGAGATAAACATAACACAGTGGTGATAGCTTACAGAATCAAAGAACAGTTACTGATTGTCAAATTACATAACTTGGCTTGCATGGCAGATGGTGTGTATGAAATTTGGAATTGCCGGTGGCCAAAATATTTCTTAGTGTTTTGAGCATCAGATCTGGAAGCACAAGTTTTGGATCCAGTCAGGGAGCGTTGACAAAAATCTTTAGCTGGGGTTCTGGTCTGCATGGACATATTAAAGGTCCCATAGCTATTCTTAAAGAGGAGTTTTTCCCCAGCGTCATTAAGTAGAAATGTTCACTTTCTCCTCCCTTACAATTGTGCAACATATTTAAGCTGCTTTGTTTTCAATTTAAACTAATTTTTACACCCCACCCTCCCAAAAATCCCAAGGTTTTAGAAACAGCATTATTTGTTGTGGATTTTTGTGGGGGGGGTACTGATTTTTTTCCACCCTACTTTTGTTGTTCAAATATATAAAAAATAGCTTGTTTTATTAGAAAATGATAAATACATGAGATCTGTGTTATAATACATTAGTCTGTGTATATGCAAAGCAGTCTGTTGAAGTAAGGCTATGTATTAGTCTAGAAGATGCGTGTGTACCCATGCGCGCGCACAAGCTCTGAAGTGTGTACACATGTGAACATACTTATGAATCTCACGCCCACCACGTACAGATTTCAAGCTGTTGGCAGATAACGTTTTCAAGATCTGAGACACTACAATGGAAAGAAAACAAAAATCTGTATCTGAATACGTTTCAGAACAAGGGAAGTATTTGAAAGTATTTTAAAAAAAACAAAACAGGAGAAAAGATTAAGTTGACTATATGCACTGCAAACAGCGTGGCCCAATTATTAAATATAAATATTTATAGGCTAATAGTTCTAATCTGCAACAGTAAACTGTGTATTCAAATGAAGAGTTTTATTGGGATTAGAGATGTATTGTTTCCTTAAACTCAGGTGTCACTGTGTGTTTTGAGTTCTTCTAGTTCTGCAGCAAACCACATTTGCATTCCATTCAATGAAGCATTAATCTATTGAATATTTTTCCCATTTCCTTCCATCCACCAAAATAACCCAATATTTACCCAGAAATTTTTTTCATCTATTTTTTTTCGCCTGTTTTTGTTTGTAGTAATAAACACTGATAAATTCCTGGGAAAAATTAAATTAAATAAAATAAAAACTGAAAACAAAGGGCCCTAAACATATTGTAATTGCTCTTGTCTCTCTGCAGCCCCTGTCAGTGGTGGGTGAAGTGTTTGCTTTGTAGTTTGCAAAGTACCATGTATGAAAGGTGCTAAATGAAAATATACAAATATAAATAATTAGTGCACCTGATTTTAATCTCACTCTGGCCACAGTGCTCCATGTTCAGATTTATGCTAACAGCTAGTAAAATGACTTGATTAATGGGACAGTGAATTTAAACTGACATTTGTGGAAGGGTTAAATGTAATTTAAACTCCCCTAAAACAAAATAAGATAATTTTGCTGCAGTTTAAGGTGTTGACACAACTATTGCAAGAAATTGGAACTTTCTAACTCTGATATGGCAGGTAAGTAAAAGCAAGATCTGAGTTTTAAACTTGTTTTGAAAATGAAAATCACTTGTAACTTTGAAATGTATTCTGTTAGTACGATTTAATTTTAAAGTTTTGTTGTGCATAATCTGGAATAAGAATCTCAGACATAACTATCTTGAAAATTGTCACCGCCATACTAAACAGTGAAGTATGAGACTTAACAGTATGAAGGGCATCTTGTGGCTTATATCTGGTCTGTGAAAACTGTCATGCACTGATCTGCTTTCCCAGCACCAAAACTTTTTAAAACTTTTTAGTGATGGAAGCAACCTACCCCCAGATGAGTTTATTCCACACTTCCACAATAATGTACTTCCTCTCTGACACAGTGCAGCCATGTCCAGGGTGAAGCATGAAATTTACCCACAAGGATAATGTTCTTCCTGGTGTTTTCTGATGTGGACTAAGTATGCCCTGTTCTTTCAGAAGCCTAACCAAACCACCATTAGTTGGTAATAACTGTCATGGTTTGGAATTGGTTTTACACCAGTAAGCTAAAGGTTAAAAAAAAATTCCTTATCCAAATACCACTTTCTGTAGCTATCCAGTCATACTACTTAAGGCTATTAATCTGCACAAGTAATCTAATTTTATTGAGTTATGGAAGATTGAGCTATCTTGGCATGATATCTCTGAGTTCCAATCTACTTTCAGGCATGCAGAAGTGATGAAGAAAATAATTGAAACAGTTGCAGAAGGTGGGGGAGAACTTGGAGTTCATATGTATCCTTTCCATGGAATGTCAGGAGACCTCTGAAGAGTATGTTATCTAATAAAGGTCTAATCCATCCTATGTCTATTCCTAAAACTTTATTTTGCAGGTAATTTGGGAAGCTTACTACTACTGAAGTCACTTTTAGATTAGCAATAACATCTAAGGCACACCAAGTTGCCATTTTTTTTTTATGTTCAGGAACTGGGAAGTAGCATGCATGTGCTGACTGAGCTTCCCCCAGCAAAGTTCATTAGTGATCTGATGCTAATTCTAAAACAAATGCAACTGATCAACAGAACAGTGAAAATAATTTGTTATAGCTAGTCATTTGCACACTTCTGTTGATCAGTTGCATTTGTACAAATAGTACTTTCTCTGATCTCTGAGATGAGGGATCTTAAGTGATACTTGTAATAACAGTAGGTACAAAGATTACACAATTAGTATATTGGTACACCACTTTCATACAGAAATGTCACTTTCAGGGTACTGTGCCAGTGTCCCTTTAAATTAATCCTTCATTTGGCTTTCCTGTTTTAAAGCAAGAAGGGAAGGGGGGGGCTGTGGTGCAGCTGAAAGCCCTGAACCACCACCACCAGCAGCAGCTTTCACACCAGCTAGTCTTATGCCTTGAATAAACAAAGTTGTACCAGTATAGATTACAGCTAGTTAGGCTGATAACTAAACTAATAGTGTGGGGTTTTAACCCTTCATGTGGCTCTGTCATTCTATTACAGTTCAAGATGGACACAAACTGTAGAGTCTGCTTCATATCCGCTACCTGTGGATGGGACAGATTATGTGGTGTAACATAAGTCTAAAGCAAGTTAAACTGGAAGGTAACCCATAGAAAGCAATTCAATGTAAACACAAAGTATTTCATGCAAAACTGGCTTAGTATTAGCAGGGTAAAGTTTTTTAAAATAAGTGAATTTCTTAAACTTGAAATATTACCTGATCATTCAAATCATAAGTTTTGAGAAGTGCCATTCTTCACTATATTAGTGTATTGTTTTCTTGTCCCCTTTAGACTTTCTAAGCTGTACTTTTCCTACCTAATGAAATACTAATAAGATTCAGGCCACTTACAAAAGGCATGATTTCACCTAGTTTTCTTGGATATAAAGTAAGCATTTAATTACTCTTTTTTACTCCATATTTACCTTAACTAGAGACTCAGGTACCTTCTTATTTTCTTGAAATTTGTACAAGCGGTCATTCCAACAATAGAATATGACTACACAAGGCACTTTACAATGTAACTAGAAATCACAAATGTCTATGCTAATTACTGGTTCTGATTTTTTTTTAAAAAACCCTATACATGTGACTTTTGTTCAGCATTGTACACAGTTTCTGTAACATTCAACTTTTATCAAGTTTATGCATCAAAATAAAAAGTTCCACTACCAGCCTTACTTTTAAATAAAGTTCTGTGTGTAAAATAAACCACTTTTCATTCCTATACTTGCAGTATAGGTTTTTATTTTCACATATTAATCTTAGTTAGTCCTTTAAGCATATTTTTTACTTACAGCTAGTAGGTCTTTCATATCAAAGGTTAAAACTTTGCTTTCCAGTATTAGCCTAAGCTTGAGTCTTTTGGCTTCAGTAATAAAATGCTTTTTATTTTTCAAGTAACTTCCATTTCAGATGTTTTTTGTATAATTGATGGCTATCTCAGAACTACATGGTGAAACTTGTGGTGATTTGCTCAAGTGCCTTTCTGAGAACATGCAGGAGAAAAGAAGTGATAATCATATCTAAGTTTTAACTCTTTGTACTGTGCCACAAGCAAAAATAGCTAGTCCTAGAAACAACAAAGATGGCTTATATGAATTGTTAAAGCATAGTGTTGAGATGGTGGGTAAGAGAGCCTATTTGGGAGATGCATACTGTCCTTCCTAACTCAGTGTATTTTCTCTTGGCCTCCAGATTAATCTTGAAGGTACAAGAACACACTCAGTGCCTTAAGCTTTTGTTTTTAAAAAGCTTTTTCCATGCTAATATTTCAAAATGTTAACTGGCTTTTAATGTGGTTCTCTATCCCCTAGTAGGTTGGGTTAGTAGTTAGTCATGCCCACCCGTAGTCAATAAACTTCCACCCCTATTTGTACGTGAATTTGCTCTGGCTGTGCTTGTGTTCCTTTTCTATTCTTTCCACAGATTCAAATACTTGCATGTTTCATTCCAAACTGCTCATGGGAGGTGATGTTCAAAGTTGCAACTACATAAAGCTGGGTCCCACAACTATTGAATTCACCCATGAGTACTCATCCAAACTTTGAAACAATACTATGTGCCTGAGATACCCCTAGTTGCGATAGTTGATTATACATAGCTCTTCCAGATTAAATAATTTCACATAACTGTGGAAAACATTATGGATTTGAGGGAAGTGCAGTTAGTAGATAGAGGCTAAACTTGTTCAATGCTGTAGTCTCTATCCTCTCCAACCATTACCATTCTGAAGTTGCTCTTCCTGGTCTTTTCAGTCCTCCTTCACCCTCTTCAAATATTTGTCGCTTAAGCATAATACCATCTGAAACTGTCAAAATTCCTCCATCCCCACTACTTAAGCCTCTCACCTTCCCTCAGGCACTAGAGTTCCCTGAGAGGGGTATCCCCTGAAGCATTTCTGAGAAGATTCCTGGAAAGACCCTGCTGCTACATTTGGAAAGAAAAAGAAACAGCTGTCATCTGCAGCAATAGCCTTGTCTTAGTAAGATGATACCCTAGAGGCAGCCAGCTGCTGATGCTGCTGTTTTTCTGCAGTGGCAGAATCTTTAATGCCTTCCTCTGCAGGGAAAACTGACATAATCTTCAGCAGCTTGCAGTGAAGAGTTGGATGGCAGCAAAATCTTCACCTGCACCTGCTCCTCCATCCAGGTACATTAGAGGCTGACAACAATCCCATTCTTCTGGCCCTGGATGTAAGTTGTAGAATCTACACCACCAGCAAGAGCCAGGCAACAGAATTTTCACAGGTATATAGGAGGAACATGTAGTTTGATGCCAGCAGAAAAGTTAAGAAACAGTGATGCTGAAGTTAGTCAATGACTTCCATCAACACAATTATTTTTCTTCTTTGTAGAAGACATTCTTTAGGATACATGTATGGAAGAGAGGAAATTGAGCTATTGCCATCAGCAGATCCTAACACAGGCACTTCAGTGTTAGCTTTCCATGCCCCTATGAGAATCCTATCTCAGGAACTCTTACAGGCTCCAGCCCTTCCCTCCTGCCTCCATCTCAGAGAGGCTATAGAAAAACCAAGTTATAAGAGGACCCTTTGTCTGTCCATCTTGAAGCTACCATGACTATACCTGTCTTTCCCAAGTCCATACATCTGCCTCCTGCTCTATAAAATGTCTTGATTCCTATTCTCATATGTGTTTTGCCTCCCTGCATGTGTTTTAAATTCTGTAGGTGCTGTTGTGGATTGTAATAGTATCTGCATTGGGCCTCCAGTGTCTTGCCCATCTACTAAGTTCTGTATATGCTCCACAGAGAGCTAAAACTGAGGGAGACCAGTGGTGAAATCCTGACTACATTGAAGTCAATTGGAGTTGTCACTGACTTCAGCAGAGTCAGCATTTCATCCTAGGAATTCAGGAATGAAGTAGGGAAGCTGTCTTGCAGAAGTTGGAATGCTTAAAACCATATAACTTTCCTACCCGGGGTGGCACACTAGCTTTTAATGTATGTCAAACATTTCAAAAACATTAAGGGGAAAAAGACAAACACACACAGATTCCCAAATAAAAATCTTGATTAGCCACAGGCAATGGTAAGAGTTATATCAGTAACTCAACTATTGCAAATATTCTTGTAACTTTTTTTTTATTTATGTTTAAATAAAAACTTTTGGAAATAATGAAATTCAGCCCTGAAGGCAAATGTAAAACCTTGACAGGTGGAAGTATAGAAATACAGGGCTGAAGTTTAGTGGGGGTTCTTAACTTTGTCCTTGTATTACTGCCTTGGGATGAATTTTTTTTTTTAATGCTTATCTGTCCACAACAAGCAACTTAATCTAATCAATGACTGTAGAAACTAGAATGCCTTGCTTTCAGTCATACAGCCTTACAGAGTCCACAGGAAAAGATCTATCTTGTAAATGTCTTATTAGACCAATAGCATACTAAGGCAGTCATTCCCTGCTGTACCCACAAACGTTCTGTCTGCCAGTAATTATGTAAGTGAAATCCAACACACATTTTTTTTATCTAGGAATACAAGTCCCTTGGGCTTAGCTTGTGAAACTGAGTGAGAAGAGCAAAAGTTAGTTTGATCACAAAACCTCGTACTTATTCTGAAATTTCATGTCTGAAATGAAGTTGCAAAACTAGAGAGTATTTTTTGATAATCAGTCCCCAATTTACAAAAGGCTGTATCTCAGATAATGCAAGCTGCTTTAGGTGTCTCATCCCTTGTCTGATTTTGACAGTCTGGATGTTGACTGCTGTACTGGTTTTATTTCTCCCCCTTCATGACTACTACCTTTTCCATCATAGATAGAGAGGACATCTAGTTGAGAGGCTGCTTATTGACTGGCCTGGTATGTGAGCATGAGGGCATTGGCTACTCTCTCGGAACAGCACAGTAGTGGATTTCTATGACTTCTTTTCTTTTGGGGAATTGTACAGATTTTGAGCACATAAATGCTTTGGGGCCTAATTCTACGCTGCACTGTACTTTGTGGAGGACCCTATTACAGCAGGGCCAAGTGAGTGCAAAATACTACTATTCTAATTTATTCACACGTTGCACCAATGTAAATGACTGCAAAAGGTTTAGTTTGGAAAAGATGCGATTAAGGGGAGACATGATAGTGGTCTTCAGATACTTGAAAGGCTGCCATAAAAAAGATGGAAAAGGTCTCTCTTGCCACAGGGAACAGGACAAGAGTCAGTGGGTTCAAAGTACAGCATAGCAAATTTAGATTAGATTAAATCTCAGGAGAAACTTTCTAACTGGAAGAACAGTAGGACAATGGAACAGACTGCCTCAGTAGGTTGTGGAAGCTTCTTCACTGGAGGTTTTCAGAAGGAGGCTGGATTGCCTTGGCAGGGGGTTAGACTAGAGGATCCTTGTGGTCCCTTCTAACCCTATGATTCTAGGTGCAGGTTTATGATCTCAAAGCACTTTCAAAAGGAGGTCAGGTTCATCCTCCTAATTTTATAGATGGCAAAACTGAGGCACCAAGAAGGGATGTGACTTTCCTAAGATCACCTAGCAGAGCAGGGTCTAGCACCCACGTTGCTTAAGTTCCATGGCAGTGCTCTATCCACTGGGCAACATGGTTATCAAATAGGTAAACCACACTCAAGCCCCTTTCTAGTAAAAGTTTTTTCTTTCCAAAAAGAAGCTTTATCCGTTACAGCTTGTCTGCCATCAGCTACCTTTGCTTGTCCTTGTGATTTTTAACATGTCCTGTTTTCAACTTACTTCCACAAGGAGCCATTTCACCAGTTCCCAGAGAGGGATCCTGCAGACCTCTTGTTTTTAATGCCTTTCTGTAGAAAAGGTTATACCCATCTGATTGTTTCACCACTCCCAGTTTTGAAATGCATCCATTGGACCTAGTCAGTCAGTCTCTCTCTCGCTCTGTCACGCACATCTATGTTCAAAATGGTATTTTTGATATTTGCTGCAGTTAAATAATTAACTCCTTTGTTTGCCAAGAAAAGTCATGTTCTTCTCTCCCCTCCGCCCTGCTCTGTACAGGAAATGTTTACTGAATGCATGTTTTAAATTTTTTTCTCAATTCTTTTTGTCTCAAGGCAGTTTAACTATTCTACAGTTCTTTCTCTTCCAACCTTGCTTACCTAATTTGGTGGTGCAATGGAGGATTGTTATAATTTATTACAGGAGTCTCTTCAGGTGTGGCACAAACATGGATATCCCTTTCCTGAACTGTTCTCCTAAGTCTTCCCTTACCTTATTTAGAATATAAACTTTTTAGGGCACAGAGTTTGTCTTCTACATTTATAAGGTACTCTAATTTTACAGTGCTTCATGAATATTTTGTAATAGCATCATATAATGCGAAATCTACCATCAGACAGAAGCATCATGAAAGGTTGCTGCTTGTTGAAGTTATAGTGTATACTGTATCTTTACCAGATCTCCTGCAGGCTTGTGAACCCATGACCTCTCCAAGAGACTTTTCTCTTGCTGGGATTATCATTAGATACTCAGGTTTATGCTAAGAAGGATTTGAATCTGTGACCCTGAATTTGTTTGTTGTGTGTAACAGATCATCTAGCAACCGCTTTCATAAGTAAGACAGCATGGATTTGCTTCTACTACTCTTTTTAAAGTGACATTTTATTTTCTATTTCTGTACCATTATTGTTTAATTATATTTCAATAGCTCCTAGCGGCCCCAGTTAGGACTGGGGCTTCATTGGACTAGGCGCTGTGCAAATTCTATGGCCTGAGTTACACAGGTCAGACCAGATGATCGTATAATGATCCCTTCTGGCCTTGAATCTGTGAAACATACATGAAGGCCTACTTTCCATCTAGGATTTTCCTAAAATGGTTTTGGTTTTGTCTTTTTAATCTGTGAATTTAGATTTTTCTCATTAGTAGAGAATAAAATATCTGAGCTGAGATGTTGACATAAGCGCTCTGAGGGACACTGTCAAGTACTAGGCCAAAAAGCTGTTTTGTTTTAAAAAATAATAATAATAATAATATGGATATATTTTTCATTATTTTTTTCACTAATTCACTTAGAACGTCTTTGGACATTTTAAACATTTCCGTATAGTGTTGGAAACACAAACCTAATAGCCTGATGCTGTAGCAAAAAAATCCCAGAAGAATAAACTTACTAGAGTCAGAAGGTGAAACTGAAGAGCTTTGTTTCATTGTTCAAGCTGAGGGACATGCAGCACATAAACACAACATAAATGGAGGGAAAAAGTAAATTCTTTCAGAAAGCCTTCTGTGTAAATCTTAGATGACAGTAGCACAGATAAGGACATTTTTAAAAAAATAAGATTGTTTTGGCAGTGATCTTTTAAATATTTTTGTAATTTGAAATCTAAGAATAAAATTAACCATTTCTAATTTATTAGAAAATGCCCTTCTTCACTTAAGCATGTGTGGTTCAGACACAAAGCCACCTGTGGCTTCTAAACAAGCACCCTTGAAATGGATTTTGGTTTGTGTGGAAGCCACAGTTTTACTGTATCTGATCATCTGTGTGAGAAGTACTTCTGGGATTTGTTTCCTCTCAGTTTAAACATACTACAGAACAGGGAGAGGTCTGTGGAACATGAAAAGTCAAATCTTGCCCTGAGTTATTCTTTTGGCCCATAGAGGTAGGTGAGCTTATTCATTTAAGAGAAGCAATAAAAGTACCTGCCACGCTTTTCTCATGCACTATCGTCTCCTGCCCTGTTGAAGTCAAGGGGAGCTTTGTCATTGATTTCAATGGGCGGGATTAGGCCCATGGTTAAGAACTTTGGGCCCAGTTCACTGTTGCTCTACCCTTTTTGCATCCCCCACACGTGCTTTTATCTTTCCTGGGGTGGAATTCTTCAGTTGGTTCACTCCATTCCAGGCCCTGGGTTATTAACCTCTTAGGTACCAAGCAGGACTAATTCAGCAAGTCCAACTGTGCTTGGCACTTGCAAGTTGTTTTTGTCTGGGAGCCTGACACAGCATAAGTTTGCAGTGTCACAGAAATGGCTTCTTTAAAACAAAGCATCATTTAGTCTTCCACTCAAAAGTAAAAAGCAGACAAAGCCAGGATATAAAGTAAACAGTCTGACATGCATATTTCCTTACCTAAGCTTAACCTCTCTAGGTATAGCTCAGGTAGGTCTGGCTTATTCCTATCTTGGAACGAGGAAGAAGAGCATACGCTGCTTGCAGCATGCTCCCTGTGCGTCACAGGGAGTCTTCCAGCATGTCTGCTTTTTCAGATATACCAAGTAGCCTCTCCCAGCTCACCTAACCCCACTCCCTTTTCTATGGTCTCTTCAGATTTTTATATCTCCTTTGATCCCAGTCTTAGCCTTGGGAAGTGTAAACCATGCTGGCATAGATGGAGCCACACACGTGGAACCTTCCCCCATTGATGGCCCAGCCATTGTTACATTAGCTGCTTGAAGGTGTGTATCAGAGGCTGATTCATCTTTGTCATTGTTTTACCTTTTCTGCTCAGTTTTTTTTTTAATAACCCTTTTATAGTCTCCTTTGACTTAACTCTAGGCATTCAGTCAGCAACAAAACATGTAATAGGGAAAGTGAGGCATACTATTCATGAACAATACTACAGTCATTTTCAGCATTCATCAGTCATTAGGGTTATCCTCCACATTTTATAGATGGGGAAACTGAAGTAATGAGAGGTTAAGTGACTTATCCAAGGTCACACACAAAATCTGTGGCAGAGCCAGACTAGGTTCCAAATCTCCTGAGTCCTAATCCAGTGCCTTACCCCCAAGGCCGTCCTTCCCTTCTGCTTGTTTAGTATATTAAAAATAAGTTATTAAAAGGGTAGAAATAAGAGGTGGTAGGAAAAATACTGCTTCTACTCTGTTTGCTATATCTATTGTACCTGCTATCTGTCTACCATCTTTTCACCCACATCTATAGTAACTAAGCACTGAACACAGTAATACACATCCACATGGCATAATCCATACAGGACTTCATAGTTGATTCTGTTCCTTGTCTCTCCTAAGTTTGCATAAATAGCTTACTTTTTGGTAGGAGGGATTTGAATGGTGTTTTAAGGAATACTGGCAAGAAGAAAGAGTGATTATAACATAGTAGGGTCTCTAATGTGTTTTAATCGTGTCTGGGAACAGGCAGTCTTAAGCCCTCTCAGCTGGGAGAGTAAGACTGTGATGGGGATACCAACAAATGCACACAATAGCTACACAAAGCTTTCTCTCATAGATGTGACTGTGTGTCAGCCCTACTATGAGATGTAGGTGCATCTAATGATTGATGCTTTGTGCTAAATATCAGTGACCTGCATTTCACATCCAGGGCAGCAGGTTCTTTCCTACTCTTCCCATCCCACATGTGAATGTAGGGCTGCCACTATTTAAAGTTAGTTCAGTGAGACAAAGGTCATGACATTGCATCAGTGCCTTGCAACAAAACTTCTGATGCTCTGTTAAACACAAAGTGACAGACATCCCAGGCAAAGATTGTACCTTGACACTAGGAGACAGACCCATGTCTACTTGTTTCCTGTTCCTGGGGAAAAGGCTGTATGTTAGGCAGATGGCATTCTCTTCAAAATAGAGGTGGTACCATGATACCTGCAAGCCCCTAGGTCACAAGCCAAGCTGATACTCACACAGACCAACATGGCATATTGTTTGTTTATTTCAGGTCACTCCTTAAATTCTTGTGAGCTGATTTAGTGTTAGGGAACGATGCTGGATCCCTAAGAGGTGAGACAGGTGGACAGCGTGCTGTTTTCCTGGAGAGAAGATGGGAGATGTCACTCTAAGACTGGATAGGTTTCTGAAGTTAGTGGGCAACAATCCACTGGTCATGGTGCATATCTGCACTAACACCACCGCTTCACATGATACCTCACAGATTATAGAGGACTTCGGGGAACTCGAGAGCATGGTGAAGGAGAGGAATGTCAGAGTGATCTTCTCTGAAGTCCTTCCTGTCCTAGGAGCAAAGGAAGACAGAAGACACTGGAAGTGAGCTGTTGGCTAGGTAAATTAGTGGAGGATTTTAGTTTGTGGAAAATTGGTCCACCTTCTATGTAAGGAGGTGGCTGTACAATTTGAATGGCCTCCATTTCAGTAGAAGGGGACCTAATCTCCTCAGAGGCAGGCTGGCTACAGAAGTTAGGAGGGGATTTAAACTAATAACAAATGGAAGATGAAAAGAGGGAAGATAATGAGCACTCAGAACAAAATTGGGATGTTTGGGGGGAGGAGTAATCAAGGGATGTGAAGAGAAGAAATTCTGTAATTGCCTATACACCAATGCTAGGAGCCTCAGTAATAAACGAAAAATTGGCATTGCTGCATTTATGAGCAGAAAATTTGATCTGGTTAGTATGTATTAAACTTGGTGGGGTGAGTCACACCATTGGAATATTAAAATCAATGATTATAATGTATTTAGGAAGGATTAAGTGGGCAAAACAGGAGAGAGTGGCATTCTATCAAACGGCATTACCTATTTGAGTCACTGACAGTTTGGAAGCAAATTATTTTGAATGCTTATGGATCGATGGTCTAATCGACAAAGCTGAAGATGGGGTATTAACTGGTGTCTGCTACAGACCACGAAATCACATTAGAGAACAGGATAACTGTGACGGGTTGGATCACAGAAACGCCTTTGGGACTGCCAACTGATGTGCTGAGACTACCTCTGAGCCCCTTTTCCCTGGCAGCTTGGGACCTAAGTGCCCTGCCTGGTTGGAGCCAGACACACTCGCCTGCTGCAAATACAGACCCACGTCCGAACCACGTCCCCCAAAAGCTGCAGGCTTAACAGAAAACAGCTTAAGAAGTGCACCTGTCTCCAGCGCTCAGATGCCCAACTCCCAGTGCGGTCCAAACCCCAAATAAATCCGTTTTACCCTGTATAAAGCTTATACAGGATAAACTCATAAATTGTTCGCCCTCTATTATGCTGATAGAGAGGTATGCACAGCTGTTTGCCACACACAAACCGCCCCCGCAGGTATTAATACATATTCTGGGTTAATTCATAAATAAAAAGTGATTTTATTAAATACAAAAAGTAGGATTTAAGTGGTTTCAAGTAATGGCAGACAGAACAAAGTAAATTACCAAACAAAATAAAATATGCAAGTCTATGCCTAATACAGTAAGAAAGTGATTACAGATAAAATCTCACCCTCAGAGATGTTCTAATAAGTTTTTTTCAGACTAGCCTCCTTCTAGTCTGGGTCCAGCAATCACTCACACCCCTGTAGCTATTGTCCTTTGTTCCAGTTTCTTTCAGGCATCTCCCTGGGGTGGAAAGGCTATCTTTTGTGCCACCCGAAGACAAAATGGTGGGGTCTCCCACGGGCTTTAATAGATTTTCTCTTGTGCGTGGAGACCCCCTCTTCTCTCCTATCCAGAATCCACCTCCAAGATGGAGTTTTGGAATTACATAGGCATGCATGACTCCGTCTCTTACCAGCCAGGCCACATTCCCAGGGAAGCTCAGATGTGGATTGGCATCTCCAAGTTCTTTGTTAGCTTAAGTGTTTCTTGATTGGGCGTTTACTGAGATAGTCTTTTCTCAGGAAGCTGACCAACTGCTTCACTGAGGCTACTTAAAATTAAACAAGAATATAGCCAATATTCATAACTTTGAATATAAAAATGATACATGTATACAAATAGGATCAATATATCCAGTAGATCGTAACCTTTGCAGAAATATGTTACATGGCATATCTAGCATAGAACATATTTCAGTTATGTCATATTTACTTTCATAGACATATTTCCATAAAGCATTATGGGGTGCAACATCACAATGACCACCTACCTATAATGTGAAGGGAAAAAAGCTGTGTGCTCATGAAGGACTTCAGCTTGAGTGACATACACTGGAGATCTCATGTTCCCCTAAATGTCTAAAAATTAACAATCCATCATTATATTAGATTTTAGAGGAGCAGCCGTGTTAGTCTGTATTCGCAAAAAAGAAAAGGAGGACTTGTGGCACCTTAGAGACGAGCATTTATTTGAGCATAAGCTTTCATGAGCTACAGCTCACTTCATCTTAACCAACAGAGAGGAATTGATCACAGAACTAAAAATTGCTGTTCACTTACAGGAGCGGATTTACCCTGAAACATACTGTGCCATGGCACAGGGCCCCTAATGACTGGGGTCCCCAAAACATAGGCACGGGGACTAGAGGTACGGGGTGCTGCAGTACCCCCATGTTTTTTGAAGGGCTCTGCTTTCGCCCAGGGTCCTGGCTGCCACCCCACGCCCAAGGCTCTGCGGGCTCTGCTGCCCTGCGCCACTGATGTTAAAACATATTGTTAGGAGCACAGAGCCCCCAGGTTCCTGGGGAGACAGGGAGGTGCCTGAGCCCAGTCACTGGGGCTGCAGCACAGCCGCGGCGGCTAAGGGAGATCGCAGCCACTGCTTTGCAAGGACCTCGCGTCCAGGGGAGGCGAGCAGAGATCAGCGCATGGAAGCAGCTGGGTGCTCAGGTGGCCGCCGATGGAGCTGTGCCCCCACCCTCTTCAGGTGGGTGTTCAGCCCACATGGGTCTCTGCCCACTTCTCCAGGCCAGCCAGCGTGGGGCTGCCGGGGCACCCAAAGCTGTCCTTGGCCATGAAGATCTTGGTGTCTCCTTTCTTCCACAGGCCCATGGTGGCTCTGCTCGTACGCTGACTCTGGGGTACCCAGGGTCCCAGCGGGTGCCGTGCGCCCAGGGTTCTGCGGGCTCCATTGCTGCCCCACTGACCAGCCCAGAGAAGCGGGCAGAGACCCACTTGGGCTGAACACCCATCTGAAGGAGGGGGCATGGCTCCATTGGCAGCCACCTGAGCACACCACTGCCTCCGCACGCTCACCTCCGCTGAGTCCTTGCAATGCAGGCTGCTGCGATCCCCTTTACCTGCTGTAGCCCCTGTGGCCGGGCTCAGGCACCTCCCTGTCTCCCCAGGGGACCGGGCAGTTCTGTGCTCCTAACAATATGTTTTAACATAAGTGGTGCGGGTCAGCAGTGGAGCCCTGCTTAAAATGTGGAGGCACTGTAGCACCCCCTGCACCCAGGGCTGCTGACGGGGGGGAGGGGCGGGGAAGGGGCAGCTGCCCCGGGGCCTGGCAATTTTAAAAGGGCTCGGGGCTCCTGGCCGCTGCTGCCGAGATGGGGGCCCCAAAAATGAAGCTGCGCACAGGGCCCCACTAACTCTAAATCCGCCCCTGTTTGTTTAGGTGCAAGACTATGCTGGTTAGAAAGCAGCCTGGCTCTGAGAGACGAAGTAAAAGCAGCAGTAAAATTTTATATAAAAATTTATATTAGTTGTTATCAACTTCCCTTTTTTTCCATTTGTTCTAATGACAAATGGGAAAAATGAGAAGTTAATAGAAATTTAACATAAATCACAAGATAGCAACGGTAGAAACTTAAGAAAAGAAGCAAAAGGACACAAAGAGAAATTTTCTTGTCCTTATTTCTGCTTGCCATAGGAATTTTTAAATACATTAGGAACAAAGGGAATCCTACAATGGTCACTGGTCCATTACTAGAGGAAATAGTGGAATTGTCAATAATAACACAGAAAAGGTAGATGTGTGTTTGATAAATATTTCTGTTCTATGTTTGGAGAAAAAAAGACAGTAGTTTCATCTCATATGATTATGATATAATACTTTCCATTCCAACAGTAACTAAGGAAGATGTTAAACAACAGCTACTAAAGTTAGACATTTTTAAATCAGGAGCTCTAGATAATTTTCATCCAAGAATCTTAAGAGCTGGCTGGGGGGCTCTCTGGCCCCTGCTATTGATTTTGAATAAGTCTTCCAGAAGACTGGAAGAAAATTAATGTTATGCCAGTATTTAAAAAGCATAAATGGGAGGACCAGGCCTGTCAGTCTGACGTGGATCCCGAACAAAATAATAGAATGGCTGATGTGGAACTTGATGATTAAAGACTTAAGGAGGGATAATATAATTAATGACAATCAACATAGGTTTATAGGGTCACAAAATCTGTTTTCTAACTGGATATCTTTTTGGATGAGATTACAAGTTTAGTTAAAAGTAGTAGTGTCAATGTAACATACTCAGACTTCTGTAAGGCACTTGACATGGTATTTTAATTTGTCAAGAAATTAGAATGACACAAAATGAACATGCCACACATTACATGGATAAAAATATAGCTAACTGATACATTTACAATTTCATTTTGAGAGTTGAGGAATCCTCATCCAGCGGGTGTGTTTCTGGTGGAATCCCACAAGGATTGATTCTTCTATGTTGTTTAATGTTTTTGTCAATGACCTGGAAGAACCTATGTAGGGAACAAAAATTTGATAATAGAGTATTTTTCAGTCTAACAGACAAAGGTATAACAAATGCTACAGGTACCTACACAGAGAAGAGATTTCTGAACATAGACCGCTCTTTAATCTACCATAAAAAGGCATTACAAAATCCAATGGCTGGAAGTTGAAGCTAGACATTTTTAGACTGAAAACAAGATGCACATTTTAAGTGAAGGTAATTAACCATAGGAACAACTTACTAGAGATGTGGTGGATTCTTTGTCACTGGAAATCTTTAAATCAAGATTGCATGTTTTTCTAAAAGATGTGCTCTCATTCAATCACAGTTATTAGACTTCAGAGTAGCAGCCGTGTTAGTCTGTATTTGCAAAAAGAAAAGGAGTACTTGTGGCACCTTAGAGACTTAACAAATTTATTTGAGCATAAGCTTTCGTGAGCTACAGCTCATCATCAGATGCAAGTTATTAGACTTGAAGCAAGAGTTAATTCAGGCAAGTCCTATGGCCTGTGTCTTATAGGCAGTCAGACTGGATAATGATAATGGTGCCTTCTGGCTTTAAAATCTATGCATCTGTGAGAGCCAGAGAATAGAACAGTACAGCATGGACAAGTGCCCTGTAAATGTATCCCAGAGCTAGAGTTGGGGGTTGGTTACATCCAAAATTAATAGGGGAAAATTGCCAACATGTTTTTGGTTCAAAGTGTTTTAAATTGAACCTAGTTTTCTTTGTTAGCTTTTATTTTATTTTTTTTACTTTTTTGTAGTTTCTTTTTTTTTTTGTTTAAATTTTTAGCAAAGACATTGTCAAAGAGATCACTGGAACTTTGCATTTACCAAAAACCTAAATCAACTATTTTTCTTTTACCAAAAAAACCTGACATTGGGAGAAAAAAAAAAAAGTTAATATCCATTTTGATGATGTTTCTGACTTGTTTTTTATGTAAAAAAAAATCAACAAAAATTATCCAAAAAGGCTTGAAAATGTTGATGTCAAATTTCAACAATGTCAACAAATTTTCACACAAGAAAATTGTTTTAGAGACTTTTTTTTATAAGTCTCTAGAGCCTGTCAGTCCCCAGGCCCTGAACTATTTCTTGCTCTTTATCGCCCAGCATGCCAGGTTTTCAGGATGCAAGATCTTCCCCTCTCAAAATTGGAATAATCCCTGAAATCCAAGGACATGTGGCATCTCTAGCCGGGTCCCTGCCCCCAGTGCCAGCACTGCCCCTATGCTTCATCACCCTGTAACTCAGCCACATAAACAGTTTTTATTTGGGCCGCTGCCCCTAATACCCTACTGCCCTAGTAGGCAACGACCCAGCCCACCAACTCTGCCTTATGTGGTTGAGGCTGCTTGTCCTCTGTGCTTGGCACACAGCAGGGAAGATGTGGGGGAGGGAGGGAAAGGCAGCCGGAGCAGCTCTTTATCTCCCCTATGGTTCCTGTCAGCAGCAGGAGGAGGTGAAGAGCAATGACCTGGGCGTCACTAACATCACCACCCCCTTCTTGCATCACTAACCACAGTGAAAACATTTCCCCAGCAGTAGCAGCAAAAGCAGCAGCCACTGCCTCATGTGTCTCCCAGTGTGGCATCAGCAGGAGCTTGCACCATGGGGCTCTCCTGCACGCGCCTCCTTCTCTTGATGCTGCTTGGTTTGTGGTGGCCAGGTTTGGCGTGGCATCGGGTGGGAGCAGCTCAGGTCCGAGAGCACTACATAGCCGCAGAGACCACCAGCTGGAGCTACAGATCCCAGTCCAAAGAACAGTCCAGGTAAGAGTAGGAAGATGTGGAGGCAACCAGCTCCCTCCCGGGCTGAAAGGGACTTGAGTCTCCTGAGGAGTTTGTGCACAGCTGGGCTTAGAGCCTGATTCAGCCTATGGAAGTTAATAAGAGCCTTTGCATTGATTCCAGTTGGATGACGCCCTTAATTCAGTTCAATGATATCAACTGTTTTATTCACACAATGTGATTTTTGGGAGCAGTTTTTATTGATGCCATTTTGACAAAGGCAAACTTGGACTCAATCCCGCGTCCTCTGTGCCCCCCAAACTGTCACTGGGGTCAATCCTACATTGAGAATTTTTGCATGAGTCTCTGGAGATTTGGTGTTTTCTCACAGCCTCAGCTCCTGCGGCTAAGTGAAAACATCAGAATCTCAGCTTTCATTTCAGAGTAGCAGCCGTGTAAGTCTGTATTCGCAAAAAGAAAAGGAGTACTTGTGGCACCTTAGAGACTAACAAATTTATTTGAGCCTAAGCTTTCATGAGCTACAGCTCACTTCATCGGATGCATTTCATTTCAACAGTAAAAAAAAAAGTTTCTGGCCCTCACAGTTGTGTAGAAAAATTCAAAAGCCACAAGGCAAATAAAAAAAACTCTCAACATTATTTAAAAGCTGTTTAAAATCTCATCATTTGGGGGAAATTTGAAATTCTTTTTATTTGCTTTTTGGTCACACTCAAGTTACATTTTCAAGTTTTCTCTGCAACCACTAAAAATGTACTGTTTTGAGGGGTTGTTTTTAATTATTTTTTATTTTCTTAAAAAGCTGAGATTCTCATGCAAACTTTTGATTCAAGTGACTGGGGCTTTAAGGAAAAACATCAAATGTCACAGAACTAACCAAAAAAAGAGTTGGCAATACTACATCTATTTTTAAATAAGAAAAGGTCCTTACAAAAAAACACCATCAATTTTTAAAAATGTAAATGAATAATCTAGTTTACTTTCTTTATGGTTGCTTACTAAGTACATTTCTTCAGCTGAGGTGACGAATACACAACAGGCAGTTTCATCACGTTCATGCTTTCTGCTCAATTTCACTTTCAGGTTCCTCTGGCAACATTGACAAATTTTTGGGATTAGTATTTTTTTTTGTGGTTTTAAAAAAAAAAAACCCAGTAAGTACCAAAAGGTAAATGACTTACAGCTGATATATGCTGCTGAATACTGCAGGCTTCATGGGATCTCCAACAGAATTATGCAATTTTACAACTCTTCAAAGCTGCAAGAACAGACCATACAAACCAGACAGTACTATATAGGTGTAACACAGTAGGGTAGAGGTTACAGTAATAATATAAAGACAAGAGTACTTGTGGCACCTTAGAGACTAACAAATTTTGTGGGCTAATGCTCTAATAAATGTTAGTCTCTAAGGTGCCACAAGTGCTCCTGTTCTTTTTGCGGATACAGACTAACACGGCTGCTACTCTGAAACCAGTAATAATATAGGAGACCTACATGAATAAGGAGAGGAGGGAAGGACCCAGGAGGAAAAAGGTGGAGGAGTTAAGTGGCATGGAAGTCAGACATTCTTTGAGCCTTTTGAATGTTTTTAATTCAAATGTGTCTAGAGAGGAGGCCCAAAACTTCTTTGAATGCATTTAATTGATCTCTAAAGTGATTACCTATTCTTTTATTGGCTGCTACCTCAGAAAGAAGTTGGTCCAATAAAAGATGTTACCTCACCCACCTTGTCCCGCTCATATCCTGGGACCAACACGGCTACACCAACACTAAAAACAACTCAGGACTCAATATGACTGCTCTATTTTGGGCAATTTTTTTAAAACTAAATCTCATGTTTTTGAACATTTGAGGCTGGCAGTACTGTATATGATATAACCAGGTGTAATTTTTCAGTGTACCCTGCCCTCCAAACATACACCGTTTGGGCTTGCATTCATATGTCCATGACATTTCCAAGCTGCCTTTGTGCTACGTGTATGTCTCCCACTCATCACTGTGTATAGAAACGAAGCTGGCTAGAGGTTTGGCTCTGTTTACACACACTGACTGGTCAAAGTTTATTTCTGGCTGTACGTTATTGCTAACCTGGCAGAAATGTTTCAGAGTTTTGAAATTTCAATTCAAGATTTTCATGAAAAAATGTCAGGTTTTTCTAATGATTTTATTCCTTTTGTCATAATTTCCTTCTTCCTAGGCCCCAGGGTCGGTCAGGCATGTTCCATCTAATATCATAACATAAGGTCACATATCACCTTTGTGAGGACAAACTCTTGCAGGGAAGAACTCAGCAGTGAGCTCTATAGATCAGAGCCTTCTCTTGCTGAAGTCAATGACAAAATTCCTGTTAACTCATGGAGCCCAATTCTGCTCCCCGTGGAATAGAAACCTATGGCATTTCTGCCTGATTCTTTCCTTGCGGGAGAGTGATTTAGGGTAATCCACAGCCTTGCAGGGCAGCAGATCTGCTCTGAACTCAGAGGCTGGATCCTGAGCCATCACCATGGGCTGACCTCCCCTTCATCCACCTGCTCTGCCTCCCTGTCTGTGTGCTGTCATCAAGTTCCCCCTACCGTGCCTGTGCCTTACATTCCTGAAAGGAAGGTAGGAGACTTTGAGAGGGAGTTGTCACTGAAGGCCCCCTGCAGTAGCTACCAAGAAATCTACCAGTCAGCTAGGGATGCATGACACAAAATGTGGCTGCTCTGCCCCTCCAACCTTCATTTCAGCTCAACACCCATCATCCAAGAGCCATGTGCTCTCTTCGTCTTGCCTGCTTGGGTTCCTTCTACAGCACACAGCATGGGATCCATTTGTGCATATACTTTTATGTATCAAAAGCTAAAGACAGTTGCCATGTTTCCCAAGAAGCAATTTCCTGAATGACTTTGATCCCTGGGCTGCCTTATAAGAGGCCAGTTTGCTCTTTCAAAGGGGAACAAATCACATTTTCTATTTCCAGCTGTGACTGGGGCTCCGTTCATTGTGCTACCTGCTGAATAAACATGTAATAAGAGAGTCCCTGTCCCCAAGAGCTTACACTCTAAATTAGAGGTGGGCAAACTTTTTGGCCTCAGGGCCACATCGGGGTTCCAAAACTGTATGGAGGGCCGGGTAGTAAAGACTGTGCCTCCCCAAACCCTAAGCCTATCCGCCCCCTCCCACTTCCCGCCCCCTGACTGCCCCCCTCAGAACCCCTGACCCATCCACCCCCCCGTTCCTTGTCCCCTGACCGCCCCCTCTTGGGATTCCCTGCCCCCATACCACCGGGACCTCCCTATCCAACCCCCTCACCCCCGCTCCCTGACTGCCCCGAAATCTATCCACACCCCCACTTCGTGACAGGCCCTCCCCGGCAACTCCCCCCTCTAAAGCCCCTGTCAGTATGTGGGCCTGGGAACGCGGGGGGGGGCTCAAGAGGAGCAGGGGCAGCTGTGCCGCTGGAGGGAGGCGGCGGTTTCCTCTTCAAAGCGCCACTTCTCTTCAGCCAGCTGTTCGGCAGCCCGGTGCTGCTCCTGAGCCCTCCGGCCCACCTGCTCCCCGGAGGCTGCAGGGGAGCTTCCTCCTTGCTCTCCCCTGCCCCCGCAGGGCAGCCCCCTCCCACGCTGAGGATGCGGGAGGGGCCGGGGACTAGCCTCCCCGGCCGGGAGCTCAGGGCCCGGGCCGGATGTGGGCCGCGGGCCCTAGTTTGTCCACCTCTGCTCTAAATGGACGGGGGATGGGGGGGAAAGAGATGAAATGATTTACCCAAGTGAGGTCTCCAGAGGCCCAGTCTCCTGCCCACTCCACTGGACCACACTGCATTGCTAAGAAGCTTTACCTTTAATTTATTTTTTTTAATACTTCCCATTGCAGATTAGAAAATTCAGAGCCTGTGTTTAAGAAAATTGCCTATAGGGAGTATGAAGCAGATTTTAAGAAAGCAAAACCAACAGATACTTTCTCAGGTAAGCAGAAAATAACTTTCAAAGCCAATGTCTTCTACGGGCGAGAAAATGTGCCTGTATTTGTATACACCTGGCTAGCATATATGGCAAGCCAAGCAAATATATAGAGAATTTAGGTGGCTCTTCTCTATAGCCCAGGAGCCAAAAGCCCAATCCCTTAAAAACTTTGGCCTCCGTTATCAGTACTGATTCAACTGGAGAGGGCTCAAAGAAGAGCCACAAGAATGACTACAGCGTTAGACAACATGCTGTATAGTGATCGAGTTCTCAGAGTCTATATTTAGCGTAACAAAGAGAGGGCTAAGGATGACTTGATTACAGTTTATAAGTATCTACGTGGGGTGCAAATATTTAATAGTGGGCTCTTCAATCTAGCAGAGAAAGGTATAACAGGATCCAGTGGCTGGAAGTTGCACCTAGACAAATTCAGACTAGAAATAAGGTGTAAATTTTTGACAGTGAGAGTAAGTAACCTTTGGAACAATTTACCAAGGGTTGTGCTGGATTCTCCATCACTGGCTATTTTAAAATCAAGATTTGGTGTTTTTCTAAAAGATCTGCTCTAGAAATTATTTTGGAGAAGTTCTATGGCCTCTTATACAGGAGGTCAGCCTAGATCAGAGGTTCTCAAACTGTGGCTTGGGACCACGAAGTGGGTCATGACAATGTTCCCTCTAATTTTTGACAGGCCATGTGTGTGCAAAAAATTACTTCTGTGGGTCGTCATGGGCTGGCATTAGCCTTGCTGGGGCCCAGGACCGAAACCCAAGGGCTTCAGTCCTGAGAGTGTGGGAGGCCCTCAGGTAACAGGCCCCCTCACCTTGGGCTGAAGCTCTTGGGATTCAGGTTTGGCCCCTGCACCAAGAGCAGTGGGGCTCTGGCTTTGCCCTCCCCCAACCCCGCCCTGCACGGGGCGGCCGGGCTAAGGTGGGCTCAGGCTTCTGAGGCTTCTCCCCGCTCCTGGGGTCATGTAGCAATTTTTGTTGTCAGGAGGGGGTTGCAGTGCAATGAAGTTTGAGAATCCCTGGACTAGCTGATGACAACGGTTCCTCCTGGCCTTGGAATTTATGGATCAAAAGTGACTAGTAATTGGAGTTCCCATTTTTGGGTCACTAATTTTGAGATGCCTTAAGAGGGGCTGATTTTCTGAGTCAGGCGGGCTCAGCACTTTTTGCAAATCAGGCCGCTTTACAGTATTTCAAATTGGGCACCCAAAATCACTAGCCACCTTTGAAAATGTAAGTCATTGACTGTTTTCAGTTTCATAACCAGGAGATTTTGACTGTCTTGCCTATTGCATGTTTCCAATATAATATGATCATACTGTTGCAGAATGATCCCTTCTGTGGGATCATTTGTGCTCCTGGAACATCATCTGTGTGATGGGTCTGTATGTGGTGCCATTGCTGGCCACAATACAGGCATACACTATTGCCGCATTTGCAGAATATGTGGGCACCCTTTTTTGGAGGCCAGTTTGTGTATTTTCAGAACTTGAAAAATGTGGGTGTTGCTCCCTTCCACTGCTATCAATCTCCCACACGTGTAGCGCTGTGCAAAACAGTCACACTGATCACACTCAATCCTCCAACCCCAGGCTCTGTTTGACACCATTTGCCATCCTCTGCCTGGGCTCATGATGGATCAGTGCATAGCTGCAGAGGCTCCCCCCTCAGTACTCCCCATTATGGATTCCACCACTCCTCCTAGAAGATCTAAGGTCACCAGGGGGACAGGTTCTGGGGCGTATTAGCAGGTGGGGTGGGTTGCTGTAGGGGGGAGTAGAAGTGGAGTAGTGGCTTGGTGGGGTCCTTCCCTTTGACTTGGATTTTTAAGCAAGCCTGCGTGGGGGACCGAAGCCCTGAACCACCACTATTGATTTTGGATAAGACTTGGAACGCTGGGGAAGTTTCCAGAAGACTGGAAGAAAATTTATGCCAGTATTTAAAGATCATAGATGAGAGGACCAACTGGATGCCAGCAACCTGCCGTGATCCAACCTGCAGCGGCGAGTTTGTGATTAGATCCCTCCTGGGTTGACACTGTAATTTCTGGGATCTCATCCTCCCTTCTCCTTCTCCTAACCCATTTCCTTTCTTTCAAGAACACAGCATGAAAGGCAGTGAGTAAGTGGCTGGTCACTCATTAGACAGGGCCAGTGGTTACCAACTGGGGAGCAACGCACTCTCTCTGTAAAGCAATTTGTAACCCTGCAAGAAGAATGTCACAGATCTGGTTGGGTGCCCCCTGCTGGCCACCCACTAGACTGCTGTGAGGGGAATTCAAGCCTCTGGGTCCCTGGGTGCATTAAGGCTCTAGGACCTGAAGACCGTCTAGCCCCTGCCCTGATCTTGGAGTCCCTAGACACGCACTCAGGGTGCAGACTTTCTATCCGGCACCTCCTTATGAGAGCTGGAACCCACTCTTGAGCTGCCGAGCCCCTGGGCACAACGGTGACTCTTCAGACTCCACTGCACTCAAACACACCCTCTCCCTACACTCTGCTCCAAGGCTTAATTGAACAGGAGGCATGTGATAATTGTGAAGCAGATAACACACTCTCACACTCTGCACAGAGCCTAACACAATTGCTCTTTTACTTAATCACATAAAGCACAAGACAATACTGATCATATAGAACACAAGAACCATCCTAAGAGCAATGTGCCTCGCTAGCTCACTCTTCCCTTGGGAGTCCTTGGAGGGACACTTGTGTCCAGGAATGTAGGCAGGCAGGGTTTCCCCTGCCTCATGCAGGCTGTTACATGTTGGGTGGCTTATCCCACATGGAGTTTTCTTCCCCCAGCCTGTGACCTTGCTCTCTCCTGCACAGTGCTTCCCCTTCCTGTGTGGCTCTCTGCATTGATATGCCCCTTTCCAATACTTGGCTTCCTTTGTCCTATCTTTTGGTAACTTTTCATTGTTCCATAAAAGCCCTCCCCTCAGATAGGATGGGTAAAACTGGCTTTTTCCTATGATGCAGTCACTGGGTGGAGTGAGGTGCTACTCATTTACAGGTGCTACATATTTACAGGTAAATGTCTAGGCCATCTTGGCAAGGGTTTGATCCATTTGTGCTTTAATGTCAATGGAAAAAATCCTTTTGACTTCAGTGGAAGATGCCTCAGGCCATCACTACAATACCTTTCTTACCAGGCCCATTTCCTCAGCATGCATTCTGTGACTGAAGGATCTTTTCTTCCCTGATCGTCTACACTGCACTGGGAAGTGTGATACCAGCGCAGGTAGGCATACCCACACTAGCTTAAATGGAGCTAACGTGGCTAAAAGTAGCAAAGATGCAGGAGCATGGGCTTCGGTGTGGGCTCCTCCTAGGTATGTACTGACATTGTTAGCCTGCACCTGGGTCTGCGCTATTGCATCTTTTCTGCTGTTCTTAGCCGTGCTATCTAAATTAAAGCAGCTTGGCAAGGCATTCCCATACTAGCAACTGCATGTCCCACTGAAGTGGAGGCATACTTTGTGTTGTGAGGCTGTTGCTCTGGATGTTGCATTAAGCACTCCCTAAGACGTCTGTCTGCTGTCCTAAAACTATGCCAGTACTGGTGACTAATTTGTAAGGGGAGAAATCCTCTCCCCAGCTTTTAAGCTGTCTGTTCACTAAACTTTCCATAGCCAGGAAACAGCCTTCTCTGTTCATGTGCAGAATTTTCCTATGATTTTCAGTGTCTTTTGCTGAATATATAATTCACAACCTCATTTACATTGGGCAACATCTGTTAGATCCTTGTTTGCCTTTCCATCATCTAGGTATTTCACAGCTAAATCACTGGATAGCATCAATCCTTGTTGCACTGGCATTAAATCCTATGCCTTTATTTTGTGCAACTTGTCCTTTAACAGGAGTTCACTCTCCCACTCAGGAGAAAGTGACTCTCTCCCTTTCACTAAGATGCACCATTTGATACTCATCTCTTTTTCTTTTTTTTATGCTGAATTTCTGCAGGACTTCTGGGACCAACTCTGCATGCTGAAGTGGGAGACACTTTAGTAGTTCACTTTAAGAACATGGCCAACAAACCACTGAGCATTCACCCACAAGGCATAGCTTACAACAAACTATCGGAAGGTATGTGCTGTAAAATGCCATCTATTCTTTTTTTCTACTCAAGACTATATAATCTTAGATAGAGAAGGGCCGAAAATCAAGTCCAGAGTATGGACACCATCGACCTTTGATGTCTGGGGCAGCAAGCAGGATGTAATTTGTTCCCCAAGAATACATGGGCTCCAAGGCTACCCTAGGGGCTTGAGGGGAATGCCTAGTGTAGGTAAGACAGTATGTGTATAGGTCTCTTATTTTCAATCCATCTCTCTGAGTGCTGTGCGCCTTTTGGCAAACAAATCATTCTTTTGTTTTGAAGAGGCTGCTTCTGTGTCACGGCGTACTACCACTGACCACAGGCTCCCAAGGAGAAACTCTTGCAGGTGCCAAGCTGTTGGGCCTGCTAAATATCATGGCTGGCAACCAGGGAGGTGTGACCCAGAGACCAAGTCAGGGAGTGGTTGGATCAGGGGATCTCACCCCAAAAAGAAGTGGAGGCACAGCCCTGCCACGAGAAAGAGATGCAGTCAGGGGACTGAAACAGGGTCTCAGAAGGGGTGGCCTACCCAGGGACTATGACAAAGGGTACTTGGTATCTCCCAGTAGGAGCTCAGCTTCTTGCAAGATCTGGCCTTTGGCTGTCAGTTGTTAGAGGCATGGTACTAATATGTCCTGCTGGTTTCCCAGAATGCCATAGAGACCAAATCAAACTTGAGTAAAGCTACCAGTTTAAAACAGTGCCACTCTATCCTGCCAAATGATTTACCAACATCCATTAATAAAATTCAGGATGGAATCCAATTTGATGTTAACTTCTTCTAACTGGCGCTCAATCAGCTAGATTGCATAGAGCTGCAAGTGCAACAAGGGGGTAGAAAATAGAGTGGTGAGGGAGGAAATGCTCAGAAAATCCTTTGAGTTAAACCAGCCTTCGGAGAGCGCAGTAGGGAAAGCACTGCAGTCTGTCCAAACTGACAGCTGCTAGTGCACTGGCGTGGCCACATTTGCGGCACTTGCAGTGGCATTGGGAGCAGTGCATGATGGGCAGCTATCCCACAGAGCACCTGTGATGACCTGTGACCCTTGAATCCAGTCTGTGGCTGTTTGTGCACTAAATGAACTGCACAACATTGTCCTGCCTCCTCACATACTTTTACTCCAAACAGCTACAGTTTTCAGAAGGAACCTTGTCCTAAAGATTTGGAATTATCATCCCATACAGTAAATGTTTAAATGTGTGTGTTAAAGAAAATGTATTGATATTCTTTCAGTTCCAAGACTTTAGAGTTCAAGGCATTTGCCACCATTGGTAATGGGTTATTTATTACTGAATATGTGCCCAATTTGCACTTTGTGTCTCATTTTCACCAGTGCAAAGTGAATGTAAAGCACTTCCATGTCAGAATGGTAGCATTTTACACTGCCTATGCACTGGTGTCAGTGACACACGTGGGCTGTCAGCTTGCAAATATTTAATTGCATTAGGGTTGATGATGTCATAGGTGGTTGAAATGTTTTGAATCTCGAAACAGTATCTGGAAAAATGTTCTCCCTTTTCAGCAACTCTCGAGGGGGTTGGGATTTTTTTCAGATTTTGAAATTTGGTTGAAATTTCAAACTCTGTGAATACATTTTTTGCAAAAACGTCTCAGATTTCCCAGCCCATCCCTCCTCCACCCCTCCCCCCCCAGTTCTAGATGATCTTGTTCCTTGCTATTTATCAGTTTGTCGGGAGAGCTCTCTGAGGTTTTGTTTAATGCCTTGTTCATGTGGTGGGCCCAAGAGGAGTTTTGCTCTCAGCTGAGTGGGAGCAGAGTCGAGCTCTGTGTTGAGGAACAATCACATGTCACTGAAAATCTCCGATTCTGTATGATGATGGTTCAGGTTGATATTTCACTGATTTCTCATCTTATTTGCAGCTAGAATTTTGATAACCTCCATGAAGCCTTCTTGTTAAGTGAACATTTTTATTGGCTGTAGACAATGCAAACAAATTAAATACAAAAATGCAATGTTATCACCATTCAGATTTGTAATGCACAAAAGTTGGAAGGCTGCAGTAGCTCCTAGAGGGCCAGTGTTATGGAGGGAGGCTGGACCAGGATCAGTGGAAAGCTGGTGAATTAGGCAGCTAGTACCTTCTCGATCACTCCTGAATCCAACCATGGAGAGGCTGAGCAGTTGTACTATACTCCCCCACCACATCAGCCTGGGTAAATGAAACCGACTACTGGTCTTGATTCTGCTCTCAGGGACACCAGTGAGGATCGAGAGTAACTCTGCTGAAGTGAATGGAGTTACACCATTGTAAAGCTGGTGCAGGTGAGAGAAGAATCAAGCTCTCTGTGTATGGGTGGCAATGGTAGTAAAAGCCCTGTTCACACGTTCATCAGTCCCTCCCTCAATGCCACCTCTACCTCCCTCTCTCGACTTCTACCTATGCAGGTTCCCTGTATGCTGACAGAACATCTTCTTTTGAAAAACTGGATGATGCTGTGCCTCCAGGCCTGCTGTATAAATACACATGGGAGATCACTGCAGAAATTGGGCCTAAAGAAGTCGACCCTCCCTGTCTCACCTATATCTATTACTCACATGAGAACATGGTGATGGACTTTAACTCCGGTCTGATTGGAGCATTGCTTATATGTAAAAAAGGTAACCAAAATGCTTTGGGTAGACAAAAGCTATAAAATGTCAGCTGGTCTACTGTTTCAGTGGCCTAGCACATTCTGATAGTGTTGCTTTCTGTTATGGTAATGCTAAAAACAAAAAAAACATAAAAATCAAGCTTGAAGATTGTATCATAATGTGAGAAGGCATTTCATTTCCCTCTTCCCTTCTCGTGTTTCTGGGCAGGCAGTTAAGAGGACATTGATTTTTGTTTCCTCTCTCTTTATTTTAGGCCTCAAGGTTACAGTGTTCTGGACTAGCTGTAATGCACACTAGTTTGTTGAATAATTCTAATTGTAGACAGGGCTGGTAACGTCGCTTTATATTAAAATTGCCTGACATTTCCCATTTTGAGACCCTCAACTTCAATTGCTTATAACTTTGTGAAACTTTAACTGTTCAGGCTGGAATTTACCATTCCAGGTGTCTGCCTCAGATTGAATTATTTTGGAAAGTTGTATCCAATACTGTTCAACTGTTTCCGAGAACAAGGCTAGGAAAAAACACTTGGTTTTGCCCATATTAAAAAACCATTAAGACTGTTTTGTTGAGAAACTCGAGCATCCTCGTGCTTTGGAGCAGGAATGTGAAATTTGACAAAGGGGGGTGGCCTTTCTGTTAGGGATGCGCTTTTTCGGTTCACATGAAAATCTGCTCAAATTTGGCTGTGTTATAAGCCTTTGAAAAATTTCAGTTTGCACATGCTCAGTAGTGTCATGCTAGAGTTTAGTGGCTAAAATCTCCAAAGATTCTGTCTTCACTGAGCATGCTCCATCCCCTCATTGATAGTAACTGCTATTCTATATGATCTCAAACAGACATTAGATACTTGCAGAAGATCTGAGATGGACATGAATCGGTGATCTAAGGGAAAGTTTCCTTAGCTCCTTGTCAGTCCTCCGAGCCATCCATTCCACAGGAGTATTTGTTTTTCCTTTGCCAAAGGCTAGTATATGAGTTATTTAGTTTGGTTCTCTCCTTCCTTGAGAAAAGTTTGTTGTATGGAATGACTTGGGTAGAGCACATTGATTAAATGGGTTTGTACATTTAGTCCTTCCAAAAACAAAACAAAACAAAACCTGGAGCCCACAATGTAATACACACAAGTTCATCTCCACACACATTGACTTCAACAGGCTTCATGTGAGTGTGGGGTCTGCCCGCTCACACTGCATTGTAGGATTGGCACCATAGTCAATAATGTTCCTTTCAAGAATTTGCAATGTTAATGCTCTTGTATTATAAATTATCTATTATTATAGTCTCCTCCTCTCATCAGAGCTCTTTCCCTTTCGGTGTTTTATTTCAGAGTAGCAGCCGTGTTAGTCTGTATTCGCAAAAGAAAAGGAGTACTTGTGGCACCTTAGAGACTAACAAATTTATTAGAGCATAAGCTTTCGTGAGCTACAGCTCACTTCATCGGATGCATTTGGTGGAAAAAACAGAGGGGAGATTGATATACACACACAAAGAACATGAAACAATGGGTTTATCATACACACTTTAAGGAGAGTGATCACTTAAGATAAGCCATCACTAGCAGCAGGGGGGGGAAAGGGAGGAAAACCTTTCATGGTGACAAGCAAGGTAGGCTATTTCCAGCAGTTAACAAGAATATCTGAGGAACAGTGGGGGATGGGGTGGGGGGGGAGAAATAACATGGGGAAATAGTTTTACTTTGTGTAATGACTCATCCATTCCCAGTCTCTATTCAAGCCTAAGTTAATTGTATCCAGTTTGCAAATTAATTCCAATTCAGCAGTCTCTCGTTGGAGTCTGTTTTTGAAGCTTTTTTGTTGAAGGGTAGCCACTCTTAGGTCTGCAATCAAGTGACCAGAGAGATTGAAGTGTTCTCCAACTGGTTTTTGAATGTTATAATTCTTGATGTCTGATTTGTGTCCATTCATTCTTTTACATAGAGACTGTCCAGTTTGGCCAATGTACATGGCAGATGGGCATTGCTGGCACATGATGGCATATATCACATTGGTAGATGCGCAGGTGAACGAGCCTCTGATAGTGTGGCTGATGTGATTAGGCCCTATGATGGTGTCCCCTGAATAGATATATGGACAGAGTTGGCAACGGGCTTTGTTGCAAGGATAGGTTCCTGGGTTGGTGGTTCTGTTGTGTGGTGTGTGGTTGCTGGTGAGTATTTGCTTCAGACTGGGGGGCTGTCTGTAAGCAAGGACTGGCCTGTCTCCCAAGATCTGTGAGAGTGATGGGTCATCCTTCAGGATAGGTTGTAGATCCTTGATGATGCGTTGGAGAGGTTTTAGTTGGGGGCTGAAGGTGATGGCTAGTGGCGTTCTGTTATTTTCTTTGTTGGGCCTGTCCTGTAGTAGGTGACTTCTGGGTACTCTTCTGGCTCTGTCAATCTGTTTCTTCACTTCAGCAGGTGGGTATTGTAATTGTAGGAATGCATGATAGAGATCTTGTAGGTGTTTGTCTCTGTCTGAGGGGTTGGAGCAAATGCGGTTATATCGTAGAGCTTGGCTGTAGACAATGGATCGAGTGGTATGATCTGGATGAAAGCTAGAGGCATGTAGGTAGGAATAGCGGTCAGTAGGTTTCCGATATAGGGTGGTGTTTATGTGACCATCACTTATTAGCACCGTAGTGTCCAGGAAGTGGATCTCTTGTGTGGACTGGTCCAGGCTGAGGTTGATGGTGGGATGGAAATGGTTGAAAACATGGTGGAATTCCTCAAGGGCTTCTTTTCCATGGGTCCAGATGATGAAGATGTCATCAATGTAGCGCAAGTAGAGTAGGGGCATTAGGAGACGAGAGCTGAGGAAGCGTTGTTCTAAGTCAGCCATAAAAATGTTGGCATACTGTGGGGCCATGCGGGTACCCATCGCAGTGCTGCTGATTTGAAGGTATACATTGACACCAAATGTGAAATAGTTATGGGCGAGGACAAAGTCACAAAGTTCAGCCACCAGGTTAGCCGTGACATTATCGGGGATACTGTTCCTGACGGCTTGTAGCCCATCTTTGTGTGGAATGTTGGTGTAGAGGGCTTCTACATCCATAGTGGCTAGGATGGTGTTTTTAGGAAGATCACCAATGGACTGTAGTTTCCTCAGGAAGTCAGTGGTGTCTCGAAGACAGCTGGGAGTGCTGGTAACGTAGGGCCTGAGGAGGGAGTCTACGTAGCCAGACAATCCTGCTGTCAGGGTGCCAATGCCTGAGATGATGGGGCGTCCAGGATTTCCAGGTTTATGGATCTTGGGTAGCAGATAGAATACCCCAGGTAGGGGTTCTAGGGGTGTGTCTGTGTGGATTTGTTCTTGTGCTTTTTCAGGGAGTTTCTTGAGCAAATGCTGTAGTTTCTTTTGGTAACTCTCAGTGGGATCAGAGGGTAATGGCTTGTAGAAAGTGGTGTTGGAGAGCTGCCTAGTAGCCTCTTGTTCATACTCCGACCTATTCATGATGACGACAGCACCTCCTTTGTTTTATTGTGATCCTTGCTGGAAAGTTCTGATGATGTAGCTGATGTGATTGTGTATATGAATATTTAGGAAATATTTATTTTCCTTCCTTGTGTCAAGCTTCTCCAAAGTCATTTATATCTGTCTTAGTCCTGGATGTAGCACTTTATTTCTTCCAGGGCTGAGCCCCAGCACCTCTAGACTGAGCAGTTCATAGCCCCGGCTTCCCGCATCACTTATGAAAGTAAAAAAATTGCTTGAGCCCCAGCACCTCTTTCATTACAAATTAAGCACTGCCTGGGTGATACAAGTCAAATAAACAAGCAATATATTGAAAACAAGTTTGCATTTGTGATGTCTCTAATCTATCAGAAGAAACAGTGAGATAAACTAGGTTTGGGTGGGATGGCAATACACATGTGTATACAATATAAATGCATCTCACCTCTAGGTCACCAGTCCTATTCTCTTCTATATAGGTTCTTATACTACACTCATCATTGCAGTATCTGCCAATGGCAGTAATGACCAAAAATGCTTACCATGTGAAGGGTACTTGCTTGTCTGTGTGAAATGATTTGGGGGTCTCCGTCCAGTACCAAGGGGGCAGCCGTCCATGTTGACAGAAACTCAGCTACACCTGGCATTAATCTGGTAGTCCCAGAAGAGAAGCCAAGGACTGAATTGGACCTCAAGATGAATCTCCTCTCTCACTGTCAGAGAGCGTCCCTGTGGCACATTACCAGAGTAGTTTAGAGGGAGGATGCACTGATGCATGCTGTGCTGAATCTGTTCTGTGGATGCTAGAGGCCTTCAGTCTCCAAAGCTGCCAATCCAGCACCTTTCCCCAGAATTAGTCACCTCAAGCACATTTTGAAAAGATGTCCTATGTGCCCAGGTGCAGCTGGCACGTGCGGCAAGCTCATGGAATAGATCTGGATGCCTTTTAGTTGATGTGAGCGCCTTTTATTTTTGCCTTTATCTGATACCTCTTGTTTCCTCCCACAGGAAGCCTGAAGGAAGATGGGACACAGAAGCTGTTTGACAAAGAATATGTGTTGATGTTTGCTGTGTTCGATGAAAGCAAAAGCTGGCAAAAATCAACCTCTCTCCTGTACACGATTAATGGTTATGCTAATGGGACGTTGCCAGGTACCGTACATACTTGTGGCATCCAGCCAGAGTCCACAAACTGTGTATTACTCCTCACTGCAGCATACACTATAGGGCTGAAGAAAGCAAACAGAAGGAGTAGAGTGGCAGAGCCTCTTGTATAACCTTATGATGCGCATCTGGTTCCACAAGGGAGCATGTGTGCACTCCCAAACACCACCGCTTTCCCCTGCAGTCTGCCCTTGGTGCCAAGAGCACATAGCTTCCAAGGGCGTGGCTGTTTGTGCAGAGAGAGAATTAAATCTCTTCCTGCCACTCGCTGGATAAGGAGTGAAGTTTTTCAAAAGCACCTAAGTGAGTTAGGCACTCAACTCCCATTGACTTTCAATGGGATTTAGACTCCTAATCCACTTAAGTACTTTTGAAAATCCCACCCATGGTCTATACAGTACCCATCCTAGACGTGGCCTTTGAGATATCAGGGAGACTTTATTAAAAGTGCAGAGTGGGTATTCACTTTTCACCTACCAGTGGGAATTAGTGAACCATTCTGGGATTCTGGGATGATTCACCTGTGTTCTGAACCCTGCTGTTCTGTTTCAGACCTAGGAGCTTGCACATACGATAACATTAGCTGGCATTTGATAGGAATGAGCTCCAAACCAGAGATTTTCTCCATCCATTTCAATGGGCAAGTCCTGGAACAAAACTGTCGCAAGGTCTCGACCGTCAGCCTTGTGGGAGGTGCATCGACTACAGCAAACATGATTGTGAGCCAGAAAGGAAGGTGGCTGATATCTTCTCTTGTCCAGAAGCATCTGCAAGGCAAGGGAACATCTGTTCAGGAGGCAGTTGTACAGTTAGAGTGTCATTCTTGTCTCTTCCTCCTTATCTCCAAAAGTGCTGCTAAGTTTGTCAAACGTGGTGGCTAACGCATTTAGGATCATCCTAGGAAATCAGTGGAAACAGGGCATTTTGTTTGAATTAGGGTTGCAAGATGGGGCTCATTAGGATGACTGCTGCAAAGGGGCTACAGGGCAACAATGAATCTAACTTAGTTTTTAACTCTTTGGAAGTTGCTCAGATGAGCCTCATTCTAAAAAAAACCTGGAGATTGACCAGCTCTTTCAGGAGAAACAGAGAACTTTTGCAGTTCAGTGGGCAAAAAATCTTTTCTGCTCATCTTTAACGGTGGATGTTAGTTTCCCCCTAGAGTGAACAGATCTCTGTTGTAACGGATCAGTGGATTCCCTCTTGGAAAGGTTGGAGGGCTCATTTAACAGAAGAGGGGCAGTTCTTGCTGTCAGGCTGGTATTTTCAAAGGAGGCTATGCGAGTTAGTTGCTGAGCTCTCAGTGACTCCCATAAGCCCCTTTGAAAATACTACCCTTAATGCCTGCACTCTTCTTTTTTTTTTTTTTTCAACCTGAATAGACTCAGGTCAATGAGTGAATATTTTCATGCATCCTGAGCTGATGGGCTGTAGGAATGCCGTGTTCACAGGACTAACAGTAATCATTGTACTGTGTCTCTCTTCTACCAGCTGGAATGCACGGTTACCTCAACATAAAAGAATGTGCGGGGAAAGACGTGTTCAAGAAGAAATTATCCTTTAAGGAATTGCGTATGATTAAGGACTGGGAATATTTCATTGCTGCGGAAGAAATCACCTGGGATTATGCTCCAGAAATTCCAGAGACCATTGATAGGTAAAATGGTAAACTCTACTGTGCTGATGAATGTTAACTTGAGATGGCTTAGGAAATGTGCTATATAATGTAACGTCCTAGCCCTTAAGAACTTCTTCTGCATATTTTTCACAGGAACTCAATCTTGTAGAAGAGGAGGAATATTTTAGGCAGGGTTGCATGGTATTTATGGAATGCACCATGTAGAAGTCCTAGTAAATGGCTTCTGAAGGGCTCTACCAGGCTGAATAAGTGAATGTGTCAGGCTCTGGGTTCTAGGTGATCAAGCCTGGTGGTTAGAGCAGTAGTCGAAGCCGGAGATAGAGTTGGGACAGGGCACTGCTGAAACTAAGATCTGGGGACAGGTGCTGGGTTAGAACCAAGGTCAGAATCCATAAACAAGCCCAGTCAGGATCACAGTCCGATACCAGAAGCAGGCCAAAGGTTGAAGCCAGGTTGGAGACAGTCCAAGGGCCTGGGGTTCAGGAGGTAGGTACAGGGTTAGAGCGGGTCAGGAACATGTCTGGAGCAGAGTCACAGTAGGACACAGAGAAGATTGGAGCAGGCTCAGAGGTGAAAGTAAACCGATACACCCCGGTACAGTATACCGGCAAGAGCTGGTGCACCGTACTGGGGCAGCCTGGCTGCCCCAGAGGACAATTTAAAGGGCCTGGGGCTCCCAGCAGTGGCTGGAGCCCCAGGCCCTTTAAATTGCCTCCAGAGGCCCATTGCTGGAGCCCTGGGGTAGAGGCGGCGGGGCTCTGACAACTATTTAAAGGGCCCGAGGCTCGCTCCCCTGCTTCTACTGCCCTGGCCCTTTAAATAGCCGTCGGAGCCCCACCGCTGCTCTTCCAGGGCTCCAGGGGCTATTTTAAGGACCGGGGCGGCAGAGGCAGCTGGAGCCCCGGCCCTTTAAATAACCTCTGGGGCCCCCACTACCCCAGGGCTCTGGGGGCTATTTAAAGGGCCTGCGGCTCCCCTGCTTCTACTCTCCTAGTCCTTTAAATAGCCACTGGAGCCCCATCGCTTCTCCAGGTCTCCGGCAGCTAATTAAAGGTCTGGGGTAGTAGAAGCAGGGGAGCCCTGGGCCCTTAAAATAGCCCCAGGAGCCCCGGACTGCTGCTGCTCCCCTGGTGGGGGAGGGGGGAAGAGGAGGAGAAGGGAGGGTGGGACACTTAACTTACAGGATGGGCTGGGGCTGGCTCTGACTCCCTCAGCCCCACCCCTTCCACCCTAGGCCCCGCCCCTTCCGGGGCCAGAGCTGGCCCCAGTGTACCGGTAAGTCACTCGACTGACTTTCACCTCGAGCAGGCTGGAACAAAGCCTGGACAAGGCTGGAGCCAGAACAGGGACAGGATCAAGGACAGGCTGGAAGCCCAGGGAGTCTGACACCGTGAGACAGCAGGAAGTTTCCTAGGTGAGTGGTGCTGTTGTGCAGACGAAGGCCATGTCTATGTGACAAAATTATGTTGACCTAAGTTACATCAGCATACAGCCACTGCAGTAATTACATCAGTTTTGCGTGTCCACACTGCGCTCTTTTTGTTGGCGGTGCGCACTCTCACTAGCAGCCCTTGTATCGATGCAAAACGAGTCGCGCAGGAGTGACTAGGAACATGATTTCAACATCCCATAATGCAGTGTTCTCCATCCCATAATTTCATCTGCATCCCATAACGTTCCACGCCTCTTCTCAAAATCCCCACAAACCTGTGCATCCCTCCTGGCTGTCCATTATCTGTGTCAGAAGCATGGATCCTGCACAGCTCTGCACTGTTGTGATGAGTGTTGTGAGAATGGCGAGCCTGGTCCAGCAGTATTTGCAGAGCCGCCAGAGGAGCTGCAGGGAACGTGACAATTTCTTGGAGGCTAGATTTGCTCTGGGACATAGAAAGAAACAATTCAAAGTTGTTGATGGCATTCATGATGGAGCTGGAGCTGGGCCGGAGAAAGAAGCACTGAGGGTGGGATCACATCAGGTTTGGGAAGATGAGCAGTGGCTGCAGAACTTTCAGATGTTCTTGGATCTATGTGCTGAACTCACCCCAGCCCTCCTGCACAGCAACACCAAAATGAGATCTGCACTGAGAGTGGAGAAGTGAGTGGTAACTGCACTGTGGAAACTTGCAATGCCCGACTGCTACTGATCAGTTGGGACTCAGTTTGGAATTGGGAAATCCACTAAGTTGCCAAAAATAGATGTTTATGCCATACCCATGCAAATAGAAAAAAATTATAATTGAATAAAGCTTAAATAAAGGGAAAAGAACTTTTGAAGGGGAAAGAACAATCATTTCCATTTCAGAAACAAATACATCAACTGTCTCTCACAGATCAGTGTATTTGCAGCTGTGATTGTCCAGGGTGGTAGGGATAGTGCAGTGGCCCCAGAGGTCCCAGAATGCAGTTCTCTTTGGGCTGCAGAAGGAGGCAAGCACAAGATGGTTGAACCTGAAGATCAACAAGAGTCTACAGCATGTCTGTTTGCTGCTTGAGAAGCAATAACATCTCCTGCTGCATGTCTCTGTCCTTTTCCTGCACCTTTCTCCTCTCCACTCTATCCCTGGCCTGCTGTCCTCAGGGATGAACATCCAAGCCCTGTACTTGGTATCCAAAGCAGCAGAGACTTGCAGGATCTCTTGGAACATGCCATCCCTCTTCTTCCTTCTCTTCGTTATATGGCTGCAGTCCAGTCATGGTGAGTACGACCATGAAGGGAAGAGGCGGGGAATGAAGGGGATAGCTCATGGGCATGAGTGTATGCATATAGGGCAATTGAACGGAATACTGGCACTGTTTTCCACAGGCGGTGGTGATTTTAGCTGATATCTCATTCCTGGAAGGGAACAGATCCTGCAGGTGTCTGGCTGCAAACCAGGGTGTATGCTGCCAGCCTGTGTGCTGCAAAGGTTCTGGCTGAAGTAATCACTGAGTGGCGTAGGAAAGTGTCCTACCGTAGCAGAAGAAATAAGAAAGCCCTCACCAGAAACCTTTGGCCGAGGAGTGCACACTACATCTAGAGAAGTTTCCACACGATCTCTATGGAGGATGCACAGAACATCCTGGAGCGCAGAAACTGTTCTGCAGGAACCCTCTGCCTAACTCTAGAGGGGGATGAAAAGCAGATAGCAACTCTACCTCTATTGGTTATTTCACTACCTTACCTAGCATCAGTAAAAAAGAGTAAATCTACAGATGTGTCCTGCAACTTTGGGCCTTCCATCCCTGCAATTTCAAAGCAAACTGCATACTTATGAGAAATTCCTTCCCTTGCATCAGGCTCACCTATGTTGGATTGTAGGGACTAGCTGGACTGTGCAGGACTCAAAAATATGTCCTGGCTTGCTGCACCACTGGATACCTTGGTTGCCTGTCCCCATTCTCCTCCTCGCTGTTCACAGCAGAGGGCCTGAGACTCAGGTTCCTCCAAAGAATCCACAGGGCTCTTGGGGGAGATGGTAGTGGGCTCTCCATCAAGGACAGCATGTAGCTCTTTGTAAAAGTGGCAAGTCTGCAGCTCCACACCAGAGCAATTGTTGGCCTCCCTTGTCTTCTGGTATGCGTACTGCAGCTCCTTTACTTTCACGCAGCACTGCTGTGGGTCCTTTTGTAGTCCTTTTTTCCAGTTTGCAGAATATGTTCTGTACTCTTCAGATCTAATATCATTTGATGCCCCCTTTGATAATTCAATCCTAAAATAGAAACTCTCTTTTGGGCTACATAGATTTCCCCTCCCCCTTGGGATTACAGCTTTTGTACTCTATGGTAGCTGTAAAATAGTCACTGATGGGAGACACCCCATAGCCTCTGGGGTATGTCTGAAGCATGCAACTCAGGTTGCAGCACAGTGTAGAGTTGGTTGAGAATAAAGGATGTCGATTTAGGAGCTTTGCGGGTTGCAGTCTTGTATCAGACTGTCTTAACCTCCTGGCTGGAAGACATCTGGTGTTGCAGAAAGCGACTTAACACAGTGGATGGTGCTTTCCACTCGTCAGGCAGTTCCTATGTTTCTCCAAGGTACCTTCTACCTTTCTCCAAGGTAAGGCCTTTTATCATGAGAAGTTGTTCACAAATCTTGGGGGAACTTGTTGTCTTCATGACAATTTGATCTCTGATCATTTCATCTGTTAAGTTGACAAATTCATGCAGCCTATCCCTGGCAGGGCTCATGTCAGATGACCCCAAGGCACAGATATTTCACTCCCAGTGCCAGAGCATCAAGTTAGGCCTGGTCTACATTAAAGAGTTAAGTCAATGCAAGGCATCTTATGGTGACCTAAGTATGTAAGTGTCTACCCGTTAATTTCAATCCCGCCGACAGAACTGCCCCACTCTGCCAACTAAACTCCAATTCCATGAGCAGCGTAGAGTCAAGATTGATGTAGTTAGATTGATGCAGTGTCAGTATAGACAATGCGTTACTTACATCAACTTAATGGCCTCCAGGAGGTGTCCCACAATGCCCCTCCTTGACCTCTCACCATTTTGAACTCCACTGGAGTTATGCAGGAAGGTGCCCCTCCCCTTAAAACCCTCATGAATTTTTGGAATTCCATTTCCTGGTTGCCCAGCTTGGAGAGCTCACTTAGCAACTGACTATGCTAACTACATGTTGCAGGCACATTCCTGCCTGTACTACACAGGAGGTGTTGGATCTCCTGAATCTGTGGGGAGAAGAGGCTAGTAAGGAACAGCTCCGATCCATCTTTAGAAACTTAAATATCTACAAGCAGATCACTTGGGGCATGGGAATTGGACTTTCCAGAAGTTTTCACAGATACTCCAGGTGTTGCAGAAAGGTTCAAGAACAAGATGCAGCTACAATATAATTTGTTTCCTGTACAATACAAAATGCAAAACATACCAGTTGCAGTGAGACAACCACTCAAGAAGATTCTGAAACAACATAAAGCAGATACAATTGAATGAGTTGATTCATCAGAATGGGTTTCTTCTATCATTCTCACTAGGAAGCCCAATGGTGCTATCCATCTGTATGTGGACTTGAGAGATTTAAACTCCAGCATAGTTGTGTATTGTCATCATCTATCCAACATCAGTGAAATACTGCTCACCTTGAAGGAGGCAAGAGTCTTTATGACTTTTGATTTATGCTCGGCTTACCACCAGATCCCCTTAATGGAAAAATCCCGCAAGTACACAGCTTTCATCACTGCAGAAGGTTTTTTCCAATTCAAAATAATGTTGTTGTTTGGGATTAGCCTCTACAGCACCAGTATTCCAGAGAATGATGCATGCAATCTTTGGCGAGAGAATGGGTGTTACACTAGAATGTCATCTTGAAAGTAAGAATGGCAAAGATGAATCTGAATATGATGGCATGCTAAAAAAGGTTCTAGAAAAACTTTGATACAGATTTACTATTAGCAAGAAGAAATGTCAACTCCGTACCAACTCAGTGACCTGTCTAGGGCATAGAATCTCTCAGAACGGCATACAACCAAAACCAGACCTAGTGAAAGCCATTTGTGATGACCACAGCCTGACAAAAATGACAATCTTCAGTCCTTCTTTGGATTATGCAAATACCATTCAAAGTTTGTAAAGAAGTTTGCTATGAAAGTAGTTCTGCTGAGTCATCTCCTAAAAAAAGGTCATGTAAGGTTTGAATGGGTTGAAGTGTACAAGAACAGCTTTAACAAGATCAAATATGCACTGTCCACGATCCTGGCTTTAAGACCTTTTGTTTCTGTGAAACAAACAATTGTCACAACAGAAGCTTGTGAGTAAGGTCTTGGTGCTGTCTTGACTCAGCTAAAAAATGGACAGGAGTCACTATTGCATTTGCCTCCAGAGCCCTGACTGATTCTGAAAAATCTGATTCTGTCTCTGCGAAAGAAGTTCTGGCATGGTTTTGGGCAGTAAGACACTTCAGAACTTACTTACGGGGCAGTGGGAGATTTATCTTAAGATCTGATCATAAACCTCTTTCACCTTTATTCATCACATGAGGTTCTGGAAAAGCAACTCCAAGAATTGCCAAATGGGCTACCAAACTAAAGGACTTTGATTTGCTGACAGTGTATCTTCCAGGAATCAACAACACCACTGCAGATTCTGTCTCGCCTGCCCATACCTTACCATGAGGTTGCAATAGAGAAAGATGATGGAAGAGATTGTCCTTGCACAAATCTCTGCTACAACTCAATCTCAGAGTGGGTAACAGCCATGAGAGAAGACAAGGTACTTCAGGACTGTGATGGGGTTGCTGTACTCACCGCTTTGTGGCTGTCCTGGAGATTAGTTCAGTCAGGCCAATGCCCCTCCCAGCAATTACACCCTGTCTGTTTCTCCTCTGCAGCCTCCCTCTCACTTCCAGGAGCTGCAGCGTCCTCTTTGTGACTCAGCCCTCTGACTAGGTGACTATTGTGGTCTCCGCTTCTAGGTGCTGCAGTGTATCAATGTTCCTGCTCTCCAGCAGTCTTCCGCTTCATTAGCTCATGGTGCCACTCCTGCAGTGGGGGAACCTGGGCCCATCCTTTACTTCAGGTTCTGGCTCAGGGACCCTCTATACAACAGCCAAGATCAGTTCCCTGCATCTTGCTGCCTTTCCCTGAGCCGCTTCCAGACCTCCTGGCCTGCCCCCATCCTCTGGGTTTGCCAGTCCCTTCACTCCCTCCTCCCAGGGAGTAACCCAAGGCTACCTGCCTCTGTAGCCCCCGCCACATCTCCCTTCTCCCAGAAGTGACTGCACATACCTCCCTGCTAATTCCCTGTCTTTTGTAGAAGCCTCGCCTCTCTCTCACAAGTGAGCTTCTCTCTGATTAGCTGCCTCCAACTCAAAGCTCCCCTTTTGCAAGCTAATTAAGTGATTGGGTCCACCTGACCTAATGCAACTCTTGCAGTTTCAGTGTGGGGAGCACACCCCATCACAAGAACCTAAAGACTTACATAGTCAATGGATGGTCTTACATGACAATGACACCAGAACACTTGGAACCATATAGATATGTATCACATGAGCTGTCCTTTGTAAATGAATGGGTTTTGAGAATTGACCATCTTGTTGTGCCTACACTTGTGAGACAACGATTAATTCACCTGGCAGATGGAGGACATATGGGGATGAGTCTAACCAAAAGACGACTGCGATAAGACTTCTGGTGGCCAGGGATGGACAAGCAAGTTGAGGAAATAATCAAGACTTGCATGGCTTGTGCTAGAAGTGATAAGTCACCGAAAACCTTCAGCCACCTTCTCACACTAGTTCATTATCCCAAGTGTCCATGAGAGAAACTGGCTCCTGACCTAATGGGGAGCATTTGAAGGTCAGTCTGTTACACAGAGGTTTGTCATAGTATGGTAAACTATCATTCAGATTGGCCAGAAATTACATTCACTGGAAAGGTTACTGCTGAAATAGTAAACAAGTTAAAATCATCAGTTTTTGCCTGAGAAGGCTTTCCCAAGGAATTGGTAACTGACCATGGAATGCAAATAACTTCTGCTGAAATGCAACACTACCTCATTAGCAATGCTATCAAACAGAAAATGGTTTCTTTATGCAATCCAAAAGCTAGTGGCCTACTTGAGATAATGAACAGATTGGTGAAAGAAAGTTTACAACTTACCAGTTTTCAAGGGAGACCAGGGAAAGAAGTTTTACATGAAACACTGTTTGCTTATGGGACTACTCCACATTCAACACCAGGAGCATTGCCCTTTGAACTGTTACGAGGACACAAGGCTGGTAAATGACTTACTACCTGTCAGGGGCCTACATATTCTCCTTTTTTCAACCAAACCTTCTCATGAAACAATTTGTGAATGTGTTAAGAACAAACAGGAGAAATATAAGCAGTGTGTGTAATGTAAGGTGCTAAACCTCACAAATTTGAAATTGGAGCTCTTGTTTGTGTGAAGCTGTCATACAAAGTCAAAAAAGAATGTTCAAGATATTCCTTTCCTTTGCAGATACTAGAAATATGAAAAGATTCTGCTGGATTAATAAATCAAAAGAAATAGAACACTTCAAGACTGTCCGCAGCTCATCAGCCAGCAGCTGAAGAAGAGAATGCTGATTTCCACTTTGGACCAGAGAATGTTGATGACACCAATAATAATGATGGACAATCTATAGTAGTAGGAATTGCTCCACTGCCTTGTCTTTTTCCTGCCTCTCTGGGTATTAGGAGAAGTGTGAGACAAAGGAAACTGCCTAAAAGATTGGAAGACTTTGTTACTGGACTCAAGTGATGGTCTGGAAGTGACTGAAGTTTTACAATGGTTATTCTAAAGGGGAAAGATGTGTTGCATCTAGTTAGATGCAGATAGCTATCCCAGTGTGTGTTTCTAAATTTGCTCCAAGCGGGCTCCTGTAGCTTTGAGTTCAGGAATTACAATTCCCAGGATGCAGCAGGGGAGAGGGAGGACTGAGAGGAGATGGAAAAGAAGAGAGTGAGGGGAATAAATCTTACCTTTGTTGTTATCACGCTTCCACAGCCTTTCTCAAAAGGGTCCAGGTACAAAACAGCCACAGCTTATGGCTAAAACACAACTTCTCACCTGACTTAATGAACCCTACCTATTCTTAGCCATCATTGGGAATTCCACTGTCTTTGAAACCTTGCAAGGGGCTTCTGCCATTTCCCATGGAAGAGTATTCTACGATCTAGTGGATCTCATCATTAAGAAGATGTTATTGATACTTCTTGCTTTTTTTTTTAAGGCAATATAAAGCTCAGTACTTGGACAACTTCTCAAATCTCATTGGGAAGAAGTATAAAAAGGCCGTTTTCAGGCAGTATGAAGATGCCAACTTCAATAAGCGTCTGGAGACTCCTCAGCCCAAGGAAATGGGAATTCTGGGCCCTGTTATCAGAGCTCAGGTTAGAGACACAATCAAGGTAAGTGGCAAGGGCCAAATACAAAGACTGTATGTACTGTGGTGTAACTTACTGTAAATGCAAAATAACTTACAGTAAACAAGAAAGAGCTTGTGTTGTATTCTTTGTCACATAAGGTGTAATGATACAAAGAGTGGCCATATTTGAAGGTATGAGCACAAGGGGACAGAGTTAAGTTTAAGTTTGCAATCCTATCTCTGCCATCCCTGACTTTGAGTGCTGGGTTTATCAATCTAAACTTTGCATTGACACTTGCTTTTTGTAAAGAATATTTAGAATAGCTGGTCCAAACCCCCAACTCCAAACACACCTGAACTTTGGGGAAGTTTGGATCTGTGTCTGAACTTTAGGAACCCATAATCTCTACCACTTACTGTTTAGCTGTCTCAGACAAGGGTACTCAGCCTTGAAAGCTGAAGAGCCACTTTGATGGGAGTCATCAAATGAAGCTAGAGAGCTACACAATACTGACAGCATGATGTTGAGATGTTATGTTGTATCATAATGGTGTGTCCCCTGGACTTGCCGCCATTGTAGATTGATACATCCCAAAGCCGTACAATCCTTAAATGCCATGACGATTTTGTGGCTCCGCAATTGAATTCAGTGCACTGTTTCTTCTCTCTCCATCTGGCTCCATCCTTGAGCATTTCTCTTCCCTCGCCGTCCTCCTTGGCTCCTAGAAGCTGGGAAAGGGATGGGTGTTATCCTCTCTCCCCAGTTTTCACTGCTGGGAGGAATGTCAAGGGATCCCAGGTTACAGAGGTGTAGCCGTGTTAGTCTGTATCAGTAAAAACAACGAGGAGTGCTTGTGGCACCTTAGAGACTAATAAATGTATTTGGGCATAAGCTTTCGTGGGATATAACCCTCTTCATCAGATACATGGAGTGGAAAATATACAGCACATGAAAAGATGGGAGTTGCCTTACTCCCCACTTGGTAAGACAACTCCCATTTTTTCATGTGCGGTATATTTATACCTGCTTACTGTATTTTCCATTCCATGCATCTGATGAAGTGGGGTTTATCCCACAAAAGCTCATGCCCAAATAAATTGGTTAGTCTCTAAGGTGCCACACGTTGTTTTTACGGAATTCCAGTGATTCCAATCCATGGCTAGCACTCTCTATGGCTTCATGTGCCTGGCCCTGTGGGAAGTGCTCCTGAGGATGGCAGTCTCATCAGCTGCCTGAGACCAGGCCGCACAAGAGGAACCCCAATCAGTGCGGTCCACAAATGTTCATGTTGAAGTAGAAGCTTCTGGTTTAATATCCCCAGAGTTTTCTTTTAAGGAGCGTTTCTTCTCCTGAGCACTTTCAGTGCTGAAATCATGCAAGTTTTGCTCTCACTGGGATTTACCCAGACCAGGATTCACTGAATGCTGAACTCAAACTTTCTGCATCTCCATATCTACGTAGATTGTATTCAAAAATATGGCCAGTCGACCCTACAGCATTTACCTCCACGGAGTGACGCTTTCAAAAGACGCAGAAGGAGCCACTGATCCCCTGGATTCCACAGGTCAGAAACTGTTCACATTTGCACAATATCAAAAGTGTTACTTTGTGTAGGGTCTGTCTTTGCCTTAGGAGGTCATGTAACTGATTAGGGCACAGGAGTGGGAGACCTGGGTTCTGTTCCCAGCTCTGCCACTGACCTGCTGTGTAATTTTGGGAAAGTTGCGTCTCTTCTCCGTGCCTCAGTTTTCCCCATCTGTAAAATGGGGATTATGATAAGTGCCCACTTTTGTAAAGTGCTTTGAGATCTACAGATGAAAAATAAAATGTAAATATGCTAAGCAGCACCATTATTTAAAATATCTGTGTGGACGTGGTCCTCGACTTCAATGAGCTAATGTCAGTTTACACCAGCCAAGAGGCTCGCTGATGTAACATAAGAACAGCCATACTGGGTCAGACCAAAGGTCCATCTAGCTGCGTATCCTGTCTGACAATGGCCGGTACCAGATGCTTCAGAGGGAATGAACAGAATAGGGCAATTTCCAGTGATCCATCCCCTGTCATACAGTTCCAGCTTCTGGTAGTTGGAGCATGGGGCTGGGTCCCTGACCATTTTGGCTAATCGCCATTGATGGACCTGTCCTCTTATCTAATTATTTTTTGAACCCAGTTATACTTCTGCCCTCGCAAGGTCCCCTGACAATGGGTTCCACAGGTTGACTGTGGGTTGGGCAAAGAAGTACTTTCTTACTTTTGTTTTAAACCTGCCACCTATTAATTTCATCGGGTGACCGTTCGTTCTTGTGTTATGTGAAGGGGTAACTAACATGTCCCGATTCACTTTCTCCCCACCAGTCATGGTTTTATCATATCTCTGTCATATTCCCCCCCACCCCCCGCCACCCCGCCCCGCACACTTAGTTGTCCCTTTTCTAAGCTGAGCAGTTCCTGTCTTTTAAATCTCGGCTCGTACGGAAGCTGTTCCATTCCCCTGGTCACTTTTGTTGCCCTTCTCTGCACCTTTTCCAATTCTGAGATACCTTTTTTGAGACAAGGTGACCAGAACTGCACTGTTCAATGTGTGGGCGTATCATGGATTTATATAGTGGCAGTATGATATTTTCTGTTTTAATATCTATCCCTTTCCTAATGGTTCCTAACATTCTGTTTGCTTTTTTGACTGCTGCTCCTGCACATTGAGTGAATATTTTCAGAGAACTATCCATGTCGACTCCAAGATCTTTCTGTTGTAGAAACAGCTCATTTAGACCCCATCATTTTGTATATATACTTGGGATTATTTTTTTCCAATGTGCGTTATTTTGTATTTATCAACATTGAATTTCATCTGCCATTTTGGTGCCCAGTCACCCAGTTTAGTGAGATCCCTTTATGACGATTCACAGTCAGTTTTGTACATAACTGTCTTGAGTACTTTTGTATAGCTGCAAATTTTGCCACCTCTCAGTTCACCCCCTTTTCCAGATCATTTATGAATGAGTTGAACAATATATTTCCTAATACAGATCCATGCAGGAACCTGCTATTTACCTTTCTCTGCTGTGAAAACTGACCCTTTATTCCTACCCTGTATTTCCTATCTTTTAATTAGTTACAGATCTAGGAGAGGACCTTCCCTCTTATCCCGTGACCGCTTACTTTGCCTTTGGTTAGGGATTTGTCAAAGACTTTCCGAAAGTCCAAGTACTACATCTTCAAAGTCTTTCCATGGCTAAATAGTAATGGAGGAGAAGAAATATTAGCAAATATTAAGAGGCATAGCTAAGGGAAAAAGAGAGAGAAATGTTTTCTGCTGTGATCTGAAATGAAATGGAGCTGAGAGATACAGAAAGAGCAGCAGGAAAAGTCATCAACAGTGGTAAGACTGTGTATCCGCAATCTTGGGTAGTGAGGATGCTAGTGCTGGTCAAGCAAACGAGAGACTACACAGAAGTTAAGGGCTATGAAATAATCTGTAGCCAGTCCATGGAAGGCTTTAAAGAAGGAAGAGGGGACACTTTATTTCCTGATTCCTGTAAGGAATGGGGGAGTCAGTGGATTTGTTCAAGGACCGGAGAGATGTGATTGCACTTCGTTGTATGAGTCAGACAGCAAGCAGCATTCACAGTGGTTTGCAGTCAAGCTGGAAGGGCGTATCAAGTGGGGTCTGATTCTGTTCAATGTCTTCATCAGTGATTTAGATAATGGCAGAGAGAGTAAATTTATAAAGTTTGTGGATGATACGAAACTGGGAGGGGTTGCAAGTGCTTTAGAGGATAGGATTAAAATTCAAAATGATCTGGAGAAATGGTCTGAAGTAATTAGGATGAAATTCAATAAGGAAAAATGCAAAGTATTCCACTTAGAATGGAACAATCACTTGAACGCATACAAAATGGGAAATGACTGCTTATGAAGGAGTACTGCAGAAATGTGATCCACTGTGACCCCCGGATTAAAGCTAAATATGAGTCAACAGTGTAACTCTGTTGCAAAAGAAAGCAAACATCATTCTGGCATGTATTAGAAAGAGTGTTGTAAGCAAAACACAAAAAGTAATTGTGTTCTACTCTGCACTGATTCGGCCTCAACTGGACTATTGTGTCCCGTTCTGGACACCACATTTCAGGAAAGATGTGGACAAATCGGAGAAAGTCCAGAAAAGAGTAACAAAAATGATTAAAGGTCTAGAAAACATGACCTTTGAGGGAAGATTGAAAAAACTGGGTTTGTTCAGTCTGGAGAAGAGATGACTGAGGGGGGACATACGTTTGCAAGTACATAAAAGATTGTTACAAGGAGGAGGGGAAAAAATTGTTTTTCTTAACCTCTGAGGCTAGGACAAGAAGCAATGGGCTTAAATTGCAGCAAGGGAGGTTTAGGTTGGACATAAGGAAAAACTTCCGAACTGTAAGGGTGGTGAAACACTGTAGTAAATTGCCCAGGGTGGTTGTGGAATCTCCTTAATTGGAGATTTTTAAGAGCAGGTTAGACAAACATCTGTCAGGAATGGTCTAGATCAGTGGTCTCCAAAGTGGGGTGCGCAAGACAATCCATTGGGGGGCGTGGCAGGAGGAGCTCTGCCGGAGGGGGGGGGGGAAAGGGCGGCCGGAGGAGTGGTGCCCTAAGATTGGCTGCAATGCTGCCCCTTATAGTGTGCCGCCCCAGGCACGTGCTTCCTACGCTGGTGCTTGGAGCTGGCCATGCGAGGTATCCTGAGGGAAGAGTGGGAGTTCCACAACACGGAGGGGTTGACAGTGGCGCCCTCACTCTTTCGTTTGCTTTCAGCATATTGCGACATATTGCAGTTTACATGTGCCTGGTTAAGTGGATTTATGGATTATATTATCTAGTTTGAACTAAACTAACCCTCACAAAATGAACAAGTGGCTTAAAAAGATTCCTGCAAAGAAACCGCGGGTTGAAGATAATATTAATACTGCAAGCACAAGCGAACAACAAGAAAATGGCAGAGCTGGCAGTTCTCCTACTCCTAGTACGAGCTCTTCGCCAACCACATTACGAGGTAAAAACAATGACAATCTAATCAGATCTGACAAGAAGTCGGCCAAAAAAATTGAAAATGGTCAAGAAGGCTATTTGAAATATGGATTTACATCCACTATCGTTAACGATGAACCTCGCCCTAAGTGTATATTGTGCCTTGAGATACTAGCTAATGATAGTATGAAGCCATCATGATTAGCAAGACATTTAAAAACTAGCATCCAGAATGTGAAGACAAACCTCTACAATTTTTTCATGATAAATGTTTAGAAGCCTCTTTTGAGGTTTCTTTCTTAATAGTGAAAGACAAAAAGCCATATACCATTGGGGAAACACTTGTTCTTCCTGCCGTGGTAAAAATGGATGAAATAATACACGGAAAATAATATGGCGACAAACTAAAATGCATTCCTTTGTCAGCAAATACTATTGGAAGACTCATAGAAAACATTACTGAAGATTTGAAGAAACAAGTATTAGAACAAATTACCCAGTGTGGGAGGTTTGCTATACAGTTTGATGAAAGTACAGATGTTTCTAATATGTCTCAGCTTGTGGTATTTGCTAGATTCTGTTTCAATAATGAAATACACAAAGAACTACTTTTTTGTGAGCTACTAAAGGAAAGAAGTACTGGAGAAGATATATTCTCAACAGTAAATGACTTCTTTAATAAAAACAATGTTTATGGAAAAGTGTAACCACTGATGGAGTGGCTGCTTTGACTGGAATAAAGAAAGGATTCCGGGGTAAGGTTACAGAGAGAGTACCACATGTGAAAATCATTCACTGCATCATTCATGGGCAAGCTATTGCTGCAAAGAAGTTGGAGCCAGAAGTGCACAAAGAGCTGCAGGATGTCATTGATGTAATTAATTTTATAAAAACAAGACCTTTAAATAGTAGAATCTTCTCAATACTTCGTAATGAGATGGGGGCTGACCATGAAAATCTTTTGTAACACACAGAGGTTCGCTGGTTATCTCGTGGCAAAGTGCTTAAAAGAGTTTGTCAAACTTAAAGATGAGTTATGCATTTTTCTTTTACAAAAAGACAAGTGTTCCAAATTTGCTGATCTTTTCTGTGATGACAAGTGGCTGTCAGTAGTATGCTACCTAGCGGATATTTTCAAAAAAATAAATACATTTAATCTGTTCCTTTAAGGTAAAGGTGACGTTTTAACAATGAGTGAGAAAGTAACTGCTTTTTGAAAGAAACTTGTGCTACGGAGAGAGCATTTTGAAAACAGACGTTTGGAAATGTTTCCATCTTTATGTGATTTTGTTGCAGAAAACAATGTAAGTGTGTCACCTATAAAAATTCTCATATCTACACACTTAAAAAACTTGGAAAAAGAATTTTCTAACCTGTTTAAAAATCTTCCAAACAAAGAGTTTCAGTGGGTTTTGAACCCATTTGTTAAAAATATAAAAATGCAACACCTTCCGATTAGTTTGCAAGAACAACTGATTGACATCAAGGAAGATGGAAATTTACTCGCCGAATTTCAACAAAAACTTTTGCATAATTGGTGGATGGGATTGAAAAATGAGTATCATGATTTAATAAGCGCAGCCAACGATGCACTTCTTCCATTTGGATCTACATATCTTCGTGAGGCATCTTTTTCAGCTATGACAGCCATTAAAACCAAGGTGCGAAATAAACCGAACTTAGAACCAGACCTTCGAATCGCTGTATCACAATGTGTTTAAACCAAGATTTTCAAAAATAATGAAGCATATTCAGTCACATTGCTCTCACTAAAAATATTATTAATAATAATTTTTTAGTGAGAGCAAAAAGGTTTTTTGTACTGTTAATAAAGAAAATAAAATCAAATACATTATTTAAAAAATATTGTTTATTTCATCTTTATCTCATCCTTTTTTAATTTCTATTTTTTGTGTTATATAATGTACATAATAATACAGTAGTACATGTCTAATTAATACATAAATAAATATACATATATTGAGGGTGCATGCTCAAAGTTTTTTTACTGATAGGGGTGCGCAATCAAAAAAGTTGGGAGATCACTGGTCTATTACTTAGTCCTGCCATGAGTGCAGGGGACTGGACTAGATGACCTCTCAAGGTCCTTTCCAGTCCTTTGATTCTATTTCTGTAGCATTAACTTCAACTGATTAGATGCTGTTTTATGGGTGGTTGTTTGGTAAAGGAAGAATGTAGTGAGTAGCAGGTTTGTTGTAGAAATAGAATGGAGCTGGTTTTAGCCAGGACGTATGCTAGAGCTAAGGTAATTCCTTCTGAATCTGCCTTCCCACCAGTGTGCAGTTCACTGTCACAATTAAAATGTAGAATTTTCTGCTCCAGATATGAACAGTCCTTGTTCAACAATTTTTTTGGCCTTCTGTAGTGCCTTTTATCCATGGATCTCAAAAGCGATTTACATCCATCATTCATTTAGCTTCATGACAAGTCTCTAAAGTAAGTGGTATAATTCCCATATAGCACATGGGACCTTAGCAGTCAGAAAACAGTGACAACACATTTTGCATTCTGCAGTGGACACAAAGCATGTCTCCAGGCTGTGCTAGAGCTTTGGACAGTCCAAGGCTGTAACTTAATAACAGAGCATAGTTAAGCTCCTTTCTGCACTGCAAACAGGAACTCTGTTGTAAGCTACATGGGACAACCATGCTGTATCTAGGGCCCCGTACTCAGTTGTTATTGAAGTGTAGATCTGCCCAAAGTACATATTGAACTTCAAGTGCCTGAAGGTGCACTGACTTCATTGGAGCTATGCCAATTTACACCAGCCATGAATCTGGCTCTAAGTTTGTAACACCTATTAATGTTTCTCTCTTTTTATTTCTCCTTCAGACAACAGCACCCTGAGTAAAGCAGTTCAACCAGGGGAAACCTACACGTATAAATGGAGCGTTGTGGACACCGATCAGCCCACTGCACAGGATGCCCAGTGTCTAACGAGATTCTATCACAGTGCTGTAGATGTAACCAGGGATATAGCCTCTGGACTGATTGGCCCACTTCTGATTTGTAAAAGGGAAGCACTGGACAAGAGGGGTGTGCAGGTATGATCATGTTCTGCAGCCTCTGAGAGAGAGAGAGAGGCTCCTGTCCGTATGTGTTTGAACTACAGGGGAATTTGGTTTCATTGATTGTTCCCTTAGAGAAAAGGCCTCTAGAACTGAACTGGGATCGGATCACTAGTCGTCTGTAGAAGTCAGTCTCAAAACCCATAGAATGTAATGAGGTATGAGATCCTTTGGATAAGTTCTTTGAACCACCCTACAGAACTCACTAGTTGGGACATTAAATTCTATAGGATGAGTCAAAAAACCTAAAATAATGGGATAGTTTTGTATCAAATTCTATAGGACTTTTCTACAAGGGCTGCTTACAGTGATAGTTTTTAGCTGCATGCTGGCATATGTGGCCCCGGATTTAGAGTGCTCCCTGGCGCTTTCAGTTAGAAAGATCAGGCTGCTAGTGATTTCTTTCATTGTGCTTTGTTTGCCAAGACAAGAAATTGCAAAATCCTGGTTCTAGACACCACTCTAAACTTCCCCAGAGTTTGATGGTATGCAGGGAGAAAGGGAGGAAGTTCTGACCCTGGTCTATGATAGCTTCTGACCCCAGTCTATCATAGGTTTAACCTAGGTCTGGTAACCCCAAACTTTGGGGATCCAGAAGCATTGCAAGGGGGTTGCTGGGAGAGTTCTTCTTTCACTTCCCCTCCATGTGGCCAAAGGAAGGAATCTACTTTGAAAGTGACTCAAACACCACCCAGAAGTAAATGGAAGCAGTGACTTAAGCACCTGCACATACAGCAACAAGTGGGCCACTAGGGGGAGCCCAGCTCATAGCCACTGTGCTAGTAGCTGGTCCAGTGTCACCCAGTGAGTCAGTTGCAGAGGTAGAAATGGAACCCAGGAGTCCGGAACCCCAGTCCCTTGCTCTAACTACTGGACTGTGCTTCTGTTTACTTGAATGGAAATTTTGCCTCTGGAGGGATGGCGAGATTAGGCCCTTAATATACCCCACTATGTATCCATTAGCTGCTTGCAAAACTTACCCTGCCATGTCTGCTGTCTTTCAGAACAAGGCGGATGTAGAGCAGCAGGCCGTGTTTGCCGTGTTTGATGAAAACAAGAGTTGGTACTTAGAGGATAACATCAAGCAGTACTGCAGCAACCCCTCCACCGTCAAAAGGGATGATCCCAAGTTCTACAGGTCTAACGTGATGCACAGTGAGTGGGAAACTAGGCCCAAGTTTGCAAAAGCTCATGTGAGAGCAAGTACCCAGATGGGTGCTTATTCTGCGGTGCAAGGCAGGCATGGGGATTTCCCAAGTGGCAGATACTGGCCCCTGAGATTGTATGCTGAAGGATGAATGTGTGCTGAAAGCACGAATGAGCAGAGTTCTGGTTCTGGCTTCATGGATCTGCTATTTCCAGAATTTCATAGGGCACGGTTTGGGCAACTTAGGCACAAACAAGCTCATCATGAGCCGGGCAACTGTAAATCGAGAAGGGGAAGTGACAGTGGTCTCAGCAGCCCTGCATGGGCTTCTGGGCCACCAACTACAGTCCATTGAGGCAGCACCCGGAGGTGGGGGGTGGACGTATCAGTGACAGTGGGAGATAGAGAGAGGTAGAATACCTGGGTGAGGGAGGGGGGGCCTAGTAAAAGTTTGTGTAGAGCCTCGAAGAAGGGAATAGATACTGGGAGTGAGTGGTTATAGTAGACAGGGGCTGGCAGGGTTCCTGGGGTGGTGACCAGGAGCAATCTGTGATGCTGCGCCTGTTTGCCCTGGGGTGGATGGGGGAAGGAATCAGGAGGCTAGTAAAGGGAAGGATGTTGGGAAGAATCCAGAAGTCAGCCAAACAGCTGCATGCCTCGTACTGCATGCTTTTGGGTTTGGAGCAAGCAGCAGCTATTAGCATGGCACTAAGCAATTTGTAAGTGTTAATGAGTCTGTTAATTTGAGAGAGTGAAGGGGGGCATAGCTGCACAGCCGTGTGGGGGGCCCTCAGTGCATGTAGTTCTTAGAAGCCGCCTCCTCAGGGCCACAGCACAAGAGAATCAGGAGGGAGCATGTGGTCCAGTAACACACAGGATAGCAGAGCAGCCAGAGAAACTGCTGATACAACACTAGCCTCTGGGGTTTCCTCCAGTGTTTGACTCTAGCTTGTGAATCTGAGCATGTGTCCTGAAGGCATATGCCCTCCCAAAATAGCTGGTGACAATGATGGCACAAACACTGGGAGCCCATTTCTCACCCTCCCCAGTGTACCCGGCCCAGGTCACCCACAGGCCTGTGTTATACTGTGAGTAATGCAGAACCCAAAAGTGAAAAGTAAACATAAGTGTAATTGACTCATAGTCTATTTTCACGGCTAGCTAGCTGAGAGAAATGTACAAAATCAACAATTCAAAAAATATATATTTGAATTCTTTCACCCTGAATCCAATAAAGGGTGAGTAGGAACAGAGGTAAGGACATTTTATTTTAATATGTGATTTTTTTAACCTAATGGTGTCCCTTCAGATGAAGGTGACTGGATTGTAGCCCAATTTCATCAGAGTGCCAATAATCTTTCTGTCTGGATACAAAGATGTCAGTTCCATCCCTGATGTCAATCCATTGAAAGCATGAATTTGGCTTACCGTCTTACATGCTGGTGAGGCTTTAAGGTGCTGTAACAGCATATCTTATGTTTTGTTTTAGCAATAAATGGCTACATGTCTGACAGCACTGAAATCCTGGGATTTTGCCATGACGGAATTGTGCAGTGGCACATCTCCAGTATTGGTACCCAGGATGAGGTGGTGTCCGTACACCTTTCTGGTCACAGTTTTTTGTCTCGAGGGAAGTATGAAGATGTACTGAATCTTTTCCCCATGAGTGGAGAATCGGTCACTGTAGAAATGGACAATGCTGGTAAGTGGCAGAACTGCTGTGTTTGTTTAATGATCTGCTAAGAGATTTTGTATCTAGAGTCCATAAGGACTCATAAAAATAGAAAAGCTTTGCATAAAGTGCATACAAAATTTCAGCCCATCTACATCTTTCCCTAGATTACAGCAAGAGTGATTGATACACATGGGGTATATGTATGCTGGCAGCACATGACACAGCAGCGCTGTTGCATATGCTATACTTACTGATGATTCTGTTTTGCTTTTGAGCAGTCCCCCAAAAAGTCCTTACTGTGGCACTAGTTGTATAACTGTCATTTGAGGCACAGTATTGAAGTTCTCTGTCAAAATCTATAGAAACTGAAAAATGTCCACATCTAAACCAGCAAGCCAAATCCTAAAAGCCATACATTGAGTACCTGTTCACCCTTCTGCATTTAGAAAGGAACATCCTGACAGTGTCCCTTTTCCATAGCAAGAGCTGCTTTTCCCTCTTACTCTGGCAGCAGTGAAAACACGTGGTGTAGGGACCCTTGCGTCTGCTCTATTCTGCTGTAGGATATGTAGCTTTCCACTGGTGTTAACCACCATAGGCTGGTTAAAATGGGCTTATGGCCAAATTATACTGGCATCACTGAACAAAATGGCTGCATCACATGTCAGGATCTGGCCCACCAGTCATTTAGGAGTGAAAGAATGTTGGAACGATCATAGATTCATAGATATTAAGGTCAGAAGGGACCATTATGATCATCTAGTCTGACCTCCTGCACAAGGCAGACCACAGAATCTCACCCACCCACTCCTGCGAAAAACCTCTCACCTATGTCTGAGTTATTGAAGTCCTCAAGTCGTGGTTTAAAGACTTCAAGGAGCAGAGAATCCTCCAGCAAGTGACCCGTGCACCATGCTACAGCGGAAGGCAAAAAACCTCCAGGGGCTCTTCCATTGGTGCCCTGGAGGAAAATTCCTTCCCGACCCCAAATATGGTGATCAGCTGAACCTTGAGCATATGGACAAGATTCACCAGCCAGATACCCAGGAAAGAATTCTCTGTAGTAACTCAGATCCCACCCCATCTAACATCCCATCACAGGCCATTGGGCCTATTTACCATGAATAGTTAACATGATTTTGGCAATTAATTGATCTTTATCCCATTATACCATCTCCTCCATAAACTTATCGAGTTTAATCTTAAAGCCAGATAGGTCTTTTGCCCCCACTGCTTCCCTTGGAAGGCTATTCCAAAACTTCACTCCTCTGATGGTTAGAAACCTTTGTCTAATTTCAAGTCTAAACTTCCCAATGATCATTTATATCCATTTGTTCTTGTCCACATTGGTACTGAGCTTAAATAATTCCTCTCCCTCTCCTGTATTTATCCCTCTGATATATTTATAGAGAGCAATCATATCTCCCCTCAACCTTTTTTTAGTTAAGGAGCTTGGCTTGTTTAGCCTGAGTCTCCTTTCATAAGACAGGTTTTCCATTCCTCGGATCATCCTAATAGCCCTTCTCTGTACCTGTTCCAGTTTGAATTCATCCTTCTTAAACATGGGAGACCAGAACTGCACATAGTATTCCAGATGAGGTCTTACCAGTGGCTTGTATAACAGTACTAAAACCTCCTTATCTCTACTGGAAATACCTCGCCTGATGCATCCCAAGACCGTATTAGCATTTTTCATGGCCATATCACATTGGCGGCTCATAGTCATCCTATGATCAACCAATACTCCAAGGTCCTTCTCCTCCTCCGTTACTTTTAATTGATGCGTCCCCAGCTTATAACTAAAATTCTTGTTATTAATCCCTAAATGCATAACCTTACACTTCTCACTATTAAATTTCATCCTATTACTATTACTCCAGTTTACAAGGTCATCCAAATCTTCCTGTATGATATCCCATTCTCTCTCTCCCAAATTGGCAATACCTCCCAGCTTTGTATCATCCGCAGACTTTATTAGCACACTCCCACTTTTTGTGCTGAGGTCAGTAATAAAAAGATTAAATAAGATTGGTCCCAAAACTGATCTCTGAGGAACTCCACTGGTAACCTCCCTCCCAGCCTGACAGTTCACCTTTCAATAAACCCACTGTACTCTCCCCTTTAACCAATTCCTTATCCACCTTTCAATTTTCATATTGATCCCCATCTTTTCCAATTTAACTAATAATTCTCCATGTGAAACGGTATCATATGCCTTACTGAAATCTAATTTAGATCCACTGCATTTCCTTTGTCTAAAAAATCTGTTACTTTCTCAAAAAAGGAGATCAGGTTGGTTTGGCACGATCTACCTTTTGTAAAACCATGTTGTATTTTGTCCCATTTACCATTGACTTCAATGTCCGTAACTACTTTCTCCTTCAAAATTTTTTCCAAGACCTTGTCAAACTAACAGGCCTGTAGTTACATGGATCACTTTTTTTTTCCTTTCTTAAAAATAGGAACTATATTAGCAATTCTCCAATCATTCGGTACAACTCCTGAGTTTACAGATTCATTAAAAATTCTTGCTGATGGGCTTGCAATTTCATGTGCCAATTCCTTTAATATTCTTGGATGAAGATTATCTGGGCCCCCCGATTTAGTCCTATTAAGCTGTTTGAGTTTCACGTCTACCTTAGATATGGTAATGTCTACCTCCATATCCTCATTCCCATTTGTCATGCTACCATTATCCCTAAGATTCTCTTTAGCCTTATTAAAGACTGAGGCAAAGTATTTGTTTAGATATTGGGCCATGCCTAGATTATCCTTGATCTCCACTCCATCCTCAGTGTTTAGCGGTCCCACTTCTTCTTTTTTTGTTTTCTTCTTACTTATATGGCTATAGAACCTTTTACTATTGGTTTTAATTCCCTTTGCAAGGTCCTCTACTTGACTTTTAGCCTGTCTCACTTTATCCCTACATGTTCTGACCTCAATAAGGTAGCTTTCCTTGCTGATCTCTCCCATCTTCCACTCCTTGTATGCTTTCTGCTTCTTCTTAATCACCTCTCTAAGATGCTTGCTCATCCAGCTTGGTCTACAACTCCTGCCTATGAATTTTTTCCCCTTTCTTGGGATACAGGCTTCTGATAGCTTCTGCAGCTTTGATTTAAAGTAATCCCAGGCCTCCTCCTGCCTTTAGATCCATAAGTTTTTCAGTCCAATCCACTTCCCTAACTAATTTCCTTAATTTTTAAAGTCAGCCCTTTTGAAATCAAAAACCCTAGTTGCAGATTTATTTTTGTTAATCCTTCCTTTCAGTTTGAACTGAACTAGCTCATGATCACTTGAACCAAGATTGTCCCCTACAACCATTTCTTCTATGAGGTCCTCACTATTCACCAAAACCAAATCTAAAATGGCATCCCCTCTAGATGGTTCAGCAACTACTTGATGAAGGAATCCATCAGCTATCACATCTAGGAAAATCTGAGCCCTATTATTATTATTAGCACTGGTCCTCCAGTCTATATCTGGGAAGTTAGTCTCCCATGATCACGCAGATTCCATTAGTATTTACTTCATTAAAAACATTAAAAAGGGCTCTATCCATATCCAAATTACATCCCAGCAGTCTATAGCACACCTCAAGCACTATCCCAGGGGAGGTTCTAGTAGTTTTCTTCCCCAATGTAGTTTTTGCCCAGACGGACTCTCTTATCCATTCCATCGCTTCTTATTTCTTTACATTCTACCTCATCATTGATATACAATGCTACTCCACCACCTTTACCTTTATTTCTGTATTTCCTAAACAGCACATACCCTTCAATACCTGTAGTCCAGTCATGACTACTATTCCACCATGTTTCTATTATCCCTATAATATCTGGTTTCACTTCCTGCACCAGTAGCTCTAGTTCCTCCATTTTGTTGCCTAGGCTCCTCGCATTGGTGTACAAACATCTTGTTTTTTGCAGTTGGTCTCGCTCACATTCTGTACCCGATTAGGCACGGTCGTTCTACAGCCAGTATAACCTATTAGACTGGTATCCACACTGCCCTTCCTCCTTCTATCCATTCTCCTACCCACAGCTGTTCCTTTCTTACTTTGTTTTCTTCCCTCTAAAGGCTAAAATCCGGTGTGGAGATTACCTGGACATCTCCCAACCATCTCCCCCAAATTCCTAGTTTAAAGCTCTCTTTATCAGTTGTGCCAGCCTCCATCCTAGAAGTCTATTTCCTTCCCTACTCAGATGAAGTCCATCCCAAGAGAACTGTCCTCTGTCCGTGAATGCCTCCCAGTGGCCATACATCCCAAAGCCCTCCTTATAGCACCACTGCCAAAGCCATCTGTTGATAGTCATAATCTTGTCACACCTTTGTTGCCCTTCTCCAGGAACAGGCAGAATCCCACTAAAGATCACCTGAGCCTCGATTTCCTTAAGCATCTTCCCCAGCCTAGCATAGTCTCCCTTAATACCTTCCAGCAAGAATCTAGCCGAATCATTTGTTCCCACATAAAGGATAATTAGGGGATTCTTTCCCGCTCCCTTTAGGATCCTTTTCAACCTCGGTCTACATCCCATATCTTAGCACCTGGAAGACAGCACACCCTTCTATTCTCTGGATCAGCTCTGGTTACAGGCCTGTCTATTTTTCTCGTTAAAGAGTCCCCGATCACATAGACCTGCCTTTTCCTGGTGACGGTGCTATTCTCCAGTCTATCCCCTGTTCCCTGTGGCTGCAAGTTCTTTCCATTCCTATTCTCCCTTGTAATCCTCTGCAGCCTATCCCATATCCTCCTGGGGCTCATATTTGGTGTAGTCTCCATTGACTCTTCCCCTTTTCCTATAGGACTAGCCGCTGTTCTCTTCTTCCTTGCCCTTCCACCTTCAGTGACTACCTGCTGATCCCCTTCATTTTCCAACTCTACAAACCTATTCTTGAGCTCTATTTCTCCTTCACTAGCCCGTCTTTTCCTCTGCCTGGTTCTTTTAGTCACATGCTTCCACTGACCACTTTCCTCACCCAGCAGTCTCCCCTTAGAATTCCTCAGTCCTGCTTCCATCTGCAAATCTGAGCTTTTCCCTTCAGTTATCTCATGTCTTTGCTCCATCATCTGCTCAAACCCCTTACTAAACTCAACCAGACTTTCCACCTGCATCTCCAAACCTCGGATCTTTTCCTCCATCACTCTATCAGACGGCATTTCATGCAGAAAAAACTCTTACCAGGTCCCCCGCTCCAGGATCATGTACATACCACGGCTTCCACATCCAGTCATCCTCATTGTGTCTTCCACTACATAAGTCACTCCCACTGCTGTCTCCATATCTATCATCGCCTTCCCACCTAAATCCTGTTAATCTGGGAAACACAAACCACACCAAAGCACCACCACCCACAGCAAAATCAAACCCCAAACAAGCACCACAATACAAACTCCTCTTTCAAACTCCCACTGAAACTCCCCTGTTTACAGCTCTGTTTGCTGGCTCCTGTGCCGCTGCAGCTGTCTGGATCAAACCAGTGGTCCATCTAGTTCTAGTATCCTGTCTCTGAGAGTAACCACTATCAGATGCTTCACATAAATTTGGAAGAAATCCCACAGTGTGGACAATTTTGGAATAGCCTGCATATAATGGAAGATTCTTCCTAATCCCAGTGGTTGGTCGATGCCTTGAAGAAGGGTTTAGATCCCTTAGTTTTTTATCCTGTTTAAAATACCTGTGAATGTTGTCCTTGTCCATATAAATGGCTAGTTCTCTGGAATCTACTAACTTCTTGGCTCTAGCGATACCTTCTGGCAGTGAGTTCCACAGGCTAATTATGCATTATGGTTATTTTTTTAAAAGGAGAAATGTTTACTTGAAGCTGGAAACCTCCATCAGACTTAACAGAAATCTCCAAAGTTGTGCTTTTGTACTTCTCCATCATTATTGTTTGGTTTTAGTATGTGATTACCTCCTTCCCTCCCTAGACCTTCTTTTCCAGTTCTTGTAAAAGGTGCTCATTATTGCTGACTTTGGAAATAATGTAAGGTAAGCAATGCAATTCTGTCACTTAAAATATAGAGGAGGTAGAAAATTACATCTGGCATCTTTTTCAGGTAAAAGCCATTTCTTGTCCATCTCTCCCATGTTTTATTGTGGGACATGCCATGAAATGCAAAGAGTCTGGAGTCAACTGGTGCACTGTGCCTGTTTATTTTCATGTAGGCCAATCTAGAGGTCCAAATGTGGAATTTCACTGTCCTATTAAAGACCTTCTCCCCTCCAGAGGGTTTTAAAATATTGTAATATATCTGATTTTGAAATGGTTTAAAATGCATGTGAGGATTTTTATTATGATCAGTATTCTCTCATCCATAAGTTTATATACATAACCCAAACTCCCAGTTCTAACTTCTTAAAGTTTGGATCCCTATCTAAACTTCACAACTGACCTCTTGTTTCCATCTAGTTTTGATCTCTTATCTCCCTTTGTATCATGGGATGTACCAAAAACCTGAAACCAAATAATCCTAAATTTTAGGGAAGTTGAGATCCAGATCTGTCTCTGAACTTTATGGGTCAATTGTATTCAGTATTCATGATTTATTGCTACGGTTTTGCCTAGGAATCCCAATCAAGGACCAGAGCAATATTGTGGGGTGCTTTACAGATTAATAACACAGAAGACAGCCCCTGACCTAGAGAGTTTACAGTCTAGACAGGACATGATAGGTGGGGATCAAGCTCTGCAAGTAATATGTAGTACACTTTTTTTTTCCAATTGCAGGTATGTGGAGCTTTGCATCCTGGGGTTCCCCTGAGATGAGCCATGGCATGACGCTGAGGTTTAAAGATGCCAAATGTGAAAAAGATATAGATTATTATTCTGATGAGGACCCATATAAAATCATAGATTTCTCATCTGAGACGACTCTTGAAAGTGTGCCTGTAACCTCACCCCAAACTGGAGGAGAAACAGAAGAAATATCAAAAAAAACCCAGGAATCTTCTGATGATTATGATTATCAAGATTTTCTGGCCTCAAGTTTGGGACTTCGGACATTTGGGAACAAATCAGTGGTCCAGGAAGAAATGCAGAATCTTACTGCTCTGGCCATAGATGAGAACTTTGGCACCAGCACTCAGAGGGCTGATGTGTCTCCTGGCTCAGATCCACCATTCATAGAGAACAGTGATACCTTGGACACTGATGAGCTCTTGGAAACTCAAAGCACTGCTCCTCTCCCAACCGGGGCTGGATCCCTCCATACAAATTACACGGTGGCAGCAGAAGAACATTCACTTCCAGTCACCACAACAGCAGTAAGTCCTGACTTGGCATCTAAAGCTGGAAACCAAAGTGACTATGAAGCAAATCACAGTCAGATATCAGGAACTTATGAGAAAACACTTGCAGGTGAACTACTGAGGACCAGGGAAGAAGCCCAAACAAAAGATGCAGCAGAACTGTTACCTGACAGAGGGGACAGCATGACGTCCTCCTCTGCAACACTCTATTCAGAGGAACCTCAAGAGAAAAGTTCAGGAGGAGAATTCAATTTCAGTAGAAAAAAGGAAAGGAGAGACCAGCTGGAGACTATGTTTTACGCTGTTAAAATGATGCAAGCCCTCTTAGATCATGTTCAGCAAAATAAAAGTATTTCCTCTCTCGGCAACACCAGTTCAGACAGACCACCTCTTTCTGCTCACCATGCAGAGAATATCTCCAGTTCAGATATGTTAGGGATTGACCAGTTTCCAAATGAATATGTTGAGGACAAGGACGTGGAGGAGGAAGAGAAAGAGGAAACCAAGAAAGAAAATGCTGAATTTCCCAAACATGCAGATAACTTGACTTTTGCTGTGGGACACAGAGTGGAAAACAATGAGTTAAACACGTTCAATCTCCCTGATTTAGAACTACCCAAAGATAAGCAAGAAAGAAATTTTACTCTAGATTATGCATCGGATATCTTAAATCCTACTAGTGGCCCAGTGGTGGGAAAGGACATGTTGGGAAAGCTGTTGCCAAGAGGTATGAAGTCTCCATCTAAAATTATGAATGAGAAAAGAAATTTGGCCTCTGGGAAGGAGAGTTATGGGTTGGAGACAAATTCAGCTCAGGCTACTGATAAATTACAGAATTGTTCCAGAAATGCTACAATGCCTACAAGAGACAGTGTATCCCTGAATAAGAGGAAGCAAGGGAAATTCAAAGGCAACTCACCATTTACAAAGGGTCATGGGAAAGTAAGCAGCAAGCATCCAACTCTGAAAGGGGAAGAGAGAAATATGAATGGCACCTTGAGTACATCTGTAACTCTCATCAAGACTCGAAGGAGGAAAAAGGATCGTCAAAAGTATAGTAATCTCTCATTGACCCTCAGAGGAGTGAGACCCCCAAAGGTACCTGGAGAGCAAAACTGCACATTATTGTCCAGGGAGGCCAACCACACAGTGTCCCTTTGTGAGGCCAACAATACAGCATTGCCCAGCGAGGCCAATCACACGGTTTTGCCAAGCAGGGCTAACTACATGCTGATCCCAAGACAATTTAAGCCCATCATCATAGGGCTTCCCAGTGGGAATGGGAACAACAAGAAGTATGTTCCAGGAGGCTCTGACAGTGAGGAAATTGTAGATTACCAATATTTAGATGCAGACGAAGATGACCCATACACAACGGACCCCAGATTCAACATTAATAATGTCCGTAATGTGCATTATCTACGCAGCAAAGGGAACATGAGGAGATACTACATCGCAGCCGAAGAGGTCTTCTGGGACTATGCAGGATTAAAGAAAAGGTTGGGCCAAATTCTTCCTCTCTGTTGCCTCACACCCTGTTGCTGAATACCTGGCCACTGATTCAGATAGCTGTCCCACAGCAAAGCTACTGTTGTTGAAGGATTAGGAGATTTCTTAATCACACAAGTGCTGTTCTATTTAACAGTCTGTAATGCAGTAGGTGAAGAGGAAGGAAGGACCAGTGCTTTAGGGCACTAGCCTGGAATTCAGGAGACCTGGGTTTAACTCCCACCTCTGCCAGAGACTTCCTGTGTGACCTTGGGCAAGTCACTTAGTCTCTCTGTGCCTTAGTTCCCTGTCTGTAAAATGGTGATAAAGCCCTTTCTTACCTCACAAATGCTTTTGTGGGGATAAATGCATTAAAGATTGGGAACTGCACAGATACTACAGTAATGAGGCCCATATCAATACCTCAGCTTGATATCTAAGTAAGTGTGGATGGGATGGTTTGGGACTCAGTCAAGAGAGAGCCTATAGGTTGCCAGTTTGAATCCAGCTTGGGTAGGTAGGAATTTAGGTGGAGATTTTTCAAAGTGACCTAAGGGAGTCTCAGTGGAGCTGGGTGCCTTACACCCTTAGGCCTCACTGAAAATTCCAACCTTATAGTTCCCACCATCTGAAGTTTTATTCAGTCTCTAGTACAAAATGAGTAGTTTGGCTCCCACTTATCTGCTGGGAACTGGACTATCCACATCATGCAAACCACCACCACCACAGACAATTCTAATTAACCCCCTTGTTGCTAGTCTTAACAGAGATCAAGAACTGATTGGACCATCGCGCATGAACCCAAAATTTGAGATGTTTGCATTGTTTTGATTTGGAAAAAGTGGCTTTATTTCCCAACAAGAATTTGTAATCCAGTTTTTCTGAGAGAAATTCAACCTGTTAGAAATTTGAAATTTCAAATCAAACCATGGAAAATTACCAGTGATTACATATTTCTGTGCAAAATCTGCCTTTTTTCCCTAAAATTGCTACCCACAAAAATAATTGCACAGCCTGAATTTTCATTGTTGCGTGATTTAGGACAGGAGCGGAAATAGTTTCACTACAGCAAATTCAGTCTCTGAATTGTGTATTTTTCAAATTGTATCTTCAGACTACTTGACAAACTTGTCTATTTCCCCCTTCCCAACTTTCTCCATGTAGACCCCTGCTTAAGCTCCACCTTCATTATTTGTATTTGCAAGTGTGCCCAGAGGACTCTGAGTTCTCCATGTGTAAAAGTCTTGAAGTTCAAATACTGAAATGATTTGCCCTGTGTGGGGCAGATAATCAGCTCCTGATATAAATGATGATAGCACCACTGAAGTCAGTGGTGCTGTGACAACTTCCCTCAGCTGAAGATCTGTCCCTGAGTCTTTGGAAAAGTTGAGAATAGAATCTACATCCATAAGAAACTGAATCAGCACTTAGAGTTTTGGTGAGACAATAAGGATCAAGCTCCCTCTCCTACAGATGTATCACCTCTGGAGAGCTAATGGAAATAAAGGATGTAATTGGTTATCAGTTATAATTCAGAGCCACAGGAGGAAGAGATGATCCCCAGGCACTAGAGGATCTAGAGATGGATCCCCAGCCACTAGAGATGATCCGCAGTGCTCTTTCCACTAAGGGTACATCTACACAGTCTGCGGCAGCAAGACTTCCAAGTGCAGGTCAACATACCTGGCCTTGTTCTAATATTATAACAACAGCTGTGTAGACAGTGCTTGAAATTGAAGCACAAGCTGGCACTTGGTCTCTGTCTCCCACCCCCATCCCTAGACTTGAAAGCCTGAGCCACATGTACACAGCTATTTTTAGTTTGGTAGTGCAAGTCTGAGTCTGCTGTGGGCTGTGTAGATGTACCTTAGGTGACTATGAGGGACTAAACTCCTATTTCTCCACAGATCAGTTGCATTTTTAAATGTTGTGATCAGATGGCAAATATGCCAAGGTGACACCTTCTCACTGAGCTGTCAGCATCACTTCCTCATGCGGCTCTGAATTATAGCTGATAACTAATTACATCCTTTTTTCCCACTAGCTCTCCAGAATCGATACATCTGTGGGAGAAGGAGCGAGATTCTTATTGCCTCACCAAAACTCTAAGTTCTGATTCAGGTTCTTCTAGATGATGGTGTAAGAGATTTAAATAGCCAAGATAGATTTTCAGGTATTAGAGAAAATTTTCATCACTGGTGGTTAGAAAAACTATTTTAGGATTTGCAAACTGAGCAAATCTGGTGTGGAATCACTGAGGAGAAAAATGGAATGTAGTGATATCATTTTGTATTCACTTTAATACCCTGGATGATACATTTTCAGTGTGAATCACTGACATTTGTGCTGATTCATTTTTCTCCAAAGCATTCCAAAGATAAATGTAACTGTTTCTCAGACAACATCTTGAGGGGTTTTTATGTGTAGGTCTCTAATTTTCATCATAAAATGTCAGCTTTTCTAATTCCATGATGTTTTGTTCCATTATGTTCTAATTCCGTAATTTTTCTAATTCCATTATGTTTCCCTCAGCACAGTGAGGAATGACGGAACCAGCCATGATGGGGGCAACACCATATACAAAAAAGTGATTTTCCGAAGCTATGTGGATAGTACCTTTACAATTCAGGAGCCGGAAGGGGAATATGAAGAACACCTGGGTATCCTGGGTCCTGTTATCAGGGCTGAGGTGGATGATGTCATCCAAGTAAGTCAGGTGTTTGGTGCATGAAGGTTTCTTACAAGGATCTGAAGGGGCTGAGCGAGAACTGGTTGAAAAATATCAGTCATTTTTGGTGGACCATCTTGCAAAATTTATTTTTCTCTCAACTTCCCATGCAAAAAAGCTTTGTTTTTTAACACAAAACCAAAAAGTCGGAGGGGGGCGAAGGGAGATTTTTCAAAAACTTCTTTTCGTTCTACAAAAAATTTGCTCTTTGAAAACTAAAAATTTTCCCCAAAACTCAAGTGAAACATGAATATTTTACTGAAAAAAATTTTTCAGTGAAAAACCTGAAACAAAAATGAAAATGTTTACATTTGTCTGAAAAGTCATTTTTAGTCTTAAAAATATTTTGATGTAAAAATGTTGAGCAGTTCTAGTGTAAATGTAACTCGCTGGTCAGTATGTGTTACAGTCCCCCCTCTGAGCCAATTCTCAGAGGATTGGAATTGTCACAGTCCCTCCACACCCTCAGCCAGCTATGGAGCTTTAGCTCAAGTTGTAGCCACTCATGCTTTTAATTCTGGAGGTCCTCACATCAATCCCAGCATGGTGGCCAAGATGCCGGTCATCACATAAATGCTAAGGATGATGTGGAAGCAATACAAATAATAAATACAATACAATGGATTGTAGCTAGTAGTAACAGGGGAATATTACAAAAGGGCACACTTCCTGTGAATGAGATCTTTGAGGCGGTGGAATAGACTTCCCCCAGAGAAGTGGTCTCCATCTCTTGGGACTTAAAACTGGGCAGTGTTTTAGAATATTTACTCTAAGGAAGGTGTTGACTCCTGATGGGATAGATTGAATGGGACATAATAGTTCTTCGAGCAGTGTCTCTGTGGGTACTCCACTTTAAGTGATGGTGCGTCCCGTCGATGAGAGATTTATGGTAGCAGGGTCCGTGTGGGTTGCCGGTGCGCAGTAGGCATCTCGTGGCACCATTGGTGCTGTGTGTAGAACGTGCACGACCCAAGCCCTCCAGTTCCTTCTCAACCGTCCTCTGCTAAAGAGGGAGCGAAGGGGCAGTGTTAGCAGTTCTCCCTGAAAACCTTTAAGAAATAGCTTTTAGATAAATATTTAGATAAGCTGTTAAAAAGAGAGTTAGAGTTAGTGTTATTAAAACAAAAACAAATTTCTTGTTAATTTGTTAGACAGCACCCCACCCCCCCGAAGGGAAGGTTATTAGTTAAAATGCCGGCGTCTCCAGGCTTCAAATGATACAGCTTCTGCCGTGATGCCATGCCTGTTTCAGATGGACACTCTTTATGCATACGCTGCCTGGGTGAGGGACATATTCCCCAGAAATACTCCCACTGCAGCAACCTGAGAGCCAGAGCCCAGCAGGACACGGATCTCCAGCTTAAAATGATCTTGATGGAGAAGTCCCTCCAGCCTGAGAAGGACAAGCAAATGGCCTCTCTGGGTGCTCCTCAAGATGGAAAAGGAGACCTACCTTCTGAAAAACCAAAAAAGCGTGCTCAAACATCTCCGCAGAAAGGTCTGCGAAAACAGAGGCGGTCTCCTGCCAGGACACTGCCTCCGATGCCATCTTGCTCTCAGGTGAGCAACTATAATGCTCCAGGCACCTCTGGCACTGCCAAGGTCTGAGCGAGAGAAACGGAGTTGAGTCACTGACAAAAACGTGCCTCCTCCATAGCACCGAGCTCACCGGTATGGGGCTTGGCACCGCGTGTCTCAAGCACCATGCCTCCACCCCGGCATCGACAAATCAGTTGGCACCGGTAGACACTACCAAGTCAGCACTGAGGGCAATGGCCAAACAACAACACCGGTCGGCACCAACTCCATCAACAAAAGAGAAAGCACCCCTGGGACCGACTACTCAGAAATGGGCACCGGCACCATCTCTCCTGCACCAGAGAGACTTAGAAATTTCATTGGCACCACATTCACCGATACTTGGTGCCAAGGGCTCCCCCACAGGCTCCAGAGGAGATCACAGCCCACAAGACATGGCACAGTTCTCCAGTAATGAGGAGGAGGAGATGCAGGGACTATACCCCCATCTCACTTAAGGCCCACCGACCAATGTGGAGCCACATGGGTCCTAAACACCAGATGAACCAACCATGGTGTGGACCTCCATGGATGTACCCTCCTATGGCTTTCCCAATGCAATGGGCGCACTGGGAACCCTGGAGCGCATATAGGGGTCAGCGTTCTAGACCGTCCACAGCACATAGATGTGAACTGTGCTCTAACCCAGCATCTCCCAAATCACAACCCTCGGAGACACAGGAAGGGGGAGAGGACACAGAGCCGGGCACAAACCATGGTACATCTCCTGTGTGCAATTCATCTCTCTCCACAGATGAGATGATTATGCCCCCACCGCCAACCTCGGCGGATGACTTTAAACAGTTTCAAGGGCTGTTTGAGACGGTCGCGCAAAGCCAAGACATCCCGCTAGAGGAGATAAAGATAAACGAGCACAAGCTGGTACAAATGCTGCAACTCGCTTCTACCTCCAAGATTGCCCTTCCCATCAACAAGGCCTTCTTGGATCCTGCGGAGACAGGCTGGCAGACACCTGCCTCTATTCCACCCACCTGCAAAAGAGTGGATAGACAATATTATGTACCATCCTAGGGGGCAGACTTTCTATTTGTGCACCCACCTCCCAACTCCGTAGTTGTCGAGGCAGTAAATCACCATAACAAACAGCCACAATTCAAGTCTACATCCCATGACAAAGAACACAAAAGATTCGATTTGTTCAGATGCAAGGTATATTCCTCCGATGCCCTTCAGTTTCGGGTGGCCAATTATTCTGCACTACTGGCCAAATACAACTACGACAACTATAGGAAACTTGCCCAGGTCACCTCTGAGCTACCAGAGGAAAAATACACAATTCCAGGCCATCATCACCAAGGGCCAGCTCAGATGCAAAACAGCCCTTCAGGCAGCATTGGACACAGCAGACACCGCAGCCAGAATGATGGACACAGCTACAGTAATGCGCCGAGCCTCATGGTTTCCAGCCTCGGAGATATGAAAAGAACTCCAGACAAAAGTAGAGGACTTACCTTTCGACCGGGAACAACTCTTCTCTCAGAAGACAGACAAAGTCCTTCATTCAATGAAGGACACTTGGGTCACGCTCCGCACTATGGGGATTTACAGCCCCCCTGCAAAGAGAAGGAGAGACCAACCATTTCAGAGACCTAGAGACTCCTCAAACAGGCAACAACACCAGCGTCAACGATCACAACACTGGTGACCAACTCAATCTCAGGCGCCGACTTCTCAGGCAGCACCTCCAAAACCGCAATTTTGAAAAGTTGGTTGAGGGTCTGAACGACCTCCCTCATGAAACAGCATTCACGTCTGACCCATCTTCAATTTTTGGCCATTGGCTCCAGCTCTTTTACCACATCTGGGCCACCATAACATCAGACCAATGGGTGTTGGAAGTTATCAAGTCAGGATATACTATTCCCTTTACCTCCTGCCCACCTACCCTACTCCCTTCCCTGTCCCTTTTCAGGGACCCTTCTCACAAGCACCTACTACAACAAAAAGTCAATCATCTTCTACAACTAGGTGCCATGGAACAAGTACCACTACAATTCAGAGGGAAGGGATTCTACTCCCATTACTTCCTGACTCAGAAGAAGAGCGGAGGATGAAGACCCATCCTGGATCTACAGAAGCTCAGCAACTTTGTCAGATCCCAAAAATTCAAGATGGTCACATTGGGTACGATACTCCCAGCGCTGCAACAGTGGGACTGGTTTTCAGCCCTCGACCTCCAAGATGCTTATTTCCGTATCACCATTCATCCTGCCCGCAGGAAATGTCTGCGATTCACGGTAGACGAGAACACTTCCAATACGGAGTACTACTGTTCGGCCTATCCACAACACCAAGAGTCTTCTCCTAAACTCTAGTGGTGGTAGCGACTCATCTGCGCAAACAGGGGATAATGATTTTTCCCTACCTGGACAATTGCCTTCTCAAAGGCCCAACTCTACAAGACACAATGGATGCAGTCCGGTCCACTATCACACTATTCCAGGAGCTGGGTCTACAAATAAATGAATGGAAATAACCATAAACCCAGTCAAACAACTAGACTTTATCAGGGCACACCTCGACACCATAGAAGCCAAGGAGTCATTACCTTTTATCAGATTCACAAACCTCACAAAACTCATGTAAGAGGTACAAGTCAGTCCTCAAGTTCAGGCTCACACTGTCCTACAATTGCTAGGAGACATGGCAGCCACGACGTTCATGGTATGACATGCAAGACTACATATGCGAAGTCTACAAAGTTGGCTAAGCATGGTATACATACCAAGCAAACACAACCTACACAAACGGCTCACAGTCCTCAATTCATTACAATGCTGGACAAGGCCACAAAATATCTGTATGGGTATCCCTTTTCAACAGAAACCCCCGACAACAATAATCACCACAGATGCCTCACTGATAGGCCTGGGTGCTCACATGAGTCAACACACGAAACAAGACAAATGGTCTCCGGGAGAGACTCCCACTACACATCAATTTGCTAGATGCAGAGCAGAGCATCTGCGGAGCAGTCTGCAATGTCTGCAGACACTTCCTACCTCATATACGGAACAAATCCATTTGAATTATGACCAACAATATCGTCTGCATGTTCTACATCAACAGGCAAGGAAGAGCTCGCTCACATTCCTTACGCACAGAAGCCATGAGACTTTGGAATTGGTGCATACAACACAACGTAAACATCTCAACGTGTTACCTGCCAGGCTGTCAGAATGTGACAGCAGACATGCTCAGCAGCTACTTCTCCCAGGATCACGAATGGGAGATGAATGGAGAGGTCCTGAGTTCAATCTTCAAATGATGAGGCACTCCCACCATCGATCTGTTTGCATCCCCAATGAATCGCAAAAGCGCAATATTCTGCTCAAGAGCAGGACTGAGACTACGGTCATTAGGGGATGCCTTCCTCATCAAATGGGAGGCACAACTCATGTATGTGTTTCCACCGATACCAGAGATATCACATGTGATACACAAGATCTGAGCAGACAGGGCCAAAGTTATCCTTACGGTCCTGACGTGGCCCAGGCAGCCATGGTATCCTTTCCTGTTATGCATGGCGATATACGCCCCATGAGCTCTCCCTTGCCAGTCAGATCTGCTGTCTCAACACAACGGTCGCACTCTCCACCCAAATCTGGAGATATTCCACCTACAGGCATGACTCCTGAATGATTCCACCATGACAAAATAATGTGCTCAGAACAAGTCAAACGTGTTATTAAACAGCAGGAAACTGACTATGAGAAACACATACCTTCAAAAATAGAAGAGGTTCTCCACCTGGTGTCAAGGAAGACACTTGATGACCGATTCAGCTGTACCACCATTCATCTTAGAATACCTACTGGAGCTGAAAAGCACTGTCTTAACGATGAGCTCGATCAGAGTCCATCTTGCTGCCATTTAGCATTCCACCGAGAGATCGATGGAACTTTGACTTTCGCACACCCAAATACAAAACGCTTCCTCAAGGGTTTCAGAAATGTTTACCCAGATGTGCGATGACCTACACCAACATGAGACCTCAACCTGGTACTGAAATGCCTCACTGGACCACCATTCAAACCATTAGCCACCTGCTCATTATCTCTAACTTCTTTGACCAGGCTCTCTAGTACACAAAGGGAACAGATGAGCGACATAAAAATCAGGAGCAAGAAAAGGGGGAGACAAAAGCCAATCCTAATCTTGCAACTTCATCCTCAGAGTGAGGGAGAAAAGACAAGCTCCTTGCCCTGGCAGTCCGCCTCTGGGGTGAGGAGATGCATACTAGAGAAACTCCCATTGACATCAGTGGGAATTACATACACTGGGATCTCGTATTACTGTAGAAACTAGCTGTGCACAGTCGAGTTTGCTGCACCCCGTAAAGATGTGTCAGGCGTTACACTCCCCACCTCCAACCAGGCACAATCTAGCCCATAATCAGTAGACAAATCTGAATCCTGTATTTGTACTTTACACAATTCATGGGTGTTTTATGCCTGGGGTTTTGGTTTAGGCCCAAGTCTGCTAATCAAGAATCTGCTTGTATATATTTTCTAGGTTCATTTTAAAAATCTGGCATCCAGACCATATTCCCTCCATTCCCATGGGCTATCGTTTGAGAAATCCTCTGAGGGAAGCAGTTATGAAGATGAGTCTCCAGACTGGTTCAAAAAGGATGATGCAGTTCAGCCAAATGACACCTATACCTATGTATGGTTTGCAACCAAGCGGTCTGGACCTGTGCAACCTGGAGCAGCCTGTAGGTCCTGGGCCTATTACTCCGGTGTAAACCCGGTAAGGAAATCTAAGCAGAAGGGTGCTGGAATCTGTTGGATAACGGCTACTATGTCTTGTTGCTAAAATACTGGTTTCACCGCACTCTGCACTGCTTCCTATTCTTTTGGGCCTGATTCACCACTCTCTTGCTTCTCATCTAATCATTTATGCCGATGCAAAGTGAACATGCTGCCATTGGCATGAGTGGATGGAGAATTCTGATTTGGTAGCATTTCATAGCCGCTTTGCATAGAGTTCAGTAACCACACAAGGCAATGGGGAATCAGGTCCTTTATCCCAAATGTAGGGACTGATCCAAAGTCTTTTTGTTGAGTTCAGTAGACTTTTGGATCAGGCCCTTAGTTAGGAATATAGCATCGCTGAGAGATTCTCCCAGCCCCCATGTTTGCAATGTGATGTGCAAATACACCTTGGATCTGGGTTCCTCATCTGTAAAATGGGACCTTTACCCAACCTTTATTCATTAATTAAGTCTTACTTCTGTAGGTAATAGCCACCCATCTCAAAAAGGATATTGCAGAACTAGACAGGGATCAGAGACTGGCACCATAAATTTAGGGGCATTTAAAAAACGTGAAAAAAATCTGGCACTGGCCACTGTTGGAGTCAGGATGGTGAACTGGATGGGCCTCATGTCTGATTCGGTCTGGCAATTCCTGTGCACCAATGTTAACACTTTTAAAGAAAAATCCTCAAAGGAAAGCCCCGGTGAATGTGCAAATTGTTATTAATGAAGTATTTGGGGAAACCCTAACTTTTACTTGTAATTTGTATTTATTGCCTTCCAGGAGAAAGATATTCACTCAGGCTTGATTGGTCCAATCTTGATCTGTCGAAAGGGAACCCTCAGTACAAGTAACAGGCCAGTAGATACCCAAGAGTTTGTCCTGCTTTTTATGGTCTTTGATGAAGAGAAAAGCTGGTACTTTGATAAGAATTCCAAAGGGACTTACACTGAGAAGACCTCAGCAGTGCAAAAATACCACAAATTCCATGGTACTAATGTTTTCCCTTTGTCAGTTATCCATGTTGGGAGGGAAGAGGGAGGAATTAAAAAGACCTCAACCCAGCTTCTCTTGGTGCACTTGCAACTTTGCAAGCACACATCATTTGCATTCACTTTTTTTTTTACACTATTCCTTGTGCATATAAAAATTGAATATGCATATAGACTAGTGCTGGTTGGAAAATTTTGACAAAAACAGAAAAAATGTTTTTGTTAAAATTTTCCACAGAAAATTTTAACTTTTTGCCAAAAAAATTGAAGTTTTCAGGTTTTGGACAGGAAGTTTTCAGTTCTGGGCTGAAAACCATAAACTCCCTGGTTCATCCTGGTTTTTCAACACAACATGACATTTTCCATGGAAAACAGGACCTTTCTGTGAGAATTTAATTTAAAAAAAAAATTTCCATTAAAAAGCAGTTTCAAGAGAATTTTCAGCCGGGCCTAGCACAGGAGAGCTTTTTTGGCAGGAGAGCTGGTAGGAAAATTTCAACTGAAACAGTTTTCAATGTAATTAAAAATGGTGATCTGATTACCCCCAAAAAGTTGCAAAATTGCATCAGTTTTAATTACATTTCCCACAAAAATACATTTTTGTGTTTCAGAAAAATTTTGAAATTCCCCATGAAACAGAACATTCTGATTTCAGCCAGCTCTAATTGGCACAGGTGGGAGTTTGTGCATAGGGGGTGGATTTTCAGACATGCTTGGCACCCACAATAGAATCTGGCTCTTCAGAAGAGTTCAGTTCCCACTTAGGTACCAAAAGAAGTGTCCAATTATTCCAAAGAGCTCAGGACCCAACAGCTCCCTGCATTCACAACAATGAGAGGAGTTGGGTGCTGCACTCTTTTGAAAATCTGATCACTTCATTTAGGTGCCTAAATGGGAGACCTCTTTTGGAAACTTGGCCAGTAAATACTATTATTCATGTGAATAAGTGACCGTGTGTAAAAATGGAAGCCACGTTTTTAAAGTGTGGCCAGATCTGTAGACATTTATAGAGTCTGTCTCATTATATTCAAGCCCCCTGTATTCTACAGAAAGCTGTGCTTAAATCCTGTGGCCTGGTCTCTGCGTTCTCTGGCATTCAGGTGCAGCAGGCTGTGAATTCTGTGGCATTCCATTTAAATTTGAAAAATGGAGTTTTTCTGAATGTAATATGATAATGAATATTGCCATCCACACAGTAACCTCTGTTAGTTTATTTTAATATTAAATCCCCCAACTGAGGAGATGAGAGGCAGTTTGGGATTGGAATAAGCACATTTGCTGGATGTTTCCATTAAAATGATCAGTAGTGAAATTGTTACCAAAGTTGACATTTAAATCATCACCTTTACATGTCAGAATCAATGCACTATTCAGATGAAGTGGATAGTTCACACCTCTCAGAGCCATTGCTTTAGGCTGTCTGCAGTTTCAGGCAGACATTTGGGTATTGCTTATCACTTGATTCTTATTTTCTAGACCTTTTTTTTTCCACTGCTAGCAGGGACCCTGCAGGTTTTTCCCTTAAAATTTTCAGAGCTGCAACACCCACTTGATAATGACCCTTTAAGAGGAATCAACTTAATTTAGGCCCCCTAATATAGGCTTTATGGGGTTAGTTTGGCTCACAAACCTAATATGAATCAAGCTGGCGTCATGTTTGATTCATTCAAAGAGATAAATTTCAACACTGTCTATCTTTAACTGTTCAAGAGTTTCTGGGGCTTTTGTTAATTTTGTTTCTACCAGGAAGGTAGAAAGCATTCTCGCTTATTTGAATGACCATCAACTACACTTGCAATGACATTTTAATTCATTAACTGAGAATGTCATTATTATATGTTGACACTAGAGATTGGCATGGACCAGAACACCAGATATGAAACTCTATAGGCTTTGGGGACATTTGGATCTAGATCCAATCTGTATCCTCTGTCCAACTCTAGTTGACATCTTTATTGTCTCTCAGCTGGAATGTGTTTGTAGTTTCTTTTATCCTTTGTAATATTTTCCTTTTCAGCCATTAATGGGATCATATATCACTTGCAAGGACTGAGGATGTATAAAGATGAACTGGTCCGGTGGCACTTGTTGAATATGGGCGGGTCAGAAGATATTCACGTGGTTCACTTTCATGGTCAGACCTTCACAGAAGTCTCTGGGCATCAGCTTGGTGTCTACCCTCTCCTTCCAGGTACATATCAGCTCAGTGTCTTCTCATTTCTACTCATAATTATGAGGTTAAACCCTACAGTTGGTAATGTTGGAGTGACTCTACTAAAATTCAGTGTCATTAGACCAGCAGAGGCAGAAATTGGCTTGGGCCCATTAAGATAGCGATGATCAAGTCTTGTGTTTCAAGGTGCTAACTGTTCATTTCCTGTGAGGTCGGAAAGGACTTCCCCAACCCCAGCATCATCTACCTCAGGGGTTCTCAAACCCCACAGGGCGTCGCGAAGTTATTACCTGGGGGTTGTGAGCTGTCAGTCTCCACCCCAAACCCAACTTTGCCTCCTGCATTTATAATGATGTTAAATATATTAAAAAGTGTTTTTAATTTATAAGGAGGGTCGCACTCAGAGGCTTGCTATGTGAAAGGGGTCACCAGTGCAAAAGTTTCAGAACCACTGATCAACCTCATTGAGGTGGGACTGGAGCGGAGGCTGCCCTCCTCTGAAATGTAAGTTACTGGGCAAGGTTGGAGATGGGATCTGGAGTGCATGGACTGATGTCCTGATCAGGCATAGCAGGTTTGTATAGGGGAGATAGAGGTGGGAGGCAGTCTGCCGCTGACCTGTTGTGTGAACATGGGTAAGTTCCTTCCCTGCTCTGTCCCTCAGTTTCCCCTGTTTGCAAAATAAGTACAATAATGCTGATTTCCATTTGTAAAGTGCTTGGAGACTTGTGGCTAGAGAGCTTAATATTCATACTGAAAAGAAAGAGCCCATGAATAACTAGTTAATGATCACAATAGAGCTCTTTTTTTGTTGCCATCAAAATGCTTTTCATACAATCCCAAATGACACTGCCATAACCAAACTAGGCAAATTACTGTAAGGTGGGTGCACAACAGGTTGAAAGACGGTACTCAAAGAGTAGTTATTGATGGTTCACTGTCAAACTGGGAGGGCTTATCCAGTAGAATCCATCTGGGTTCAGTCCTGGGTCCAGAACTAGTCAATATTTTCATTAATGACATGGATAACGGAGTACTTGTAAAATTTGCAGGTGGTACCAAGGTGGGAGGGGGGACAGGATTAGAATTCAAAACAACTTTAACAAATTGGAGAATTGGTCTGAAATCAATAGGATGAAATTCAATAAAGACAAGTGCAAAGTACTTCACTTCGGAAGGAAAAATGAAATGCACAGCTACAAAATGGGGAATAACTGGCTAGGTGGTAGTACTGCTGAAAAGGATCTGTGGGTTATAGTGGATCACAACTTTAAAATGAGTCAACAATGTGATGCAGTTGTGAAAAAGGCTGTTCTGGGCCAAGGTACTCAAAGCACCACAGGCCTGGCAGGAGTACTCTGAGAAAAACGAGGCTTACACACAGCTGTGAGTTATTGGCTTTACTGAAGGTTAGTGACCCACCCACAATGGGGACGCCAAGCGTTGCAGTCACGGAGGCAGGGAACCCATCACACCGGAGCTTTGCCTGCAACGGAGTCCAACGGAGGGGCAGACAGTCAGCGTTAATAAGCACTACACAAATACAGCTCATGAATATAGAATTAGGTACTTCCCAAAGAGGTGGGCTTTCCGCTACCTGGTGAAGAGGCATGCAAAGCAGCTATGTCCTTCAATAACTATCTATATCCCACAATAACAAAGCAGCTGTGTCCTTCGGCTCGAAAAAGCAGAAATTTCCTAGTTAGGCCGTAACAAAGTCTTCCGCAGTCCCTTACACTCCTCCCCTCACTTTCTCGAGCGATGTCAAGGACCATGAGGATACAATGCGGAGGGGAAACCGCGCACCGCACTGGGAGACTAGGCCAAGGCCACAAAGGCAGCAAAAAATACAAAGAAGACGGAAGACGCAAGAAGACGGAACGAATATATAGACGCGTCTACATTGTATTGGGCGGGACCCAAAGCATACAAATCCGTATATGTAATAGTCTTATCAATTGTCTTCAGTAAGAAATAGTGCTTGACGAGGGTCAGGTCTGTGCAGACACCGATGAAACAGGTCTCCATCACGGCACCCATGGCATATGTACGCGGTAAGCAAAACGACGTCGTATTAACAGCACTTTGGGCTAACACCAATCAGGTATTCACCAGGAGGAGGTGGTAGCTCTTGCAGCGGTGATTCTCATAAGGAGTGCCACGACAAACGGGAGAGCGAGACCATGCGGGGATAGTCTTCCCCTTCCAGGAGTATGTATGCCCATCCTTCCCCGGTGGTGAGGACTATGGAGGCCTGCGATTCCCGCTGCGGTACCGTCCACCACACGTTAGCCAATACGTGCCACTTGGTCTCGCTCGGGTTGCTGGTTTCTAGACCTACAGGAGGTAAAGGGAACAGATTACACAGGGCCTCCCCTCGCTTCCATTGCATCGGCCGCCGCATTCCAATGGGCCTCGGAGGTTTTAGCCTTTGTGTGGGTGTCTACATGTCGCACGGCCAGAGGGGCTCATCAGGCATAGCGCAGGAGTTGCTGCCAGAGCGCCGTTCCCCACAGGGGCCAGCCTGCGAGTTCCCAACCCTTCGCCTCCCACGCAGTTATCCAGGTCCGGAGGCCCTTGTATAATACCCAGCTGGCCGTATCTATCAACGCCAACTCGTATTGGACTCCTCCCCTCGGCCAGCGAATTGCTAGGGGTACATAGCGGCATCGGTCTCCCGCCTCCCTCCCGTGTGTGGCTGCCGCGACACACGGAATGGAGGACCTGTCATGCCCTCAATATGGGCGCGGCAGATTCCACTCGGCTGGCGGAGCAGAGGGCTCCACTGGCTTGGTTCGCTCCACACTCTTCTCCCCTTTTTCTCCGGCACTACGTTTGGTAGGGGGTAGCTGCATCCACCGCTTATATAAGTCCGCCGTCGGCTTTCCATTGATTTCCTCGCGAGGGACACCAGCCTGCAAGAGATCTAGCCACAAGGTCTTCCGGGGTACCCGCAACTCCCCTTTCTCCTGTCCCCTGCCTTGCTGCGCCTTCGCAGCCCGTATGGCTCTTGGCCTAGCGCCCGCCAAGGCAGCCTCCAATCGCATAAGGGTGGCTGCCAAGTCTCCCACGTGCCCATTCTCTGCCATGACAACCGCGTGGAGGGAAGGTTTTAACTCATCGGGCCAAGCATAACATTGTGGCTTTAATCGATTTTGTCACCGGTACATTGTCTGGCCCCATCTCCCCGCCCGTGGAGGCAACCAAGGCCATTCCCAATTGACGGAGGGCTTGCACACTTTCCGGAATGGCCTTCCAGGGGCACGCCTGTGCTTCCAATTCCTCCACCGAGGGGTAGGCCGCCTCTACTGCAGCCGCCAGCCAGCGGTACAACAAGGGGCTTTCGATTTCTTGCCCCCCAGCCTGCGGCCACGGCGGGTTCACCAATTGTGCACGTACCTGAGAGTCTTTCGATAGGACCCCCAACTGTTGAAATTCATAAGAAAGCAACAAATCCGTGTTACCTGCATTGTCCCAGACACTCACGAGCCACTGCAGGATGCTCTCCCCGGGCTCCTGGCGGAACGTCTTCACAATTTCCTGCAACTCACTCATTTTAAACGTGTGGACAACTTCTGGTTGTAGGGCGCCTCCTTGCACCCGCAACTCCCGGACCGGGCATGCCAGAGCCACAGCAGGGGACTCCTCCTCCCCCTCGTCCGAGGATGAGGAGTCCCAAATATTCCCATCCCAAGTCTTGGGGTCCCGGGAGGGGGCAGCGGCCACCGCACGCACACACCTGGGCGATGGTGATCAGCTGCCGCCCATGCCTGAGGCGCCTTTTATTCGCTACCTGAGCAACCAACACTTCGCAGCGTCGTGTCAGCTCCTGGGCTCTCTCCGCCTGGGAGGTGATGACTTCTTGAGCCACGGCCCGGGCCTCCGCCTGCGCCATGCATTCCTGAGTCTTCTCTTCCAGTCCCGCTGTAAGCGGAGCACCTTTTTATTTTGGGCCCGGACGGCAGTCAGCAGGAGCCACCCTAGCTCCCCCATCGCCCGCCTCTCTGCCCCAGAGCGCCGGTTTGCTCGCAACCATTGTAACCCCTCTACCAGCTGCACGGGCGTGACCCCTGCAGCCTGTTGGAACTCCGGCCAATCCGCCGGGGCAGCCCACCCGGCCATAATCCACGCTACCGGCCCCCAGCGCTCCGTCGGGGGCCATCCTGGTATGCGCTGTAGGGACAGCAACAGCTTCTCCACTTCCCCTACCTTCGGCCAAAGCGGCATCGCTTCTCAGAGTACCCCGCTCGCTGCGCCAAATGTTCTGGGCCAAGGTGCTCGAAGTACCACAGGCCTGGCAGGAGTACTCTGAGAAAAACGAGGCTTACACACAGCTGTGAGTTATTGGCTTTACTGAAGGTTAGTGACCCACCCGCAACGGGGACTCCAAGCGTTGCAGTCACGGAGGCAGGGAACCCAGCACACCGGAGCTTTGCCTGCGACGGAGTCCAACGGAGGGGCAGACAGTCAGCGTTAATAAGCACTACACAAAAACAGCTCATGAATATAGAATTAGGTACTTCCCAAAGAGGTGGGCTTTCCGCTACCTGGCGAAGAGCCATGCAAAGCAGCTATGTCTTTCAATAACTATCTATATCCCACAATAACAAAGCAGCTGTGTCCTTCGGCTCGAGAAAGCAGAAATTCCCTAGCTAGGCCGTAACAGTCTTCCGCAGACCCTTAAAAAGGCTTAATATCATTCTGGGGTCTATTGACAGGAGTGTTGTATGTAAGACCTGGGAATTAATTGTCCTGCTCTACTTGGCACTGGTGAGGCCTCAGCTGGAGTACTGTGTCCAACTCTGGGCACCATAGGTGCAGAGTCTGTGGGTGCTCCAGGGCCAGAGTATCCACGGAGAAAAATTAGCGGGTGCTTAGCACACACCGGCAGCTAAGCTCTACTGCCGCCTGCCGCTGGCCCTTGCCGATCAACTCCTACCCCTCCCTCCCAGGGCCTCCTGCACGCTGCAGAACAGCTGTGTAGGAGGCGCTGGGAGGGGGAGGAGCGGGAATGGGGCATGCTCGGGGAGGGGTCAGAAAGAGGCGGGGGTTGAGTGGGGGTTGGAAGAGGCAGGGTGAGGATGGAGGCAGGGCCTGGGGCTGAGCAGGGGTTGAGCATCCCTGGGGAAAATTAGACGCCGGCACCTATGCTGGGCACACACTTTAGGAAAGATGTGGACAAAATGGAGACGGTCCCAAGGAGACCAACAAAAATGATAAAAGGGTTAGCAAACCTGATTTATGAAGAATGGTTAAATAAACTGGACATGTTTAATCTTGAGAAGAGAAACGTGAAGGGGCGACCTGCTAACAGTCTTCCAGTACTTCTTCAACACTCTTCAGTGGAGAACAACTGGTCACCATCCTCTTTATAACAGCTCTTAACATACTGGAAGACTGTTAGCAGGTCGCCCCTTCACGTTGAAGGACCTACAAGAAGTAATGGGCCTAATCTGCAGCCAGGGAGATTTAGGTTAGACAATAGGAAGAACTTTCTAACTCTAAGGGTAGTTGAGCTTTGAAATAGGCTTCCAAGAGAGTTTGTGGAATCCCCACCACTGGAGGTTTTTAAGAACGTGTCGGGATGGTGGGAGCAGCATACGGCTGTGACTCGGGGAGAATTCCCTTCTAGTGCATGCTCTCTTGTGGCTCCTTGACAACCCTTACACACTGCCAGAGCCATGGCTGGAGCAGGGGCCAGCATCAGCCCCTCAGAGTTACTGTTACCACAGCATGAATCAGTGTAAAAGGTTAGGTTATTCACTACATGATCACACAGTACATACTGTGTATGCGGTATTGTACAAAATATTTGCCTGCATCCAAGGTTATGTGAAAAGGTAAATTTTAAAGCGGTGAAGCTTGGATTCAGATCTGAACTTTTGATTCCCGCATGTCTCTAATTAGAACCTGTTTATTAAAAGGAGAATGATGTTAGTGGATCTACTACGCTTTCCAATAGGTGCAGGATATTGGACTCTCACTTTGCCAAGCCACCAGAAATGGGCAGGATAGATAGGCCCTGGTTTATCCAGCCTCACTGTTCTGTGTCAGCCAATCTCCTGCTAACCTTTCAGTAGATGAGCTGTGATTTGTTTTTCTCCTCTCTCTTTTAAAGGCTCATTTCGAACTATTGAAATGACACCACCAAAAGCTGGCATGTGGCTTTTAGACACCGAAGTGGGGGAATATCAGCAAGCTGGAATGCAGGCCTCCTTTATCGTTGTAGAGAAAGGTACTGAATCTAATCATGATCATTTTTTTTTTCTTTAACAGTGATAGTCCCATATGTGCCCTATGGGAGTTGGCACAAAGGGTGACCTCCTCAGAAAGGCCCAGCCAGCTCCTCAAACATGACTCTGAATGAGTACTTGTGGCACCTTAGAGACTAACAAATTTATTAGAGCATAAGCTTTCGTGAGCTACAGCTCACTTCATCGGATGCTGTAGCTCACAAAAGCTTATGCTCTAATAAATTTGTTAGTCTCTAAGGTGCCACAAGTACTCCTTTTCTTTTTGCGAATACAGACTAACACGGCTGCTACTCTGAAACATGACTCTGAATGACCCTCTTTTTCCTGATAAGTTATGGAATGCAGCTCATCAGTAATCAAACATGTTTGTGTTCTCTCTAGAGTGCAAGTTACCAATGGGCCTAATGAATGGACTTATACTTGATTCACAGATCAGTGCTTCTCATCACATAAGTGAGTTTAAACACATTATTTGAGAAGGTCAGACATGGTCTTCAGTAATATGACTTGGCACCAGGCAGTGCAACTGTAGATTTTCTCTGCGTCTCTGTGTTTCACGTATGCTACTGTCTTCTGGCATCATTTCAGGAATTAACAGGCTGTCAGACTTCAGAAAGCTCTCTGGTTCTGCAGGCCGGGAGTCGGAGGAGGACTGAGCAGCCCAAGGCCATGTGTACGCTGCAGAGCTTGGCTGGCATAGCTATGCCAGCAGAGCACCCTAGTGGACATGCAGCCTAGGCTGGCAGAAGGAGTTCTGATGCGATAACTACATTGCCTCCCTGAACAGCATTAGCTATACCAACAGAAGGTCGGGGAGCGGGGAGGAGGTTGCCAGCATAACTATGTCAGCTAGGAAGTGTGATTCCCCCCGCCAACCCACTTCTCACCAGCAGAACTATGCTGGCAAAACTTAAGTGTGTAGACCAGGCCCATATCACTGTAGTCTTCTGACAGTGAGACAGGCTTTTCTGCTCCTCCTGTTTTACTTGCTGGCTAATGTACAGGGCAGGGTTGTCAGGAGACATGGGTTCTATTCCTGTCTCTGCCACTGGCCTGCCGGGTGGCCTTGGACAATCACTTCTCCCCCAGTGCCTCAGTTTCTCCAGCTGTAAAATGGCATTGAGAATTCATTGCTATTTTTAAGGGAAATGAGATGTAGAAGTGCAGTGTACGAATATTATCAGGGAGTAAAAGGCTGCAAAATGACATTCCAAGCAATGTTGGGGTCTTTGATTTCTCACAGTTATTCCCATCCCGAAGGTGAGCTTTTGATGGAGAGTTTGGTAACATTCCATATACCCATGCGTGGGTACTTTTTTTCAGATGCTATTTCCTCCCTGCGATTAGAAACAAATGGCTTATTTTGGAGACTTCAAACTTCCTGTGGATTTAGCCCTCTATGAGGGATGGATGCCTCTGAAGGCATTTGCTTCAGAAGTAATCAAGTCACACACAATTGAGACTTATCTATCAGACAAGAGAAACAACTGATTTTTAACACAGTGCCCTTCAGGAGGGGTTGCTTTCCACAGTGGACGTAGAACATGGTTTGACTCTGCCTCCACCGCTAGTAACCAAACTCTGTTTAGCTCTGGCTGCTGCATGTTTTAACTTGACTCCAACTCCTAATGCTGACAAAGCCAAAGGAAGTAGGATGTTAAATAAAAGGGTGCCACGGGAGGCAGTGTTTCCTAATGGTTAGAGCACGGGACTGGGGCTCAGGAGACCTGGATTTTATTTCTAGTTCTGCCACTGGTCTGCTGGGTGACGTTGGGGAAATTACTTCACTGCTCTGTGCCTCCGTTTTCCTCATCTGTAAAATGGGAATAATGATACTGATCCCTTTTATAAAGTGCTTTGAAAGCTGCTGATGAAAAGTGCTAGATAAGAGCTAGGTATTATATTATTTTTAAAGCCACTTTTCTGACTATAATGTTTTCAAAGATAAATCAATTTTTATTTGCTGATAACATCCAATGTCTCTGAAGCTTTTGTCAGCTTTACAGCTTATCAGGTATTTGTACTGGGGTCTCTTTCTTCAGGACAAACCAAAAAAGAATGAAATATGCACATGGTGGCTTTCTAGTTTTCCTTGAGTTATATCTTTTATCCTTGTTCCTTTTTTCCACCTAGACTACTGGGAACCTAAATTAGCTAGATTAAACAACGCTGGAAAATATAATGCTTGGAGCACTGACATGGAGCAAGGTGAATTTCCATGGATCCAGGTATGGTTGGTATCATACATACTTGCCCACTGTGAGGTCCAGACAGGTTAGCTGATGCCTGCAGCTACATCACCACACACATGCTGGGTATATTTTGGGTCTCGTGTGTTAAACAAGACCAAACTATAACTAGACCTTCCCAAAGAGGCTGCCAAGGAAAACTCAGGTGTTGCAGGAAGTGGTACTGGTGATTCAGTAGGATGGACTGTCCTCTTTAAGTGAGTGCTGAGCCACTGCCCCAGTATTGTGTCAGGGTCGTGACCTGTTGTCGGAGGGAATTGCGAGGAAGTTTGCCCTGCTGCTGCCCAGTGTATAATCGGAGCCGGCTCTAGGATTTTTGCCGCCCCAAGAAAAATATTTTTGGCCACCCCCGCTTTTTTTTGTGCCCCCCCGCCACCAGCTCTGTCCCAACTCCGCCCCTTCCCAACCCCTTCCCCAAATCCCTAGCCCTGCCTCCTCCCCTGGGTGTGCTGCATTTCCTCCCCCGACTTGCTTCCTGTGGCTCCCCACCGTGCAACCCCCTGCCCTAGCTCACGTTCACTCCACCTGCTCCCCTGAACATGCTGCCGCTCCGCTTCTCCCCCTTCCCTCTCAGGCGAGGGGAGAGGCAGCACGTTCAGGGGAGCAGGCAGAGCGGAGGTGAGCGAAGGTGGCGGGGTATCGCAGGAAGTAACGGGGGGTAGAGGAACCACTCCCCACCCCAGCTCGCCTCTGCTCCACCACCACCGCCTCCCCCGAGCGTGCTGCCGCTCGACTTCTCCTCCCACCCTCCCAGGCTTGCTGCGTGAAACAGCTGTTTCGTGTGCGGCAAGCCTAGGAGGGAGGGCGGGTGGGAGAAGCGGAGCGGCGGTGGCGTGCTCAGGAAAGAGCACGCTCAGGAGGAGCGGAGGCAAGCTGGGGTGGCGGGGGCACTTTCTAGGGGCGGCATGGCCGGCGCCAGAATGCCAGCCCTAGGAATGTGCCGCCCCAAGCACCTGCTTGTTTTGCTGGTGCTTAGAGCCGGTCCTGGGTATAATCATACTGTAGATAAACAGTCTGTCCTTTTGCTGTCCCCTTCTCTCAATGTGTATATGTATTCACCCCTTGCTGAGTGACCAACTAATCCTCCAGTCTAGTCATGGGTTAGACATCTGCTTTCTACTTCACTACACAAACTGTTATATGGCGTGGGGGGGCGGGGGCGGGTGAGCGGGGGGGATGATCAATGCATTACAAGTTTTTTGTACTTTAAGCTCTTCCTGTTCAGATTCTAGTGGCTTTCCAGAGACCCCAGAACAAGTGGCCAGGTTCTTGGAGAAGCTCAGCAACCTGTTAGGCCCCTAAAGACTTGGCCAGATGTTCAAGAGTGGAGATTCCTGGGTGCGGAGTACTTCTGAGTATCTGGTCACTTCATTTCGGTGCCTAACAGGTAGCTGAGCTGTTTTGAAAATCAGGCCCACACTGAGTATTTCCTTAGAACTGGCTGTAGCACTAGAAGATTTTGCAGAAATTGCCTGTTTGTTGTGGTATCTGCTCTCTGTAGCTTGACAGACAGTATGTCCTGCATGTCACTGCAGCTCATGCTCTTAAATGGGACATGAGTGATCCCTAGGCAGCTGCTTTACCAAGTGTGGCAAATGGGAGCCTCCCAGACTCCTTGCTTACCCAGTCAGAGCTGTGCTAAGCCTATCTCCTCTAAAAATTGCCTCTTTGCTCATCTTACTGGATCAAAGAGAAACTTTCAATAAGCAGCAGCAGGTTATTATGGATTTTCAATTAAAACTGCTGCAAAGGAGGAACTTGGACAGCTCATGAGATAGATAACAGGATGTGCAGGCTTTTTCTGCGACCTCGCTTGTCTGAATACAGCCTGGTTTTGCTGGAGCCAGAAAATCACAGCAGTATGAGCTTTGATCAGAGACCTGTGTATAATGAGCTGATGTTCTCAGTCTACATCACAAACCCACCCCTTCTCACCAAAACTGGTGCTAACTGGCCCCCTTGCTGAGAGTCTCAGAAGAGAGACCAAGGACTGGATGGGCCATGGAGACTGAACACCCCTCTGACCCCAAGGATGGCACCTGCAGCTCTGGGCAGAGGCCTGTTGGTGGGCTAGCTTGGGGGAAGCTTGCACTGTCACTCCCCATGTTGGGTGGATAAATAGAAGACTTCATTCTCCCCCAGCTATCAGCCCAATACCTTTCCTCTCTTCTTTCTTCCCCCCAACACATTTGAAATGATTATAGTCAACATAATTATTTATTAAAAATACACAAAAACAGTCTAGCAGCTGTAAAGGAGTTAATGGCTCTCATGTGACTTGCTCAGTGGAAACCAGGGTCTGTGGTTACAGATGCCTTCCAAATCCCCCTGAAATCCATGAAAAGAATTGCTTTTCTTTTGTAAGGGAAGAAAACTTGGAGAGAGAAATGATCTGTTTGTGCTTGATGAAGTGGGGCTGAAAACTCCCTTTAAACTAATTGTGGGGTTTTTTTCTTCTGATCAGCTGCAGAAAGAGCATCTTTCTTTCCCTGCACAGCTTCACTAGTAAACAACATCACTGACCTTTTCACTGTCTGCATCAGAAGGCCGAAGGGGGGAGAAAGGGTCTTCTGGTGAAGCCACTCACTCCCGGGAATCAGGAGACCTTGGCTCTGATACACAATCACTGTGTGACTTGTGCAAAAACTTTCAAATGTTGCTTGGTTTTTTTGGAGGGTGCTTCTGTGCCCAGCTTGAGACACCAGGTTCTAATTTTTCAGAGGTGCTGAGCACTCATGGCCCCTGATGGCTTCAGCTGGAGTTGTGGGGGCTCAACATCCCCCAGAAACAAGCCCTGGTTATCTCAGACTGGATGCTCAAAACCAGAGGCTGCTTTAGAAATGTATGCCTTACTCATTCTGTGCCTCACTCTTTATACAATGGAAATAGTAACACTCCACTGCTTCGCCCAGAGATGCTATGAGGATGGATTCATTAATGTTTGTCAGGTGCCCAGATACTGTGATGGTGGGCACACCAAAAATGCCTACAAATAAATACACACATCAATAAAATAGGTTAGGACACAACTCCTCATTTGGACTCTTGCGCCAGCGCTTAGACACCCCGTTACCCATCTTGGGCATGGAAGTGCCATTCTGAGTGCCTAAATGCAGGCCTGGGCACCATGCCCTAGGTGCCAGAGGATGAAATCAGGTTCATGGTGCAGCTTTTCTTACAGTTTCTGTATCTTGGTTTTCTACAGGTGGACCTGCAAAGGGAAGTTCTGATCACAGGGATACAGACGCAGGGAGCCAAGCAGTTGACGAAGTCCTTTTATGTCAAAGAGTTCTTTATGACTTACAGCAAGGACAAAAAGAAGTGGATCACCTTTATAGGAAACAGCACTGGGGGACAGAAGGTCTCTCTGCTCGTTAATCACCACAGCCTCCCCGGCTTTACACAGTTCAGCAGAAAGTAACACAAAGGTTGCCACCAGGGTCAGATTTGTAAAGGTATTTAGGCATTTGAAGATGCAGATTGGAAAATCCCACTAATTACAAAGGACCTAAGTGCCTAAAGGGCGTTTGGAAAATGGCACTAAATGCCTATCTGCATCGTGAGACACCTAGATCCCTTTACTAGTCTGGCCTGGTGTGTATAACAAAGGAGAATACAGGGGTCTCCTAGCTATGCCCAAACATCCCTCCCCGCCAGTTGGAGCTCAACTCAGCCCTGGTTTCCACTTAAAAATTAAATTCACCTAGCTGCATTGCTCAGGGCTCTGAAAAATATCACACCCTGTGCAATGTAGCTAGGTCAGCCTATGCCCCACTGTAGATCCAGAATTCTTCCATGGACCTCTTGAAGAGGAGAATTAACTACACTTGTGGAAAAACCCCTTCCAGTGACAAAGGAAGGGTGAACACTATGGTACTACAGTGGTACAGCCCCGCACGCCGCTGTAGCTGCAGTAGTGTAGCAATACCCACAGTGTCATGGTGTTTGAATGATAGGTGTTAAAGCATGTTAGGTTTCTACTGGTCTTAGTTGTCTGTCTATTAATATCCTAATAAGGGTCTGTACTGCGCCTAACACACTGGGTCCCTGATTTAGCCTCTGGATGCTATAGTAAGGCAAAGAAAAGGTGATGTATTTTTAGGTTTTGCTGTAATGTGAGTAGCCTCATTGAAATTGCATAAGTAAAGACTTAATTGCATGACATAGGGTTTGCAGGACAAAGCTTGCAATTGCTTTTAATTAATATCATTATGTTTTGTGAATTCTTAATTGCTTTTTTCTGTTTTACTAGTTGTTTGAAGGTAATTCAGATGCCCATGGGATAAAAGTCAACCATATTGATCCACCTATCATTGCTAGGTATATTAGGGTCTATCCAACTGACTCCTACAACAGGCCTACTCTTCGGATGGAACTCCTGGGCTGCGAAGTCAAAGGTGAGCAATGAGAACTCACTGGTACTTCTTTCCCCTCTACACCTTAGAAAAAGAGGTTCAACTTTTTATTTTTATGGGCTAAGATTTAAGAACGTAACAATGGCCCTACTGGGTCAGACCAAAGGTCCATCTAGCCCAGTACCCTGTCTTCCAACAGTGACCAGTGCCAGGTGCCCAGAGGGAATCAACAGGTAATCATCCATCCTCTGTCACTCATTCCCAGCATCTGGCAAACAGACGCTAGGGACACCATTCCTGCCCATCCTGGCTAATAGCCATCGATGGACCTATCCTCCATGAACTTATTTAGTTCTTTTTTGAACCCTCTTATAGTCTTGGCCTTCACAATATCCTCTGGCAAGGAGTTCTACAGGTTGACTGTGCATTGTGTGAAGAAATACTTCCTTTGTTTGTTTTAAACCTGCAGCCTATTAATTTCATTTGGTGATCCCTAGTTCTTGTGTTATGAGAAGTAGTAAACAACACTTCCTTATCTACTTTCTCTACATCAGTCATGATTTTATAGACCTCTATCATATCTCCCCTTAGCCGTCTCTTTTCCCAGCTGAAAAGTCCCAGTCTTATTAATCTCTCCTCATACAGAAACCGTTCCATACGCCTAATCATTTTTGTTGACCTTTTCTGAACCTTTTCCAATTCTAATATATCTTTTTTGAGATCGGGCAACCACATCTGCATGCATTATTCAAGATGTGGGCATACCATGCATTTATATAGAGGCAACATGATATTTTCTGTCCTATTTTCGATCCCTTTCTTAATTATTCCCAGCATTCTGTTCCCTTTTTTGACTGCCACTGCACATTGAGTGGATGTTTTCAGGGAACTATTCACAAGGACTCCAAGATCTCTTTCTTGAGTGGTAACACTAATTTAGACCCCATCATTTTATATACACAGTTGGGATTATGTTTTCCAATGTGCATTACTTTGCATTTATCAACATTAAATTTCATCTGCCATTTTGTTGCCCAGTCACCAAGTTTTGAGAGATCCTTTTGTAGCTCTTCACAGTCTGCCTGGGTCTTAACTATCTTTAGTAATTTTGTATCATCTGCAAATTTTGCCACCTCACTGTTTACCCATTTTTCCAGATCATTTATGAATATGTTGAATAGTACTGGTCCCACAACAGACCCTTGGGGGACACCACTATTTACCTCTCTCCATTCTGAAAACTGTCCATTTATTTCTACCCTTTGTTTCTTATCTTTAAACCAGTTACCAATCTATGAGAGCACCTTTCCTCTTATCCTGTGGCAGCTTACTTTGCCTAAGAGCCTGTGGTGAGGGACCTTGTCAAAGGCTTTCTGAAAATCTAAGTACACTATATCCACTGGATCCCCTTGGTCCACATGCTTGTTGACCCCCTCAAAGGATTCTAATAGATTGGTGAGACAAGATTGCCCTTTACCAAAACCATGTTGACTCTTTCTCAACAAAATATGTTCAACTATATGTTTGACAATATTGTTCTTTCTTATAGTTTCAACCAGTTTGCCCAGTACTGAAGTCAGGTTTACAGGCCTGTAATTGCCGGGATCATCTCTTGAGCCCGTTTTAAAAATTGGCATCACATTAACTATCCTCCAGTCATCTGGTACAGAAGCTGATTTAAATGATAGGTTCCAGACTACAATTAGTAGTTCTGCAATTTCACATTTGAGTTCCTTCAGAACTCTTGGGTGAATACCATCTTGTCTTGGTGACTTAATGCTGTTTAATTTATCAATTTGTTCCAAAACCTCCTCTAATGATACCTCAATCTGGGATAGTTTCTCCGATCTGTCACCTAAAAAGAATGGCTCAGGTTTGGGAATCTCCCTCACATCCTCAGCCATGATGACCGATGCAAAGAATTCATTTAGTTTTTCCACAATGGCCTTATTGTCCTTGAGTGCTCCTTTAGCACCTCAATTGTCCAGTGGCCACACTGGTTGTTTAGCAGGCTTTCTGCTTCTGACGTACTTGAAAAAAAATTGCTATTACTTTTTGAGTCTTTGGTTAACTGTTCCTCAAATTCTTTTTTGGCCTTCCTAATTGTATTTTTATACTTCATTTGCCAGTGTTTATGCTTCTTTCTATTTTCCTCACTACGATTTAACTTCCACTGTTTAAAGGATGCCTTTTTGCCTCTATCAGGGTTCCTTCCCCACTCTGAACTCTAGGGTACAGATGTGGGGACCCACATGAAAGACCCCCTAAGCTTATTCTTATCAGCTTAGGTTAAAAACTTCCTCAAACTTTTCCTTGGCCTTGAACAGTATGCTGCCACCACCAAGCGTTTTAAACAAAGAACAGGGAAAGAGACCACTTGGAGACATCTTCCCCCAAAATAGCCCCCCAAGCCCTACACCCCCTTTCCTGGGGAAGGCTTGATAATAATCCTCACCAATTTGTATAGGTGAACACAGACCCAAACCCTTGGATCTTAAGACCAACGGAAAATCAATCAGATTCTTAAAAGAAGAATTTTAATTAAAGAAAAGATAAAAGAATCAACTCTGTAAAATCAGGATGGAAAATACTTTAGAGGGTATTCAGATTCAAAACACAGAGGATCCCCCTCTGGGCAAAACCTTAAAGTTACAGAAAACAGGAATAAACCTCCCTCTTAACACAGGGAAAATTCACAAAAAAAACAAAAGATAAACTAATCTGCCTTGCCTATACTGGTTGCAATATTGGAGACTTGGATTAAGATGGGTTGGAGAAGATGGATTTCTGTCTCGCCTCTCTCAATTCCAAGAGAGAACAACCATGTAAACAAAGAGCACAAACAAAAGCCTTCCCCCACCCCCCCAAGATTTGAAAGTATCTTGTTCCCTTATTGGTCTTTTGGGTCAGGTGCCAGCCAGGTTAGCTGAGCTTCTTAACCCTTTACAGGTAACAGGATATTGCCTCTGGCCAGGAGGGATTTTACAGCACTATATACAGAAAGGTGGTTACCCTTCCCATTATATTTATGAAAGCCTCTCACTGCTTTTTTACTTTGTTGTTTAGCCAGGGTGGTTCTTTTTTGATTTTCTTACTAGGTTTTTTTAATTTGGGATATACATTTAAGTTGAGCCTCCATTACGGTGTCTTTAAAAAGTTTCCATGCTGCTTGCAGAGATTTCACTGTTGGCACCGTACCCTTTAATTTCTGTTTAACTTCTTCATTTTTGTGTAGTTCCTCTTTCTGAAATTTAAATGCTACAGTGTTGGGCCGCTGTGGTGTTTTTCCTGCCACAGGGATATTAAATTTAATTATATTATGGTCACTATTATCAAGTGGTCCAGCTATATTCACCTCTTGGACCAGATCCTGTGCTCCACTTAGGACTAAATCAAGAATTGCCTCTCCTCTGGTGGGTTCCAGGACCAGGACTCCAAGAAGCAGTCATTTAAGGTGTCAAGAAACTTTTTCTCTGCATCCCGTCCTGAGGTGACATGTACCAGTCAATATGGGGATAATTGAAATCCCCTATTATTATTTTCAAAAGCAACTCATGATTTTCGGTGCCTAATATGAAACACCTCAAAGAGGCCTGATTTTCAGACTGAGCTCTTCCCACCCTCTGAAAACTGGGTTTCTCAAGTTGGGCATCCAAACATCACAAGATGCTTCTGAAATCCTTGAATGGCAATATAAGAATACAGAGTGGGACTTTCCAAAGCGCTCAGTCAGAATTGGTCTAACTCTGGGTGCTTTTGACAGTCTCACCCATAACAGGCAGATGCACAAACCTTTTATTTCACACATCTGCTGGGCTTCGTTTTAATGATGACTGGGCAAAGAGAGCTCTACTCCCTAACTGCAAATGTGTTTTCTTCTCCCACGTCCTGAGCATTTAGAATTTAGATAGCACTTCACAACTTCCAAGTTCTTTATGCATTTTAACTAATGAATGCTCACAACAACCCTGCATTACCCCCCTTTTAAAGATGGGGAAACTGAGGCACAAGGGCGGTTACAATGACTTGAGCAAGGCCACACAGCAAGTCGGTGGCAGAGACTGGATTACAACTCAGGCGTTCCTAGCCTGTTGCTTATTCCTCTGGTCCACTGCTGCTCAAGAGATTACATGGAGATCTACTGCTATTCTCTTAACAGGTTGCTCTCTGCCGCTGGGAATGGAAAATGGGGAGATCAAAAAAGCTCAGATTACAGCTTCTTCCTATAAGATATCCTGGTATAACTCATGGGAGCCTTCCCTCGCGCGTCTCAATCAGCAAGGGAGGTTGAATGCCTGGCAAGCAAAGGTAACAAGCAAACAGAAGAAAAAACTGCTAAGTCAAAGCTGCTGCTGTTAGCAAATGTTCTGGTGTGTGTCCGTGCCTGTGCCCCCTCCATGCTGTGCTCTGGCTTGTTCTTTTCAGTCCTCCTGGGAAAAGCCTGTTTAGTTCCCTTCCAGTGGAAGGTTTGTGACATGCCCAGCTCCTTTAAGGAAGACAGGTGGTGGGTTTTGTTTTTTGTTTTTTTTTAAAAGAACATTTACTAATTTCATAATGTGAAGTGGAAAGCAATGAAACTATGTGGAGACTGGAAGCAGGCCCTGCAGCCCTTATTCATGGGAGTGGTCTCTTTGGACTCAGTGGATGAGTAAGCGCTGAAGGTTGGTGGCCTGTGAGCCAAATTCATCTGGTGTAATTCTGTTGGCTTTACTGTTGATCGGCAGTACTGCCTAGTGACTAGAGCCTTGGAGTGAGACTCAGGAGGCCTGGGTTCTGTAACCAGCTCTGTCACTGGCTTGCTGGCTGACCTTGAGCAAGTCAGTTCCCTGCATGTCTCAGTTTCCCTATCTGTAAAATGGGGATGATGATGACACTTTGTAAAGCGCTTTGAGATCTATTGATGAGAAGTGCTTTATAAGAGCTTCGTTAATTCACCAGGGATGAATTTTTATTGCTTTTCATTCTGCGTTGGCGATGGAAGTGAATGCTGGATGGAGGATCAGTGTGTATCATCTGCAGTGATTAAACTGATGTGGCCAGCAGAGAATGCTGGTAGCACTTCCCTTAACTTTGTTTGCGTAGGTTTGAAGTTCTGGGAGGGTGGATGTCTTCATACCACTTTAACTGTCATTGAGCAAAGTTTCTGGTTGTGCTAATATTGGCACAAACACACATTTGCTCACACATTACTCTTTGTATTGATTGTAGTCAAACAACAACCAGCAGTGGTTGCAGATTGATCTCCTCAAAGCAAAGAAGATAACCGCTATCACAACCCAGGGTTGCAAGTCCATGTCTGTGGAGCTGTTTGTGAAAACCTACGCCATCCTTTACAGTGATGAAGGCACAGAATGGAAACCTTATATGGATGACACCACTTCAGTGGGAAAGGTACCATTTTAAACTCGGAGAATTCTGTCCCTGTTTCTGAATCCGGAGCACTTTGTCATACTTCTCAAGGCCCAAACGAGGGACAGCCCCAGAATGAGGGGCACAAAAAATTGTTCCCGCAGTTGAATTTAAAATGCTGATGGAGTAGTTCTTCTATTATAGAGGACTCTCAAACTTCCCTTTCGTGGCTCTTTATTTCCGATGTAAATAATTTTCACCAATGAAAGGGAGGAGATGCTACGTGTGAGTGGAATGCCGTTGAACCTGGGATGAAATCAGTGGCATGCCTTTTAAAGAGGGACATTTCAAAGGAATGCACAAAATGTGTACGCGGAAGCCTCTGCCAAACTTCACTGCAAAATATTTTTTGCTTTAATTTTTTTAAGTGAATTTAGTGCTGGTGGAAGGTCCCAGATTGACAGAGCTGAGACCCCCATACATCCACACAGCAGGTACAGCACTTGCAAAATCCCCCAAGCCGCCTTGACGGAAGTGCTTCAATCCCGACCTGAAGGGACCACATCTAGGGATAAGAGAGGGGAGATTTGTCAGTCCCCAGCCAACACAGGGGCCAGTTAGCACCAATCGTGGTGATAGTTTTTGTGATGTAGACAAAAACAGAGACCACAAAATCATTTCACACAGACCACAGTTTGGATTTGACTGGATTTGAACCAGTGACGTAGAGGAGGAAGGCTGGTGTGATCCAGTCCATCTTCCGGTCCCCAAACGCAGCAACTCTGAAGTGTTTAGATACCTTAAAAATGCATCCGCTTTTTTTTAAAATAATTTTTTCCCACTAATTCCTTGTTTTGTTTACTTTCAGGTATTTGGGGGGAATGAGAACAGCAGCGGACAGGTCAAGCATTTTTTAAATCCACCCATATTTTCCAGGTTTATCCGCATTGTTCCTAAAACCTGGAATCGAAGCATTGCTCTTCAGGTAGAACTCTTTGGCTGTGATCCTTCCTAAATGCTGGACACACAGAGTACACACGAACAAAGGATTGTTAAGTCTGGGAGCCTTACACTTTTCAGCAATCGCTGTGCAGAACTACATTTTTTTAAACTCTTAGAATAGTCAGATTTAGTCCTTCTGAAGTGCCTTTCCTCCAAGGATCTTAGTGTTTTGCCAACATGAATTAAAAGAGAGATTTCATTGACAGATATTGCATTCATATAAATGTACATTAAGGATACAACTGCATAACAGCTGGGAGGGAGCTTCCCAGAGTGGGTGGGTAGACATGTGCTTGCTCCACTTGAGCTTGCGTGCTCGAGCAGTGGCATGGGCGGTAGCTCAGGCTGGCCAACCACGTATGGACACAGAGGTCAGGTGGGATTGTTCTCAGGGATTATTCACAGGTAGGATTGTTCTCTAACCCGTGCCGCCATGGCCATACTGCTATTTTTAGCACCCAAGCTGGAGCAGAACTAACACGTGTCTCTTCACCTGCACCGTCCCAGCTGCAGTGTAGACCCACCCTTAAAAAGAGAAAGTAACAAACATCAAATCCACAAAGCATGCAAGTTTGACATGCCCCTTTCCATGGGAATCTGGGCACCCAAACACATTCCCTCCATTTCTCTACCACTGTCGTCTTCCCCCAGTCACACATAATGGTCTGTTCTCTGTTTGTCCTGGTTCTGACTGAATTTTAGACTAAATCTCCTGAGGGCACGGACCTTGGGCTTAATCCTGAGCCCAGATTTGCTCTCTCTGTAGCCCCCTCATTGCTGAAAGCTATCAGATGTCCCTCCCTAGGCATTCCCCTTGAAGGGGGACTCCCCAGTACTCATAAAAACCACTGTCTATACCACCATCCAGTAGCCGATGGTGTTGGGGCTGGGAAGCAGGTGTGATGCTGCACTCCAGCAATCCCTGGCTGGTAGGTGGTCCCTTGGAGGGTCATTGCCAGCCAGTGTAGATAAGAGAAGCCTCCACTCTGCTCTGATCTCTGCTGGGGCTGACATAGAAGTGGCCTCAAGATCAAGCATCTGCAACCCCTTCTCTGAGAATCTAGGGCCCTCATCTTTATATTTGCTTTTTTAAACACCACGCATGCCTCTGACTCTATATATCCTAAATAACCATTAATCTTCTCAGCCCCCCTGGGTGGGGGTCAACAGTATCTTTATAGGTGGCAGGAAAGAAGCATAGAGAGAGACAGAGATTTGCCCAAGATCATGGCAGGTCAGTGGTAGAACCAGAAATAGGATTCGTGGCTTCCAGTCCCATGTTCTAACCACTAGAAGCTAGGCAATGCTGTTTTGTTATCCCCTACTGGAAGAAAGAAGCCTTCTTGGCTGTTGATGAGAAACAGAACCTGATGGTAATAAAATAGGATTAGATAACACTACGGTAAAGACACCTACACCTTGTCTAAGCTACAGCATTTGCCAACATTATTGCTGGTGGCGCTGTTGTAGTGCATGAAACATTTATAGATTTTCTCAGGATGGATGCGCTCAGTGAGAATCTATTTGCTATCCCTGAATATATCTTTTCAGCAGAGTTTTAGCTAAGCTTTTAGTACTGTCCTAGGCTCCAGTCTTGTCAGCAGAGGACTCCCTCTGCTCACCTGGGTCCTTCATGGCCTGGGGCAGAATATCATCAAGAACCCAGGGCCATGTTTTGGTCTATAACCTTAGAAAGTATTGTCTCAAGCTGTTTCAAGAGAGTTAGAGTTCTTATATCAAAAAATGTATGTGTTTCCAAGTAAAGATGTATAAAAAAGTGAAATAAAATTTAAAACCTCAATCAATATTATTTTCACATTTTATTCTGCCTTTTTAAAATATTTCATACTGTCACCGTTTTCCACGTGAAAGTACAGCTGAATTTCTGGAGTGAAGAGCAAAATGTTAACGTTTCTGATTTTCCATATTTTGAGAGGCAACTTTGCCAGTTTGACAAAACCATCACCAAAAATGAAATGTTTGCATCCAAAAATGGCCTGGAGCAAAATCACCAAACTGTTCATGTGATAGTTTTCAGGTTGATTGCAGCTAAAATTTCCTAAGTTCTGAGATCCTTTCATACTGTGAAACAGTTTTAATAACTGCATATTGCTAAATGATCAGTTGTTACAACCGTATAAGCCGTTATAAAATGTTTTATGTTCAACCCAGCCATGACTTCCCAGACAAAAATATTTTTGTTTAAACAAACAAAAGTTCTGGAGTGCAGTCCTAGCTCCAGTGACACCATTGGCAAAACTCTGACTTCAGTAGGGCCAGGCCCTATGTGTCTCAAACCATTCCCAAGAAAAGAGGTAGATTTTGCAGGCATGTCCTGAGGATTAACAGATCTAAATTCATGTGAGAAATGGGGGAAATCGGTTCCAGAGGCGAGGGATCTTTGCCTCCCTGTCAGTAACCTCTTTCCATGGAAATCTGGAGGGTGCTCCACTTCTGTTGTCTGTTGGTAAGTCAGAGCACCCGTGTTACATGCTCTTGTCATGAAAATACTTAATAATTGAGCAGCTACACTTTATACCAACTCCAGATTCAGGGTGATTACCTATTGTCACATTTTGTAGAGCCCAAGGTGGTGATGGCATGGATCACTGTGTAGCAAGGGCGACACTTTATTGCCAGACACTGGTGGGGGAAAATAGCACTTCTGGCCACACAGCTTCTACCTGAGTATCCAGAAGTGGTCTTAGATTTAACAAGGCTGCTACATGATGAACCTGTCTCAAGAACATAAGAATGGCTATACTAGGTCAGAGCAAAGGTCCATCTAGCCCAGTATCCTGTCTTCCGCCAGTGTCAGGTGCCCCAGAGGGAATGAACAGAACAGGTAATCATCAAATGATCCATCCCCTGTCGCTCATTCCCAGCTTCTGGCAAACAGAGGCTAAGGACACCATTCCTGCCCATCCTGGCTAATAGCCAATGATGGACCTATCCTCCATGAATTTATCTAGTTCTTTTTTGAACTCTGTTTTGGTCTTGGCCATCACAACATCCTCTGGCAAGGAGTTCCACAGGTTGACTGTGCGTTGTGTGAAGAAATATTATTTAATTGTTTGGGGGATCATGTGTTTGCTGAGCCAAGAGGCCTGCGAGGCAAGGCTAAGAGCATCTTAACAAAGCTGTGATCCCTAAGCCTTTTAGCACCCATCAACCCTTAACCAGAGGGTGGGGTTACTCAGGGCTACTCAGGGAGACCAGGGTTTTAAAAAGCCCGCTTCTAAGTGACTAGAGGAGCTAGCGAGTATCCTATCTTCTGATAGTGGTCAATGCCACGAACCCCAGAGGGAATGAACAGAACAGGTAATCATCAAGTGATCCATCCCCTATCAGCCATTCCCAGCTTCCGGGAAACAGAGGCTAGGGACACCATCCCTGCCCATCCTGCCTAATAGTCACTGATGGACCTATCCTCCATGAACTTATCTATTTCTCTTTTGAACCCTGTTAGTCTTGACCTTCACAACATCCTCTGGCAAAGAGTTCCACAGGTTGACTGTGCATTGTGTGAAGAAATACTTCCTTTTGTTTGTTTTAAAACTGTTGCCTATTTAATTTGGTGACCCCTAATTCTTGTGTTATGAGGAGTAAATAATACTTCCTTATTTACTTTCTCCACACCAGTCATGATTTTATAGACCTCTATCATATTCCCCCTTAGTCGTCTCTTTTCCAAGCTGAAAAGTCCCAATCTTATTAATCTCTCCTCATACGGAAGCCATTCCATACCCCTAATCATTTTTGTTGCCCTTTTCTGAACCTTTTCCAATTCCAGTATATCTTTTTAGAGAGGGGCGACCAGATCTGCACTCAATATTCAAAACATGGGCGTATGTACCATGGATTTATATAGAGGCAATATATGTTCTGTCTTGTCTATCCCTTTCTTAATGATTCTTAACATCTGTCAAGATGCTGGTGGAGTGGCCTGGGGAAGTTTTGGCAGCCCCTGCAGTTGTGCTCCTAACAATATGTTTTAACATAAGTGGTCCAGGCAAGCAATGGAGCCCCACATAAAATGTGGGGGTACTGCAGCACCCCCCGAACCCAGGGCTGCTGACGGGGGTTGGGGCCAAAGGGGCAGCTGCCCTGGGGCTTGGCAATTTTAAAAGGGCTTAGGGCTCCCAGCTGCCACTATCAAGGTGGGGGCCCCAAAAATGAAGCTGCGCACAGGGCCCACCAACTCTAAATGTGTCACTGTTTGTTTAGGTGCAAGACTACACTGATTAGAAAGCAGCTTGGCTCTGAGAGAAGAAGGAAAAGCAGCTGTAAAATTTTATATATAAATTATATTAGTTGCTATCAACTTCCCCTTTTTTCCATTTGTTCTAATGCCAAATGGGAAAAAGGGGAAGTTAATAGAAATTAACAAAAATCACAAGTCAGCAATAGTAGAAACTTAATAAAAGAAGCAAAACGACACAAAGAAATCTTCTTGCCTTATTTCTGCTTGCCATAGGAATTTTTAAATACATTAGGAACAAAGGGAATCCTACAATGGTCACTGGTCCATTACTAGAGGAAATAGTGGAATTGTCAATAATAACACAGAAAAGGCAGATGTGTGTTTGATAAATATTTCTGTTCTATGTTTGGAGAAAAAAACAAGACAGTAGTTTCATCTCATATGATTATGATGAAATACTTTCCATTCCAACAGTAACTAAGGAAGATGTTAAACAACAGCTACTAAAGTTAGACATTTTTAAATCAGGAGCTCTAGATAATTTTCATCCAAGAATCTTAAGAGCTGGCTGGGGGGCTCTCTGGCCCCTGCTATTGATTTTGAATAAGTCTTGGAACACTGGGGAAGTTCCAGAAGACTGGAAGAAAATTAATGTTATACCAGTATTTAAAAAGCATAAATGGGAGGACCAAGTAATTATAGGCCTGTCAGTCTGATGTGGATCCCGAGCAAAATAATAGAACGGCTGATGTGAGACTTGATGATTAAAGACTTAATGAGGGATAATATAATTAATGACAATCAACATGGGTTTATAGGGTGACAAAATCTGTTTTCTAACTGGATATCTTTTTGGATGAGATTACAAGTTTAGTTAAAAGTAGTAGTGTCAATGTAACATACTCAGACTTCTGTAAGGCACTTGACATGGTATTTTAATTTGTTAAGAAACTAGCATGATACAAATGAACATGCCACACATTACATGGATTAAAACATAGCTAACTGATACCTCTCAAAATGAAATTGTAAATGTGAGGAATCCTCATCCAGCGGGTGTGTTTCTGGTGGAATCCCACAGGGATCGATTCTTCTGTTTAAGATTTTTGTCAATGACCTGGAAGAACCTATATGGGGAAAAAAATTGATAATAGAGTATTCTTCTGTCTAACACAGGGGTGAGCAAACTATGGCCAGCGGACTGGATCCGGCTCCTCAGAGCTTTGGGTCCGACCCGCGGGATTGCCCTCCGTGGTGCTGCAGGCCCTGAGCTGCTCTCAGAAGCGGCCAGCACCACGACGCTGGGGCCCGGGGGCGGGGGCACAGGGCTGCATGTGTTGCCCTTGCCTCCAGGCACCACCCCCTACAGCTCCCATTGGCCAGGAACAGGGAACCATGGCCAATAGGAGCTTCAGGGGAGGTACCTGGAGGCGCGGCAGGGGCAGCGCATGGAGCCCTGTCCTCCCCGCGTCCCCAGGGGCCACACAGGGATGTGGTTCCGGCCGCTACCCTGAGCAGCGTGGCGTGGGGACAGGGCAGGTAGGCAGGGAACCTGCCCTGGCCCCGGTGCGTGCCAATGCCACCCCAGAGCCCAAAATCCTTCCTGCACCCCGCACCCCAACTCCCTGCCCTGAGCCCCATACCACACCCTGTAACCCTCCTGCACTCCAACCCCCTTCCCTCAGCTCCCTCATACACCCCACACCCCTCCTCTGCCCCAATCCCTTGCCCTGAGCCCGTTCCTGCACACCACACCCCTCCCACACCCTGCACTCCCTCCTGCACCCCTGCCCTGGCCTTGCATTCAATTTCCCCATCCAGATGTGGCCCTTGGCCCAAAAAGTTTGCCCACCCTGTTCTAACAGACAAAGGTGTAACAAATTCTACAGGTACCTACATGGAGAAGAGATTTCTGAACGTAGACAGCTCTTTAATCTACCAGAAAAAGGCATTACAAAATCCAATGGCTGAAAGTTGAAGCTAGACATTTTTAGACTGAAAACAAGATGCACATTTTAAGTGAAGGTAATTAACCACAGGAACAACTTACTAGAGATGTGGTGGGTTCTCTGTCACTGGAAATCTTTAAATCAGGATTGCATGTTTTTCTAAAAGATGTGCTCTCATTAAATCACAAGTTATTAGACTTGAAGAAGGAGTTAATTCAGGCAAGTCCTATGGCCTGTGTCTTATAGGCAGTCAGACTGGATAATGATAATGGTGCCTTCTGGCTTTAAAATCTATGCATCTGTGAGAGCCAGAGAATAGAACAGTACAGCATGGACAAGTGCCCTGTAAATGTATCCCAGAGCTAGAGTTGGGGGTTGGTTACATTCAAAATTAATTGGGGAAAATTGCCAACATGTTTTTGGTTCAAAGTGTTTTAAATTGAGCCTAGTTTTTTTTTATTTTACTTTTTGTGACTTTTTCTTTGTTTTTAATTTTTAGCAAAGACACTGTCAAAGAGATCACTGGAACTTTGCATTTCCCAAAAACCTAAATCAACTATTTTTCTTTTACCAAAAAAACCTGACATTGGAAGAAAACCAAAAAAAGTCAATAACCATTTTGATAATGTTTCTGATTTGTTTTTTATGTGTTAAAAAAAATCAAGCAACAATATCCAAAAAGGCATGAAAATGTTGATGTCAAATTTCAACAATGTCAACAAGAAAATCATTTTAGAAATTTTTTTTCTTTTTTTTTTTTTTACAAGAAAATGTTCAAAAAATTTCAGCCAGCTCTACTCACAGCTGGGCTAGAGGGACTCTAACTCTGGATGAAAGAGAAGTCAAGTCTCCCTGGCTCCTTCGGGTTTGGCATATAGCCTGCTAATAAGGGAGCATTTAAAGTAAATTATCTGATTATGTGGACACTTGTCGACTAGGAGCTCCCGGATTCTCACAGGCCCCCAGAGAGCTGTCCTGAGGTAGCAGCTGACATTTCCTGATAACCTGGACCGGATATGAACTAGTACAAGTTTCTGGAGCCTGTCAGTCCCCAAGCCTTGAACTATTTCTTGCTCTTTATCGCCCAGCATGCCAGGTTTGCACAATGCAAGATCTTCCCCTCTCAAAATTGGAATAATCCCTGAAATCCAAGGACATGTGGCATCTGTAGCCGGGTCCCTGCCCCCAATGCCAGCACTGCCCCTATGCTTCATCACCCTGCAACTCAGCCACATAAACAGTTTTTATTTGGGCTGCTGCCCCTAATACCCTACTGCCCTAGTAGGCAACGACCCAGCCCACCAACTCTGCCTTATGTGGTTGAGGCTGCTTGTCCTCTGTGCTTGGCACACAGCAGGGAAGATGTGGGGGAGGGAGGGAAAGGCAGCCGGAGCAGCTCTTTATCTCCCCTATGGTTCCTGTCAGCAGCAGGAGGAGGTGAAGAGCAATGACCTGGGCGTCACTAACATCACCACCCCCTTCTTGCATCACTAACCACAGTGAAAACATTTCCCCAGCAGTAGCAGCAAAAGCAGCAGCCACTGCCTCATGTGTCTCCCAGTGTGGCATCAGCAGGAGCTTGCACCATGGGGCTCTCCTGCACGCGCCTCCTTCTCTTGATGCTGCTTGGTTTGTGGTGGCCAGGTTTGGCGTGGCATCGGGTGGGAGCAGCTCAGGTCCGAGAGCACTACATAGCCGCAGAGACCACCAGCTGGAGCTACAGACCCCAGTCCAAAGAACAGTCCAGGTAAGAGTAGGAAGATGTGGAGGCAACCAGCTCCCTCCCGGGCTGAAAGGGACTTGAGTCTCCTGAGGAGTTTGTGCACAGCTGGGCTTAGAGCCTGATCCAGCCTATGGAAGTTAATAAGATCCTTTTTATTGATTCCAGTTGGATGACGCCCTTAATTCAGTTCAATGCTATCAACTGTTTTATTCACACAATGTGATTTTTGGGAGCAGTTTTTATTGATGCCATTTTGACAAAGGCAAACTTGGACTCAATCCCGCGTCCTCTGTGCCCCCCAAACTGTCACTGGGGTCAATCCTACATTGAGAATTTTTGCATGAGTCTCTGGAGATTTGGTGTTTTGCTGCAGCTAAGTGAAAACATCAGAATCTCAGCTTTCATTTCAGAGTAGCAGCCGTGTAAGTCTGTATTCGAAAAAAGAAAAGGAGTACTTGTGGCACCTTAGAGACTAACAAATTTATTTGAGCATAAGCTTTCATGAGCTACAGCTCACTTCATCGGATGCATTTCATTTCAACAGTAAAAAAAAAAGTTTCTGGCCCTCACAGTTGTGTAGAAAAATTCAAAAGCCACAAGGCAAATAAAAAAAACTCTCAACATTATTTAAAAGCTGTTTAAAATCTCATCATTTGGGGGAAGTTTGAAGTTCTTTTTATTTGCTTTTTGGTCACACTCAAGTTACATTTTCAAGTTTTCTCTGCAACCACTAAAAATGTACTGTTTTGAGGGGTTGTTTTTAATTATTTTTTATTTTCTTAAAAAGCTGAGATTCTCATGCAAACTTTTGATTCAAGTGACTGGGGCTTTAAGAAAAAATATCAAATGTCACAGAACTAACCAAAAAAAGAGTTGGCAATACTACATCTATTTTTAAATAAGAAAAGGTCCTTACAAAAAAACACCATCAATTTTTAAAAATGTAAATGAATAATCTAGTTTACTTTCTTTATGGTTGCTTACTAAGTACATTTCTTCAGCTGAGGTGACGAATACACAACAGGCAGTTTCATCACGTTCATGCTTTCTGCTCAATTTCACTTTCAGGTTCCTCTGGCAACATTGACAAATTTTTGGGATTAGTATTTTTTTTTGTGGTTTTAAAAAAAAAAACCCAGTAAGTACCAAAAGGTAAATGACTTACAGCTGATATATGCTGCTGAATACTGCAGGCTTCATGGGATCTCCAACAGAATTATGCAATTTTACAACTCTTCAAAGCTGCAAGAACAGACCATACAAACCAGACAGTACTATATAGGTGTAACACAGTAGGGTAGAGGTTACAGTAATAATATAAAGACAAGAGTACTTGTGGCACCTTAGAGACTAACAAATTTTGTGGGCTAATGCTCTAATAAATGTTAGTCTCTAAGGTGCCACAAGTGCTCCTGTTCTTTTTGCGGATACAGACTAACACGGCTGCTACTCTGAAACCAGTAATAATATAGGAGACCTACATGAATAAGGAGAGGAGGGAAGGACCCAGGAGGAAAAAGGTGGAGGAGTTAAGTGGCATGGAAGTCAGACATTTTTTGAGCCTTTTGAATGTTTTTAATTCAAATGTGTCTAGAGAGGAGGCCCAAAACTTCTTTGAATGCATTTAATTGATCTCTAAAGTGATTACCTATTCTTTTATTGGCTGCTACCTCAGAAAGAAGTTGGTCCAATAAAAGATGTTACCTCACCCACCTTGTCCCGCTCATATCCTGGGACCAACACGGCTACACCAACACTAAAAACAACTCAGGACTCAATATGACTGCTCTATTTTGGGCAATTTTTTTAAAACTAAATCTCATGTTTTTGAACATTTGAGGCTGGCAGTACTGTATATGATATAACCAGGTGTAATTTTTCAGTGTACCCTGCCCTCCAAACATACACCGTTTGGGCTTGCATTCATATGTCCATGACATTTCCAAGCTGCCTTTGTGCTACGTGTATGTCTCCCACTCATCACTGTGTATAGAAACGAAGCTGGCTAGAGGTTTGGCTCTGTTTACACACACTGACTGGTCAAAGATTATTTCTGGCTGTACGTTATTGCTAACCTGGCAGAAATGTTTCAGATTTTTGAAATTTCAATTCAAGATTTTCATGAAAAAATGTCAGGTTTTTCTAATGATTTTATTCCTTTTGTCATAACTTCCTTCTTCCTAGGCCCCAGGGTCGGTCAGGCATGTTCCATCTAATATCATAACATAAGGTCACATATCACCTTTGTGAGGACAAACTCTTGCAGGGAAGAACTCAGCAGTGAGCTCTATAGATCAGAGCCTTCTCTTGCTGAAGTCAATGACAAAATTCCTGTTAACTCATGGAGCCCAATTCTGCTCCCCGTGGAGTAGAAACCTATGGCGTTTCTGCCTGATTCATTCCTTTCGGGAGAGTGATTTAGGGTAATCCACAGCCTTGCAGGGCAGCAGATCTGCTCTGAACTCAGAGGCTGGATCCTGAGCCATCACCATGGGCTGACCTCCCCTTCATCCACCTGCTCTGCCTCCCTGTCTGTGTGCTGTCATCAAGTTCCCCCTACCGTGCCTGTGCCTTACATTCCTGAAAGGAAGGTAGGAGACTTTGAGAGGGAGTTGTCGCTGAAGGCCCCCTGCAGTAGCTACCAAGAAATCTACCAGTCAGCTAGGGATGCATGACACAAAATGTGGCTGCTCTGCCCCTCCAACCTTCATTTCAGCTCAACACCCATCATCCAAGAGCCATGTGCTCTCTTCGTCTTGCCTGCTTGGGTTCCTTCTACAGCACACAGCATGGGATCCATTTGTGCATATATTTTATGTATCAAAAGCTAAAGACAGTTGCCATGTTTCCCAAGAAGCAATTTCCTGAATGACTTTGATCCCTGGGCTGCCTTATAAGAGGCCAGTTTGCTCTTTCAAAGGGGAACAAATCACATTTTCTATTTCCAGCTGTGACTGGGGCTCCGTTCATTGTGCTACCTGCTGAATAAACATGTAATAAGAGAGTCCCTGTCCCCAAGAGCTTACACTCTAAATTAGAGGTGGGCAAACTTTTTGGCCTCAGGGCCACATCGGGGTTCCAAAACTGTATGGAGGGCCGGGTAGTAAAGACTGTGCCTCCCCAAACCCTAAGCCTATCCGCCCCCTCCCACTTCCCGCCCCCTGACTGCCCCCCTCAGAACCCCTGACCCATCCACCCCCCCGTTCCTTGTCCCCTGACCGCCCCCTCTTGGGATTCCCTGCCCCCATACCACCGGGACCTCCCTATCCAACCCCCTCACCCCCGCTCCCTGACTGCCCCGAAATCTATCCACACCCCCACTTCGTGACAGGCCCTCCCCGGCAACTCCCCCCTCTAAAGCCCCTGTCAGTATGTGGGCCTGGGAACGCGGGGGGGGCTCAAGAGGAGCAGGGGCAGCTGTGCCGCTGGAGGGAGGCGGCGGTTTCCTCTTCAAAGCGCCACTTCTCTTCAGCCAGCTGTTCGGCAGCCCGGTGCTGCTCCTGAGCCCTCCGGCCCACCTGCTCCCCGGAGGCTGCAGGGGAGCTTCCTCCTTGCTCTCCCCTGCCCCCGCAGGGCAGCCCCCTCCCACGCTGAGGATGCGGGAGGGGCCGGGGACTAGCCTCCCCGGCCAGGAGCTCAGGGCCCGGGCCGGATGTGGGCCGCGGGCCCTAGTTTGTCCACCTCTGCTCTAAATGGACGGGGGATGGGGGGGAAAGAGATGAAATGATTTACCCAAGTGAGGTCTCCAGAGGCCCAGTCTCCTGCCCACTCCACTCGACCACACTGCATTGCTAAGAAGCTTTACCTTTAATTTATTTTTTTTAATACTTCCCATTGCAGATTAGAAAATTCAGAGCCTGTGTTTAAGAAAATTGCCTATAGAGAGTATGAAGCAGATTTTAAGAAAGCAAAACCAACAGATACTTTCTCAGGTAAGTAGAAAATAACTTTCAAAGCCAATGTCTTCTACGGGCGAGAAAATGTGCCTGTATTTGTATACACCTGGCTAGCATATATGGCAAGCCAAGCAAATATATAGAGAATTTAGGTGGCTCTTCTCTATAGCCCAGGAGCCAAAAGCCCAATCCCTTAAAAACTTTGGCCTCTGTTATCAGTACTGATTAAACTGGAGAGGGCTCAAAGAAGAGCCACAAGAATGACTACAGCGTTAGACAACATGCTGTATAGTGATTGAGTTCTCAGAGTCTATATTTAGCGTAACAAAGAGAGGACTAAGGATGACTTGATTACAGTTTATAAGTATCTACGTGGGGTGCAAATATTTAATAGTGGGCTCTTCAATCTAGCAGAGAAAGGTATAACAGGATCCAGTGGCTGGAAGTTGCACCTAGACAAATTCAGACTAGAAATAAGGTGTAAATTTTTGACAGTGAGAGTAAGTAACCTTTGGAACAATTTACCAAGGGTTGTGCTGGATTCTCCATCACTGGCTATTTTAAAATCAAGATTTGGTGTTTTTCTAAAAGATCTGCTCTAGAAATTATTTTGGAGAAGTTCTATGGCCTCTTATACAGGAGGTCAGCCTAGATCAGAGGGTCTCAAACTGTGGCTTGGACCACAAAGTGGGTCATGACAATGTTCCCTCTAATTTTTGACAGGCCATGTGTGTGCAAAAAATTACTTCTGTGCAAATATTTTGCTTCTGTGCAAATTTTTGTGCATGCAGTGTTTTGCCGTGTGTGCAGGGTTTAGGATCTGTGTGCGCATGCACACATGCACAGCTTAGAGGGAAAAGTGGTCATGACCCCATTTTAATGGGGTCATCATGGGCTGGCATTGGCCTTGCTGGGGCCCAGGACCGAAACCCAAGGGCTTCAGTCCTGAGAGTGTGGGAGGCCCTCAGGTAACAGGCCCCGTCACCTTGGGCTGAAGCTCTTGGGATTCAGCTTTGGCCCCTGCACCAAGAGCAGTGGGGCTCTGGCTTTGCCCTCCCCCAACCCCGCCCTGCACGGGGCGGCCGGGCTAAGGTGGGCTCAGGCTTCTGAGGCTTCTCCCCGCTCCTGGGGTCATGTAGCAATTTTTGTTGTCAGGAGGAGGTTGCAGTGCAATGAAGTTTGAGAACCTCTGGACTAGCTGATGACAATGGTTCCTCCTGGCCTTGGAATTTATGGATCAAAAGTGACTAGTAATTGGAGTTCCCATTTTTGGGTCACTAATTTTGAGATGCCTTAAGAGGGGCTGATTTTCTGAGTCAGGCAGACTCAGCACTTTTTGCAAATCAGGCCGCTTTACAGTATTTCAAATTGGGCACCCAAAATCACTAGCCACCTTTGAAAATGTAAGTCATTGACTGTTTTCAGTTTCATAACCAGGAGATTTTGACTGTCTTGCCTATTGCATGTTTCCAATATAATATGATCATACTGTTGCAGAATGATCCCTTCTGTGGGATCATTTGTGCTCCTGGAACATCATCTGTGTGATGGGTCTGTTTGTGGTGCCATTGCTGGCCACAATACAGGCGTACACTATTGCCGCATTTGCAGAATATGTGGGCACCCTTTTTTGGAGGCCAGTTTGTGTATTTTCAGAACTTGAAAAATGTGGGTGTTGCTCCCTTCCACTGCTATCAATCTCCCACACGTGTAGCGCTGTGCAAAACAGTCACACTGATCACACTCAATCCTCCAACCCCAGGCTCTGTTTGACACCATTTGCCATCCTCTGCCTGGGCTCATGATGGATCAGTGCACAGCTGCAGAGGCTCCCCCCTCAGTACTCCCCATTATGGATTCCACCACTCCTCCTAGAAGATCTAAGGTCACCAGGGGGACAGGTTCTGGGGCGTATTAGCAGGTGGGGTGGGTTGCTGTAGGGGGGGTAGAAGTGGAGTAGTGGCTTGGTGGGGTCCTTCCCTTTGACTTGGATTTTTAAGCAAGCCTGCGTGGGGGACCGAAGCCCTGAACCACCACTATTGATTTTGGATAAGACTTGGAACGCTGGGGAAGTTTCCAGAAGACTGGAAGAAAATTTATGCCAGTATTTAAAGATCATAGATGAGAGGACCAACTGGATGCCAGCAACCTGCCGTGATCCAACCTGCAGCGGCGAGTTTGTGATTAGATCCCTCCTGGGTTGACACTGTAATTTCTGGGATCTCATCCTCCCTTCTCCTTCTCCTAACCCATTTCCTTTCTTTCAAGAACACAGCATGAAAGGCAGTGAGTAAGTGGCTGGTCACTCATTAGACAGGGCCAGTGGTTACCAAGTGGGGAGCAACGCACTCTCTCTGTAAAGCAATTTGTAACCCTGCAAGAAGAATGTCACAGATCTGGTTGGGTGCCCCCTGCTGGCCACCCACTAGACTGCTATGAGGGGAATCCAAGCCTCAGGGTCCCTGGGTGCATTAAGGCTCTGGGACCTGAAGACAGTCTAGCCCCTGCCCCGATCTTGGAGTCCCTAGACACGCACTCAGGGTGCAGACTTTCTATCCGGCACCTCCTTATGAGAGGTGGAACCCACTCTTGAGCTGCCGAGCCCTTGGGCACAACGGTGACTCTTCAGACTCCACTGCACTCAAACACACCCTCTCCCTACACTCTGCTCCAAGGCTTAATTGAACAGGAGGCATGTGATAATTGTGAAGCACACTCTCACACTCTGCACAGAGCCTAACACAATTGCTCTTTTACTTAATCACATAAAGCACAAGACAATACTGATCATATAGAACACAAGAACCATCCTAAGAGCAATGTGCCTCGCTAGCTCACTCTTCCCTTGGGAGTCCTTGGAGGGACACTTGTGTCCAGGAATGTAGGCAAGCAGGGTTTCCCCTGCCTCATGCAGGCTGTTACATGTTGGGTGGCTTATCCCACATGGAGTTTTCTTCCCCCAGCCTGTGACCTTGCTCTCTCCTGCACAGTGCTTCCCCTTCCTGTGTGACTCTCTGCATTGATATGCCCCTTTCCAATACTTGGCTTCCTTTGTCCTATCTTTTGGTAACTTTTCATTGTTCCATAAAAGCCCTCCCCTCAGATAGGATGGGTAAAACTGGCTTTTTCCTATGATGCAGTCACTGGGTGGAGTGAGGTGCTACTCATTTACAGGTGCTACATATTTACAGGTAAATGTCTAGGCCATCTTGGCAAGGGTTTGATCCATTTGTGCTTTAATGTCAATGGAAAAAATCCTTTTGACTTCAGTGGAAGATGCCTCAGGCCGTCACTACAATACCTTTCTTACCAGGCCCATTTCCTCAGCATGCATTCTGTGACTGAAGGATCTTTTCTTCCCTGATCGTCTACACTGCACTGGGAAGTGTGATACCAGCGCAGGTAGGCATACCCACACTAGCTTAAATGGAGCTAACATGGCTAAAAGTAGCAAAGATGCAGGAGCATGGGCTTCGGTGTGGGCTCCTCCTAGGTATGTACTGACATTGTTAGCCTGCACCTGGGTCTGCGCTATTGCATCTTTTCTGCTGTTCTTAGCCGTGCTATCTAAATTAAAGCAGCTTGGCAAGGCATTCCCATACTAGCAACTGCATGTCCCACTGAAGTGGAGGCATACTTTGTGTTGTGAGGCTGTTGCTCTGGATGTTGCATTAAACACTCCCTAAGACGTCTGTCTGCTGTCCTAAAACTATGCCAGTACTGGTGACTAATTTGTAAGGGGAGAAATCCTCTCCCCAGCTTTTAAGCTGTCTGTTCACTAAACTTTCCATAGCCAGGAAACAGCCTTCTCTGTTCATGTGCAGAATTTTCCTATGATTTTCAGTGTCTTTTGCTGAATATATAATTCACAACCTCATTTACATTGGGCAACATCTGTTAGATCCTTGTTTGCCTTTCCATCATCTAGGTATTTCACAGCTAAATCACTGGATAGCATCAATCCTTGTTGCACTGGCATTAAATCCTATGCCTTTATTTTGTGCAACTTGTCCTTTAACAGGAGTTCACTCTCCCACTCAGGAGAAAGTGACTCTCTCCCTTTCACTAAGATGCACCATTTGATACTCATCTCTTTTTCTTTTTTTTATGCTGAATTTCTGCAGGACTTCTGGGACCAACTCTGCATGCTGAAGTGGGAGACACTTTAGTAGTTCACTTTAAGAACATGGCCAACAAACCACTGAGCATTCACCCACAAGGCATAGCTTACAACAAACTATCGGAAGGTATGTGCTGTAAAATGCCATCTATTCTTTTTTTCTACTCAAGACTATATAATCTTAGATAGAGAAGGGCCGAAAATCAAGTCCAGAGTATGGACACCATCGACCTTTGATGTCTGGGGCAGCAAGCAGGATGTAATTTGTTCCCCAAGAATACATGGGCTCCAAGGCTACCCTAGGGGCTTGAGGGGAATGCCTAGTGTAGGTAAGACAGTATGTGTATAGGTCTCTTATTTTCAATCCATCTCTCTGAGTGCTGTGCGCCTTTTGGCAAACAAATCATTCTTTTGTTTTGAAGAGGCTGCTTCTGTGTCACGGCGTACTACCACTGACCACAGGCTCCCAAGGAGAAACTCTTGCAGGTGCCAAGCTGTTGGGCCTGCTAAATATCATGGCTGGCAACCAGGGAGGTGTGACCCAGAGACCAAGTCAGGGAGTGGTTGGATCAGGGGATCTCACCCCAAAAAGAAGTGGAGGCACAGCCCTGCCACGAGAAAGAGATGCAGTCAGGGGACTGAAACAGGGTCTCAGAAGGGGTGGCCTACCCAGGGACTATGACAAAGGGTACTTGGTATCTCCCAGTAGGAGCTCAGCTTCTTGCAAGATCTGGCCTTTGGCTGTCAGTTGTTAGAGGCATGGTACTAATATGTCCTGCTGGTTTCCCAGAATGCCATAGAGACCAAATCAAACTTGAGTAAAGCTACCAGTTTAAAACAGTGCCACTCTATCCTGCCAAATGATTTACCAACATCCATTAATAAAATTCAGGATGGAATCCAATTTGATGTTAACTTCTTCTAACTGGCGCTCAATCAGCTAGATTGCATAGAGCTGCAAGTGCAACAAGGGGGTAGAAAATAGAGTGGTGAGGGAGGAAATGCTCAGAAAATCCTCTACAGACTGATGACCTGTGACCCTTGAATCCAGTCTGTGGCTGTTTGTGCACTAAATGAACTGCACAACATTGTCCTGCCTCCTCACATACTTTTACTCCAAAGAGCTACAGTTTTCAGAAGGAACCTTGTCCTAAAGATTTGGAATTATCCTCCCATACAGTAAATGTTTAAACGTGTGTGTTAAAGAAAATGTATTGATATTCTTTCAGTTCCAAGACTTTAGAGTTCAAGGCATTTGCCACCATTGGTAATGGGTTATTTATTACTGAATATGTGCCCAATTTGCACTTTGTGTCTCATTTTCACCAGTGCAAAGTGAATGTAAAGCACTTCCATGTCGGAATGGTAGCATTTTACACTGCCTATGCACTGGTGTCAGTGACGCACGTGGGCTGTCAGCTTGCAAATATTTAATTGCATTAGGGTTGATGATGTCATAGGTGGTTGAAATGTTTTGAATCTCGAAACAGTATCTGGAAAAATGTTCTCCCTTTTCAGCAACTCTCGAGGGGGTTGGGATTTTTTTCAGATTTTGAAATTTGGTTGAAATTTCAAACTCTGTGAATACATTTTTTGCAAAAATGTCCGAGATTTCCCAGCCCATCCCTCCTCCACCCCTCACCCCCCAGTTCTAGATGATCTTGTTCCTTGCTATTTATCAGTTTGTCGGGAGAGCTCTCTGAGGTTTTGTTTAATGCCTTGTTCATGTGGTGGGCCCAAGAGGAGTTTTGCTCTCAGCTGAGTGGGAGCAGAGTCGAGCTCTGTGTTGAGGAACAATCACATGTCACTGAAAATCTCCGATTCTGTCTGATGATGGTTCAGGTTGATATTTCACTGATTTCTCATCTTATTTGCAGCTAGAATTTTGATAACCTCCATGAAGCCTTCTTGTTAAGTGAACATTTTTATTGGCTGTAGACAATGCAAACAAATTAAATACAAAAATGCAATGTTATCACCATTCAGATTTGTAATGTACAAAAGTTGGAAGGCTGCAGTAGCTCCTACAGGGCCAGTGTTATGGAGGGAGGCTGGACCAGGATCAGTGGAAAGCTGGTGAATTAGGCAGCTAGTACCTTCTCGATCACTCCTGAAACCAACCATGGAGAGACTGAGCAGTTGTACTATACTCCCCCACCACATCAGCCTGGGTAAATGAAACCGACTACTGGTCTTGATTCTGCTCTCAGGGACACCAGTGAGGATCGAGAGTAACTCTGCTGAAGTGAATGGAGTTACACCATTGTAAAGCTGGTGCAGGTGAGAGAAGAATCAAGCTCTCTGTGTATGGGTGGCAATGGTAGTAAAAGCCCTGTTCACACGTTCATCAGTCCCTCCCTCAATGCCACCTCTACCTCCCTCTCTCGACTTCTACCTATGCAGGTTCCCTGTATGCTGACAGAACATCTTCTTTTGAAAAACTGGATGATGCTGTGCCTCCAGGCCTGCTGTATAAATACACATGGGAGATCACTGCAGAAATTGGGCCTAAAGAAGTCGACCCTCCCTGTCTCACCTATATCTATTACTCACATGAGAACATGGTGATGGACTTTAACTCCGGTCTGATTGGAGCATTGCTTATATGTAAAAAAGGTAACCAAAATGCTTTGGGTAGACAAAAGCTATAAAATGTCAGTTGGTCTACTGTTTCAGTAGCCTAGCACATTCTGATAGTGCTGCTTTCTGTTATGGTAATGCTAAAAACAAAAAAAACATAAAAATCAAGCTTGAAGATTGTATCATAATGTGAGAAGGCATTTCATTTCCCTCTTTCCTTCTCGTGTTTCTGGGCAGGCAGTTAAGAGGACATTGATTTTTGTTTCCTCTCTCTTTATTTTAGGCCTCAAGGTTACAGTGTTCTGGACTAGCTGTAATGCACACTAGTTTGTTGAATAATTCTAATTGTAGACAGGGCTGGTAACGTCGCTTTATATTAAAGTTGCCTGACATTTCCCATTTTGAGACCCTCAACTTCAATTGCTTATAACTTTGTGAAACTTTAACTGTTCAGGCTGGAATTTACCATTCCAGGTGTCTGCCTCAGATTGAATTATTTTGGAAAGTTGTATCCAATACTGTTCAACTGTTTCCGAGAACAAGGCTAGGAAAAAACACTTGGTTTTGCCCATATTAAAAATCTATTAAGACTGTTTTGTTGAGAAACTCGAGCATCCTCGTGCTTTGGAGCAGGAATGTGAAATTTGACAAAGGGGGGTGGCCTTTCTGTTAGGGATGCGCTTTTTCGGTTCACGTGAAAATCTGCTCAAATTCGGCTGTGTTATAAGTCTATGAAAAATTTCAGTTTGCACATGCTCAGTAGTGTCATGCTAGAGTTTAGTGGCTAAAATCTCCAAAGATTCTGTCTTCACTGAGCATGCTCCATCCCCTCATTGATAGTAACTGCTATTCTATATGATCTCAAACAGACATTAGATACTTGCAGAAGATCTGAGATGGACATGAATCAGTGATCTAAGGGAAAGTTTCCTTAGCTCCTTGTCAGTCCCCCGAGCCATCCATTCCACAGGAGTATATGTTTTTCCTTTGCCAAAGGCTAGTATATGAGTTATTTAGTTTGGTTCTCTCCTTCCTTGAGAAAAGTTTGTTGTATGGAATGACTTGGGTAGAGCACATTGATTAAATGGGTTTGTACATTTAGTCCTTCCAAAAACAAAACAAAACAAAACAAAACCTGCGCCCACAATGTAATACATACAAGTTCTTCTCCGCACACATTGACTTCAACAGGCTTCATGTGAGTGTGGGGTCTGCCCGCTCACACTGCATTGTAGGATTGGCACCATAGTCAATAATGTTCCTTTCAAGAATTTGCAATGTTAATGCTCTTGTATTATAAATTATCTATTATTATAGTCTCCTCCTCTCATCAGAGCTCTTTCCCTTTCGGTGTTTTATTGTGATTCTTGCTGGAAAGTCCTGATGATGTAGCTGATGTGATTGTGTTTTTGAATATTTTGGAAATATTTATTTTCCTTCCTTGTGTCAAGCTTCTCCAGAGTCATTTATATCTGTCTTAGTCCTGGATGTAGCACTTAATTTCTGCCAGGGCTGAGCCCCAGCACCTCTAGACTGAGCAGTTCATAGCCCCGGCACCTCAGGGCTTCCCGCATCACTTATGAAAGTAAAAAAATTGCTTGAGCCCCAGCACCTCTTTCATTACAAATTAAGCACTGCCTGGGTGATACAAGTCAAATAAACAAGCAATATATTGAAAACAAGTTTGCATTTGTTATGTCTCTAATCTATCAGAAGAAACAGTGAGATGAAACTAGGTTTGGGTGGGATGGCAATACACATGTGCATACAATATAAATGCATCTCACCTCTAGGTCACCAGTCCTATTCTCTTCTATATAGGTTCTTATACTACACTCATCATTGCAGTATCTGCCCATGGCAGTAATGACCAAAAATGCTTACTATGTGAAGGGTACTTGCTTGTCTGTGTGAAATGATTTGGGGGTCTCCGTCCAGTACCAAGGGGGCAGCCGTCCATGTTGACAGAAACTCAGCTACACCTGGCATTAATCTGGTAGTCCCAGAAGAGAAGTCAAGGACTGAATTGGACCTCAAGATGAATCTCCTCTCTCACTGTCAGAGAGCGTCCCTGTGGCACATTACCGGAGTAGTTTAGAGGGAGGATGCACTGATGCATGCTGTGCTGAATCTGTTCTGTGGATGCTAGAGGCCTTCAGTCTCCAAAGCTGCCAATCCAGCACCTTTCCCCAGAATTAGTCACCTCAAGCACATTTTGAAAAGATGTCCTATGTGCCCAGGTGCAGCTGGCACGTGCGGCAAGCTCATGGAATAGATCTGGATGCCTTTTAGTTGATGTGAGCGCCTTTTATTTTTGCCTTTATCTGATACCTCTTGTTTCCTCCCACAGGAAGCCTGAAGGAAGATGGGACACAGAAGCTGTTTGACAAAGAATATGTGTTGATGTTTGCTGTGTTCGATGAAAGCAAAAGCTGGCAAAAATCAACCTCTCTCCTGTACACAATTAATGGTTACACTAATGGGACGTTGCCAGGTACTGTACATACTCGTGGCATCCAGCCAGAGTCCACAAACTGTATATTACTCCTCACTGCAGCATACACTATAGGGCTGTAGAAAGCAAACAGAAGGAGTAGAGTGGCAGAGCCTCTTGTATAACCTTATGATGCGTATCTGGTTCCACAAGGGAGCATGTGTGCACTCCCAAGCACCACCGCTTTCCCCTGCAGTCTGCCCTTGGTGCCAAGAGCACATGGCTTCCAAGGGCGTGGCTGTTTGTGCAGAAAGAGAATTAAATCTCTTCCTGCCACTCGCTGGATAAGGAGTGAGGTTTTTCAAAAGCACCTAAGTGAGTTAGGCACTCAACTCCCATTGACTTTCAATGGGATTTAGACTCCTAATCCACTTAAGTACTTTTGAAAATCCCACCCATGGCCTATACAGTACCCATCCTAGACGTGGTCATTGAGATATCAGAGAGACTTTATTAAAAGTGCAGAGTGGATATTCACTTTTCACCTACCAGTGGGAATTAATGAACCATTCTGGGATGATTCACCTGTGTTCTGAACCCTGCTGTTCTGTTTCAGACCTAGGAGCTTGCACATACGATAACATTAGCTGGCATTTGATAGGAATGAGCTCCAAACCAGAGATTTTCTCCATCCATTTCAATGGGCAAGTCCTGGAACAAAACTGTCGCAAGGTCTCGACCGTCAGCCTTGTGGGAGGTGCATCGACCACAGCAAACATGACTGTGAGCCAGAAAGGAAGGTGGCTGATATCTTCTCTTGTCCAGAAGCATCTGCAAGGCAAGGGAACATCTGTTCAGGAGGCAGTTGTACAGTTAGAGTGTCATTCTTGTCTCTTCCTCCTTATCTCCAAAAGTGCTGCTAAGTTTGTCAAATGTGGTGGCTAACACATTTGGGATCATCCTAGGAAATCAGTGGAAATAGGGCATTTTGTTTGAATTAGGGTTGCAAGATGGGGCTCATTAGGATGACTGCTGCAAAGCGGCTACAGGACAACAATGAATCGAACTTAGTTTTTAACTCTTTGGAAGTTGCTCAGATGAGCCTCATTCTAAAAAAACCTGGAGATTGACCAGCTCTTTCAGGAGAAACAGAGAACTTTTGCAGTTCAGTGGGCAAAAAATCTTTTCTGCTCATCTTTAACAGTGGATGTTAGTTTCCCCCTAGAGTGAACAGATCTCAGTTGTAATGGATCAGTGGATTCCCTCTTGTGAAAGGTTGGAGGACTCATTTAACAGAAGAGGAGCAGTTCTTGCTATCAGTTAGGCTGGTATTTTCAAAGGAGGCTATATGAGTTAGTTGCTGAGCTCTCAGTGACTCCCACAAGCCCCTTTGAAAATACCACCCTTAATGCCTGCACTCCTTTTTTTTCGACCTGAATAGACTCAGGTCAATGAGTGAATGTTTTCATGCATCCTGAGCTGATGGGCTGTAGGAATGCAGTGTTCATAGGACTAACAGTAACCATTGTACTGTGTCTCTCTTCTACCAGCTGGAATGCACGGTTACCTCAACATAAAAGAATGTGCGGGGAAAGACGTGTTCAAGAAGAAATTATCCTTTAAGGAATTGCGTATGATTAAGGACTGGGAATATTTCATTGCTGCGGAAGAAATCACCTGGGATTATGCTCCAGAAATTCCAGAGACCATTGATAGGTAAAATGGTGAACTATACTGTGCTGATGAATGTTAACTTGAGGTGGCTTAGGAAATGTGCTATATAATGTAAAGTCCTAGCCCTTAAGAACTTCTTCTGCATATTTTTCACAGGAACTCAATCTTGTAGAAGAAGAGGAATATTAGAGGCAGGGTTGCATGGTATTTATGGAATGCACTATGTAGAAGTCCTAGGGTATGTCTACACTACAAAATTAGGTGGATTTTATAGAAGTAGATTTTTAGAAATCAATTTTATACAGTCGATTGTGTATGTCCCCACCAAGTGCACTAAGTCGGTGGAGTGCGTCCTCAATACTGTGATTAGGATCGACTTACGGAGCGGTGCACGGTGGGTACCTATCTCACAGTTCCCGCAGTCTCCGCAGCCCATTGGATTCTGGGTTAAGCTACCAGTGCCTGATGAGGCTAAAACATTGTCAAGGGAGGTTTTGGGTACATGTCGTCAGTTGCCCTCCCTCCGTCTCTCCATGAAAGCAATGGCAGACAATCGTTTTGACCCTTTTTTCCTGGGTTACCCATGCTGATGCCATACCACGGCAAATATGGAGCCCACTCAGCTCACCCCTGCTGTTGTGAGCATTTTAAACACCTCGCACATTATCTTGGAGTATGTATAGAACCAGGCTAAGAGACACCAGCACGAGGATGATTGTGATGAGGACATGGACACAGACATTCCTGAAAGCATGGGCTGTGGCAATTGGGACATCATGGTGGCAGTGGGGCTGGTTGATACAGTGGAATGCCGATTCTGGGCTCAGCAAACAAGCACAGACTGGTGCGATTGCATAGTGTTGCAGATCCTGGAAGCTTAGGGAGTCTGACACCATGAGGCAGCAGGAGGTTTCCTAGGTGAGTGGTGCTGTTGTGCAGATGAAGGCCATGTCTACGCGACAAAATTATGTCGACCTAAGTTACATCAGCATACAGCCATTGCAGTAATACATCAATTTTGCGTGTCCACAATGCGCTCTTTTTGTTGGCGGTGCGCATTCTCACTAGCAGCGCTTGTATCGATGCAAAACGAGTCACGCAGGGGTGACTAGGAACATGATTTCAACATCCCATAATGCAGTGTTCTCCATCCCATAATTTCATCTGCATCCCATAACGTTCCACGCCTCTTCTCAAAATCCCCACAAACCTGTGCATCCCTCCTGGCTGTCCATTATCTGTGTCAGAAGCATGGATCCTGCACAGCTCTGCACTGTTGTGATGAGTGTTGTGAGACTGGCGAGCCTGGTCCTGCAGTATTTGCAGAACTGCCAGAGGAGCTGCAGGGAACGTGACAGGTTTCAGAGTAGCAGCCGTGTTAGTCTGTATACGCAAAAAGAAAAGGAGGACTTGTGGCACCTTAGAGACTAACAAATTTATTTGAGCATAAGCTTTTGTGAGCTACAGCGTGACAATTTCTCGGAGGCTAGATTTGCTCTGGGACATAGAAAGAAACAATTCAAAGTTGTTGACGGCATTCATGATGGAGCTGGAGCTGGGCCAGAGAAAGAAGCACTGACGGGTGGGATCACATTAGGTTTGGGAAGATGAGCAGTGGCTGCAGAACTTTAGGATGTTCTTGGATCTATGTGCCGAACTCACCTCAGCCCTCCTGCGTAACAACACCAAAATGAGATCTGCACTGAGAGTGGAGAAGTGAGTGGTAATTGCATTGTGAAAATTTGCAATGCCCAACTGCTACTGATCAGTTGGAATTCAGTTTGGAGTTGGGAAATCCAACAAGTTTCCACATATACCGGTCAGTTATGTGCAGCTGTGATTGTCCAGCGTGGTGTGGTAGGGATAGTGCAGAGGTCCCAGAATGCAGTTCTCTTTGGACTGCAGAAGGAGGTGAGCACAAGATGGTTGAACCTGAAGATCAACAAGAGTCTGCAGCATGTCTGTTTGCTGCTTGAGAAGTGCTAGCATTTCCTGCTGCATGTCTGTCCTTTTCCTGCACCTTTCTCCTCTCCACTCTATCCCTGGCCTGCTGTCCTCAAGGGTGAACATCCAAGCCCCATGCTTGGTATCCAAAGCAGCAGAGGCTTGCAGGATCTCTTGGAACATGCCATCCCTCATCTTCCTTCTCCTCCTTATCTGGCTGAGCCGCTCTACTGGTGTGGATGGAGAGACCCCCCCAAGGCCACATTTCCAACTGCAAAGGGTACAATGCACAGAGGTACTACTGTGAGTGTATTCACGAGACAAATGGAAACTTGGTATACTGAACTCACTCCCCTTCATCCACACAAGTTGCAAGCATTAGATTCTCATTTCAACTTGTGATCGATACAGTATGGCTGCAGTCCAGTCATCATGAGTACAACCATGAAGGGAAGGGGTGAGGGGGACGATGGGGATAGCTCACGAGCATGAGTGTGTGCATCTAGGGCAATTGAATAGAATACTGGCACTGTTTTCCACAGGCGGTGGTGATTTTAGTTGATATCTCACTCCTGAGGGTAATGGAGGCTGGAAGGGAACAGATCCTGCAGGCATCTGGCTGCAAACCAGGGCCATATGCTGCCAGTCCATGTGCTGCAATGGTTCCGGTTGAAGTAATCACTGAGGGTATGTCTACACTACAAAATTAGGTAAAATGTATAGAAGTCAATTTTTAGGAAGCGATTTTATACAGTCGATTGTGTGTGTCCCCACTAAGCGCATTAAGTTGGCGGAGTGCGTCCACTATACCGTGGCTAGTGTCAATTTTTGGAGCGTTGCACTGTGGGTAGCTATCACAAAGTTCCCGCAGTCTCCACTGCCCATTGGAATTCTTGGTTGAGCTCCCAATGTCTGATAGGGCAAAAACATTGTCGCGGGTGGTTCTGGGTACATGTTGTCAGTCGCCCCTCCCTCCGTGAAAGCAATGGCAGACAATCATTTCACACCTTTTTTCCATGCAGACGCCATACTGCTGTCAGCAGACGGTGCAGTAGGATTGCTAACCATCGTCGTCATCATCCACCGCTTCCACTGCAACTTTGCTCTCCTGGTGCCATGAATCCACCTCACAGGTCCTCTCATCATTCTGTGTAAATATCTATTCTCGTGGCATCAGTCGTCATCCACTGCTTCCGCTGCAATTCTGCTCTTCTGCAGACAACATACCACAGCAAGCATGGAGCCCGCTCAGCTCACCACTGCTGTTGTGAGCATTGTAAACACCTCGCACATTATCCTGCAGTATATGCAGAACCTGCAAAATCAGGTGAGGAGGCGACAACAGCGTGATCACGATAGTGATGAGGACATGGATATAGACTTCTCTCAAAGCATGGGCCCTGGCAATTTGGACATCATAGTGGTAATGTGGCAGGTTCTGCCATGGAATGCCAATTCTGGGCCTGGGAAACAAGCACAGACTGGTGGGACTGCATAGTGTTGCAGGTCTGAGATGATTTACAGTGGCTGCGAAACTTTTGTACATGTAAGGTCACTTTCCTTGAACTTTGTGAGTTGCTTTCCCCCGCCCTGAAGCACAGGAATACCAGGATGAGAGCTGCCCTGACAGTTGAGAAGCGAGTGGCGATAGCTCTTTGGAAGCTTGCAATGCCTGACTGTTACCGGTCAGTTGGGAATCAATTTGGAGTGAGTAAATCTACTGTGAGGGCTGCTGTGAGCCACGTAGCCAATGCAATCACTGATGTTCTGCTATCAAGGGTAGTGACTCTGGGAAATGTGCAGGTCACAGTGGATGGCTTTGCTGCAATGGGGTTCCTTAACTGTGGTGGGGCGATAGATGGAAAGCATATCCCTATCTTGACACTGGACCACCATGCCAACCAGTATGTAAGCCACAAGGGGTACTTCTCAATGGAGATGCAAGCGCTGATGGATCACAAGAGACATTTCACTGACATCAACGTGGGATGGCCAGGAAAGGTGCATGACGTTCGCATCTTTAGGAACTCAGGGCTGTTCGAGCAGTTGCAAGAAGGGACTTCCCAGACCAGAAAATTACCGTTGCGAATGTTGAAATGCCAATAGTTATCCTTGGGGACTCAGCGTACCCCTTGCTCCCTTGGCTCACGAAGCCGTACACAGGCAGCCTGGACAGTAGTAAGGAGCAGTTCAACTACAGGCTGAGCAAGTGCAGATTGGTGGTAGAATGTGCCTTTGGACGTTTAAAAGCTCGCTGGTGCTGTTTGCTGACTAGGTTAGATCTCAGCACAACCAACATTCCTATTGTTGTTGCTGCTTGCTGTGTGGGGGCTCCATGATATCTGTGAGAGTAAGGGGGAGACGTTTATGGCGGGGTGGAAGGTTGAGGCAAATCGTCTGGTGGCCGATTATGCACAGCCAGACGCTAGGGTGATTAGAAGAGCACAGCAAGGCGTGCTGTGCATCAGAGAAGCTTTGAAAACCTGTTTCAGAGTAGCAGCCGTGTTAGTCTGTATTTGCAAAAAGAAAAGGAGTACTTGTGGCACCTTATAGACTAACAAATTTATTAGAGCATAAGCTTTCGTGAGCTACAGCTCACTTCATCGGATGCCTCTTTTTGAAAACCTGGCCAGGCTACAGTGTGACAGTTCTGTTTGTTTCTCCTTGATGAAAACCCACCCCCTTGGTTGACTCTACTTTCCTGTAAGCCAACGGACCGCCCCCCTTCAATCACTGCTTTCAGAGACAATAAAGTCATTATTGTTTCAAAATCATGCATTCTTTATTAATTCATCATACAAACAGGGGGAAAACTCGCAAGGTAGCCCAGGAGGGGTGGGTGAGGAGGGAAGCACTGGGTGGGGTGGTGGATGAGAGGAGGAGGGAAGGACAAGGCCACACTACAGTTCAAAACTTATTGAATGCCAGCCTTCTGTTGCTTGGGCAATCCTCTGGGGTGGAGTGGCTGGGTGCCCGTAGCCCCCCCACTACCCACGTTCTTGGCATCTGGGTGAGGAGGATATGGAACTTGGGGAGGAGGGCAGGTGGTTATACAGGGGCTGCAGCTGCAGTCTGTGCTCCTGCTGCCTTTCATGCAGCTCCACCAGATGCCTGAGCATGTCAGTTTGCTCCCCCATTAGGCTCAGCTTTGCATCCTGCCTCCTTTCATCACGTTCATTTAATGCTTTCCTGGACTCTGCCATTGTCTGCCTTCATGCAGTCTGCTGGGCTCTTTCAGTGCAGGAGGACTACATGAACTCTTAGAACATGTCATCGCGAGTGTGTTTCTTTCACCTTCTAATCTGCGCAAGCCTCGGGTGGAGATGATAGGGGGAGCATAGAAACATTTGCAGCTGCGGGAGGAAAATAAATACATTTTAGAGAACAAAGAGAAGACTATTTCACACTGAATCAAGCAATTCACGTTACATAGCACATGTGCTTCACACACACCCCACCGCGTGGCTAGTATCAGAGAAGATCCCTCTCAGCCAAACGTGGACAGCTCAGCATGAACAGGCCTCCCCACACAGTGTGGCAAAGACTTTTAGAGTACCTCCAGGAAAGCATCATGGAGATGTCCCTGGAGGATTTCCGCTCTATCCCCAGACATGTTAACAGACTTTTCCAGTAGCTATACTGGCCACAAATGCATCCCAAGTTTCAGGGCAAATTAATCATTTAACACACTTGCTTTTAAACCCTGTATTATATTTACAAAGGTACACTCACCAGAGGTGCCTTCTCTGGCTTCATGGTCCAGGAGCTTGCCTTCGGAGTGTTGGGAGGGTATTGGCTCCAGGATGATGAACAGTTCCTGGCTGCCAGGGAGAAGGGAGTCTCTGCTTGGCTGCTGTGCGCTATCCTCAACCTCCTCCTCCTCCTCCTTCTCATCTTCCTCATCCACAAAATCCTCATCCCTGTTGCGTGAGACTCCCCCCTTGGAGGTGTCCATGGACAGTGGTGGGGTAGTGGTAGGGGCCCCCAATAGAATTGCATGCAACTCATCATAGAAGCGGCATGTATGGGACTCTGACCCGGAGCGACCATTTGCATCCTTTGTTTTTTGGTAGGCTTGCCTCAGCTCCTTAACTTTCACGTGACACTGCTGTGTGTCCCTGTTGCAGCCTCTGTCCATCATGCCCTTGGAGATTTTGGCAAATATATTGGCATTTCGTCTTTTGGAACATAGTTCTGATAGCACGGATTCTTCTCCCCATACAGTGATCAGATCCAGCACCTCCCATTTGATCCATGCTGGAGCTCTTTTGTATTTCTGGGACTCCATGGTCACCTGTGCTGATGAGCTCGCCATGCTGGCCAAACAGGAAATGAAATTCAAAAGTTCCTGGGGCTTTTCTTGTTTACCTGGCCAGTGCATCTGAGTTGAGAGTGCTGTCCAGTGCGGTCACAATGGAGCACTCTGGGATAGCTCCCGAGGGCCAATACTGTCAAATTGTGTCCACACTACCCCAAATTCGACCCAGCGAAGTCGATTTTAGTACTAAACCCCTAGCTGGGGAGCAGTACACAAATCGATTTTAAGAGCCCATTAAGTCAACAAAACAGGCTTAGTCGTGTAGACGGGTGCAGGGTTAAATTGACCTAACGCTGCTAAATTCGACCTAAACTCGTAGTGTAGATCAGGGCTTAGTGGCATAGGAAAGTGTCCTACCGCAGCAGAAGAAAAAAGGAAGCCCTCACCAGAAACCTTTGGCTGAGGACTGCACACTACATCCAGAGAAGTTTCCTCACGATCTCCATGAAGGGTGCACAGGACATCCTGGAGCGCACAAACTGTTCTGCAGAGACCCTCTGCCTTACTCTAGAGGGGGATGAAAAGCAGATAGCAACTACCTCTATTGGTTATTTCACTACCTTACCTAGCATCAGTAAAAAAAGAGTAAATCAACAGACGTGTCCTGCAACTTTGGGCCTTCCATCCCTGCAATTTCAAAGCAAACTGCATACTTATGAGAAATTCCTTCCCCTGCATCAGGCTTGCCTATGTTGGACTGTAGGGACTAGCTGGATTGCGCAGGACTCAAAAGCATGTCCTGGCTTGCTGCACCACTGGATACCTTGGTTGCCTGTCCCCATTCTCCTCCTCGCTGTTCACAGCAGAGGGCCTGAGACTCAAGTTCCTCCAAAGAATCCACAGGGCTCTTGGGGGTGGTAGTGGTGGGCTCTCCATCGAGGATAGCATGTAGCTCTTTGTAAAAGTGGCAAGTCTGCAGCTCTACACCAGAGCAATTTTTGGCCTCCCTTGCCTTCTGGTACGCCTGCTGCAGCTCCTTGGCTTTCATGCAGCACTGCTGCGGGTCCCTTTTGTAGTCCTTTTTTCCTCAGTTTGCAGAATATGTTCTGTACTCTTCAGATCTAATATCATTTGAAGCCCCCTTTGATAATTCAATCCTAAAATAGAAACTCTCTTTTGGGCTACATAGATTTCCCCCCTCCCCTTGGGATTACAGCTTTTTTACTCTATGGTAGTTGTAAAATAGTCACTGATGGGAGACCCACCATAGCCTCTGGGGTATGTCTGAAGCATGCAACTCAGGTTGGGAGTTGGCAAATAGCACAGTGTAGAGTTGGTTGGGAATAAAGGATGTAGATTTAGGAGCTTTGCGGGTTGCAGTCTTGTATCAGACTGTATTAACATGCAGGCTCGAAGACATCTGGTGTTGCAGAAAGCTACTTAACACAGTGGATTGTGCTTTCCACTCGTCAGGCAGCTTCTATGGTTTTCTCCAAGGTAAGGCCTTTTATCATCAGGAGTTGTTCACAAATCTTGGGGGAACTTGTTATCTTCATGACAATTTGATCTCTGATCATTTCATCTGTTAAATTGACAAATTCACGCAGCCTATCCCTGGCAGGGCCCAGGTCAGATGTCCCCAAGGCACAGATATTTCACTCTCAGTGCCAGAGCATCAAGTTAGGCCTGGTCTACATTACAGAGTTAGGTCAATGCAAGGCATCTTATGGTGACCTAACTATGGAAGTGTCAACCCTTAAATTCCAATCTCGCCAACATAACTTCCCCACTCTGTCAACTAAACTCCACCTCCATGAGCAGTGTAGAGTCAAGATTGATGTAGTTAGGTTGATGCAGTGTCAGTGTAGACACTGTTACTTACATCAACTTAATGGCCTCCGGGAGGTGTCCCACAATGTCCCTCGTTTGATCTCTCTCTGCTTTGAACTCTGCTGCAGGTACGCAGGAAGCTGCCCCTCCCCTTAAAAGCCCCATGAATTTTTGGAATTCCATTTCCTGGTTGCCCAGCTTGGAGAGCTCACCTAGCAACTGCCTAGCTGACTATGCTGGCTACATGTTGCAGACACACTCCTTCCTGTACGACACAGGAGGTGTTGGATCTCCTGGATCGTGGGGAGAAGAGGCTGGTCAAGAACAGCTCCGATCCATCTGTAGAAACTTAGATATCTACAAGCAGATCACTTGGATCATGGGAATCGGACTTTTCAGAAGTTTTCACAGACACTGCAGGGATTACAAAAAAAGTTCAAGCACAAGAGCCAGCTACGATATAATGTGGTGCCTGTACAACATAAAATGCAAAACATACCAGTTGCAGTGAGACAACCACTCAAGGAGGAGATGCTGAAACGATGCAAAGCAGATATAATTGAACCAGTTGATTCATCAGAATGGGTTTCTCCTATCATTCTCACCAGGAAGTCTGATGGTGCTATCCACATGTATGTGGACTTGAGAGATTTAAATTCCAACATAGTTGTGTATTGTCATCCTCTATCCAACATCTGGGAAATGCTGCTCACCTTGAAGGAGGCAAGAGTCTTTATGACTCTTGATTTATGCTCGGCTTACCACCAGATCCCCTTAATGGAAAAATCCCGCAAGTACACAGCTTTCATCACTGCAGAAGGTTTTTTCCAATTCAAAAGGCCTCTGTAGCACCAGTATTCCAGAGAATGACGCATGCAACTTTGGCGAGAGAATGCGTGTTACTTACTTTCAAGATGACATTCTAGTGTATGGCAAAGATGAATCTGAACATGATGACATGCTAAAAAAGGTTCTAGAAAAACTTTGATACAGATTTACTATTAGCAAGAAGAAATGTCAACTCCGTACCAACTCAGTGACATGTCTAGGACACAGAATCTCTCAGAATGGCATACAACCAAAACCAGACCTAGTGAAAGCCATTTGTGATGCACCACAGCCTGACAAAAAGCACAAACTTCAGTCCTCCTTTGGATTATGCAAATACCATTCAAAGTTTGTAAAGAAGTTTGCTATGAAAGTAGTTCTGCTGAGTCATCTCCTAAAAAAAGGTCATGTAAGGTTTGAATGGGTTGAAGTGTACAAGAACAGCTTTAACAAGATCAAATATGCACTGTCCACGATCCTGGCTTTAAGACCTTTTGTTTCTGTGAAACAAACAATTGTCACAACAGAAGCTTGTCAGTAAGGTCTTGGTGCTGTCTTGACTCAGCTAAAAAATGGACAGGAGTCACTATTGCATTTGCCTCCAGAGCCCTGACTGATTCTGAAAAATCTGATTCTGTCTCTGCGAAAGAAGTTCTGGCATGGTTTTGGGCAGTAAGACACTTCAGAACTTACTTACGGGGCAGTGGGAGATTTATCTTAAGATCTGATCATAAACCTCTTTCACCTTTATTCATCACATGAGGTTCTGGAAAAGCAACTCCAAGAATTGCCAAATGGGCCACCAAACTAAAGGACTTTGATTTGCTGACAGTGTATCTTCCAGGAATCAACAACACCACTGCAGATTCTGTCTCGCCTGCCCATACCTTACCATGAGGTTGCAATAGAGAAAGATGATGGAAGAGATTGTCCTTGCACAAATCTCTGCTACAACTCAATCTCAGAGTGGGTAACAGCCATGAGAGAAGACAAGGTACTTCAGGACTGTGATGGGGTTGCTGTACTCACCGCTTTGTGGCTGTCCTGGAGATTAGTTCAGTCAGGCCAATGCCCCTCCCAGCAATTACACCCTGTCTGTTTCTCCTCTGCAGCCTCCCTCTCACTTCCAGGAGCTGCAGCGTCCTCTTTGTGACTCAGCCCTCTGACTAGGTGACTATTGTGGTCTCCGCTTCTAGGTGCTGCAGTGTATCAATGTTCCTGCTCTCCAGCAGTCTTCCGCTTCATTAGCTCATGGTGCCACTCCTGCAGTGGGGGAAACTGGGCCCATCCTTTACTTCAGGTTCTGGCTCAGGGACCCTCTATACAACAGCCAAGATCAGTTCCCTGCATCTTGCTGCCTTTCCCTGAGCCGATTCCAGACCTCCTGGCCTGCCCCCATCCTCTGGGTTTGCCAGTCCCCTCACTCCCTCCTCCCAGGGAGTAACCCAAGGCTACCTGCCTCTGTAGCCCCCGCCACATCTCCCTTCTCCCAGAAGTGACTGCACATACCTCCCTGCTAATTCCCTGTCTTTTGTAGAAGCCTCGCCTCTCTCTCACAAGTGAGCTTCTCTCTGATTAGCTGCCTCCAACTCAAAGCTCCCCTTTTGCAAGCTAATTAAGTGATTGGGTCCACCTGACCTAATGCAACTCTTGCAGTTTCAGTGTGGGGAGCACACCCCATCACAAGAACCTAAAGACTTACATAGTCAATGGATGGTCTTACATGACAATGACACCAGAACACTTGGAACCATATAGATATGTATCACATGAGCTGTCCTTTGTAAATGAATGGGTTTTGAGAATTGACCATCTTGTTGTGCCTACACTTGTGAGACAACGATTAATTCACCTGGCAGATGGAGGACATATGGGGATGAGTCTAACCAAAAGACGACTGCGATAAGACTTCTGGTGGCCAGGGATGGACAAGCAAGTTGAGGAAATAATCAAGACTTGCATGGCTTGTGCTAGAAGTGATAAGTCACCGAAAACCTTCAGCCACCTTCTCACACTAGTTCATTATCCCAAGTGTCCATGAGAGAAACTGGCTCCTGACCTAATGGGGAGCATTTGAAGGTCAGTCTGTTACACAGAGGTTTGTCATAGTATGGTAAACTATCATTCAGATTGGCCAGAAATTACATTCACTGGAAAGGTTACTGCTGAAATAGTAAACAAGTTAAAATCATCAGTTTTTGCCTGAGAAGGCTTTCCCAAGGAATTGGTAACTGACCATGGAATGCAAATAACTTCTGCTGAAATGCAACACTACCTCATTAGCAATGCTATCAAACAGAAAATGGTTTCTTTATGCAATCCAAAAGCTAGTGGCCTACTTGAGATAATGAACAGATTGGTGAAAGAAAGTTTACAACTTACCAGTTTTCAAGGGAGACCAGGGAAAGAAGTTTTACATGAAACACTGTTTGCTTATGGGACTACTCCACATTCAACACCAGGAGCATTGCCCTTTGAACTGTTACGAGGACACAAGGCTGGTAAATGACTTACTACCTGTCAGGGGCCTACATATTCTCCTTTTTTCAACCAAACCTTCTCATGAAACAATTTGTGAATGTGTTAAGAACAAACAGGAGAAATATAAGCAGTGTGTGTATTGTAAGGTGCTAAACCTCACAAATTTGAAATTGGAGCTCTTGTTTGTGTGAAGCTGTCATACAAAGTCAAAAAAGAATGTTCAAGATATTCCTTTCCTTTGCAGATACTAGAAATATGAAAAGATTCTGCTGGATTAATAAATCAAAAGAAATAGAACACTTCAAGACTGTCCGCAGCTCATCAGCCAGCAGCTGAAGAAGAGAATGCTGATTTCCACTTTGGACCAGAGAATGTTGATGACACCAATAATAATGATGGACAATCTATAGTAGTAGGAATTGCTCCACTGCCTTGTCTTTTTCCTGCCTCTCTGGGTATTAGGAGAAGTGTGAGACAAAGGAAACTGCCTAAAAGATTGGAAGACTTTGTTACTGGACTCAAGTGATGGTCTGGAAGTGACTGAAGTTTTACAATGGTTATTCTAAAGGGGAAAGATGTGTTGCATCTAGTTAGATGCAGATAGCTATCCCAGTGTGTGTTTCTAAATTTGCTCCAAGCGGGCTCCTGTAGCTTTGAGTTCAGGAATTACAATTCCCAGGATGCAGCAGGGGAGAGGGAGGACTGAGAGGAGATGGAAAAGAAGAGAGTGAGGGGAATAAATCTTACCTTTGTTGTTATCACGCTTCCACAGCCTTTCTCAAAAGGGTCCAGGTACAAAACAGCCACAGCTTATGGCTAAAACACAACTTCTCACCTGACTTAATGAACCCTACCTATTCTTAGCCATCATTGGGAATTCCACTGTCTTTGAAACCTTGCAAGGGGCTTCTGCCATTTCCCATGGAAGAGTATTCTACGATCTAGTGGATCTCATCATTAAGAAGATGTTATTGATACTTCTTGCTTTTTTTTTTAAGGCAATATAAAGCTCAGTACTTGGACAACTTCTCAAATCTCATTGGGAAGAAGTATAAAAAGGCCGTTTTCAGGCAGTATGAAGATGCCAACTTCAATAAGCGTCTGGAGACTCCTCAGCCCAAGGAAATGGGAATTCTGGGCCCTGTTATCAGAGCTCAGGTTAGAGACACAATCAAGGTAAGTGGCAAGGGCCAAATACAAAGACTGTATGTACTGTGGTGTAACTTACTGTAAATGCAAAATAACTTACAGTAAACAAGAAAGAGCTTGTGTTGTATTCTTTGTCACATAAGGTGTAATGATACAAAGAGTGGCCATATTTGAAGGTATGAGCACAAGGGGACAGAGTTAAGTTTAAGTTTGCAATCCTATCTCTGCCATCCCTGACTTTGAGTGCTGGGTTTATCAATCTAAACTTTGCATTGACACTTGCTTTTTGTAAAGAATATTTAGAATAGCTGGTCCAAACCCCCAACTCCAAACACACCTGAACTTTGGGGAAGTTTGGATCTGTGTCTGAACTTTAGGAACCCATAATCTCTACCACTTACTGTTTAGCTGTCTCAGACAAGGGTACTCAGCCTTGAAAGCTGAAGAGCCACTTTGATGGGAGTCATCAAATGAAGCTAGAGAGCTACACAATACTGACAGCATGATGTTGAGATGTTATGTTGTATCATAATGGTGTGTCCCCTGGACTTGCCGCCATTGTAGATTGATACATCCCAAAGCCGTACAATCCTTAAATGCCATGACGATTTTGTGGCTCCGCAATTGAATTCAGTGCACTGTTTCTTCTCTCTCCATCTGGCTCCATCCTTGAGCATTTCTCTTCCCTCGCCGTCCTCCTTGGCTCCTAGAAGCTGGGAAAGGGATGGGTGTTATCCTCTCTCCCCAGTTTTCACTGCTGGGAGGAATGTCAAGGGATCCCAGGTTACAGAGGTGTAGCCGTGTTAGTCTGTATCAGTAAAAACAACGAGGAGTGCTTGTGGCACCTTAGAGACTAATAAATGTATTTGGGCATAAGCTTTCGTGGGATATAACCCTCTTCATCAGATACATGGAGTGGAAAATATACAGCACATGAAAAGATGGGAGTTGCCTTACTCCCCACTTGGTAAGACAACTCCCATTTTTTCATGTGCGGTATATTTATACCTGCTTACTGTATTTTCCATTCCATGCATCTGATGAAGTGGGGTTTATCCCACAAAAGCTCATGCCCAAATAAATTGGTTAGTCTCTAAGGTGCCACACGTTGTTTTTACGGAATTCCAGTGATTCCAATCCATGGCTAGCACTCTCTATGGCTTCATGTGCCTGGCCCTGTGGGAAGTGCTCCTGAGGATGGCAGTCTCATCAGCTGCCTGAGACCAGGCCGCACAAGAGGAACCCCAATCAGTGCGGTCCACAAATGTTCATGTTGAAGTAGAAGCTTCTGGTTTAATATCCCCAGAGTTTTCTTTTAAGGAGCGTTTCTTCTCCTGAGCACTTTCAGTGCTGAAATCATGCAAGTTTTGCTCTCACTGGGATTTACCCAGACCAGGATTCACTGAATGCTGAACTCAAACTTTCTGCATCTCCATATCTACGTAGATTGTATTCAAAAATATGGCCAGTCGACCCTACAGCATTTACCTCCACGGAGTGACGCTTTCAAAAGACGCAGAAGGAGCCACTGATCCCCTGGATTCCACAGGTCAGAAACTGTTCACATTTGCACAATATCAAAAGTGTTACTTTGTGTAGGGTCTGTCTTTGCCTTAGGAGGTCATGTAACTGATTAGGGCACAGGAGTGGGAGACCTGGGTTCTGTTCCCAGCTCTGCCACTGACCTGCTGTGTAATTTTGGGAAAGTTGCGTCTCTTCTCCGTGCCTCAGTTTTCCCCATCTGTAAAATGGGGATTATGATAAGTGCCCACTTTTGTAAAGTGCTTTGAGATCTACAGATGAAAAATAAAATGTAAATATGCTAAGCAGCACCATTATTTAAAATATCTGTGTGGACGTGGTCCTCGACTTCAATGAGCTAATGTCAGTTTACACCAGCCAAGAGGCTCGCTGATGTAACATAAGAACAGCCATACTGGGTCAGACCAAAGGTCCATCTAGCTGCGTATCCTGTCTGACAATGGCCGGTACCAGATGCTTCAGAGGGAATGAACAGAATAGGGCAATTTCCAGTGATCCATCCCCTGTCATACAGTTCCAGCTTCTGGTAGTTGGAGCATGGGGCTGGGTCCCTGACCATTTTGGCTAATCGCCATTGATGGACCTGTCTTCTTATCTAATTATTTTTTGAACCCAGTTATACTTCTGCCCTCGCAACGTCCCCTGACAATGGGTTCCACAGGTTGACTGTGGGTTGGGCAAAGAAGTACTTTCTTACTTTTGTTTTAAACCTGCCACCTATTAATTTCATCGGGTGACCGTTCGTTCTTGTGTTATGTGAAGGGGTAACTAACATGTCCCGATTCACTTTCTCCCCACCAGTCATGGTTTTATCATATCTCTGTCATATTCCCCCCCTCCCCCCGCCACCCCGCCCCGCACACTTAGTTGTCCCTTTTCTAAGCTGAGCAGTTCCTGTCTTTTAAATCTCGGCTCATACGGAAGCTGTTCCATTCCCCTGGTCACTTTTGTTGCCCTTCTCTGCACCTTTTCCAATTCTGAGATACCTTTTTTGAGACAAGGTGACCAGAACTGCACTGTTCAATGTGTGGGCGTATCATGGATTTATATAGTGGCAGTATGATATTTTCTGTTTTAATATCTATCCCTTTCCTAATGGTTCCTAACATTCTGTTTGCTTTTTTGACTGCTGCTCCTGCACATTGAGTGAATATTTTCAGAGAACTATCCATGTCGACTCCAAGATCTTTCTGTTGTAGAAACAGCTCATTGAGACCCCATCATTTTGTATATATACTTGGGATTATTTTTTTCCAATGTGCGTTATTTTGTATTTATCAACATTGAATTTCATCTGCCATTTTGGTGCCCAGTCACCCAGTTTAGTGAGATCCCTTTATGACGATTCACAGTCAGTTTTGTACATAACTGTCTTGAGTACTTTTGTATAGCTGCAAATTTTGCCACCTCTCAGTTCACCCCCTTTTCCAGATCATTTATGAATGAGTTGAACAATATATTTCCTAATACAGATCCATGCAGGAACCTGCTATTTACCTTTCTCTGCTGTGAAAACTGACCCTTTATTCCTACCCTGTATTTCCTATCTTTTAATTAGTTACAGATCTAGGAGAGGACCTTCCCTCTTATCCCGTGACCGCTTACTTTGCCTTTGGTTAGGGATTTGTCAAAGACTTTCCGAAAGTCCAAGTACTACATCTTCAAAGTCTTTCCATGGCTAAATAGTAATGGAGGAGAAGAAATATTAGCAAATATTAAGAGGCATAGCTAAGGGAAAAAGAGAGAGAAATGTTTTCTGCTGTGATCTGAAATGAAATGGAGCTGAGAGATACAGAAAGAGCAGCAGGAAAAGTCATCAACAGTGGTAAGACTGTGTATCCGCAATCTTGGGTAGTGAGGATGCTAGTGCTGGTCAAGCAAACGAGAGACTACACAGAAGTTAAGGGCTATGAAATAATCTGTAGCCAGTCCATGGAAGGCTTTAAAGAAGGAAGAGGGGACACTTTATTTCCTGATTCCTGTAAGGAATGGGGGAGTCAGTGGATTTGTTCAAGGACCGGAGAGATGTGATTGCACTTCGTTGTATGAGTCAGACAGCAAGCAGCATTCACAGTGGTTTGCAGTCAAGCTGGAAGGGCGTATCAAGTGGGGTCTGATTCTGTTCAATGTCTTCATCAGTGATTTAGATAATGGCAGAGAGAGTAAATTTATAAAGTTTGTGGATGATACGAAACTGGGAGGGGTTGCAAGTGCTTTAGAGGATAGGATTAAAATTCAAAATGGTCTGGAGAAATGGTCTGAAGTAATTAGGATGAAATTCAATAAGGAAAAATGCAAAGTATTCCACTTAGAATGGAACAATCACTTGAACGCATACAAAATGGGAAATGACTGCTTATGAAGGAGTACTGCAGAAATGTGATCCACTGTGACCCCCGGATTAAAGCTAAATATGAGTCAACAGTGTAACTCTGTTGCAAAAGAAAGCAAACATCATTCTGGCATGTATTAGAAAGAGTGTTGTAAGCAAAACACAAAAAGTAATTGTGTTCTACTCTGCACTGATTCGGCCTCAACTGGACTATTGTGTCCCGTTCTGGACACCACATTTCAGGAAAGATGTGGACAAATCGGAGAAAGTCCAGAAAAGAGTAACAAAAATGATTAAAGGTCTAGAAAACATGACCTTTGAGGGAAGATTGAAAAAACTGGGTTTGTTCAGTCTGGAGAAGAGATGACTGAGGGGGGACATACGTTTGCAAGTACATAAAAGATTGTTACAAGGAGGAGGGGAAAAAATTGTTTTTCTTAACCTCTGAGGCTAGGACAAGAAGCAATGGGCTTAAATTGCAGCAAGGGAGGTTTAGGTTGGACATAAGGAAAAACTTCCGAACTGTAAGGGTGGTGAAACACTGTAGTAAATTGCCCAGGGTGGTTGTGGAATCTCCTTAATTGGAGATTTTTAAGAGCAGGTTAGACAAACATTTGTCAGGAATGGTCTAGATCAGTGGTCTCCAAAGTGGGGTGCGCAAGACAATCCATTGGGGGGCGTGGCAGGAGGAGCTCTGCCGGAGGGGGGGGGGGAAAGGGCGGCCGGAGGAGTGGTGCCCTAAGATTGGCTGCAATGCTGCCCCTTATAGTGTGCCGCCCCAGGCACGTGCTTCCTACGCTGGTGCTTGGAGCTGGCCATGCGAGGTATCCTGAGGGAAGAGTGGGAGTTCCACAACACGGAGGGGTTGACAGTGGCGCCCTCACTCTTTCGTTTGCTTTCAGCATATTGCGACATATTGCAGTTTACATGTGCCTGGTTAAGTGGATTTATGGATTATATTATCTAGTTTGAACTAAACTAACCCTCACAAAATGAACAAGTGGCTTAAAAAGATTCCTGCAAAGAAACCGCGGGTTGAAGATAATATTAATACTGCAAGCACAAGCGAACAACAAGAAAATGGCAGAGCTGGCAGTTCTCCTACTCCTAGTACGAGCTCTTCGCCAACCACATTACGAGGTAAAAACAATGACAATCTAATCAGATCTGACAAGAAGTCGGCCAAAAAAATTGAAAATGGTCAAGAAGGCTATTTGAAATATGGATTTACATCCACTATCGTTAACGATGAACCTCGCCCTAAGTGTATATTGTGCCTTGAGATACTAGCTAATGATAGTATGAAGCCATCATGATTAGCAAGACATTTAAAAACTAGCATCCAGAATGTGAAGACAAACCTCTACAATTTTTTCATGATAAATGTTTAGAAGCCTCTTTTGAGGTTTCTTTCTTAATAGTGAAAGACAAAAAGCCATATACCATTGGGGAAACACTTGTTCTTCCTGCCGTGGTAAAAATGGATGAAATAATACACGGAAAATAATATGGCGACAAACTAAAATGCATTCCTTTGTCAGCAAATACTATTGGAAGACTCATAGAAAACATTACTGAAGATTTGAAGAAACAAGTATTAGAACAAATTACCCAGTGTGGGAGGTTTGCTATACAGTTTGATGAAAGTACAGATGTTTCTAATATGTCTCAGCTTGTGGTATTTGCTAGATTCTGTTTCAATAATGAAATACACAAAGAACTACTTTTTTGTGAGCTACTAAAGGAAAGAAGTACCGGAGAAGATATATTCTCAACAGTAAATGACTTCTTTAATAAAAACAATGTTTATGGAAAAAGCAAAGTACTCCACTTAGAATGGAACAATCCCTTGAACGCATACAAAATGGGAAATGACTGCTTAGGAAGGAGTACTGCGGAAAGGTGATCCACTGTGGCTCCCGGATTAAAGCTAAATATGAGTCAACAGTGTAACTCTGTTGCAAAAGAAAGCAAACATCATTCTGCCATGTATTAGAAAGAGTGTTGTAAGCAAAACACAAAAAGTAATTCTGTTTTACTCTGCACTGATTCGGCCTCAACTGGAGTAATCTGTCCAGTTCTGGACACCACATTTCAGGAAAGATGTGGACAAATCAGAGAAAGTCCAGAAAAGAGTAACAAAAATGATTAAAGGTCTAGAAAAAATGAACTTTGAGGGAAGATTGAAAAAACTGGGTTTGTTCAGTCTGGAGAAGAGATGACTGAGGGGGGATATACATTTTCAAGTACATAAAAGGTTGTTACAAGGAGGAGGGAGATAATTTGTTCTCCTTAACCTCTGAGGCTAGGACAAGAAGCAATGGCTTAAACTGCAGCAAGGGAGGTTTAGGTTGGACATTAGGAAAAACTTTAGAACTGTCAGGGTGGTTAAGCACTGGAATAAATTGCCTAGGGAGATTGTGGAATCTCCTTTATTGGAGATTTTTAAGAGTAAGTTAGATAAACATCTGTCAGGGATGGTCTAAATATTTCTTAGTCCTGCCATGAGTGCAGGGGACTGAACTAGATGACCTCTCGAGGTCCTTTCCAGTCCTTTGATTCTATTTCTGCAGCATTAACTTCAATTGATTAGATGCTGTTTTATGGGTGATTATTTGGTATAGGAAGAATGTAGTGAGTAGCAGGTTTGTTGTAGAAAAAGAATGGAGCTAGCTTTAGCCAGGACATATGCTAGAGCCAAGGCAATTCCTTCTGCATCTGCCTTCCCACCAGTGTGCAGTTCACTGTCACAATTAAAATGTAGAATTTTCTGCCCCAGATATGAACAGTCCTTGTTCAATAATTTTTTTGTCCTTCTGTAGTGCCTTTCATCCATGGATCTCAAAAGCGATTTACACCCATCATTCATTTAGCTTCATGACAAGTCTCTAAAGTAAGTGGTATAATTCCCATATAGCACATGGGACCTTAGCAGTCAGAAAACACAGTGACAACACATTTTGCATTCTGCAGTAGACACAAAGCATGTCTCCAGGATGTGCTAGAGCTTTGGACGGTCCAAGGCTGTAACTTAATAACAGAGCATAGTTAAGCCCCTTTCTGCACTGCAAACAGGAACTCTGTTGTAAGCCACATGGGACAACCATGCTGTATCTAGGGCCCCGTACTCAGTTGTTATTGAAGTGTAGATCTGCCCAAAGTACATATTGAACTTCAAGTGCCTGAAGGTGCACTGACTTCATTGGAGCTATGCCAATTTACACCAGCCATGAATCTGGCTCTAAGTTTGTAACACCTATTAATGTTTCTCTCTTTTTATTTCTCCTTCAGACAACAGCACACTGAGTAAAGCAGTTCAACCGGGGGAAACCTACACGTATAAATGGAGCGTTGTGGACACCGATCAGCCCACTGCACAGGATGCCCAGTGTCTAACGAGATTCTATCACAGTGCTGTAGATGTAACCAGGGATATAGCCTCTGGACTGATTGGCCCACTTCTGATTTGTAAAAGGGAAGCACTGGACAAGAGGGGTGTGCAGGTATGATCATGTTCTGCAGCCTCTGAGAGAGAGAGAGAGAGAGAGAGAGAGAGAGGCTCCTGTCCGTGTGTGTTGTTTGAACTACAGAGGAATTTGGTTTCATTGATTGTTCCCTTAGAGAAAAGGCCTCTAGAACTGAACTGGGATCGGATCACTAGTCGTCTGTAGAAGTCAGTCTCAAAACCCATAGAATGTAATGAGGTATGAGATCCTTTGGATAAGTTCTTTGAACCACCCTACAGAACTCACTAGTTGGGACATTAAATTCTATAGGATGAGTCAAAAAACCTAAAATAATGGGATAGTTTTGTATTAAATTCTATAGGACTTCTCTATAAGGGCGGCTTGCAGTGATAGTTTTTAGCTGCATGCTGGCATATGTAGCCCCGGATTTAGAGTGCTCGCTGGGGCTTTCAGTTAGAAAGATCAGGCTGCTAGTGATTTCTTTCATTGTGCTTTGTTTGCCAAGACAAGAAATTGCAAAATCCTGGTTCTAGACACCACCCTAAACTTCCCCAAAGTTTGATGGTATGCAGGGAGAAAGGGAGGAAGTTCTGACCCTGGTCTATGATAGCTTCTGACCCCAGTCTATCATAGATTTCACCTAGGTCTGGCAACCCCAAACTTTGGGGATCCAGAAGCATTGCAAGGGGGTTGCTGGGAGAGTTCTTCTTTCACTTCCCCTCCATGTGGCCAAAGGAAGGAATCTACTTTGAAAGTGTCTCAGGCACCACCCAGAAGTAAATGGAAGCAGTGACTTAAGCGTCTGCACATACAGGAACAAGTGGGCCACTATGGGGAGCCCAGCTCATAGTAGCCGTGCTAGTAGCTGGTCCAGTGTCACCCAGTGAGTCAGTTGCAGAGGTAGAAATGGAACCCAGGAGTCCGGAACCCCAGTCCCTTGCTCTAACTACTGGACTGTGCTTCTATTTACTTGAATGGAAATTTTGCCTCTGGAGGGATGGCGAGATTAGGCCCTTAATATACCCCACTATGTATCCATTAGCTGCTTGCAAAACTTACCCTGCCATGTCTGCTGTCTTTCAGAACAAGGCGGATGTAGAGCAGCAGGCCGTGTTTGCCGTGTTTGATGAAAACAAGAGTTGGTACTTAGAGGATAACATCAAGCAGTACTGCAGCAACCCCTCCACCGTCAAAAGGGATGATCCCAAGTTCTACAGGTCTAACGTGATGCACAGTGAGTGGGAAACTAGGCCCAAGTTTGCAAAAGCTCATGTGAGCGCAAGTACCCAGATGGGTGCATATTCTGCGGTGCAAGGCAGGCATGGGGATTTCCCAAGTGGCAAAAACTGGCCCCTGAGATTGTATGCTGAAGGATGAATGTGTGCTGCAAGCAAGAATGAGCAGAGTTCTGGTTCTGGCTTCATGGATCTGCTATTTCCAGAATTTCATAGGGCACAGTTAGGGCAACTTAGGCACAAACAAGCTCATCATGAGTCAGGCAACTGTAAACCGAGAAGGGGAAGTGACAGTGGTCTCAGCAGCCCTGCATGGGCTTCTGGGCCACCAACTACAGTCCATTGAGGCAGCACCCAGAGGTGCAGGGTGGACGTATCAGTGACAGTGGGAGATAGAGAGAGGTAGAGTACCTGGGTGAGGGAGGGGGGGCCTAGTAAAAGTTTGTGTAGAGCCTCAAAGAAGGGAATGGATACTGGGGGTGAATGGTTATAGTAGGCAGGGGCTGGCAGGGTTCCTGGGGTGGTGACCAGGAGCAATCTGTGATGCTGCACCTGTTTGCCCTGGGGTGGATGGGGGAAGGAATCAGGAGGGAAGTAAAGGGAAGGATGTTGGGAAGAATCCAGAAGTCAGCCAAGCAGCTGCATGCCTCGTACTGCATGCTTTTGTGTTTGGAGCAAGCAGCAGCTATTAGCATGGCACTAAGCAATTTGTAAGTGTTAATGAGTCTGTTAATTTGAGAGAGGGAAGGGGGGCATAGCTGCACAGCCGTGTGGGGGGCCCTCAGTGCATGTAGTTCTTAGAAGCCGCCTCCTCAGGGCCACAGCACAAGAGAATCAGGAGGGAGCATGTGGTCCAGTAACACACAGGATAGCAGAGCAGCCAGAGAAACTGCTGATGCAACACTAGCCTCTGGGGTTTCCTCCAGTGTTTGACTCTAGCTTGTGAATCTGAGCATGTGTCCTGAAGGCATATGCCCTCCCAAAATAGCTGGTGACAATGATGGCACAAACACTGGGAGCCCATTTCTCACCCTCCCCAGTGTACCCGGCCCAGGTCACCCACAGGCCTGTGTTATACTGTGAGTAATGCAGAACCCAAAAGTGAAAAGTAAACATAAGTGTAATTGATTCATAGTCTGTTTTCACGGCTAGCTAGCTGAGAGAAATGTACAAAATCAACAATTTAAAAAATATATATTTGAATTCTTTCACCCTGAATCCAATATAGGGTGAGTAGGAACAGAGGTAAGGACATTTTATTTTAATATGTGATTTTTTTAACCTAATGGTGTCCCTTCAGATGAAGGTGACTGGATTGTAGCCCAATTTCATCAGAGTGCCAATAATCTTTCTGTCTGGATACAAAGATGTCAGTTCCATCCCTGATGTCAATCCATTGAAAGCATGAATTTGGCTTACCGTCTTGCATGCTGGTGAGGCTTTAAGGTGCTGTAACAGCATATCTTATGTTTTGTTTTAGCAATAAATGGCTACATGTCTGACAGCACTGAAATCCTGGGATTTTGCCATGACGGAATTGTGCAGTGGCACGTCTCCAGTATTGGTACCCAGGATGAGGTGGTGTCCGTACACCTTTCTGGTCACAGTTTTTTGTCTCGAGGGAAGTATGAAGATGTACTGAATCTTTTCCCCATGAGTGGAGAATCGGTCACTGTAGAAATGGACAACGCTGGTAAGTGGCAGAACTGCTGTGTTTGTTTAATGATCTGCTAAGAGATTTTGTATCTAGAGTCCATAAGGACTCATAAAAATAGAAAAGCTTTGCATAAAGTGCATAGAAAATTTTAGCCTATCTACATCTTTCCCTAGATTACAGCAAGAGTGATTGATACACATGGGGTATATGTATGCTGGCAGCACATGACACAGCAGTGCTGTTGCATATGCTATACTTACTGATGATTCTGTTTTGCTTTTGAGCACTCTCCAAAGAAGTCCTTACTGTGGCTCTAGTTGTATAACTGTCATTTGAAGCACAGTATTGAAGTTCTCTGTCAAAATCTATAGAAACTGAAAAATGTCCACATTTAAACCAGCAGGCCAAATCCTAAAAGCCATACATTGGGGCCCTGTTCATCGTTCTGCATTTAGAAAGGAACATCCTGACAGTGTCGCTGTTCCATAGCAAGAGCTGCTTTTCCCTCTTACTCTGGCAGCAGAGAAAACACGTGGTGTAGGGACCTCTGATCTGCTCTATTCTACTGTAGGATATGTAGCTTTCCACTGGTGTTAACCGCCGTAGGCTGGTTAAAATGGACTTATAGCCAAATTATACTGGTGTTACTGAGAAAAATGGCTGCATTACAGGTCAGGATCTGGCCCACCAGTCATGTAGGAGCGAAAGACTGTTGGAACAATCAGACTGGATCAAACCAGTGGTCCATCTAGTTCTAGTATCCTGTCTCTGAGAGTAACCACTATCAGATGCTTCACATAAATTTGGAAGAAATCCCACAGTGTGGACAATTTTGGAATAGCCTGCATATAATGGAAGATTCTTCCTAATCCCAGTGGTTGGTTGATGCCTTGAAGAAGGGTTTAGATCCCTTAATTTTTGATCCTGTTTAAAATACCTGTGAATGTTCTCCTTGTCCATATAAATGGCTAGTTCTCTGGAATCTACTAACTTCTTGGCTCTAGCGATACCTTCTGGCAGTGAGTTCCACAGGCTAATTATGCATTATGGTTATTTTTTTAAAATGTTTACTTGAAGCTGGAAACCTCCATCAGACTTAACAGAAATCTCCAAAGTTGTGCTTTTGTACTTCTCCATCATTATTGTTTGGTTTTAGTATGTGATCATCTCCTTCCCTCCCTAGACCCTCTTTTCCAGTTCTTGTAAAATGTGCTCATTATTGCTGACTTTGGAAATAATGTAAGGTAAGCAATGCAATTCTGTCACTTAAAATATAGAGGAGGTAGAAAATTACATCTGGCATCTTTTTCAGGTAAAAGCCATTTTTTGTCCATCTCTCCCATGTTTTATTGTGGGACATGCCATGAAATGCAAAGAACCTGGAGTCAACTGGTGCACTGTGCCCATTTATTCTCATGCAGGCCAATCTAGAGGTCCAAATGTGGAATTTCACTGTCCTATTAAAGACCTTCCCGCCTCCAGAGCGTTTTAAAATATTGTAACATATCTGATTTTGAAATGGTTTAAAATGCATGTGAGGATTTTTATTATGATCAGTATTCTCTCATCCATAGGTTTTGTACACACAACCCAAACTCCCAAAGTTTGGATCCCTATCTAAACCTCTTGTTTCTATCTAGTTTTGGTCTCTTATCTCCCTTTCTATCATGGGTTGTACCAAAAACCTGAAACCAAATAACCCTAAACTTTAGGGAAGTTAATATCCAGATCTGTCTCTGAACTTTATGGGTCAATTGTACTCAGTATTCATGATTTATTGCTACGGTTATGCCTAGGAATCCCAATCAAGGACCAGAGCAATATTGTGGGGTGCTGTACAGACTAAGCTCTACAAGTAATATGTAGTACACTTTTTTTTCCAATTGCAGGTACATGGCTTTTTGTATCCTGGGGTTCCCCTGAGATGAGCCATGGCATGAGGCTGAGGTTTAGAGATGCCAAATGTGAAAAAGATATTGATTATTATTCTGAGGATGACCTGTATGAAATCATAGTTTTTTCATATGAGAAGACTCTTAAAAATGTGCCTGTAACCTCACCCCAAACTGAAGGAGAAACAGAAGAAAAACCCCAGCAATCTTCTGATGATTATGATTATCAAGATTTTCTGGCCTCAAGTTTGGGACTTCGGACATTTGGGAACAAATCAGTGGTCCAGGAAGAAACACAGAATCTTACTGCTCTGGCCATAGATGAGAACTTTGGCACCAGCACTCAGAGGGCTGATGTGTCTCCTGGCTCAGATCCACCATTCATAGAGAACAGTGGTACCTTGGACACTGATGAGCTCTTGGAAACTCAAAGCACTGCTCCTCTCCCAACCGAGGCTGGATCCCTCCATGCAAATTACACGGTGGCAGCAGAAGAACATTCACTTCCAGTCACCACAACAGCAGTAAATCCTGACTTGGCATCTAAAGCTGGAAACCAAAGTGACAATGAAGGAAATTACAGTCAGATATCAGGAAATTATGAGAAAACACTTGCAGGTGAACTACTGAGGACCAGGGAAGAAGCCCAAACAAAAGATGCAGCAGAACTGTTACCTGACAGAGGGGACAGCATGGCGTCCTCCTCTGCAACACTCTATTCAGAAGAACCACAAGAGAAAAGTTCAGGCGGAGAATTCAATTTCAGTAGAAAGAGGGAAAGGCGAGACCAGCTGAAGACTACATTTTACGCCGTTAAAAAGATGCGAGCCCTCTTAGATCGTATACAGCAAAACAAAAGTCTTTCTTCTCTTGCCAACACCAGTTCAGACAGAGCACCTCTTTCTGCTCACCATGCAGAGAATATCTCCAGTTCAGATATGTTAGGGTCTGACCAGTTTCCAAATGAATATGTTGAGGACAAGGACGTGGAGGAGGAAGAGGAGGAGAAAACCAAGAAAGAAAATGCTGAATTTCCCAAACATGCAGATAACTTGACTTTTGCTGTGGGACACAGGGTGGAAAACAATGAATTAAACACGTTCAATCTCTCTGATTTAGAACTACCCAAAGATAAACAAGAAAGAAATTTTACTCTAGATTATGCATCGGATATCTTAATTCCTACTCGTAGCCCAGTGGTGGGAAAGGACATGTTGGGAAAACTGTCACCAAGAGGTATGAAGTCTCCCTCTAAAATTATGAATGAGAAATGGAATTTAGCCTCTGGAAAGGAGAGTTATGGGATGGAGACAAATTCAGCTCAGGTTACTGATAAATTACAGAATTGTTCCAGAAATGCTACAATGTCTACAAGAGAGAGTGTATCCCTGAATAAGAAGAAGCAAGGGAAATTCAAAGGCTACTCACCATTTACAAAGGGTCATGGGAAAGGAAGAAGCAAGCATCCAACTCTGAAAGGGGAAGAGAGAAATATGAATGGCACCTTGAGTACATCTGTGACTCTCATCAAGACCCGAAGGAAGAAAAAGGATCATCAAAAGTATAGTAATCTCTCATTGACACCCAGAGGTGTGAGACCCCCAAAGGTACCTGGAGAGCAAAACTGCACATTATTGTCCAGGGAGGCCAACCACACAATGTCCCTTTGTGAGGGCAACAATACAGCATTGCCCAGCGAGGCCAACCACACGGTTTTGCCAAGCAGGGCTAACTACACGCTGACCCCAAGACAATTTAAGCCCATCATCATAGGGCTTCCCAGTGGGAATGGGGACTACAAGGAGTATGTTCCAGGAGGCTCTGACAGTGAGGAAATTGCAGATTACTCGTATTCATATGCATACGTAGAATTCGATGACCCATACACAACGGACCCCAGATTCAACATTAATAATGTCCGTAACCCTGATGACATTGCTGTGCATTATCTACGCAGCAGAGGGACCATGAGGAGATACTACATCGCAGCCGAAGAGGTCTTCTGGGACTATGCAGGATTAAAGAAAAGGTTGGGCCAAATTCTTCCTCTCTGTTGCCTCACACCCTGTTGCTAAATACCAGGCCACTGATTCAGATAGCTGTCCCACAGCAAAGCTACTGTTGTTGAAGGATTAGGGGATTTCTTAATCACACAAGTGCTGTTCTATTTAACAGTCTGTAATGCAGTAGGTGAAGAGGAAGGAAGGACCAGTGCTTTAGGGCACTAGCCTGGAATTCAGGAGACCTGGGTTTAACTCCCACCTCTTCCAGAGACTTCCTGTGTGACCTTGGGCAAGTCACTTAGTCTCTCTGTGCCTCAGTTCCCTGTCTGTAAAATGGTGATAAAGCCCTTTCTTACCTCACAGATGCATTTGTGGGGATAAATGCATTAAAGATTGGGAGCTGCACAGATACTACAGTAATGAGGCCCACATCAATACCTCAGCTTGATATCTAAGTAAGTGTGGATGGGATGGTTTGGGACTCAGTCAAGAGAGAGCCCATAGGTTGCCAGTTTGAATCCAGCTTGGGTAGGTAGGAATTTAGGTGGAGATTTTTCAAAGTGACCTAAGGGAGTCTCAATGGAGCTGGGTGCCTTACACCCTTAGGCCCCACTGAAAATTCCAACCTTATAGTTCCCACCATCTGAAGTTTTATTCAGTCTCTAGTACAAAATGAGTAGTTTGGCTCCCACTTATCTGCTGGGAACTGGACTATCCACATCATGCAAATCACCACCACCACAGACAATTCTAATTAACCCCCTTGTTGCCAGTCTTAGCAGAGATCAAGAACTGATTGGACCATCGCGCATGAACCCAAAATTTGAGATGTTTGCATTGTTTTGATTTGGAAAAAGTGGCTTTATTTCCCAACAGGAATTTGTAATCCAGTTTTTCTGAGGAAATTCAACCTGTTAAAAATTTGAAATTTCAAATCAAACCATGCAAAATTACCAGTGATTGCACATTTCTGTGCAAAATCTGCCTTTTCCCCCCTAAATTGCTACCCACAAAAATATTTGTACAGCCTGAATTTTCATTGTCAGCTGATTTTGGACAGGAGCGGAAATAGTTTCACTACAGCAAATTCAGTCTCCAAATTGTGTATTTTTCAAATTGTATCTTCAGACTACTTGACAAACTTGTCTATTTTCCCCCTTCCCAACTTTCCCTATGTAGGACCCCTGCTTAAGCTCTACCTTCATTATTTGTATTTGCAAGAGTTCCCAGAGGGCTCTGAGTTCTCAATGTGTAAAAATCCTGAAACTCAAATACTGCAATGATTTGCCCTGTGTGGGGCAGATACTCAGCTGCTGATATAAATGACGATAGCACCACTGAAATCAATGGTGCTGTGACAACTTCTCCCAGCTGAGGATCTGTCCCTGAGTCTTTGGAAGAGTTGAGAATAGAACCTACATCCATAAGAAACTTAATCAGCACTTAGAGTTTTGGTGAGACAATAAGAATCAAGCTCCCTCCCCCACAGATGTATCAGCTCTGGAGAGCTAATGGAAATTAAGGATGTAATTGGTTATCAGCTATAATTCAGAGCCGCATGAGAAAGGGATGATCCCCAGCCTTTGCTCTAGGCACAAGAGGAATAGTGCTCTTTCCACTAAGGGTACATCTACACAGTCTGCGGAAGCAAGACTTCCAAGTGCAGGTCAACATACCTGGCCTTGTGCTAATACTATAACAACAGCTGTGTAGACAGTGCGTGAAATTGAAGCACAGGCTGGCACTTGGTCTCTGACTCCCACCCCCATCCCTACACTTGAAAGCCAGAGCCACATGTACACAGCTATTTTTAGTTTGGTAGTGCAAGTCTGAGTCTGCTGTGGGCTGTGTAGATGTACCTTAGGTGACTATGAGGGACTAAACTCCTATTTCTCCACAGATCAGTTGCATTTTTAAATGTTGTGATCAGATGGCAAATATGCCAAGGTGACACCTTCTCACTGAGCTGTCAGCATCACTTCCTCATGCGGCTCTGAATTATAGCTGATAACTAATTACATCCTTTTTTCCCACTAGCTCTCCAGAATTGATATATCTGTGAGAGAGGGAGCGGGATTCTTATTGCCTCACCAAAACTCTAAGTTCTGATTCAGTTTCTTCTAGATGATGGTGTAAGAGAATTAAATAGCCAAGATGGATTTTCAGATATTAGAGAAAATTTTCATCACTGGTGGTTAGAAAAACTATTTTAGGATTTGCAGACTGAGCAAATCTGGTGTGGAATCACTGAGGAGAAAAATGGAATGTAGTGATATCATTTTGTAGTCACTTTAATACCCTGGATCATACATTTTCAGTGTGAATCACTGACATTTGTGCTGATTCATTTTCCTCCAAAGCACTCCAACAGTAAATGTAACTGTTCCTCAGACTACATCTTGAGGGGTTTTTTTGTGTAGGTCTCTAATTTTCATCATAAGATTTCAGTTTTTCTAATTCCGTTATGTTCTAATTCCATAATTTTTCTAATTCCATTATGTTCCCCTCAGCACAGTGAGGAATGACAGAACCAGCCATGATGGGGGCAGCACCATATACAAAAAAGTGATTTTCCGAAGCTATGTGGATAGTACATTTACAACTCGGGAGCCTGAAGGGGAATATGAAGAACACCTGGGTATCCTGGGTCCTGTTATCAGGGCTGAGGTGGATGATGTCATCCAAGTAAGTCAAGGCTTCAGATATTTGGTGCATGAAGGTTTCTTACAAGGATCTGAAGGGGCTGAGCGAGAACTGGTTGAAAAATATCAGTCATTTTTGGTGGACCATCTTGCAAAATTTATTTTTCTCTCAACTTCCCATGCAAAAAAGCTTTATTTTTTAACACAAAACCAAAAAGTCGGAGGGGGGCGAAGGGAGATTTTTCAAAAACTTCTTTTCGTTCTACAAAAAATTTGCTCTTTGAAAACTGAAAATTTTCCCCAACACTCAAGTGAAACAAGAATTTTTTACTGAAAAAAAATTTTCAATGAAAAACCTGAAACAAAAATGAAAATGTTTACATTTTTCTGAAAAGTCATTTTTAGTCTTAAAAATATTTTGATGTAACAATGTTGAGCAGTTCTAGTGTAAATGTAACTCACTGGTCAGTATGTGTTACAGTCCCCCCTCTGAGCCAATTCTCAGAGGATCGGAGTTGTCACAGTCCCCCCACACTCTCAGCCAGCTACGGTAGCCACTCATGCTTTCAGTTCTGGAGGTCCTCACGTCAATCCCGGCATGGTGGCCAAGATGCCGGCCATCACATAAATGCTAAGGATGACGTGGAAGCAATAAAAATAATAAATATAATAAAAGGGATTATATCTAGTAGTAACGGGAATATTACAAAAAGGCACATTTCCTGTGAATGAGATCTTTGAGGCGGTGGAATAATCTTCCCCAACACTCCCCCCTTAAGGGACCGATACTAGTTAAAATGCCGGGGTCTCCAGGCTTCAAACGATGCAGCTCCTGCCGTGATGCCATGCCCGTTTCAGATGGACACTCTTTATGTGAACGCTGCCTGAGTGAGGGGCATATTTCCTAGAAATAGTCCCACTGCAGCAACCTGAAAGCCAGAACCCAGCGGGACAGGGATCTCAGGCTTAAAATGATCTTGATGGAGAAGTCCCTCCAGCCTGAGGAGGACAAGCAAACAGTCTCTTTGGGTGCTCCTCAGGATGGAAAAGGAGACCTACCCGCTGAAAAACCAAAAAAAATGGGCTCAAATGTCTCCACAGAGAGGTCTGCGAAAACAGAGGCGGTCTCCTGCCAGGACGCTGCCTCCAATGCTATGTTCCTTTTGGGTGAGCACCTATAATGCTCCAGGCACCTCTGGCACTGCCGAGGTCTGAGCGAGAGAAACGGAGTTGAGGCACTGACAAAAATGTGCCTCTTCCATAGCACCGAGCTCACCAGTACAGGACTTGCCACCAAGTGTCTCAGGCACCATGCCTGCACCAACAAATCAGTTGGTGCTGACCTCCATGGATGTACCCTCCTATGGCTTTCCCAATGCAGTGGGCGCATTGGGAACCCTGGAGTGCATATAGGGGTCAGCGTTCTAGACCGTCCACAGCACATAGATGTGAACTGTGCTCTAACCCAGGATCTCCCACACCACAATCCTTGGAGACACAGGAAGGGGGAGAGGACACAGAGCCGGGCACAGATCAAGATACATCTCCTGTGAGCAATTCATCTTTCTCCGCAGATGAGGTGATTATTATCCCACCGTCACTCGGAGGATGACTTTAAACAGTTTCAAGAGCTGTTTGAGAGGGTCGCGCAAAGCCAAGACATCCTGCTAGAGGAGAAAAAGATAAATGAGCACAAGCTGGTACAAATAATGCACCCGCATCTACCTCCAAAATTGCCCTTCCCATCAACAAGGCCCTCTTGGATCCTACAGAGACAGGCTGGCAGACACCTGCCTCTATTCCACCCACCTGCAAAAGAGTAGATAGACAATATTATGTACCATCATGGGGGCAGACTTTCAATTTGTGCATCCACCTCTCAACTCCGTAGTTGTCGAGACAGTAAATCACCATAACAAACAGCCACAATTCAAGGTTACACCGCATGACAAAGAACACAAAAGACTCGACTTGTTCGGACGCAAGGTATATTCCTCTGGTGCCCTTCAGTTTCAGGTGGCCAATTATTCTGCACTACTGGCCAAATACGACTACAACAACTATGGGAAACTTACCCAGCTCATCTCTGAGCTACCAGAGGAAAAACACACAATTCCAGGCCATGGTCACCAAGGGCAAGCTCAGATGCAAAACAGCCCTTCAGGCAGCATTAGACACAGTAGACACCGCAGCCAGAATGACAGCCACAGCCGCAATAATGCACCAAGCCTCATGGCTTCCAGCCTCGGGGATATGAAAAGAACTCCAGACAAAAGTAGAGGACTTACCTTTCAACCGGGAACAACTCTTCTCTCAGAAGACAGACAAGGTTCTTCATTCAATGAAGGACACTTGGGCCACGCTCCGCACTTTGGGGATTTACAGCCCCCCTGCAAAGAGAAGGAGAGACCAACCATTTCAGAGACCTAGAGACTCCTCAAACAGGCAACAACACCAGCGTCAACGATCACAACACTGGTGACCAACTCAATCTCAGGCGCCGACTTCTCTGGCAGCACCTCCAAAACCGCAATTTTGAAAAGTTGGTTGAGGGTCTGAACGACCTCCCTCATGAAACAGCACGTCTGACCCATCCCCAATTTTTGGCCATTGGCTCCAGCTCTTTTACCACATCTGGGCCACCATAACATCAGACCAATGGGTGTTGGAAGTTATCAAGTCAGGATATACTATTCCCTTTACCTCCTGCCCACCTACCCTACTCCCTTCCCTGTCCCTTTTCAGGGACCCTTCTCACAAGCACCTACTACAACAAAAAGTCAATCATCTTCTACAACTAGGTGCCATGGAACAAGTACCACTACAATTCAGAGGGAAGGGATTCTACTCCCATTACTTCCTGACTCAGAGCGGAGGATGAAGACCCATCCTGGATCTACAGAAGCTCAGCAACTTTGTCAGATCCCAAAAATTCAAGATGGTCACATTGGGTACGATACTCCCAGCGCTGCCTCAGTGGGACTGGTTTTCAGCCCTCGACCTCCAAGATGCTTATTTCCATATCACCATTCATCCTGCCCACAGGAAATGTCTACGATGCATGGTAGACGAGAACACTTCCAATACGGAATACTACTGTTTGGCCTATCCACAACACCAAGAGTCTTCTCCAAAACTCTAGTGGTGGTAACGACTCATCTGCGCAAACAGGGGATAATGATTTTTCCCTACCTGGACGATTGCCTTCTCAAAGGCCCAACTCTACAAGACACAATGGATGCAGTCCGGTCCACTATCACACTATTCCGGAATCTGGGTCTACAAATAAATGAACGGAAATAACCATAAACCAGGTCGAACAACTAGACTTTATCGGGACACACCTCGACGCCATAGAAGCCAAGGAGTCATTACCCCTTACCAGCTTCACAAATCTCACAAACCTCATGTAAGAGGTACAAGTCAGCCCTCAAGTTCAGGCTCACACTGTCCTACAATTACTAGGACACATGGCAGCCACGACATTCATGGTACGACATGTAAGACTGTATATGCGAAGTCTACAAGGTTGGCTAAGCATGGTATACGTACCAACCAAACACAACCTACACAAATGGCTCACAGTTCCAGCAAATGTCCTCAACTCATTACAATGCTGGACAAGGCCACAAAATATCTGTATGGGTATCCGTTTTCAACAGAAACCCCCAACAACAGTGATCACCACAGATGCCTCACTGATAGGCCTGGGTGCTCACAAGAGTCAACACATGATACAAGGCAAATGGTCTCCGGGAGAGACTCCCACTGCACATCAATTTGCTAGAGCTACGAGCAGTCAGCAACACCTGCAGACACTTCCTACCTCATATATAGAATAAATCCATTTGAATTATGACCAACAATATCATCTGCATGTTCTACATCAACAGGCAAGGAAGAGCTCGCTCACATTCCCTATGCACAGAACCCATGAGACTTTGGAATTGGTGCATACAACACAATGTAAACATCTCAGCATGTTACCTGCCAGGCTGTCAGAATGTGACAGCAGACATGCTCAGCAGCTATTTCTCACAGAATCACGAATGGGAGATGAATGGAGAGGTCCTGAGTTGAATCTTCAAATGGTGGGGCACTCCCACCATTGATCTGTTTGCATTCCCAATGAATCGCAAAAGCACAATGTTCTGCTCAAGAGCAGGACTGAGACTACGGTCATTAGGGGATGCCTTCCTCATCAGACGGGAGGCACAACTCATGTATGTGTTTCCACCGATACCAGAGATCTCACATGTGATACACAAGATCCGAGCAGACAGGGCCAAAGTTATCCTTACAGTCCTGATGTGGCCCAGGCAGCCATGGTATCCTTACCTGTTATGCATGGTGATATACGCCCCACGAGCTCTCCCTCGCCGGTCAGATCTGCTGTCTCAACACAATGGTCGCACTCTCCACCCAAATCTGGAGATATTCCACCTACAGGCATGACTCCTGAATGATTCCACCATGACAAAATAATGTGCTCAGAACAAGTCAAACGTGTTATTAAACAGCAGGAAACTGACTATGAGAAACACATACCTTCAAAAATAGAAGAGGTTCTCCACCTGGTGTCAAGGAAGACACTTGATGACCGATTCAGCTGCACCACCATTCATCTTAGAATACCTACTGGAGCTGAAAAGCACTGTCTTAACGATGAGCTCGATCAGAGTCCATCTTGCTGCCATTTAGCATTCCACCGAGAGATCGATGGAACTTTGACTTTCGCACACCCAAATACAAAACGCTTCCTCAAGGGTCTCAGAAATGTTTACCCAGATATGCGATGACCTACACCAACATGAGACCTCAACCTGGTACTGAAATGCCTCACTGGACCACCATTCAAACCATTAGCCACCTGCTCATTATCTCTAACTTCTTTGACCAGGCTCTCTAGTACACAAAGGGAACAGATGAGCGACATAAAAATCAGGAGCAAGAAAAGGCGAAGACAAAAGCCAACCCTAATCTTGCAACTCCATCCTCAGAGTGAGGGAGAAAAGACAAGCTCCTTGCCCTGGCAGTCCGCCTCTGGGGTGAGGAGATGCATACTAGAGAAACTCCAATTGACATCAGTGGGAATTACATACTCTGGGATCTCGTATTACTGTAGAAATAGCTTGTGCCCCGTCTAACACAGCCAGCCAAGGGTGTAGGAAAGAATGAAGATTCCCTGTCCCCCTTGTGAAACCCACTGTAGGCCTGCCTGGAAGTGGGGTTCTCCCAGGAATGCAGGGGCTGCTCCCAACTTGCTCCCTCTTGGGAACAATGCTGGAAAGGGGGCAGGGAGTAGCCAGAGCCATTACCCTGCTTCCCACATACTACTAGCTGTGCACAGTCGAGTTTGCTGCACCCCGTAAAGATGTGTCAGGAGTTACACTCCCCACCTCCAACCAGGCACTATCTAGCCCATAATCAGTAGACAAATCTGAATCCTGTATTTGTACTTTACACAATTCATGGGTGTTTTATGCCTGGGGTTTTGGTTTAGGCCCAAGTCTGCTAATCAAGAATCTGCCTGTATTTATTTTCTAGGTTCATTTTAAAAATCTGGCATCCAGACCATATTCCCTCCATTCCCATGGGCTTTTGTATGAGAAATCCTCTGAGGGAAGCAGTTATGAAGATGAGTCTCCAGGCTGGTTCAAAAAGGATGATGCAGTTCAGCCAAATGACACCTATACCTATGTATGGTTTGCAACCAAGCGGTCTGGACCTGTGCAACCTGGAGCAGCCTGTAGGTCCTGGGCCTATTACTCCGGTGTAAACCCGGTAAGGAAATCTAAGCAGAAGGGTGCTGGAGTCTGTTGGATAACGGCTACTATATCTTGTTGCTGAAATACTGGCTTCACAGCACTTTGCATTGCTTTCTATTCTTTTGGGCCTGATTCACCACTCTCTTGCTTCTCATCTAATCATTTATGCCGATGCAAAGTGAATATAAATTGCTGCCACTGGCATGAGTGGGTGGAAAATTCTGATTTGATAGCATTTCATAGCCGCTTTGTATAGAGTTCAGTAACTACACAAGGCAATGGGGAATCAGGTCCTTTATCCCAAATGTAGGGACTGATCCAAAGTCTTTCTGTTGAGTTCAGTAGACTTTTGGATCAGGCTCTTAGTTAGGAATATAGCATCGCTGAGAGATTCTCCCAGCCCCCATGTTTGCAATGTGATGTGCAAATACACCTTGGATCTGGGTTCCTCATCTGTAAAATGGGACCTTTACCCAACCTTTATTCATTAATTAAGTCTTACTTCTGTAGGTAATAGCCACCCATCTCAAAAAGGATATTGCAGAACTAGACAGGGATCAGAGACTGGCACCATAAATTTAGGGGCATTTAAAAAACGTGAAAAAAATCTGGCACTGGCCACTGTTGGAGTCAGGATGGTGAACTGGATGGGCCTCATGTCTGATTCGGTCTGGCAATTCCTGTGCACCAATGTTAACACTTTTAAAGAAAAATCCTCAAAGGAAAGCCCCGGTGAATGTGCAAATTGTTATTAATGAAGTATTTGGGGAAACCCTAACTTTTACTTGTAATTTGTATTTATTGCCTTCCAGGAAAAAGATATTCACTCAGGCTTGATTGGTCCAATCTTGATCTGTCGAAAGGGAACCCTCAGTACAAGTAACAGGCCAGTAGATACCCAAGAGTTTGTCCTGCTTTTTATGGTCTTTGATGAAGAGAAAAGCTGGTACTTTGATAAGAATTCCAAAGGGACTTACACTGAGAAGACCTCAGCAGTGCAAAAATACCACAAATTCCATGGTACTAATGTTTTCCCTTTGTCAGTTATCCATGTTGGGAGGGAAGAGGGAGGAATTAAAAAGACCTCAACCCAGCTTCTTTTGGTGCACTTGCAACTTTGCACGCACACATCATTTGCATTCACTTATTTTTTTTTACACTATTCCTTGTGCATATAAAAATTGAATATGCATATAGACTAGTGCTGGTTGGAAAATTTTGACAAAAACAGAAAAAATGTTTTTGTTAAAATTTTCCACAGAAAATTTTAACTTTTTGCCAAAAAAATTGAAGTTTTCAGGTTTTGGACAGGTTTCAGAGTAGCAGCCGTGTTAGTCTGTATTCGCAAAAAGAAAAGGAGTACTTGTGGCACCTTAGAGACTAATAAATTTTTTAGAGCATAAGCTTTTGTGAGCTACAGCTCACTTAAGTGAGCTGTAGCTCACAAAAGCTTATGCTCTAATAAATTTGTTAGTCTCTAAGGTGCCACAAGTACTCCTTTTCTTTTTAGGTTTTAGACAGGAAGTTTTCAGTTCTGGGCTGAAAACCATAAACTCCCTGGTTCTTCAGTTTTTCAACACAAGATGACGTTTTCCATGGAAAACAGGACCTTTCTGTGAGAATTTCATTTTTTAAAAAAAATTTCCATTAAAAAGCAGTTTCAAGAGAATTTTCAGCCGGGCCTAGCACAGGAGAGCTTTTTTGGCAGGAGAGCTGGTAGGAAAATTTCAACTGAAACAGTTTTCAATGTAATTAAAAATGGTGATCTGATTACCCCCAAAAAGTTGCAAAATTGCATCAGTTTTAATTACATTTCCCACAAAAATACATTCTTGTGTTTCAGAAAAATTTTGAAATTCCCCATGAAACAGAACATTCTGATTTCAGTCAGCTCTAATTGGCACAGATGGGAGTTTGTGCATAGAGGGTGGATTTTCAGACATGCTTGGCACCCACAATAGAATCTGGCTCTTCAGAAGAGTTCAGTTCCCACTTAGGTACCAAAAGAAGTGTCCAATTATTCCAAAGAGCTCAGGATCCAGCAGCTCCCCGCATTCACAACAATGAGAAGAGTTGGGTGCTGCACACTTTTGAAAATCTGATCACTTCATTTAGGTGCCTAAATGGGAGACCTCTTTTGGAAACTTGGCCAGTAAATACTATTATTCATGTGAATAAGTGACCGTGTGTAAAAATGGAAGCCACGTTTTTAAAGTGTGGCCAGATCTGTAGACATTAATAGAGTCTGTCTCATTATATTCAAGCCCCCTGTATTCTACAGAAAGCTGTGCTTAAATCCTGTGGCCTGGTCTCTGCGTTCTTTGGCATTCAGATGCAGCAGGCTGTGAATTCTGTGGCACTTCCATTTAAATTTGAAAAATGGAGTTTTTCTGAATGTAATATGATAATGAATATTGCCATCCACACAGTAACCTCTGTTAGTTTATTTTAATATTAAATCCCCCAACTGAGGAGATGAGAGGCAGTTTGGGATTGGAATAAGCACATTTGCTGGATGTTTCCATTAAAATGATCAGTAGTGAAATTGTTACCAAAGTTGACATTTAAATCATCACCTTTACATGTCAGAATCAATGCACTATTCAGATGAAGTGGATAGTTCACACCTCTCAGAGCCATTGCTTTAGGCTGTCTGCAGTTTCAGGCAGACATTTGGGTATTGCTTATCACTTGATTCTTATTTTCTAGACCTTTTTTTTTCCACTGCTAGCAGGGACCCTGCAGGTTTTTCCCTTAAAATTTTCAGAGCTGCAACACCCACTTGATAATGACCCTTTAAGAGGAATCAACTTAATTTAGGCCCCCTAATATAGGCTTTATGGGGTTAGTTTGGCTCACAAACCTAACATGAATCAAGCTGTCGTCATGTTTGACTCATTCAAAGAGATACATTTCAACACTGTCTATCTTTAACTGTTCAAGAGTTTCTGGGGCTTTTGTTAATTTTGTTTCTACCAGGAAGGTAGAAAGCATTCTCGCTTATTTGAATGACCATCAACTACACTTGCAATGACATTTTAATTCATTAACTGAGAATGTCATTATTATATGTTGACACTAGAGATTGGCATGGACCAGAACACCAGATATGAAACTCTATAGGCTTTGGGGACATTTGGATCTAGATCCAATCTGTATCCTCTGGTCCAACTCTAGTTGACATCTTTATTGTCTCTCAGCTGGAATGTGTTTGTAGTTTCTTTTATCCTTTGTAATATTTTCCTTTTCAGCCATTAATGGGATCATATATCACTTGCAAGGACTGAGGATGTATAAAGATGAACTGGTCCGGTGGCACTTGTTGAATATGGGCGGGTCAGAAGATATTCACGTGGTTCACTTTCATGGTCAGACCTTCACAGAAGTCTCTGGGCATCAGCTTGGTGTCTACCCTCTCCTTCCAGGTACATATCAGCTCAGTGTCTTCTCATTTCTACTCATAATTATGAGGTTAAACCCTACAGTTGGTAATGTTGGAGTGACTCTACTAAAATTCAGTGTCATTAGACCAGCAGAGGCAGAAATTGGCTTGGGCCCATTAAGATAGCGATGATCTAGTCTTGTGTTTCAAGGTGCTAACTGTTCATTTCCTGTGAGGTCGGAAAGGACTTCCCCAACCCCAGCATCATCTACCTCAGGGGTTCTCAAACCCCACAGGGCGTCGCGAAGTTATTACCTGGGGGTTGTGAGCTGTCAGTCTCCACCCCAAACCCAACTTTGCCTCCTGCATTTATAATGATGTTAAATATATTAAAAAGTGTTTTTAATTTATAAGGAGGGTCGCACTCAGAGGCTTGCTATGTGAAAGGGGTCACCAGTGCAAAAGTTTCAGAACCACTGATCAACCTCATTGAGGTGGGACTGGAGTGGAGGCTGCCCTCCTCTGAAATGTAAGTTACTGGGCAAGGTTGGAGATGGGATCTGGAGTGCATGGACTGATGTCCTGATCAGGCATAGCAGGTTTGTATAGGGGAGATAGAGGTGGGAGGCAGTCTGCCGCTGACCTGTTGTGTGAACATGGGTAAGTTCCTTCCCTGCTCTGTCCCTCAGTTTCCCCTGTTTGCAAAATAAGTACAATAATGCTGATTTCCATTTGTAAAGTGCTTGGAGACTTGTGGCTAGAGAGCTTAATATTCATACTGAAAAGAAAGAGCCCATGAATAACTAGTTAATGATCACAATAGAGCTCTTTTTTTGTTGCCATCAAAATGCTTTTCATACAATCCCAAATGACACTGCCATAACCAAACTAGGCAAATTACTGTAAGGTGGGTGCACAACAGGTTGAAAGACGGTACTCAAAGAGTAGTTATTGATGGTTCACTGTCAAACTGGGAGGGCTTATCCAGTAGAATCCATCTGGGTTCAGTCCTGGGTCCAGACCTAGTCAATATTTTCATTAATGACATGGATAACGGAGTACTTGTAAAATTTGCAGGTGGTACCAAGGTGGGAGGGGGGACAGGATTAGAATTCAAAACAACTTTAACAAATTGGAGAATTGGTCTGAAATCAATAGGATGAAATTCAATAAAGACAAGTGCAAAGTACTTCACTTCGGAAGGAAAAATGAAATGCACAGCTACAAAATGGGGAATAACTGGCTAGGTGGTAGTACTGCTGAAAAGGATCTGTGGGTTATAGTGGATCACAACTTTAAAATGAGTCAACAATGTGATGCAGTTGTGAAAAAGGCTGTTCTGGGCCAAGGTGCTCGAAGTACCACAGGCCTGGCAGGAGTACTCTGAGAAAAACGAGGCTTACACACAGCTGTGAGTTATTGGCTTTACTGAAGTTTAGTGACCCACCCGCAACGGGGACTCCAAGCGTTGCAGTCACGGAGGCAGAGAACCCAGCACACCGGAGCTTTGCCTGCGACGGAGTCCAACGGAGGGGCAGACAGTCAGCGTTAATAAGCACTACACAAAAACAGCTCATGAATATAGAATTAGGTACTTCCCAAAGAGGTGGGCTTTTCGCTAACTGGCGAAGAGCCATGCAAAGCAGCTAGGTCTTTCAATAACTATCTATATCCCACAATAACAAAGCAGCTGTGTCCTTCGGCTCGAGAAAGCAGAAATTCCCTAGCTAGGCCATAACAGTCTTCCGCAGTCCCTTAAAAAGGCTTAATATCATTCTGGGGTCTATTGACAGGAGTGTTGTATGTAAGACCTGGGAATTAATTGTCCTGCTCTACTTGGCACTGGTGAGGCCTCAGCTGGAGTACTGTGTCCAACTCTGGGCACCATAGGTGCAGAATCTGTGGGTGCTCCAGGGCCAGAGTATCCACGGAGAAAAATTAGCGGGTGCTTAGCACACACCGGCAGCTAAGCTCTACTGCCGCCTGCTGCTGGCCCTTGCCGATCGACTCCTACCCCTCCCTCCCAGGGCCTCCTGCACGCTGCAGAACAGCTGTGTAGGAGGTGCTGGGAGGGGGAGGAGCGGGAATGGGGCACGCTCGGGGAGGGGTCAGAAAGAGGCGGGGGTTGAGTGGGGGTTGGAAGAGGCAGGGCGAGGATGGAGGCGGGGCCTGGGGCTGAGCAGGGGTTGAGCATCCCTGGGGAAAATTAGATGCCGGCACCTATGCTGGGCACACACTTTAGGAAAGATGTGGACAAAATGGAGACGGTCCCAAGGAGACCAACAAAAATGATTAAAAGGGTTAGCAAACCTGATTTATGAAGAATGGTTAAATAAACTGGACATGTTTAATCTTGAGAAGAGAAACGTGAAGGGGTGACCTGCTAACAGTCTTCCAGTATGTTAAGAGCTGTTATAAAGAAGACGGTGACCAGTTGTTCTTCTCTTCAGTGGAGAACAACTGGTCACCATCCTCTTTATAACAGCTCTTAACATACTGGAAGACTGTTAGCAGGTCGCCTCTTCACGTTGAAGGACCTACAAGAAGTAATGGGCCTAATCTGCAGCCAGGGAGATTTAGGTTAGACAATAGGAAGAACTTTCTAACTCTAAGGGTAGTTGAGCTTTGAAATAGGCTTCCAAGAGAGTATGTGGAATCCCCACCACTGGAGGTTTTGAAGAACGTGTCAGGATGGTGGGAGCAGCATACGGCTGTGACTCGGGGAGAATTCCCTTCTAGTGCATGCTCTCTTGTGGCTCCTTGACAACCCTTACACACTGCCAGAGCCATGGCTGGAGCACGGGGCCAGCATCAACCCCTCAGAGTTACTGTTACCACAGCAAGAATCAGTGTAAAAGGTTAGGTCATTCACTACATGATCACACAGCACATACTGTGTATGCGGTATTGTACAAAATATGTGCCTGCATCCAAGGTTATGTGAAAAGGTAAATTTTAAAGCGGTGAAGCTTGGATTCAGATCTGAACTTTTGATTCCCGCATGTCTCTAATTAGAACCTGTTTATTAAAAGGAGAATGTTAGCGGATCTACTACGCTTTCCAATAGATGCAGGATATTGGACTCTCACTTTGCCAAGCCACCAGAAATGGGCAGGATAGATTGGCTGACACAGAACAGTGAGGCTGGATAAACCAGGGCCTATCTCCTGCTAACCTTTCAGTAGATGAGCTGTGATTTGTTTCTCTCCTCTCTCTTTTAAAGGCTCATTTCGAACTATTGAAATGACACCACCAAAAGCTGGCATGTGGCTTTTAGACACCGAAGTGGGGGAATATCAGCAAGCTGGAATGCAGGCTTCCTTTATCGTTGTAGAGAAAGGTACTGAATCTAATCATGATCATTCTTTTTTTTTTTTTTTTCTTTCTTTAACAGTGATAGTCCCATATGTGCCCTATGGGAGTTAGCACAAAGGGTGACCTCCTCAGAAAGGCCCAGCCAGCTCCTCAAACATGACTGTGAATGACCCTCTTTTTCCTGATAAGTTATGGAATGCAGCTCATCAGTAATCAAACATGTTTGTGTTCTCTCTAGAGTGCAAGTTACCAATGGGCCTAATGAATGGACTTATACTTGATTCAGAGATCAGTGCTTCTCATCACATAAGTGAGTTTAAACACATTATTTAAGAAGGTCAGACATGGTCTTCAGTAATATGACTTGGCACCAGGCAGTGCAACTGTAGATTTTCTCTGCGTCTCTGTGTTTCACGTATGCTACTGTCTTCTGGCATCATTTCAGGAATTAACAGGCTGTCAGACTTCAGAAAGCTCTCTGGTTCTGCAGGCCCAGAGTCGGAGGAGGACTGAGCAGCCCAAGGCCATGTGTACGCAGCAGCGCGTGGCTGGCATAGCTATGCCAGAAAAGCACCCTAGTGGACATGCAGCCTAGGCTGGCAGAAGGAGTTCTGATGCGATAACTACATTGCCTCCCTGAACAGCATTAGCTATACCAACAGAAGATCGGGGGGCAGGGAGGAGGTTGCCAGCATAATTATGTCAGATAGGAGGTGTGATTTCCCCCGCCAACCCACTTCTCACCAGCAGAACTATGCTGGCAAAACTTAAGTGTGTAGACCAGGCCCATATCACTGTAGTCTTCTGACAGTGAGACAGGCTTTTCTGCTCCTCCTGTTTTACTTGCTGGCTAATGTACAGGGCAGGGTTGTCAGGAGACATGGGTTCTATTCCTGTCTCTGCCACTGGCCTGCCGGGTGGCCTTGGACAATCACTTCTCCCCCAGTGCCTCAGTTTCTCCAGCTGTAAAATGGCATTGAGAATTCATTGCTATTTTTAAGGGAAATGAGATGTAGAAGTGCAGTGTACAAATATTATCAGGGAGTAAAAGGCTGCAAAATGACATTCCAAGCAATGTTGGGGTCTTTGATTTCTCACAGTTATTCCATCCCGAAGGTGAGCTTTTGATGGAGAGTTTGGTAACATTCCATATACCCATGCGTGGGTACTTTTTTTCAGATGCTATTTCCTCCCTGCGATTAGAAACAAATGGCTTATTTTGGAGACTTCAAACTTCCTGTGGATTTAGCCCTCTATGAGGGATGGATGCCTCTGAAGGCATTTGCTTCAGAAGTAATCAAGTCACACACAATTGAGACTTATCTATCAGACAAGAGAAACAACTGATTTTTAACACAGTGCCCTTCAGGAGGGGTTGCTTTCCACAGTGGACGTAGAACATGGTTTGACTCTGCCTCCACCGCTAGTAACCAAACTCTGTTTAGCTCTGACTGCTGCATGTTTTAACTTGACTCCAACTCCTAATGCTGACAAAGCCAAAGGAAGTAGGATGTTAAATAAAAGGGTGCCACGGGAGGCAGTGTTTCCTAATGGTTAGAGCACAGGACTGGGGCTCAGGAGACCTGGATTTTATTTTAGTTCTGCCACTGGTCTGCTGGGTGACGTTGGGGAAATTACTTCACTGCTCTGTGCCTCCGTTTTCCTCATCTGTAAAATGGGAATAATGATACTGATCCCTTTTATAAAGTGCTTTGAAAGCTGCTGATGAAAAGTGCTAGATAAGAGCTAGGTATTATATTATTTTTAAAGCCACTTTTCTGACTATAATGTTTTCAAAGATACAATCAATTTTTATTTGCTGATAACATCCAATGTCTCTGAAGCTTTTGTCAGCTTTACAGCTTATCAGGTATTTGTACTGGGGTCTCTTTCTTCAGGACAAACCAAAAAAAAACTGAAATATGCACATGGTGGCTTTCTAGTTTTCCTTGAGTTATATCTTTTATCCTTGTTCCTTTTTTCCATCTAGGCTACTGGGAACCTAAATTAGCTAGATTAAACAACGCTGGAAAATATAATGCTTGGAGCACTGACATGGAGCAAGGTGAATTTCCATGGATCCAGGTATGGTTGGTATCATACATACTTGCCCACTGTGAGGTCCAGACAGGTTAGCTGATGCCTGCAGCTACACCACCACACATATGCTGGGTGTATTTTGGGTGTCGTGTGTTAAACAAGGCCAAACTATAACTAGACCTTCCCAAAGAGGCTGCCAAGGAAAACTCAGGTGTTGCAGGAAGTGGTACTGGTGATTCAGTAGGATGGACGGTCCTCTTCAAATGAGTGCTGAGCCACTGCCCCAGTATTGTGTCAGGGTCGTGACCTCTTGTCGGAGGGAATTGCGGGGAAGTTTGCCCTGCCGCTGCCCAGGGTATAATCATACTGTAGATAAACAGTCTGTCCTTTTGCTGTCCCCTTCTCTCAATATGTATATGTATTCACCCCTTGCTGAGTGACTAGCTAATCCTCCAGGCTAGTCATGGGTTAGACATCTGCTTTCCACTTCACTACACAAACTGTTACATGGTGTGGGGGGGGAGGGGGGCGGTTAACGAATTACAAGTTGTTTTGTACTTTAAGCTCTTCCTGTTCAGATTCTAGTGGCTTTCCAGAAACCCCAGAACAAGTGGCCAGGTTCTTGGAAAAGCTCAGCGACGTGTTAGACCCCTAAAGACTTGGCCAGATATTCAAGAGTGGAGACTCCTGGGTGTGGAGTACTTCTGAGTATCCGGTCACTTCATTTAGGTGCCTAACAGGTAGCTGAGCTGTTTTGAAAATCAGGCCCACACTGAGTATTTCCTTAGAACTGGCTGTAGCACTAGAAGATTTTGCAGAAATTGCCTGTTTGTTGTGGTATCTGCTCTCTGTAGCTTGACAGACAGTATGTCCTGCATGTCACTGCAGCTCATGCTCTAAACGGGACATGAGTGATCCTTAGGCAGCTGCTTTACCAGGTGTGGCAAATGGGATCCTCCCAGACTCCTTGCTTACCCAGTCAGAGCTGTGCTAAGCCTATCTCCTCTAAAAAAATTGCCTCTTTGCTCATCTTACTGGATCAAAGAGAAACTTTCAATCAGCAGCTGCAGGTTATTATGGATTTTCAATTAAAACTGCTGCTAAGGAGGAACTTGGACAGCTCATGAGATAGATAACAGGATGTGCAGGCTTTCTCTGCGACCTCACTTGTCTGAATCCAGCCTGGTTTTGCTGGAGCCAGAAAATCACAGCAGTATGAGATTTGATCAGAGACCTGTGTATGAGCTGATGTTCTCAGTCCACATCACAAACCCACCCCTTCTCCCACCAAAACTGGTGCTAACTGGCCCCCTTGCTGAGAGTCTCAGAAGAGAGACCAAGGACTGGATGGGCCATGGAGACTGAACACCCCTCTGAACCCTGGGGATGGCACCTGCAGCTCTGGGCAGAGGCCTGTTGGTGGGCTAGCGTGGAGGAAGCTTGCATGGTCACTGCCCATGTTGGGTGGATAAATAGAAGACTTCACTCTCCCCCGAGCTATCAGTCCAACACCTTTCCTCTCCTCTTTCTTCCCCCCAACACATTTGAAGTGATTATAGTCAACATAATTATTTATTAAAAATACACAAAAACAGTCTAGCAGCTGTAAAGGAGTTAATGGCACTCATGTGACTTACTCAGTGGAAACCAGGGTCTGTGATTACAGATGCCTTCCAAATCCCTCTGAAATCCATGAAAAGAATTGCTTTTCTTTTGTAAGGGAAGAAAACTTGGAGAGAGAAATAATCCGTTTGTGCTTGATGAAGTGGGGCTGAAAACTTACTTTAAACTAATTGTGGGGTTTTTTTCTTCTGATCCGCTACAGAAAGAGCATCTTTCTTTCCCTGCACAGCTTCACTAGTAAACAACATCACTGACCTTTTCACTGTCTGCATCAGAAGGCCTAAGGGGGGAGAAAGGGTCTTCTGGTGAAGGCACTCACTCCCGGGAATCAGGAGACCTTGGCTCTGCTACATGATCACTGTGTGACCTTGTGCAAAAACTTTCAAATGTTGGTTTTTTTGGAGGGTGCTTCTGTGCCCAACTTGAGACACCAGGTTCTAATTTTTCAGAGGTGCTGAGCACTCATGGCCTCTGATGGCTTCAGCTGGAGTTGTGGGGGCTCAACATCCCCCAAAAACAAGCCCTGGTTATCTCAGGCTGGATGCTCAAAACCAGAGGCTGCAATGTATGCCTTACTCATTCTGTGCCTCATTAATGGAAATAGTAACACTCCACTGCTTCGCCCAGAGACGCTGCGAGGATGGATTCATTAATGTTTGTCAGGTACCCAGATACTGTGGTGGTGGGCACCCCAAAAATGCCTACAAATAAATACACACATCAATAAAATAGGTTAGGACACAACTCCTCATTTGGACTCTTGCGCCAGCGCTTAGACACCCCGTTACCCATCTTGGACATGGAAGTGCCATTCTGAGTGCCTAAATGCAGGCCTGGGCACCATGCCCTAGGTGCCAGAGGATGAAATCAGGTTCATGGTGCAGCTTTTCTTACAGTTGTGTATCTTGCTCTTCTACAGGTGGACTTGCAAAGGGAAGTTCTGGTCACAGGGATACAGACGCAGGGAGCCTCGCAGTGGATGAACTCCTTGTATGTCAAAGAGTTCTTTATGACTTACAGCAAGGACAAACGGAAGTGGATCACCTTCATAGGAAACAGCACTGGGAGACAGAAGGTCTGCCGGCTCATTAATCACCACAGCCTCCCTGGCTTTACGCAGCTCAGCAGAAAGTAACACACAGGCTGCCACCAGGGTCAGATTTGTAAAGGTATTTAGGCATATGAAGATGCAGATTGGAAAATCCCACTAATTCCAAAGGACCTAAGTGCCTAAAGGGCGTTTGGAAAACGGCACTAGATGCCTATCTGCATCGTGAGGCACCTAGATCCCTTTACTAGTCTGGCCTGGTGTTAATAACAAAGGAGAATACAGGATCGTAACAGGTTTCAGAGTAGCAGCCATGTTAATCTGTATTCCCCAAAAAGAAAAGGAGTACTTGTGGCACCTTAGAGACTAACAAATTTATTTGAGCATAAGCTTCCGTGAGCTACAGCTCACTTCATCGGATGCATTTGGTGGAAAATACAGTGGTGAGATTTATATACACACACAGAGAACATGAAACAATGGGCTTTATCATACACACTGTAAGGAGAGGTTTCAGAGTAGCAGCCGTTTTAGTCTGTATTCGCAAAAAGAAAAGGAGAGTGATCACTTAAGATGAGCTATTACCAGCAGGAAGGAGGGGGGGAAGGAGGAAAACCTTTTGTGGTGATAATCAAGGTGGGCCATTTCCAGCAGTTAACAAGAACATCTGAGGAACAGTGTGGAGGGGGGAGAAATAACATGGGGAAATAGTTTTACTTTATGTAAAACTAAAACTTTCCTCATCCACTCCCAGTCTCTATTCAAGCCTAAGTAAATTGTATCCAGTTTGCAAATTAATTCCAATTCAGCAGTCTCTCGTTGGAGTCTGTTTTTAAAATTTTTTTGTTGAAGGATAGCCACTCTCAGGTCTGTAATCATGTGACCGGAGAGACTGAAGTGTTCTCCGACTGGTTTTTGAATGTTATAATTCTTGACGTCTGAATTGTGTCCATTTATTCTTTTATGTAGAGACTGTCCAGTTTGACCAGTGTACATGGCAGAGGGGCATTGCTGGCACATGATGGCATATATCACATTGGTAGATGCGCAGGTGAATGAGCCTCTGATAGTGTGGCTGATGTGATTAGGCCCTATGATGGTGTCCCCTGAATAGATATATGGACAGAGTTGGCAACGGGCTTTGTTGCAAGGATAGGTTCCTGGGTTAGTGGTTCTGTTGTGTGGTGTGTGGTTGCTGGTGAGTATTTGCTTCAGGTTGAGGGGCTGTCTGTAAGCAAGGACTGGCCTGTCTCCCAAGATCTGTGAGAGTGATGGGTCGTTCTTCAGGATAGGTTATAGATCCTTGATGATGCGTTGGAGAGGTTTTTGTTGGGGGCTAAAGGTGATGGCTAGTGGCGTTATGTTATTTTCTTTGTTGGGCCTGTCCTATGGTAGGTGACTTCTGGGTACTCTTCTGGCTCTGTCAATCTGTTTCTTCACTTCAGCAGGTGGGTATTGTAGTTGTAAGAATGCATGATAGAGATCTTGTAGGTGTTTGTCTCTGTCTGAGGGGTTGGTGCAAATGCGGTTATATCGTAGAGCTTGGCTGTAGACAATGGATCATGTGGTGTGATCTGGGTGAAAGCTAGAGGCATGTAGATAGGAATAGCGGTCAGTAGGTTTCCGGTATAGGGTGGTGTTTACGTGACCATCGCTTATTAGCACCGTAGTGTCCAGGAAGTGGATCTCTTGTTTGGACTGGTGCAGGCTGAGGTTGATGGTGGGATGGAAATTGTTGAAATCATGGTGGAATTCCTCTAGGGCTTCTTTTCCATGGGTCCAGATGATGAAGATGTCATCAATGTAGTGCAAGTAGAGTAGGGGCATTAGGGGACGAGAGCTGAGGAAGCGTTGTTCTAAGTCAACCATAAAAATGTTGGCATATTGTGGAGCCATGCGGGTACCCATCGCAGTGCCGCTGACTTGAAGGTATACATTGTCCCCAAATGTGAAATAGTTATGGGTGAGGACAAAGTCACAAAGTTCAGCCACCAGGTTAGCCGTGACATTATCGGGGATACTGTTCCTGACGGCTTGTAGTCCATCTTTGTATGGAATGTTGGTGTAGAGGGCTTCTACATCCATAGTGGCTAGGATGGTATTTTTAGGAAGATCACTGATGGACTGTAGTTTCCTCAGGAAGTCAGTGGTGTCTTGAAGATAGCTGGGAGTGCTGGTAGTGTAGGGCCTGAGGAGGGAGTCTACATTGCCAGACAATCCTGCTGTCAGGGTGCCAACGCCTGAGATGATGGGGCGTCCAGGATTTCCAGGTTTATGGATCTTGGGTAGCAGATAGAATACCCTAGGTCGGGGTTCCAGGGGTGTGTCTGTGCGGATTTGTTCTTGTGCTTTTTCAGGGAGTTTCTTGAGCAAATGCTGTAGTTTCTTTTGATAACCCTCAGTGGGATCAGAGGGTAATGGTTTCTAGAAAGTGGTGTTGGAGAGCTGCCTAGTAACCTCTTGTTCATATTCCGACCTATTCATGATGATGACATCACCTCCTTTGTCAGTCTTTTTGATTATGATTTCAGAGTTGTTTCTGAGGCTGTGGATGGCATTCTCTCTGGTCACACGATTACAGACCTGAGAGTGGCTATCCTTCAACAAAAAAAAACTTCAAAAACAGACTGCTGAATTGGAATTAATTTGCAAACTGGATACAATTAACTTAGGCTTGAATAGAGACAGGGTGTGGATGAATCATTACATAAAGTAAAACTATTTCCCTGCTACTCTGAAACTTGTTTTATGCAAGGCACTGAATTTAACCGTATGGAGTGGAAATCCACTGAATGCATCCGATGAAGTGAGCTGTAGCTCACAAAAGCTTATGCTCAAATAAATTTTTTAGTCTCTAAGGTGCCACAAGTACTCCTTTTCTTTATTTCCCCATGTTATATCTCCCCCCACCCCCCACTGTTCCTCAGACGTTCTTGTTAACTGCTGGAAATACAGTCTGTTTTTAAAAGGTTTTCCTCCTTCCCCCCCTCCTTCCTGCTCGTAATAGCTCATTTTAAGTGATCACTCTCCTTACAGTGTGTATGATAAAACCCATTGTTTCATGTTCTCTGTGTGTGTATATAAATCTCCCCACTGTATTTTCCACCGAATGCATCCGATGAAGTGAGCTGTAGCTCATGAAAGCTTATGCTCAAATAAATTTGTTAGTCTCTAAGGTGCCACAAGTCCTCCTTTTCTTTTTTACAGGATCGTAGTAAGCGATAAGGAATCTCCTCAGCCTGGGCTTCAACCCAGCCCTGTAACCCTGGTTGTGCAGCCCCACTTCTGCACAGGCCTCACTTCTGTCTCACAATCCTTCCCCTGAGCACATGTGCAAGGAGAGTGGGACGCTGGGCTGAACTCCTGCCCCTGTTCAGTGCGGACCAGCCCTTGCACCCTGTCACAATAGTTAGCAAAGCAATATTAGCAGTAGCTACCTAACGCATGAGCAACCCAAGTGTCCATAACGCACCTGCCCTCCCAGGGGTCTCCTAGCTATGCCCAAACATCCCTCCCCTGCCAGCTGGAGCTCAACTTTGAGCCCTGGTTTCCACCTAAAAATTAAATTCACCTAGCTGCATTGCTCAGGGCTCTGAAAAATATCACACCCTGTGCAATGTAGTTAGGTCAGCCTACACCCCACTGTAGATGCAGAATTCTTTCTTCGACCTCTTGAAGAGGAGAATTAACTACACTGATGGAAAAACCCCTTCCAGTGACAAAGGAAGGATGAATGCTATGGCACTACAGTGGTACAGCCCCAGCACGCTGCACCTGTAGCTGCAGTAGTGTAGCAATACCCACAGTGTCATGGTGTTTGAATGATAGGTGTTAAAGCATGTTAGGTTTCTACTGGTCTTAGTTGTCTGTCTATTAATATCCTAATAAGGGTCTGTACTGCGCCTAACACACTGGGTCCCTGATTTAGCCTCTGGATGCTATAGTAAGGCAAAGAAAAGGTGATGTATTTTTAGGTTTTGCTATAATGTGAGTAGCCTCATTGAAATTGCATAAGTAAAGACTTAATTGCATGACATAGGGTTTGCAGGACCAAGCTTGCAATTGCTTTTAATTAATATCATTATGTTTTGTGAATTCTTAATTGCTTTTTTCTGTTTTACTAGTTGTTTGAAGGTAATTCAGATGCCCATGGGATAAAAGTCAACCATATTGATCCACCTATCATTGCTAGGTATATTAGGGTCTATCCAACTGACTCCTACAACAGGCCTACTCTTCGGATGGAACTCCTGGGCTGCGAAGTCAAAGGTGAGCAATGAGAACTCACTGGTACTTCTTTCCCCTCTACACCTTAGAAAAAGAGGTTCAACTTTTTATTTTTATGGGCTAAGATTTAAGAACGTAACAATGGCCCTACTGGGTCAGACCAAAGGTCCATCTAGCCCAGTACCCTGTCTTCCAACAGTGACCAGTGCCAGGTGCCCAGAGGGAATCAACAGGTAATCATCCATCCTCTGTCACTCATTCCCAGCATCTGGCAAACAGACGCTAGGGACACCATTCCTGCCCATCCTGGCTAATAGCCATCAATGGACCTATCCTCCATGAACTTATTTAGTTCTTTTTTGAACCCTCTTATGGTCTTGGCCTTCACAATATCCTCTGGCAAGGAGTTCTACAGGTTGACTGTGCATTGTGTGAAGAAATACTTCCTTTGTTTGTTTTAAACCTGCAGCCTATTAATTTCATTTGGTGATCCCTAGTTCTTGTGTTATGAGAAGTAGTAAACAACACTTCCTTATCTACTTTCTCTACATCAGTCATGATTTTATAGACCTCTATCATATCTCCCCTTAGCCGTCTCTTTTCCCAGCTGAAAAGTCCCAGTCTTATTAATCTCTCCTCATACAGAAACCGTTCCATACGCCTAATCATTTTTGTTGACCTTTTCTGAACCTTTTCCAATTCTAATATATCTTTTTTGAGATCGGGCAACCACATCTGCATGCATTATTCAAGATGTGGGCATACCATGCATTTATATAGAGGCAACATGATATTTTCTGTCCTATTTTCGATCCCTTTCTTAATTATTCCCAGCATTCTGTTCCCTTTTTTGACTGCCACTGTACATTGAGTGGATGTTTTCAGGGAACTATTCACAAGGACTCCAAGATCTCTTTCTTGAGTGGTAACACTAATTTAGACCCCATCATTTTATATACACAGTTGGGATTATGTTTTCCAATGTGCATTACTTTGCATTTATCAACATTAAATTTCATCTGCCATTTTGTTGCCAAGTCACCCAGTTTTGAGAGATCCTTTTGTAGCTCTTCACAGTCTGCCTGGGTCTTAACTATCTTTAGTAATTTTGTATCATCTGCAAATTTTGCCACCTCACTGTTTACCCATTTTTCCAGATCATTTATGAATATGTTGAATAGTACTGGTCCCACAACAGACCCTTGGGGGACACCACTATTTACCTCTCTCCATTCTGAAAACTGACCATTTATTTCTACCCTTTGTTTCCTATCTTTAAACCAGTTACCAATCTATAAGAGCACCTTTCCTCTTATCCTGTGGCAGCTTACTTTGCCTAAGAGCCTGTGGTGAGGGACCTTGTCAAAGGCTTTCTGAAAATCTAAGTACACTATATCCACTGGATCCCCTTGGTCCACATGCTTGTTGACCCCCTCAAAGGATTCTAATAGATTGGTGAGACAAGATTGCCCTTTACCAAAACCATGTTGACTCTTTCTCAACAAAATATGTTCAACTATATGTTTGACAATATTGTTCTTTCTTATAGTTTCAACCAGTTTGCCCAGTACTGAAGTCAGGTTTACAGGCCTGTAATTGCCGGGATCATCTCTTGAGCCCGTTTTAAAAATTGGCATCACATTAACTATCCTCCAGTCATCTGGTACAGAAGCTGATTTAAATGATAGGTTCCAGACTACAATTAGTAGTTCTGCAATTTCACATTTGAGTTCCTTCAGAACTCTTGGGTGAATACCATCTTGTCTTGGTGACTTAATGCTGTTTAATTTATCAATTTGTTCCAAAACCTCCTCTAATGATACCTCAATCTGGGATAGTTTCTCCGATCTGTCACCTAAAAAGAATGGCTCAGGTTTGGGAATCTCCCTCACATCCTCAGCCATGATGACCGATGCAAAGAATTCATTTAGTTTTTCCACAATGGCCTTATTGTCCTTGAGTGCTCCTTTAGCACCTCAATTGTCCAGTGGCCACACTGGTTGTTTAGCAGGCTTTCTGCTTCTGACGTACTTGAAAAAAAATTGCTATTACTTTTTGAGTCTTTGGTTAACTGTTCCTCAAATTCTTTTTTGGCCTTCCTAATTGTATTTTTATACTTCATTTGCCAGTGTTTATGCTTCTTTCTATTTTCCTCACTACGATTTAACTTCCACTGTTTAAAGGATGCCTTTTTGCCTCTATCAGGGTTCCTTCCCCACTCTGAACTCTAGGGTACAGATGTGGGGACCCACATGAAAGACCCCCTAAGCTTATTCTTATCAGCTTAGGTTAAAAACTTCCTCAAACTTTTCCTTGGCCTTGAACAGTATGCTGCCACCACCAAGCGTTTTAAACAAAGAACAGGGAAAGAGACCACTTGGAGACATCTTCCCCCAAAATAGCCCCCCAAGCCCTACACCCCCTTTCCTGGGGAAGGCTTGATAATAATCCTCACCAATTTGTATAGGTGAACACAGACCCAAACCCTTGGATCTTAAGACCAACGGAAAATCAATCAGGTTCTTAAAAGAAGAATTTTAATTAAAGAAAAGGTAAAAGAATCAACTCTGTAAAATCAGGATGGAAAATACTTTAGAGGGTATTCAGATTCAAAACACAGAGGATCCCCCTCTGGGCAAAACCTTAAAGTTACAGAAAACAGGAATAAACCTCCCTCTTAACACAGGGAAAATTCACAAAAAAAAACAAAAGATAAACTAATCTGCCTTGCCTATACTGATTGCAATATTGGAGACTTGGATTAGGATGGGTTGGAGAAGATGGATTTCTGTCTCGCCTCTCTCAATCCCAAGAGAGAACAACCACGTAAACAAAGAGCACAAACAAAAGCCTTCCCCCACCCCCCCCAAGTTGGGCCGCTGTGGTGTTTTTCCTGCCACAGGGATATTAAATTTAATTATATTATGGTCACTATTATCAAGTGGTCCAGCTATATTCACCTCTTGGACCAGATCCTGTGCTCCACTTAGGACTAAATCAAGAATTGCCTCTCCTCTGGTGGGTTCCAGGACCAGGACTCCAAGAAGCAGTCATTTAAGGTGTCAAGAAACTTTTTCTCTGCATCCCGTCCTGAGGTGACATGTACCAGTCAATATGGGGATAATTGAAATCCCCTATTATTATTTTCAAAAGCAACTCATGATTTTCGGTGCCTAATATGAAACACCTCAAAGAGGCCTGATTTTCAGACTGAGCTCTTCCCACCCTCTGAAAACTGGGTTTCTCAAGTTGGGCATCCAACCATCACAAGATGCTTCTGAAATCCTTGAATGGCAATATAAGAATACAGAGTGGGACTTTCCAAAGCGCTCAGTCAGAATTGGTCTAACTCTGGGTGCTTTTGACAGTCTCACCCATAACAGGCAGATGCACAAACCTTTTATTTCACACATCTGCTGGGCTTCGTTTTAATGATGACTGGGCAAAGAGAGCTCCACTCCCTAACTGCAAATGTGTTTTCTTCTCCCACGTCCTGAGCATTTAGAATTTAGATAGCACTTCACAACTTCCAAGTGCTTTATGCATTTTAACTAATGAATGCTCACAACAACCCTGCATTACCCCCCTTTTAAAGATGGGGAAACTGAGGCACAAGGGCGGTTACAATGACTTGAGCAAGGCCACACAGCAAGTCGGTGGCAGAGACTGGATTACAACTCAGGCGTTCCTAGCCTGTTGCTTATTCCTCTGGTCCACTGCTGCTCAAGAGATTACATGGAGATCTACTGCTATTCTCTTAACAGGTTGCTCTCTGCCGCTGGGAATGGAAAATGGGGAGATCAAAAAAGCTCAGATTACAGCTTCTTCCTATAAGATATCCTGGTATAACTCATGGGAGCCTTCCCTCGCGCGTCTCAATCAGCAAGGGAGGTTGAATGCCTGGCAAGCAAAGGTAACAAGCAAACAGAAGAAAAAACTGCTAAGTCAAAGCTGCTGCTGTTAGCAAATGTTCTGGTGTGTGTCCGTGCCTGTGCCCCCTCCATGCTGTGCTCTGGCTTGTTCTTTTCAGTCCTCCTGGGAAAAGCCTGTTTAGTTCCCTTCCAGTGGAAGGTTTATGACATGCCCAGCTCCTTTAAGGAAGACAGGTGGTGGGTTTTGTTTTTTGTTTTTTTTTAAAAGAACATTTACTAATTTCATAATGTGAAGTGGAAAGCAATGAAACTATGTGGAGACTGGAAGCAGGCCCTGCAGCCCTTATTCATGGGAGTGGTCTCTTTGGACTCAGTGGATGAGTAAGCGCTGAAGGTTGGTGGCCTGTGAGCCAAATTCATCTGGTGTAATTCTGTTGGCTTTACTGTTGATCGGCAGTACTGCCTAGTGACTAGAGCCTTGGAGTGAGACTCAGGAGGCCTGGGTTCTGTAACCAGCTCTGTCACTGGCTTGCTGGCTGACCTTGAGCAAGTCAGTTCCCTGCATGTCTCAGTTTCCCTATCTGTAAAATGGGGATGATGATGACACTTTGTAAAGCGCTTTGAGATCTATTGATGAGAAGTGCTTTATAAGAGCTTCGTTAATTCACCAGGGATGAATTTTTATTGCTTTTCATTCTGCGTTGGCGATGGAAGTGAATGCTGGATGGAGGATCAGTGTGTATCATCTGCAGTGATTAAACTGATGTGGCCAGCAGAGAATGCTGGTAGCACTTCCCTTAACTTTGTTTGCGTAGGTTTGAAGTTCTGGGAGGGTGGATGTCTTCATACCACTTTAACTGTCATTGAGCAAAGTTTCTGGTTGTGCTAATATTGGCACAAACACACATTTGCTCACACATTACTCTTTGTATTGATTGTAGTCAAACAACAACCAGCAGTGGTTGCAGATTGATCTCCTCAAAGCAAAGAAGATAACCGCTATCACAACCCAGGGTTGCAAGTCCATGTCTGTGGAGCTGTTTGTGAAAACCTACGCCATCCTTTACAGTGATGAAGGCACAGAATGGAAACCTTATATGGATGACACCACTTCAGTGGGAAAGGTACCATTTTAAACTCGGAGAATTCTGTCCCTGTTTCTGAATCCGGAGCACTTTGTCATACTTCTCAAGGCCCAAACGAGGGACAGCCCCAGAATGAGGGGCACAAAAAATTGTTCCCGCAGTTGAATTTAAAATGCTGATGGAGTAGTTCTTCTATTATAGAGGACTCTCAAACTTCCCTTTCGTGGCTCTTTATTTCCGATGTAAATAATTTTCACCAATGAAAGGGAGGAGATGCTACGTGTGAGTGGAATGCCGTTGAACCTGGGATGAAATCAGTGGCATGCCTTTTAAAGAGGGACATTTCAAAGGAATGCACAAAATGTGTACGCGGAAGCCTCTGCCAAACTTCACTGCAAAATATTTTTTGCTTTAATTTTTTTAAGTGAATTTAGTGCTGGTGGAAGGTCCCAGATTGACAGAGCTGAGACCCCCATACATCCACACAGCAGGTACAGCACTTGCAAAATCCCCCAAGCCGCCTTGACGGAAGTGCTTCAAACCCGACCTGCAGGGACCACATCTAGGGATAAGAGAGGGGAGATTTGTCAGTCCCCAGCCAACACAGGGGCCAGTTAGCACCAATCGTGGTGATAGTTTTTGTGATGTAGACAAAAACAGAGACCACAAAATCATTTCACACAGACCACAGTTTGGATTTGACTGGATTTGAACCAGTGACGTAGAGGAGGAAGGCTGGTGTGATCCAGTCCATCTTCCGGTCCCCAAACGCAGCAACTCTGAAGTTTTTAGATACCTTAAAAATGCATCCGCTTTTTTTTAAAATAATTTTTTCCCACTAATTCCTTGTTTTGTTTACTTTCAGGTATTTGGGGGGAATGAGAACAGCAGCGGACAGGTCAAGCATTTTTTAAATCCACCCATATTTTCCAGGTTTATCCGCATTGTTCCTAAAACCTGGAATCGAAGCATTGCTCTTCGGGTAGAACTCTTTGGCTGTGATCCTTCCTAAATGCTGGACACACAGAGTACACACGAACAAAGGATTGTTAAGTCTGGGAGCCTTACACTTTTCAGCAATCGCTGTGCAGAACTACATTTTTTTAAACTCTTAGAATAGTCAGATTTAGTCCTTCTGAAGTGCCTTTCCTCCAAGGATCTTAGTGTTTTGCCAACATGAATTAAAAGAGAGATTTCATTGACAGATATTGCATTCATATAAATGTATATTAAGGATACAACTGCATAACAGCTGGGAGGGAGCTTCCCAGAGTGGGTGGGTAGACATGTGCTTGCTCCACTTGAGCTTGCGTGCTCGAGCAGCGGCATGGGCGGTAGCTCAGGCTGGCCAACCACGTATGGACACAGAGGTCAGGTGGGATTGTTCTCAGGGATTATTCACAGGTAGGATTGTTCTCTAACCCGTGCCGCCATGGCCATACTGCTATTTTTAGCACCCAAGCTGGAGCAGAACTAACACGTGTCTCTTCACCTGCACCGTCCCAGCTGCAGTGTAGACCCACCCTTAAAAAGAGAAAGTAACAAACATCAAATCCACAAAGCATGCAAGTTTGACATGCCCCTTTCCATGGGAATCTGGGCACCCAAACACATTCCCTCCATTTCTCTATCACTGTCGTCTTCCCCCAGTCACACATAATGGTCTGTTCTCTGTTTGTCCTGGTTCTGACCGAATTTTAGACTAAATCTCCTGAGGGCACGGACCTTGGGCTTAATCCTGAGCCCAGATTTGCTCTCTCTGTAGCCCCCTCATTGCTGAAAGCTATCAGATGTCCCTCCCTAGGCATTCCCCTTGAAGGGGGACTCCCCAGTACTCATAAAAACCACTATCTATACCACCATCCAGTAGCCGATGGTGTTGGGGCTGGGAAGCAGGTGTGATGCTGCACTCCAGCAATCCCTGGCTGGTAGGTGGTCCCTTGGAGGGTCATTGCCAGCCAGTGTAGATAAGAGAAGCCTCTACTCTGCTCTGATCTCTGCTGGGGCTGACATAGAAGTGGCCTCAAGATCAAGCATCTGCAACCCCTTCTCTGAGAATCTAGGGCCCTCATCTTTATATTTGCTTTTTTAAACACCATGCATGCCTCTGACTCTATATATCCTAAATAACCATTAATCTTCTCAGCCCCCCTGGGTGGGGGTCAACAGTATCTTTATAGGTGGCAGGAAAGAAGCATAGAGAGAGACAGAGATTTGCCCAAGATCATGGCAGGTCAGTGGTAGAACCAGAAATAGGATTCGTGGCTTCCAGTCCCATGTTCTAACCACTAGAAGCTAGGCAATGCTGTTTTGTTATCCCCTACTGGAAGAAAGAAGCCTTCTTGGCTGTTGATGAGAAACAGAACCTGATGGTAATAAAATAGGATTAGATAACACTACGGTAAAGACACCTACACCTTGTCTATGCTACAGCATTTGCCAACATTATTGCTGGTGGCGCTGTTGTAGTGCATGAAACATTTATAGATTTTCTCAGGATGGATGCGCTCAGTGAGAATCTATTTGCTATCCCTGAATATATCTTTTCAGCAGAGTTTTAGCTAAGCTTTTAGTACTGTCCTAGGCTCCAGTCTTGTCAGCAGAGGACTTCCTCTGCTCACCTGGGTCCTTCATGGCCTGGGGCAGAATATCATCAAGAACCCAGGGCCATGTTTTGGTCTATAACCTTAGAAAGTATTGTCTCAAGCTGTTTCAAGAGAATTAGAGTTCTTATATCAAAAAATGTATGTGTTTCCAAGTAAAGATGTATAAAAAAGTGAAATAAAATTTAAAACCTCAATCAATATTATTTTCACATTTTATTCTGCCTTTTTAAAATATTTCATACTGTCACCGTTTTCCACGTGAAAGTACAGCTGAATTTCTGGAGTGAAGAGCAAAATGTTAACGTTTCTGATTTTCCATATTTTGAGAGGCAACTTTGCCAGTTTGACAAAACCATCACCAAAAATGAAATGTTTGCATCCAAAAATGGCCTGGAGCAAAATCACCAAACTGTTCATGTGATAGTTTTCAGGTTGATTGCAGCTAAAATTTCCTAAGTTCTGAGATCCTTTCATACTGTGAAACAGTTTTAATAACTGCATATTGCTAAATGATCAGTTGTTACAACCGTATAAGCTGTTATAAAATGTTTTATGTTCAACCCAGCCATGACTTCCCAGACAAAAATATTTTTGTTTAAACAAACAAAAGTTCTGGAGTGCAGTCCTAGCTCCAGTGACACCATTGGCAAAACTCTGACTTCAGTAGGGCCAGGACATCACCCTATGTGTCTCAAACCATTCCCAAGAAAAGAGGTAGATTTTGCAGGCATGTCCTGAGGATTAACAGATCTAAATTCATGTGAGAAATGGGGGAAATCGGTTCCAGAGGCGAGGGATCTTTGCCTCCCTGTCAGTAACCTCTTTCCATGGAAATCTGGAGGGTGCTCCACTTCTGTTGTCTGTTGGTAAGTCAGAGCACCCGTGTTACATGCTCTTGTCATGAAAATACTTAATAATTGAGCAGCTACACTTTATACCAACTCCAGATTCAGGGTGATTACCTATTGTCACATTTTGTAGAGCCCAAGGTGGTGATGGCATGGATCACTGTGTAGCAAGGGCCACACTTCATTGCCAGACACTGGTGGGGGAAAATAGCACTTCTGGCCACACAGCTTCTACCTGAGTATCCAGAAGTGGTCTTAGATTTAACAAGGCTGCTACATGATGAACCTGTCTCAAGAACATAAGAATGGCTATACTAGGTCAGAGCAAAGGTCCATCTAGCCCAGTATCCTGTCTTCCGCCAGTGTCAGGTGCCCCAGAGGGAATGAACAGAACAGGTAATCATCAAATGATCCATCCCCTGTCGCTCATTCCCAACTTCTGGCAAACAGAGGCTAAGGACACCATTCCTGCCCATCCTGGCTAATAGCCAATGATGGACCTATCCTCCATGAATTTATCTAGTTCTTTTTTGAACTCTGTTTTGGTCTTGGCCATCACAACATCCTCTGGCAAGGAGTTCCACAGGTTGACTGTGCGTTGTGTGAAGAAATATTATTTAATTGTTTGGGGGATCATGTGTTTGCTGAGCCAAGAGGCCTGCGAGGCAAGGCTAAGAGCATCTTAACAAAGCTGTGATCCCTAAGCCTTTTAGCACCCATTAACCCTTACCCAGGGGGCAGGGTTACTCAGGGAGACCAGGGCTTTAAAAAGCCCACTCCTAAGTGACCAGAGGAGCTCATGAGTATCCCATCTTCCGATAGTGGCCAATGCCACACACCCCAGAGGGAATGAACAGAACAGGTAATCATCAAGTGATCCATCCCCAGTCACTCACTCCCTGCTTCTGGAAAACAGAGGCTAGGGACACCATCCCTGCCCATTCTGCCTAATAGCCACTGATGGACCTAACTCCATGTGTACTTATCTATTTCTCTTTTGAACCCTGTTAGTCTTGACCTTCACAACATCCTCTGGCAAAGAGTTCCACAGGTTGACTGTGCATTGTGTGAAGAAATGCTTCCTTTTGTTTGTTTTAAACTTGCTGCCTATTCATTTCATTTAATGATCCCTAGTTCTTGTGTTATAAGGAGTAAAAACACTTCCTTATTTACTTTCTCCACACCAGTCATGATTGTATAGACCTCTATCATATTCCCCCTTAGCCATCTCTTTTCCAAGATGAAAAGTCCCAATCTTTTTAATCTCTCCTCATACGGAAACTGTTCCATACCCCTAATCATTTTTGTTGCCCTTTTCTGAACCTTTTCCAATTCCAATATATCTTTTTAGAGAGGGGTGACCACATCCGCATACAATATTTAAAATGTGGGCATATGTACCATATATAGAGGCAATATGATATGTTCTGTCTTATCTATCCGTTTCTTAATGTTTCCTAATGTTGTTAGCTTTTTTGACTGCGGCTGCAGTTTCGTGATGTTTTCACAGAACTATCCACAATGACTCCAAGTTCCTTCTTGAGAGGTAACAGCTAATTTAGACCACATCATTTTTTATGTATAGTTGCGATTATGTTTTCCAATGTGCATTACTGTGTATTTATCAACACTGAATTTCATCTGCCATTTTGTTGCCCAGTCACCCAGTTTTGTGAAATCCCTTTGTAGCTCTTTGCAGTCTGCTTTGGACTTAACTATCTTGAGTAGTTAAGTAGCAGCTGCAAATTTTGCCACCTCACTGTTTACCCCTTTTTCCAGATCATTTATGAATATGTTGAATAGTTCTAGTCCCAGTACAGACCACTGGGGGACACCACTATTTACCTCTCTCCATTCTAAAAACTGACCATTCATTCCTACCCAAACAGTGGATGCATGCCTCCAATCCGAATTGCTGACACAGTCTTTGCTAGTTCTTCTGCTGGCTTTCCCCCAATTTACCAACAGTATTTCAGTGTTATCTGTATTGAATCTTAGCCTGCTTGCCCTCATCCAGGCCTCAGTTTCACACAGGTAGTGCATCATTCATTCCATGCCGCTGGCAGAGCAGAATGTTATGGAGACATAGAGCTAGGTATCATCAGTGTATTGGAGACAATGTAGACCATGTCTCCTTACAAACCCTCCCAGAAGCCTCCTCATATGCACATTAAATAGAAACAAAACTGAGAAAGCCATGGGGCACTTCACATGACATAACCTTAAGCAACATGGCACTGCAGAAGTGAGGAATGCTAGCATCAGCTGAAACTGCAGGGGGGAATTTTGGATAGGCAGAACATAATTAGGTAAATTTGGCCAGGACACCAGGCCAGGAACAGAGTGAACTAAATAGAAGTTTCAGAGTAGCAGCCGTGTTAGTCTGTATTTGCAAAAAGAAAAGGAGTACTTGTGGCACCTTAGAGACTAACAAATTTATTAGAGACAGATTATTAAACATTTTGATATCCTGAAAAAACTTTTTTTGAACCCTCTCTTCTGGCCTTCAAACCATAGGTGTTGACTTCTACTGGCGCTGGTAGGTGCTTGACCCTCATCTGCCCCCGGCCCTGCCTTGACTCCACCCTTGCCCTGCCCCCTCCTGTGCCTGCCCTACCCCCATTCCAACCCCTTCCCCAAAGTCCCTGCCCCAACTCAGCCCCCTCCCTGCCCCTATTCCAAGGTAGGTGGAGGAATGGGGATGCAGTGTGCTCAGGAGTGGGGGAGAAGGCAGAGGTGAGATGGGACAGGTGTTGGGGATGGGAGCCTGGCTGCTGGTGGGTGCAGAGTACCCACTAATTTTTCCCTGTGGGTGGTCCAGCACCGGCGCACCTACAGAGTTGGTACCTATGCTTCAAACAACTCCCTAACCAAGCTCATCATCAGAAGCAAATTCCCCACAGACCAGGATACACCAACTCAAAGGGGCACCAGGCCTTGCCTGCACAACAGATGTAAAACCTGTAGATATATATCCACTGCTAAAATGATCAGCACCCCCACAACAAACCTTTCAAGATCCAGGGGTCCTACACATGCTTTTCAAAACACGTGGTGCACCTCATACAGTGCATCAAATGCCCCAGTAACAACTATGTGGGTGAAACCAGACAGTAGCTATGCTCTCAGATGAACTCACACAGAACAATGATAAAAGACACAAACATCACAACACCTGTGGTGAACACTTTTCAAAAAGTGATCACTTCATATCTGATCTTTCAATACTTGTCCTTAATAGAAATTTGCACAATATCTTCACATTCAAAACCCTGGGCTTAACAGGGACACTGGTTTTATGGCTTATTGCAACAATTTGTGACACACCTCACTGCCTGCTATCCTTAATGGCCCATTTCAAACCCTTTACGCATAACAATCTAGCCCCTAACCACTCATTCTTTTCAAGTGACCACCTCCAATATGTTACCCTTCTGCTTAACAATCTGTTCCAACTTGTATTTAGCTCAGACCCTCTGTTCCTTTCCCCTGACTTGACAAGGAGCTCTGTGTAACTCGCAAGCTTGTATCTGCCACCAGCAGAAGTTGATCCAATAAAGAGCTATTACCTCACCCACCTTGTCTTTCTGTTTATAGTTCGTTTCATTTTTCTAGCTGAGTTTTGTTGTGTACTGTTTCACAACAGTGCACAGGATGCTTTAAATACAAAAATGCTTTGTAGTGCCAATTTATATAGAGACATTTCAGAAGAACGTTTCTGCACATGTGAGATTATTTTGTAAATCCTTGCCCTGAACCACCGATCTAAACTTGACAGCCTCCCCTTTAATTTACTTCTCAATGAACCCAGAAGCAGTTCATGAACTGGGTAAGATGTAAGCTACAACTGTTGTTGTTTTTGTCCCTCCGGCTGCGTTGTGCTTTCATATGATTTATTCAGGTTTCATGCTGACTAAGAACATCCCCTAGGGATCACTGCACCCTAGATGTCAGGCAAGAAATGACGCTTTGTTACTAAGAGCGCTAGACAAGGCGGAACCAGGATGGGCTGATATGATTTTGCCTTCCAATATGCCTGCAGCAATTTCTGAGAATTGTTTAAAACCATGTGATTGCTGAACAAGCTCCGCCAAGTTCTGGCCTGACCTAATTCAACATCTCACACAGCAAACACTTAAGATGAAATTCACCCTGGTGTGCAGGGCCACCAGAAGGCCTTCTGCAGCACTGAAGCCCTGTGTCAAGGTGCTGGTGGAGTGGCATGGGGAAGTTTTGGCAGCCCCTGTGTTCTGGGGAGAGGGGGAGGTTTCTCTGTGCAGCCACATAGCCCAGCACAGAGGTGAGCTGGGGATGGGGCCATGGGATCCAACATCTATGTGCAAAAAGAAAAGGAGTACTTGTGGCACCTTAGAGACTAACACATTTATTTGAGCATAAGCTTTCGTGAGCTACAGCTCACTTCATCAGATGCATCCGATGAAGTGAGCTGTAGCTCACGAAAGCTTATGCTCAAATAAATTTGTTAGTCTCTAAGGTGCCACAAGTACTCCTTTTCTTTTTGCGAATACAGACTAACACGGCTGCTACTCTGAAACATCTATGTGGATCCACTTGAGAGTGCCTGGCATAGGAGCAAGTGGGGGAGAGCTACATTGCATTCACCAGGCTTCAGGTAGATTTTGCCTCCCCAAGTCCATGACCTTCCCCACCCAATTATTTGCACTATATGTGGGTGAAGTGAATTTCACATTTGAAATTCAAGGACCTGATTGTGCTTTCCAATATGTCTACTCAACTCCCCATGACTTCAGTGTGAACTCCATGGGTGTAACTGAGATCACAACTGAGCCCTACACTCTTACAGGGTTACAGCCAGGATACAGGTTTCAGAGTAGCAGCCGTGTTAGTCTGTATTCGCAAAAAGAAAAGGAGTACCCGTGGCACCTTAGAGACTAACAAATTTATTAGAGCATAAGCTTTCGTGAGCTACAGCTCACTTCATCGGATGCATCCGATGAAGTGAGCTGTAGCTCACGAAAGCTTATGCTCTAATAAATTTGTTAGTCTCTAAGGTGCCACGGGTACTCCTTTTCTTTTAGCCAGGATACAGAATACCCTTGGATTTCCACCAGTTCTGAAGTTTTTATCTTCAAAATCATATCCATTTATACTTGGCAACTTTCCTCCCATTTTCATGTTGAACCAGGTGATGTATCCTTTCATATTCTTTTTATGTTGCATGATGTATTTGTTTATATAAAATATTATTCACAAGGATATGCTCAGGAGATTACATGCATAAATTTTGGGTGGATCCCAACAGATAGCATCACACATTCATTATGCTTGCTCGGTGTGACAGCCAGGATTCATGACACAGTGTAGAAACAGTCTCCCTGGTAAGCTTCATGCTATATGTTACAACTTTGAAAGGGTTTGTCTAGGCTGATTCCCCACTCTGGCACTTCGCGTGCAAAAGGTGGGGGCCCGCAAGGATTCTAAAAATTAATACTGGCTACTCCAGGCTTGTATTAAACTCCCAAGGTTAAAGCTTCTCTCTGACTTTGGATCGGTAGATGCTGCCACCACCGAAATGCAAAAAAAATCCCCTTTGGACCCAGGAAGGTGCACTTGGGGTACCCTCAAGCCCTTTCACCCCTGCTCCGGGGACCAGTTGAGAAAGAAAACAAAAGAAATCAGCTGTTGCCACAAACTAATTAAACAACATATGCACAAACCTCTTAGGACACAAAAATCCAATCCTGGTATTAAAAAAAGTACATTTTATTAAAAACTATAAAAGAAAATACATTTGGAACTTAGGCTATTGCTAGATTTAAAAAGAGCAAATATAATAATAAGCATCAAGAATGGTTTTCTTGAAGTCCAGCTTAATGGACAAGCAAAACAAAAACACTTGGGGTTAGCACAGAGGAGTCCACAAGCCTTACAGAAATAAAAGAAATAAACTTAACTGCGTCTTCCTAGACATTCCCTGATCTACGTACATATCTGGGGTTTCAGATAAGTAATTCCTAGGTATGATTTGATGAATTTTCATACCTGGTTTAAAGCTTCTTACTGCATTGCTGCTCTGTGTCTTCTCTCTGGAGAACAACAACAGCCAAACAAAGGGAAAGTTTTTTCCCAATTTTTAAAAGTTCTAACCCTCCCATTGGTTCTTTTGATCAGGTGCCCACTCCCTTCCTTTTACCTACGGGCTTTTTTAACAATTTACAGGTAAAGCAAGTAGAGAACAGCTACTAACAGGGATTTTGTAGCTAACTGGCTGGCTGGGTGTCCATAAAAAGGAGCTACCTCCCCACTTCGTTTATTACAGGGTTCATTTGTGCAGAGCTACTACATCCACAGAAGTAATAGTGTTCAATGCTCATAATAGGATCGACTGATAGAGCAGTCAAATTTCTGACTGGAAAATTAGAAACAAAATCTTGTGACAATGGAGGGAAGCCCCTACTTTTCACATTTATTTACTATTTTCCAACTGGAAAAAAGGGTTTAAAAAAAGTGAGAATATTGACTTTCAGACACTTTTTAACCTTTACCCTCCTTTTTCCATGGGAAAGAAGGAAAAAAAGTAAAAAGGGAGAAAAATTCAGTGGGAACAAAAATCCAGAAAACTGATGATGTAATGTTTCTAACCTGATAGATAAACCTGTAACCAAACTAGAGTGCTTTTGGTAGGTGGAGTTTTTGTAGACCCAGACAGAATGGAAATTCACCTTCTTACCAACCTTCTCATGCAGCTTCAATTACTCTTCTGAATTCATCTCTCACTCCTAATAAAACGATCTGAATTGTGTACAGGAAATGTCAATGCTGCTCAGAGGAGCATTACCTTCCTGTGGCTGGTTTGAGAAGGGAATGTACTAGGCCAAATGTCTGCCTAGTGTTAGGGTCACAGAGGGTCTCCTTCTGGATCCACCTCCTCCTAGCATAGAGGGTCTCAGCTGTGTCTATTGCACTATTCCCTCCCACCTTAGACCTCCCAGAGGCCCCTTCAGAGGGTGAGGGATCCATAGCTCTAGAGGGGCAGTCTCGGGGGGGGGGGAGCGGAAAAGAGGGAGATGCATATAGTCCACTCCAAAACCCTGCAGAAAAACTGGAAGCCAGATGATGTAGCATGAGGCTTAAATAACTCTTCAACAGGTCGCTACACTCTAGTTAAACCCCCTAAAGGGAAGCACTGGGGAACAGCAGCTGAGTGGATCCCTTGCAGCCTGGCTTCAATGAAGTAATCCAGTGAAGGAGATGTAGAGACAGAAGGGGCTATCAGCGGTGGCACAGGTTCGCCTCCTGTGGGATCTGTGATAGAACTACTATTCTCTTTTGTGAAAAACGGATCTTTATTTTCCAGAAATATACAAACTTATTCTCTCATTTCTCCATCTTCTTTTTCTACTCTTCTGATGTATAGGACATTGTTACAGCTTTTCAAAACTTCACTAATGTGTCCTGACAATGCACCATCTATGTATTCTTCTGTGTTTGCAAGCTGCATGTTCATGTAGCCATCGACAGAAACCAGGTAGCCCTTGTACTCCATCCCCCACTTCAGCTTCACCATCACCGGCTTCCGTGTCAACCCGTTCAGGAAGGGCTTGGGGTTCAGCGGCAAGCTCATGGTAACGCGGCCTGGCACAAGGCAGCGGTAAAAACAAAAATTACTCGCAGGGCTGCATGTGCACCCGAAGGATGTAAGACTCACAAAGTTAAAACTCCTACCTCCAGTCTGCTGACTTCTGTGTGAGGATATGATCCCAGCCAGCATCTAGATCCTCAACCCTTCCTCATTCCAGCAGGCCAGGCTTCTATGCCACCTACTACTCAGACCCTGTGTACAGGGTGCAGAGAGGGTGTTTATGGCTTTTTGACAGTGAGGACACATTTTTGTACATTTCTCACATTACAGCTCATGCTTCAGTCACAATTTCAGTTTCTTTCACACTGATGAGGATTAAGAGATCAAATCTTAAAAACAGAGGGGATAAGTGCCTATTTTAATGGACCAGGGAGCTTATTCCATCTATTTGGGGCTTGAGTGAATTATTCCAAATTACAGAATGGCCTGGTGAAAGGGATCGCTCCCTCCTTGTTCCCATGTCCCATACACAAGAACAAGGAGATGCAATGATATCGAGGGGCAGTAGCCTAAGAGCCACTGAAAAAGAATTTTTGCTGCACACAGAGGACAGCCTGCAAAAATCACTGCCATAGGAAGATGTGGATGGTGACAAAATGTTTGGCTGGGTGCTATAAAGAGCTGGCTAATATTATGACACTAATAACTTTTGCAGCTATGCAAGTTAAGATATAATGATGGAGAGGGTGAGAAAAACCCATGGTTCTAGGTATAAGAAAATAACTTATTAGAGGAGTCATCAAGATGGGTGCATTATGGAGGTTTATTCTGCTACTTCCCTTTCACGCCTCAGGTATTAGCCTTAGCTAGAAGCAGGATACTTGATTGCAAGGATGAATGGTACGACCCAGTCTGGTAAATCCTATTAAGTCATCCTATTGTATTGCAGCTCCCTCTTTGTGGAGCAAAGCATGGATGAAAGAAAACAAAGCATAGGAGTTGCAGCAATGCAGGTGTGAGCTAGGAAGCATAGCACAAGGGGAGATGGAAAAACAGGGAGTTCCTGCAATGCTGCAGGATGGATCTGAACCGAGAGCAGAGAACATTAAATTATCTAGGAAATATGTGTATATCTTATAGAATAGCTCCAATCAGAGCTAAGAATGAATTGTTCTCTTTCCTCCTTTCTTCTCTCTCTAAAATATTATTTCATGTGATCATTATCTCATTCTCTGCATAATATGTTCTTGTTCTAGTAAGATAGTGAGGAGCTATTTTACTGAATTTGAGGAATGCTGCCAGCTCTGATCTTGCCTGGGGGAAAAAAGTACTAGAACTCACCCTCTGAAGTTCAGATTGTGCCCTGCTGGAAAAGAATGAGGACACAATGGAAGATAAAAGATCCCTTTGTTGAATGTTCATCAGGGAAGCCTTGTGACTCAGGGCAGGTCTACACTAGAAGCTCAAACTGGCTGCTATGGTGCATCTGGTGAAGATGTTCTATGTTGATGGGAGACCGGGAGAGAGCTCTCCCATCAGCATATTAAAACCACCTCTAAGAGAGGCATTAGCTATCACACTGGCTCTTAGGTTGGTATAACTTACGTCACTTGGTCGTGGCTGAGTCACACCCCTGAGTGATAAATTATACAGACCTATACATAACCTATAGTGTTAACAAGCCCTAGCCTTAAGGAAAGAGAGGGAGTGGGGGAACTCCTGAAGGTGACTCATAATAAGAGATGAGCAATGACTGTATATCTGGTATATAGTATTGTGTTTTCCTGGTGCATAAGAATAGGGATGCCAAATTAATTTAATTCTGTTCCATTTTAAATTATATTTCATGGGCCAGGGGATAAATTTGGAAATTATTACATCCTAGGGATGTGGTTTTTTGTGTTTGTTTTTAAACAAAGAGCTTTTACAACATACAAGATCTTTAAACATAAAGTGGGGACAGCTACTTTCTAAAATTTACCTGTGAATCACCAAAAATCCTGAGCACAAACTGACTCCATAGTCAGGAGTTTTTTTAAACCCTCTGCAGACTTTGTGAATTTTAAGTGCTCAAATACATTTGTTTTCCTTTAGCTTTCCTTAAAATTCTTGCAGAGCCTGAATGCTGTCTTCTCTCTTATGTTTTTGTCTGCTGCATGGCAATATCAATTAACATGACCTTATTTGTCTTCTTTTATACAACACCTATGTCTGGCCGGTTTGCTCACACCTTTGCCTGTGACAACTGCCAGATCCATAAAATCTTAGCCTCTTTGTTCTCTAGAGCACTTGCAATTTGCTGGTCATAATATCGCAGGGTGCATTTATATCTGTACTTGCCACACAGTCTCCACTGCAGACTCTTGGCAACCTCACTGTGTCTGTCCATATATTCTCTCCCAACCAGGCTCATGCAGGTGATCAGCACATGCTGCACCATCTCTTCCTGTTTGAAACAATTCTGCAGTTCAGGAAGTAATTCTCTTGGTCAATTTTGTTTCAAAAATTAAGCTTTGACTAATTTTCTTCGCTCATAATGAGGCTCTCTGTCTCTCTTTCGAGCTCTCCTTCTACAAGCCCTGAGTTTGTTAATCTTTCATCCCTGATTGGTTATTATTTAATAATAATATAGTAATAATAATGATAATGTATAATACGTTAGCACCTAAGAGCCCCAGTCATGAACCAGGACCCCTTGTGCTAGGCGCTGTACAAACACAGAACAAAAAGACAGTCCCATCCCCAAGGAGCTTAGAATCTAGGTAAAAGAAAAGAGACAGCAGATGGATATACACAGGTATGAGCATAAAGGAAACAATGAGAGAATGCTGGCCAGCATGACAGGCAGTGCTCTCTACACACTGGGGTAGCAGTGGCAGGGCTCTAGCAGCACTTTAAAGGGTCCAGGGCTCCGGCCGTTGTGGGGAGTCCTGAGCCCTTTAAAGGTCCCGCCTCTTCTGGGATGAGGCCATACCTCTTCCGGTCGAGGTTACGCTCCCTGCTCAGGACCCCAGAGTACCAGTAAATCCTTTAAATTACTTTCACCCCTGGGAATACCATTTTGAACAGTGCTCTGCTCTGGCCCTGCTGGCAGGACCTTGCACTGATAGTACATATGAGGTCACACTGGCAGGGGCATGGAGGCATGCTCTTGAAAATGGCATCCCCCACGCGGCATGACCTTGCATGCACCAGACATACAAGGTAGGGTTGCCAGTTTTGGTTGGATGTATTCTTGGAGGTTTCATCACATGACATCTTCTTTAATTAAAGATTAATCTTTAATTCCTGGAGCCTCCAGGACAATCCTGAAGGATTACTATTACAAGATCATGCTGGCGGGGGGAGGGGAGCATCATGTAGGCAGAGGTGGGCCCATGCTGTTACCAAAAGTGCTGAAATGTCTGGTATTCTGGGAACATGTGAACAGCTACTCTATGGTAGGCACAAGATGTACTGCAACTTATGTTACAGGCCAGTGACCTTGGTGGGTGTGTCATATAGTACAGGCTGGTGTACACAGGATATGTTACAGGCTACTGTTGGTGATGTGCATGGGATACATCATGGGGTAATGTGTCAGGTGGAGGGTACGCAACATTGCCAACTCTTGTGATTTTATTGTAACTATGTGACTGTCTTCTCAAAGCCCCAGCCTTGAAGTCATTTGACTATGTGAGAAGTTCAGCCTGTGCTATTTATAAACAGCAAGTTTCTAGCACTTGTGGCTATGGAGGGGGAAAAAAATGGAAAATATGACCTTCTTGAGGCTCAAACCACAGAGGACAAATAAAAACACCACCACCAACAGCATTTATTATGTTTAGGATCACAGGACTTTTAAGTTAGGCTCAAGTTTTCTCAGGGCCTGACTCCTGAATGTTAACTACTTATGCTAAACAATCTGTTCACCTTGTATTCAGCTTCCGATGAAGTGAGCTGTAGCTCACGAAAGCTTATGCTCTAATAAATTTGTTAGTCTCTAAGGTGCCACCGGTACTCCTTTTCTTTTTGTATTCAGCTGTGACACGCTGAGGACCTTCCCAGACCTTAAGAAGAGCTCTGTGTGTGGCTCAAACACTTGTGTCTCTCACCAACACAAACTGGGGCCATCAAAGCTATTACTTCAGTTGCATCCGATGAAGTGGGTCTTAGCCCACGAACGCTTCTGCTCAAATACATGTGTTAGCCTCTAAGGGGCCACAAGTCCTCCTGTTCTTTTTGCGGATACAGACTAACAGGGCTGCGACTCTGAAACCCTTCACCCACCTTGCCTCTGCAGCTGGCAATAAGGAGCAGTACATCGAGCGCTGAGCTGGGCGCACGTCTGTAGAGTCAGGTGCTGGGTAGCCAATGGCGGGATGCGAGCCCCCTGTGACAGTCCCACGCTGCCCTCAGGAGAGCCCAGCCACGTGCCGATCCCCTCCCCTTCCCTCCTCCCCCGTCACCTTACTCTGAGGAGACCGTGTAGCGTCACAGCATTCCGCCCGCTGTGATTGGCTGATCCCCGGGGGGGGGCGGGGACGCCCTGCCCAATGGGAAGGCCGCTTGCCCTTCCGCCGGCTGGCCGGGGGTAGGCTGAGCGGCGGCGCTGGGCTGGAGGTGCCTTTGGCGGCGCGTGCGGACGGATGGCGGCTCCGCGGCGCGTGAGCGCCCCGCGCTGAGTCGCGAGCCGGCCCCCGCGGATGGAAGCGCGGAGCGGGCTCCGGGCGCCGCCTGGTTCCGGGCGAGCTCCCCGGGGCCGCTGCTGGGCGCTGCCCACCGCCCTGCTCTGCCTGTACGGCTTCTTCGCCAGCCTGCGGCCCTCGGAGCCCTTCCTCACCCGCTACCTGCTGGGGCCGGACAAGAACCTCACCGAGACCCAGGTACCGGCCCGCCGGCGGCGCGGAGGTGCTGGGGGAAGCGGCGGTGCCCCATCTAGGGGTTCCCCCCCCTCCCCCGAAACTCCGGATTAACGCAGAACTCCCGGAATTGTATCTGCATCCCCCTTCCCTCTCTCCCCCGCAGAGCATCCCCTCCGGGGGGAGAGAGGGGAGCTGTGCACAGCAGCCCCACCCCACGGTGACTGTCTGATGGCAGGCGGGATTGGAGGGAGACAAAATGGCATCATCCCGGTGGAGTCTGGCCACTGCACCCCGTTGCTGAAATGTGACTCCTTGTTAGGGATTTTTTTTTTTTTTTGAGCTAGGCTTCAGGGAGGCAGTGGTGCCTACCTATTAGCTTGGGGCAGCAAGAGTCAGGACTTCAGCTCTGCCACTGATTCTGTCTATGAACTTGGAAAAATCACTTAAATTTATGCCCCCTCTTCCCTTTCTGTAAATTGGGGTAATAGGTTTTGGAAGGTGCTTGAGATCATCCTGTTAAGAGCACTGTATATACTCGATGTATCATTGTTCTGCAGGACAGGGGGGGCAGGGGTTAGTCGTGTAAGCTTGCCCTTTCTCACATGCCTCAACTTGAAGCTGGAGAGAGTATGGCTAGGTCTTTGCTGCCGCCTCTCCCTCCCCCGTGTGTTTTGTAAGCAGTGAGACAGCTAAGTCATGTTAACTATCTTACTGTAAATCCTAGTGCAGGGAAGGCACATGAGGCTTTTACCCTGATGTAGCCTAGGTAAGATCAAACCAAGGTGTGGGGTATAGTGTTCTCCTCCCCTAGCTACATTTTGTTAAAAACTAATTGTGTCTCGTCTCCAGTAGGATTTTTACAGCAATGTAACTCACACACGTTAGCTGTCTTGATGTAAAATGTTTTTTTGTTTTTGTCAGTTGTAAACATAACTACCTTCTCTATACTAGATATAGGCTCAGTCTCTGACCTGCTCTTGGCTTGTCTGACAAAGGAAGAGTGTATGGGGGCATTTAAACATTTAAAAAAAATCTGAAGTATTGGGGATCATCTTGTCAAGTACATTTCAGTACAATGACTCTTGATCACAGCTGATTGAATTCAGACTGGTGATTTGGAGCACAAATGTTGGTTTGTTTACACTCTCTTTTCCTTCTCATTGATAACTAGTTTTCCAGTGTTCCTCGCCTGTAAATGTCTGGGGAAATAACAGGGAATTTAAAAATAATTTTGTCATGTGTTGAGAATGCAGTTTTCTGTGTGTCTGAAACAATTCCCCTTCTTGATAAATACCTTCAAATAGCACTAAATACTTACTGATCACTCTTGTTTAGCTCTGCAAAAGCAAGCTAGAATCCAGATTAATAATTTTTTACTTGAAAAAACAAAGCAACAAGAACATCAGATTTCTGTTTGGAATAGATTTGTACATGGTTTAGTGGCAGTGGAGCTCAAACTTTTTTACTGGTGACCCCTTTCACATAGAAAGCCTCTGAGTGTGGGCCCCCCATAAATTAAAAACCCTTTTTAATATATTTAACACAAGTATAAATGCTGAAGGCAAAGTAGGGTTTGGGGTGGAGGTTGACAGCTTGTGACTCCCCATGTAATAACCTCGTGACCCCCTGGTTTAGGGGCAGCGGATGTTGATTGGCATGGCTTTGGACATTGCTGCCTGTGTGCCTACAAGATGATGGAAATGCCACAGAGGCAATATTTGTCCCCTGTAATGCAGACAGCATGCAGATTAAGGCTATGTCTATACTGGCAATTAAGTGATAAAAGTTTTATCGCTCAGAGGTGGTATTCTCTTCTTTCTCCTCCCCCCACCCCCGAAGACTGCACTGCGGCGCAGTGAGCTGAGGCTGCGCTGGACGGGGAACAGCAGGGGAAGGGCCGGGGACTAGCCTCCCGGGCCAGGTGCTCAGGGGCCAGGCAGGAGGGTCCCACAGGCTCGATGTGGCCCGCGGGCCATTGTTTGCCCACCTCTGTTTAATCTAATCTTGGTCCATGCCCCAGGATTGGAAGTGCCAGAGTACAAACTGAGAGGAGTTGTTATTGGGAAGAAAATCTTCACAGGAGGACCTGCTCTCCCAAAATCTTAATGTCCATGGCCTAAAAATTAGTTTAAAGGGTCGCTGTCACATAAGTCACACTTTTGTCTGAAAACGTATGCACTATCATTCTAAATTACACTTAAGACTGCTATAAATTTTTACAGGGAATCATTGCAATGTAGGGCAGGAAGGAACCTAGAGAGGTAATCTAGTAGTTCCTCCCCCTATACCAAAGGTGGTAATTTTTTGTCAAGGTCCAAATTTCTTGGTCAAAATATAGTCGAAGTCCAGACTCTAGAGAAAATAATACAAAAATAACAATAATGATAAATAAATAAGATTTTTGCAGTCCATTCAAAAGCTTCTGGCGATCTGAATTTGGCACACGGTCTGCCTATTAGCTTTGGCAGAAACAAATATTCCTAGTTCATCCCTCTTTAACCTGTTCTTAAAAACCTCCAGTGATAGGGATTCCACAACTTTGTTAGTAATCTATTCGAGGTCAGAAGAAAAGGAGTACTTGTGGCACCTTAGAGACTAACAAATTTATTAGAGCATAAGATTTCGTGAGCTACAGCTCACTTCAAAGCTTATGCTCTAATAAATTGGTTAGTCTCTAAGGTGCCACAAGTACTCCTTTTCTTTTTGCGAATACAGACTAACACGGCTGCTACTCTGAAATCTGTCATTATTTGAGGTCAGTGACCCTTATTTGTGATCTGCTATATCCCCCAGATCCTTTCCTGCAGTTCTTCTGCTTAGTTATTTATTCTCCATTTTGTGTTTGCAACTGATTTTTTTCTTTCCTAAGTGTAGTACATGTCTTCATTGAATTTCATTTTGTTGATTTCAGACCAGTTCTCTAATTTGTCAAGGTTGTTTTGAATTCTAAACCTGGGCTCCAAAGTGTTTGCAACCCTTCCTGGCTTGGTGTCATCTGCAAATTTTATAAGGATACACTCCACTCCATTATCTAAGTGCTTAATTAAAATGTTGAATAATAATGGACCCCGGAGAGCCTCCGGTGGAACTCCACTAGATAAATCCTTCCCAGTTAGACTGTGAACCATTGCTAACTACTCTTTTAGTACAGTCTTTTAACCAATTATGCACGCACCTTATAGTAATTTCATCTAGACCACATTTCCCTGGTTTGCTTAGGAGAATGTCATAATGTATAACACGATATAGTTTGAGTGTTTGACAGCACTTGCTGTATAGTCAATTTCCTCTTTGTTGGTGTTTATAAAGATATTCCCAACAGGGAACCAGAAAAACCCCATACAAATAATCTTAAAAGGAATTTTCTAAAGGCTAACTTCAGGGCAGGCTTTTTAACTGATGCACTGATCCGGAATCTGGATTTAAAAAAAAAAAAAAGTACATGTCAACTGTTTCATGTTGACAGTGTCCACTATAAATCGGTAGCAAATTCATTATCCGTTAAAGTAAATGCCAGTTGGTGACATGGCAAAGTAGTAAGAGAAGCAAAGTAGAGAAGCAACAGCTATTACTATTTCTTCACTAACAAATGAGTGGTAAAGCATGATCACTTTTTGATAACATTAATAGTAATGTTCCTCTTCTTTGGAGGAATGAACAAATGTACTAGTTGCAGGTTCAGACCTAAACTTGCCTTAACTTAATTAGTGGCTAGGATACTGGATTGTAGTCTGGCATCCTGACCTCCTGGGTTCTGTTCCTGGTTCTGCCACTGATCTGTTATGTGACTTTGGACAAGTCAGTTTCCTTGGATGTAAAATGTATAATGATTTAGAAATACATTACAAAGTAACTTACCCACTTCTGTAAAGTACTCTGTGATCTACATCTGGGAAGCCTTATGCAAGTATTTAAGCATCTATATAGTAGTCTGGTGTTCTGGTAAACAGCTGTTGCATTTCACTAGTGGATGAAAACTATTGTATTTGTGAAGCACTCTGGGAATTCTGGGGATGGAATGACACGTATAAATTTAAGATTTTTATTTTAAGTATCCAATCTCAAGTCTACTGTTGCCTCTAGTTCCCTGTACAGCACTAACTAGAGGTAGAAGGGAGGGATGTTGCATTTTGTTCAGTATATTGTTGGCATTGCTGGGAAATGGTTTTACTAGCTGTTTCTTAAATGTCTGTGTTTAGGAATCCTTTTTCCTTTGAACTTTCAAATACACAAAGTTTACTTTCCCAGGTAGATTGGTTAATGACTTGCTTTTCTTTGTACAGGTTTTCAATGAAATTTATCCAGTATGGACCTACTCATATTTGGTGTTGCTGTTTCCTGTATTCCTTGCAACAGACTATCTCAGGTACAAACCTGTAATCCTTCTCCAGGGACTGAGCCTTATAGTGACATGGTTCATGCTGCTCTACGCCCAAGGATTGCTAGCTATTCAGTTCCTCGAGTTCTTCTATGGATTGGTGACTGCTACGGAGATTGCCTATTATTCTTACATCTATAGCATTGTGGACTTGAACTTGTACCAGAAAGTCACCAGCTACTGTCGAAGTGCCACTCTGGTTGGTTACACTGTGGGTTCCATCTGTGGACAGGTTCTGGTATCGGTTGCCAAGTGGTCCCTGTTCAGCTTGAACGTCATCTCCCTGACCTCTGTGTCTGTGGCTTTTGCCGTAGCCTGGTTTCTGCCAATGCCCCAGAAAAGTCTTTTCTTTCACCACATCTTGAGAAGCCAGGCCAGAGGGGAGATGAAAGTTCTAGATTGTAAAAATGGAGCTGTCATCCGAGATGATCCTGCCTTAAAAAGGGTCCCTGGGTGGGAAGACATTGAATCGAAAGTTCCCTTAAATGTAGAAGAGCATTCTGCAGAGACACAGGTAAGCCATGCTGTTGTCTTCCATTTCCTTGGAACATGTTACTATCATGGCCACCTTGTATATGTAGTGACCTGTATGTCTCAATTACCCGACAGCAAAAGGTATCCCTCTCCACCTCCTCACCCACGTGTGGCACAGAAAAGTGCTTTCCCGGCTTCTTTTTGATCACGCAATATTGTAGTGCAGTCGTTGTCAAACTTTTATTTCTGGGGACCTAATTAAAGAAAATTGATGCCATGACCCAGTGGAGCTGGGGATGATGGATGTGGGAGGGGCTCAGGGCTGGGGCAGAGGGTTGGGGTGTGGGAGGCACCACGGAGTGTGGGAGGCACCATGGAAGCGGACATCAGCAGGTCTGGCTCCTAGGCGGAGGCACACAAGCAGCTCTCGCCCACAGGCACTGCCCCCACAGCTCTCATTGGCCGGCTCCTGGCCAATGGGAGTGTGGAGCCAGTGCTTGGGGTGGGGCAGTGTGCAGAGCCCCATGGGCCCTCCCCCCCGCCTAGAAGCTGGACCCACTTCTGGGGTGCAGCACGGTGTTGGAGCAGGTAGGCACTAGCCTGCCTTAGCTGGGCAGCACTACCGACGGGACTTTTGATGTCCCAGTTGGCAGTGCTGACTGGAGCTGCTAGGGTCCCTGGGTGCTGAGCAAGGTGACCCAGTGCCTTACATGCTGTGACCCAGTAATGGGTTGCGACCCGAACTTTGAAAAACACATGTCGAGCATTATTCCTGCAGGTACCTGGTCACTTTATTTAAAATTCTCTAGTGCTTTATATTATGAAAGAGGAAATTAATAAATTCCCATTCAGTTATTTAAGAAATGAAACATTTTTGGGGGGAGGTAGTGAGAACCTTATGGGTGCCCAAAGTGCAGTTAATACACCCCATGGCATCACAATATGCAGCTTGCCTCTGCCACCTCAATAACCTGGTGAGAGGAAAAACTGAGGAACTACAGAGTTTTATTGCAGGTGAACTTGCTAATCATTTAATCTGACCAGGAAGATACTGAATCAGAACAAGAATTTAGGGTTGTGTGCACTAAGTTCTGATGCAAGCCTGTGGGAGTATTTTAAATAGAATATAGCCTGTGGGAGTATTTTAAATTTGTCCAGTTGCCCAGTTCTATAATTAACTTATTACCACTTGGCATATGTGGTTGCTGTAACTGGACTGCAACAAACTTAGTCCTATTTTTTTTGATCCTGGAAGTATCTTAGAGTACCTTTTTTTTTTTTTTTTTCCTAACTCTGCTGAAATTCTTTATAATAAGTGACAGTAAATCACAGTAGACACTTGTGTGTATACACTATGGTGCAGGCATAAGATCAGTAAGTGATAAAGGACTCATGGATTAAAAAAGCCCTTCAGGAGGGACTTGAAATGAGATGGAGAGTCAGCCTGATGAAAAGATGTTAGGAACTACAGAGGAGAAAGCTCTTGCATTGTTGTTGGTGATATTTGTATCGCATTCCGAGGGACAATCCAGACCAGTGAGGGGATGTCACCGCTTGCTCTTCAATCTTGGGTCACTCATAATCAGCCTGCCAGCATGCAGATCACACCCCTGAGTGTCTGTATATAGTCACTACCCTGGTTCAGTACTTCTGACCCCAGGAGTCTGTCAGCAACACTGCAGTCACACTCTTGCTTCCAGCAGCCTTCATTGTTACTTGCAGGTTGACCCCAACACACTCCCAGTCCCAAATTTCCCCCCAAAATATGTTCTTCACTGCCCAGCCCTCTCCTGGACACTCCAGATATTATAGGTCTGTTGCCCATGTAAGGGGTCAGTGTACAACAGTTTTGCTACTTGGGATTACCAAACAATTCAGTTTAAACACAATCCTAGGTTAGTTTAAAAGTGATTTTGAGTACACATATTAGGCATTAAAGTCAGAAATGGTTACAAGAGAAATAAAGATAAAATTCTTTTTGGGAATTAATTCATGTGAATCTGAGAACCCTAGCCTGGTCATTCCTGAAAGGTGAGAGAAGCTGGTCATTACTGGTCATTACTACTCTCTCCTTATACAGTAAACATTAAGCTGGCATCGGTGAGGTATTTTTTGCATCAGAAAGCTAACATCCCCCTCCTACACCTAGTCTCGTTCACATTCAGCATAGCATGATTCAGGGAGGAGGGTTGTCCACAGTAGAATTTGGTTATCTTTAAAAAACAAACAAACACAAAAAAACCGCCCGCCTCAAATTGCATATAAATTACATGAAAATAACATTATTTATTTAGGTTGCAGAGTCCAGCACTCAAAAGTAGGGAAATGCCAGTTTTATGATTGCCTGGGCAACCTTAATTTGGCCCTCTTGTGTGGATGCATTATGATAATGTCTAATTGCATGATTGTATACTGGTTTCTCTTCTCCTCCCCCCCAACCCACCACAGGACCCCTGCTTCATTCAGTGTACAGAATGGTTGTACAAGAGGGTAAAATTAAGATTGCACAGACCGCCATAAAAATCGCATTTCCTAACTTTCAGGGACTTGACTTCTCAACCTTAACATTCTCAACATTTTTTTTTTAATACATTTAACTTGATATAAAGCCTCCAGTTGCTAATAGGCATCACAGTAGAACGGGTTTTGAGGACTGATTTGAAGGACAGAACAGGAGCTTCACAAACTAGTTCAGGAAGGGCATTCCATGCATAAGGGGCTGCTGATGTCCATTGCAGGGGGTTTGGGGAGGAGAAATCCTAATGGTGCTGATATGACCCTTAATGGTTTTGGGAAGAACCCTGCAGTGTCTTGGTACAAGATGAATTACTCTGTACAACTCCTGCAACTATTAATTTAATTTGGCATGAGGAGTTGCTAGATCTGCTACTGAACCAAGTAGTCTGAAATCTAGCATCTCTATTACAAAGCAAGCTAGTACTTATTTTCTCTGGTGCTGTTCACATAAAGCAGTAGGGAATATAATTACACATTAGATAGTAAAGTAACCAGCCTCTCTGATGGATAATTAACTTCTGCTCTTCCCACCCAAGGTAAACACTTACAAAAATCTCTCCCTGGAACTTCTCTATCCAACCTCATTCTAGGTGAGCTGCATGAGAAGAGACCGTAAGTTTCTTTTTCTTCACGCAATCCAGCAATTGTGGTTGCAAGAAACTTCTGCTCTGCAGCTCCTATGTCTGAAACAACCTTCTTCTATCTTTGCTCCATAGAGTCTCCATCACTCTTCAGATCTCCTCCAGACAACATATCTATGATTGTCTGAGCCTTTTCACCTATGTAATTATATTGCATCTCTTGATAAACGGGGTATGAAGCTATGTAATGGGACCACTAATCTGAATAATTGTAATCTCTGAAAACTGGTTTTGTGGGAAACTTCCAAATACCTGCTTGGGAAAACTTCCGTGGTTGCTCTCAAACTCTTTCTACTTGATCTCTGGCTCAAATCCAGGTCAGATTGGCAATGACTTGAAGCTGTTTGATGGTTCTGTGGCCTGTGTGAAATAAGTTGGTGGCCTCTGTCCAGTTCCTAGCAAATAGGGTGGGGAGCAGAAAATCAGTCTCACCTCCACCACAACTAGCAGTAAATTGGCCCTTAGAGCGCAGAGGCCAAGGTTTATATAGACCATGGAGAATGAACTATTTTTTCACCCATGCAGGGTTAGGTGGGAAAACGTGTCGCTGGGACAGTCTGGGGATGCTTTGTTGCCTACTCTGTGACAGACTGAGTTGTGGTGTATGCAGGGCTATTGCTCTGGAACTTCCTGCCAGTGGTAAGTTCATTTGTGGAATAAGATGAATCATTCAGAAATGGGATGATATTATTATTTTTTTTTTTTAAAGTCTGTGCAGGAGCAGAAAGTGGATATCTCAAAGGTGCTCAAAGAGCTATGGCGGGACTTCCTGCAGTGCTATTCCTCCCGGCCTATGCTCTGCTGGTCTGTGTGGTGGGCATTCTCAACTTGTGGCTACTTCCAGGTAATAAACTACACGCAAGGCTTGTGGGAAATGGTGCTGCCTTCTCAGAACTTCAAGATCTATAATGGTGGCGTGGAGGCAGTTTCTACGTTACTAGGTAAGCTACCTACTAAACTCCAGTTTCAAAGGGTGCATGTCACAAGGCATCTAAACACTATATCAAACCATAGAACTAGCATGTTACGTCCTTCAAACTCAGTATTGCCAAAACAGGTCTGATGTTGCAGTGCTTCCTAGCATGTACAGGCGAAAGAATGACACTGAATTAAATTTTCATTGGGTGGGTTTCATGTGTAATGTCTAAAGGTGACTCAGCTGCACTGCGCTGATTTTGTAATCCAAGAGGTAGGTATTGAAATGTGGAAATACCTGGTCTTTCTACCTGTGATGTGCAGTGTTACAGGACCCTCCCAAAGCAGTTGCAGCTCTGGAATGGTTAACAAAACTCTCCGGATGTACGACAGACTCCCTATGTATAGTTAGGTGTTAACATGATTGCCAGTTTAAATGCAGTTGAGGATCTATGACTTTATTGCTCAAACAGACTGAGGTACCGCTGTTTTTAGTTGGAAGTATTGGAAGAAACTTGTGAACCTCAAAGTAGTCTGCCCTGTAACCTCAGTTGCCAAAGGCCTTGCTTGACTGAAAGGGTCAGGTAAGGCATAAGTGAAAAACTTTTGTGTAACAGAAGTCTACTGGACATTCTTTGTCACAGCTGTGGGGGATACTTTTAATACTACTCTAATGTGTTCACTCAAAGGAGCACTAAATGATACACAGCTAAGGTGCCTAATGCAGTATCACCCTCCTAACCTAGTTGGTGGAAACTGAGGCAATGAATATTAATGACCTTGTATTCCTTCCCTTCCCCAGAGGTGTTGAGCACTTGCCTGAGGTTCAGTGGGAACAGGTTGCTCAGCACCTCTGAGGACTAGAATCATAGAATATCAGAGTTGGAAGGGACCTCAGGAGGTCATCTAGTCCAACCCCCTGCTCAAAGCAGGACCAATCCCCAATTTTTGCCCCAGATCCCAAAATGGCCCCCTCGAGGATTGAACTCACAACCCTGGGTTTAGCAGATCAATGCTCAAACCACTGAGCTATCCCTCCCCCCCTAGATCATAAGAGACTTGGCCCCCATACAGATCATCACTTTCTAGACACAGAACCCAGCAGGTTAATTCCCATCTCTCTGCCTTAACCATTTGACCACCTGCCTCCATAGTGCTCGGCCAAGTTTAAATAAGTAACAGAACAAACCTGACTGCTAGAGTACAGTACCTCCTGATGATGGGATCAGAATAGCTCACTTGGGTCTGAGCCGGAAGATCGTATGAGGACGAGTGAATCAGCTACAGTCTGGGGCACTAGGGTTGCTCGCTCGCAGAGCTAGGGTGGGATTTGCAAAAGCATTTGGTACTGGCTTGACTTTATTCCCATTGAAGTCTAGTAGGAGTTTACCACTGACTTCAAGTAGAGATCAATTAGTCCAATGATGAGTACTGTTGAGAATCCTACTCTTGATTTTAATATGGGTTTTGACACAGTCCCAAATGTCATTTACATAAGCAAACTAAGGAAAATGTGGTCGAGATGAAATTGTTGTAGGGTGGGTGTACAGCTGGTTGAAAGACCATACTCAAAGTAGTTATCAATGGTTCACTGCCAAACTGAGAGGATATCCCATGGGGGCCAGTCCTGTGTCTTGGTACTAGTCAATATTTTCATTAATGACTTGGAGAGTGTCCTTATAAAATTTGCAGATGACACCAACAGAGATCTTCTAGCACTCCGGGGGACAGGATTAGAATTCAAAATGACCTTTACAAATTGGGGAACTGATCTGAAATCAACAAGATGAAATTTAATAAAGACAAATACTTCACTTAGGAGGAAAAATCTCAAATGCACAATTACAAAATTAAGGATTACTGACCAAGTGGTTGTACTGCTGAAAAGATCCTGGAGGTGATAGTGGATCACAAATGGAATATGAATCAATTATGTGATGTAGTTGTGAAAAAAATCCGTAATATTCTGTGATGTATTAACAGGAGTCTTGAATCTAAGACATGGAAGGTAATTGTCCGGCTGTACTTGACATTGGTGAGGCCTCAGATGAAATACTGTATTTGGTTCTAGGCACCATACTTCAGGAAAGATGTGGACAAATTAGAAAGTCAAGAGAAGAGCAACAAAAACGATAGAAGGTTTAGAAAACCTGATCTATGAGGAAAGGTTAAACAAACTGGGCATGTTTAGTCTTGAGAAGCTGGGGGGAGCCTGATAAGACTTCAAATATATTAGGACAGCGATCAGTTGTTCTCCATATCCACTGAAAATAGGACAAGAGGTAATAGGTCTAGTCTGCAGCCAGGGAGATTTAGGTTAGATATTAGGAAAAACTTTCTAACTCTAAAAGAAAAGGAGTACTTGTGGCACCTTAGAGACTAACAAATTTATTAGAGCATAAGCTTTCGTGAGCTACAGCTCACTTCGTCGGATGCATCTAACTCTAAGGGTAGTTAAGCTCTGGAATAGGCTTCCAAGGGAGGTTGTGGAATCCCCATCACTGGAAGTTTTTAGGAACTGGTTAGACAAACACCTGTCAGGCAGGGGGTTAGACTTGATGGCCTCTCAAGCTTCTTTGCAGCCCTACAATTTCTGATTTTTTTTTTTAAATATATGCACAATAGTGGAGCTCCCCTCATGCCCGTCTCATATATTTAGACATTGGTTTCTCTTAATCTAATACACAGAAGGCTTAAGCTGAATGTCTGAGGAACTATTAATTTGCATATTGTTTTCCTTTCTACTTATAGGAGCTGTTGCTGTATTTGCTGTGGGATACGTAAAAGTATCTTGGGCTACCTGGGGTGAGGTGGCATTGGCCCTGTTCTCCCTCCTCATTGCTGCTGCTGTATATGTCATGGACACTGTTCGTAACATCTGGGTGTGTTACGCCTCATATATAATCTTCAGAATTGTCTATATGCTGCTCATCACAATAGCAACGTAGGTATTTTAATTAAAAAAAAAAAACTTGATAAGACTATTGTTGTCTGTCTCAAAACTGGCTTAATGCTTTGCATGTAGGCAGTGCCTTTTGTGCAAGGATCTTGAAGTTCTTTACACTTGAGCTTTGACAAATTGCCTGCAGTTCAGTGGCAGACCTTGGGAATAGAACAGAGGTTTTGTGATACTAAAGTCATTGTTTATAAATACTGGGTAGTGCTGCCTGTCAGTGAAATGTCTTTCCATAAACATTGTTTGAGTGAAGCCATAGGGAGGGGAAGAGGGGTAAGTGCTATGTCAATAATATATGATCAAAGCTTAGACATACAAGAAGGAAGATGAGATGAGATAATATTATGTCACTTGTGGAGTGCAGCAACTTTTTAATCAAACACTATAGCACAGGTTAGCTAGGAAGTGAAGGAAAGATTTAAGAATTTTTATTAAGATGATAAAATAAAAATAAAACAGTACAGAGTTTAAGTGTAGAAATTTCTGGTTATCGGGGAATAATGTACAGATTATCAAGGGGTGTGCAGTTCGGTTTAGAATCAGATGGCGTAAGGAATACATAATCTGTAATATCCCCAACTGGGGGTAATAGGTTAGCGGGTCAAAATACAGCCATTGAGATATGAGGGTATGTTCATATAATGGTTATGGTCAGGTGTGGAGTATGAGTGGATATGAGGATGGATTTACCTTCATTTGGTGAGATTTAATGTTCAGTGAGTTTATTGTTCCAGTTCATATGGTCCAATGGAAAAAGTCTCTGTCCCACTGGAACCTGCAGAGGGAGTTTTCCTCAGTAGGACAAATTGGAATCGAGCCAAGACAACCAATAACAAGTCTCCTCCTTAAAGGAGGAGGGTGTGAGTCAGTGCAAAGGTGCCCCCTTCTGGCCTAGCAGGGCATGGGCCCAGCTCAGTCAGCTCAGTGGGGCTGTCAGTCTTTCTGGTGCCCAGGAATCTGAATACCCTCTTTGTTCTCAGGTACCACGGGGGTTGGTCCTTTCATCCCTGGGCAGCTCTTTAGACGTTTGCTGACAGGAGCTCCTTTCTCCAGCCTGCTTACTCCTCTTATAGTCCCTGCTTCCCAGCCCTTGTATCCCCCCTAGCTGCTGTGAGACTGCCAGTCAGCAGTGGTTGGCAGTGCCTGTATTAACCCTTAAGTTGCTGGGCCAACATGGAGTGCATACACCCCGTGCTAATGGGTTTTTTGCATCTTTTCTGAAAGATGGCCCCTTCCAATGGCACAGTGCTATGCAGGTACTAGGAGAGAATATTTCAGTACTGACTCAGATAAAGAATGCAACTTATTGAACATCTGAAACTCTTTTCTGCAGCAGTTGGGGTTTCCCTGTGACAGTTTCCCCAGTGGTAGCCCGCTGTGACCCTGCTTAGCTTGTGAGATGTGATACGATCACAGTGCCAAATGATGGAAATGTATAGCCAGTTTATGAACTAACTTTTCAACCTGCATAGCTTGCTTATCTAAATATTGTTTCACCCTGAAAGATTCCTTCTTCCCTTTTCCTCCTGTATTCACATTTCTCCCTTTGTCTTTCTGCTTAGGTTCCAAATCGCTACCAATCTAAGCATGGAGCGGTATGCTCTGGTGTTTGGTATCAATACTTTCATTGCCTTGGCTCTGCAGACTTTGCTCACCTTGATTGTTGTTGACTCCAGTGGTCTTGGGCTAAACATATTCACACAGGTAAGATCACTGCTTTATCTTTACTAACTGGGGAAGAAGGAAAGGATGTAAATCAGGATGTGGAGCCTCTCTCCTGCCTCTGTCATCTGTTTGTGATTCTGGTCCAGGTTATTGCTGTTCAGAGGGTGTTCCGTAACCTGCTTAATGACAGGTTTCAGAGTAGCAGCCGTGTTAGTCTGTATTTGCAAAAAGAAAAGGAGTACTTTTGGCACCTTAGAGATTAACAAACTTATTTGAGCATAAGCTTTCGTGAGCTACAGCTCACTTCATCGGATGCATCTGATGAAGTGAGCTGTAGCTCACAAAAGCTTATGCTCAAATAAATTTTAGTCTCTAAGGTGCCACAAGTACTCCTTTTCTTTTTGCATAATGTGCTTTGTGACCTTGTGTGTGGAGAGGGAAGAAAAAGAAAGTGTCAGTTTTGTTATCAGCAGACAGTTGTGTCCATGTTACAAAACCACAACCACACTTAGCACCTGTTGACTGCCTTGTTAATTTTCTCTGACTAGTCAAGGATGGAGGCTGAGCTTCCATCTCACCCCATTGGGACAGGGTTTGAGGCACAGGTGTGTGGGAGAACTGGGCTGCCACTATTCATTAGACATGTTCCTGGAGCCCTGTGCAAGTGAAGTTCCTGGTTAGTTCAGTGAAAGATTTTTCTGTGTGCATGCTGTGGCATTGGTTCCTTTTAGGTAAGCAGCCTTGGAGACTAAACTCCATTTGTCTGGAGTCTTTCCCCAGTTCTAATTAAAGTAGTGATAAATCCAGATAATGAACTAGGTGCAGCATACTTCATTCACCAATCCTATTTTTAAAAAAAAAAAAAAAAGAAAAATATTTTTCCTTTCATATAAGATGGAGAGGAGTGGATTTGCTAACCTTTAACTTACCAGTTTTTTTCTCCCACTCTGCAGTTCATGATCTACGCTAGTTACTTTGCAGCCATATCGCTGGTGTTCTTGGTGAGTGGCATATACAGTGTTCTGAAGAATTACAGAAGACGGGAAGAGATGCCAAGCAGATCTACTGCAAGCCCTCCTTAATGCAGCGAATGAGGACATATTCAGCTGTGATGTATGAAGATGAAGTATTTATTGCTGTCTTTGCCACTTGTTTTCCAAGGCAGCCATCTGAAGTGTAATTTATACTATGTTAGTAGCACACATCAGAGGGAAAATTATTTAATTAGATCTTGCATAAGTAAGAATAGCCATTCCTTCTCAAATGCCTTTTTTATTGTTCAGTTCCATGTGTATGGAGGTGCACTGGGGTATCACAAGTTTGCTCAAGAGGTGAAAGGCTAGTAAAACCTGTGACTCTCAAGATCATCAGTGCAAATAAGGCTTTGGGTGTATAAATGCTCCCTCCATCCAGCAGTCAGTGTTTGAGCATGAAAAGCCTGGAGCTGCTGCAGGTCAGTTGTGAGGTTCGCCAGCAGAGCTGCGTGTGGGGATCCAGGGCTGGAATAGCAGGAGGCAGGCTATAAGTCAGAATTTAGGTGCATTGGCGGAGCTGTGTTGTATCTGCCATTGTGCCTTACCCATGCTGTTAAACGCACACTTCTGAGTACTGAATATATTTTAAACTTGAGGTTTGTATGTCTGCACGTTCCTTCATATCACTTGTACTATTTCTACCTGGTCTGCCATCCCATCTGTCAGAGTATCAGACATAGCTTTCTTTTGTTCTCTCCCCGGAAAGCTAAAATGTGTTCTGGATTAGCCTTCTGACACCAGTGAGTTGGCTGTTGGCAAATACATCTTGTTTTGGGAAAGTCCATGCTGCTGCTTGCTTCGAAAGGACTGTAATTCTGGAGAGAACCAAATAAGCTATGTATTTGTCCAGAATACTGGTCTGTGGGATCATGGATGTCATTTAGGACTCTTGACTCCTGTGATGCAAAGGCCACTGACCCTGAATGCTCCAGTGTAGGTTACTGTAGTAGGCTACACTAGTACTGGGAATGAAGTTGACTGACTGCGTTACTGCAGTTTTTTCATCTAAATAGTCATTTCTTTGGCTTTTTTTTTTTTTTTTAAAAACACTTGGTGACGTCCTATTTTGATCAGATCTGTCCATTCTTAAACCCTTCCCCCTTTCTAACTAAACAGGAAAACTCTGCATCCTAAAACCTGCCTTTGTTTTGCAGTCTGGACAACTTGGAACTCGCCTGAGTAATCTGGAAAAGGAAGCACACAGCAGTGCAATTTTTTGTATCTAAATTGGCTCTTTTGGGAGGGCCAGTTGCTATGCTATATGCTTCTTATCCAGTTGATTCTACCATGTTTACTCACTACTTTTTTTTTTTAAACGTAATTGAGGTTTCACAGGTATCCTTGGACGGAAGCAATTTTTTTTTTTCTGCCAAGAACTGAGAATTGGTCCATGGGGGGGGAGGGGTTGTTGGGAGGAGAGAGAGTTCCATGAGAGAATGCTTTTCTTACAAAGTGAGCCACAGAATTGAGTGTGTATGCTCATTATTCTCCTACTGTCCAGGACCTGATCCAACTCGAACCTGAGATGGCTTATGGAGCCCAACAAGTATAGTTGGACCTGAGGCAAAATCCCAGGATCTGAACTTCCCCAAACTTCCTGCTTTTGAAATCTGGTTTGTTAATGTTTCCTGGGACCATTTTTGCTGACCTCTATTTGTATGCAACTTAGCTGCCTTATCCTGAAAAAGAAACTTGAAAGGAACATTTAAAAGTTGTTTTTTCCTTTTGTTTTTTAAGGAAACTTCTCAAGCAGTGTTAAAGGGTAGGTTTTAGGCAAGGAGAAATTGTGATTAAACATAATTTGATAACTGTTCTTGGAAAATGGATGGCCATTTCACATGCAGCCCCTTGTGATATAATCTCAGCCTGGTTTCAGAGTAGCAGCCGTGTTAGTCTGTATTCGCAAAAAGAAAAGGAGTACTTGTGGCACCTTAGAGACTAACAAATTTATTAGAGCATAAGCTTTCGTGAGCTACAGCTCACTTCATCGGATGCCAATCTCAGCCTGGTTGCAGATGATACAGGAGCATGGGGATGAATAACCAAAAAAGGAGGCTGAACCTCTAGCTGTGGCTCCCTGGTTGGGAGGTGGGAGAGGAGACGTGGTCAGGGATAAGGGGGCTGAAGCTGGGGATGGGGCTGGAGCAATTCTGGGAGTGGAGGGGCTGGGTGGTGCTCCCTCCCCACCCCTGTGGGGCTGGCCTGGGTCCCATTGCACCCTCCCCCCGAGCATTTGCCCCACAGTTTGAGGACCTCTGTTCTAGCGTGATGTTACTAATGGATTGTGGCAAGATCAAAATGTCTGTTGTACAAAAGTTATCGCCATGTCTGTTTTTAAATATATGTTCACTTTACACTATATTTATTTAGGCCAATGAATGTAGGTATCTTAAGCCTGGAAGTCCGTTTCAGGTTCTTATGATTATCACTGGTATCTGAATGCTGCAGTGATGGAGTAGTATAAGAACCTAGATGGAGGAGAGACTATTTTGTTGTGGAGGGAGTGATGTTTGTAGAAGCAAAGGTATATACATATGAAATATTGCAAACAAGACATAATCATGCATAGGACCTCTTTATTTGGTTTTATTCTGATATTACAGCAATTTTTATCAAAGTATTTTACAACGTATTTCCTAAAATGATCTTATCTGTATTTCATCACCTTGCTTATGTTGAGCATTGCTTCTGCAATGGACATGGGTCTTTCTAATAGTTCTTATGTAATAGGAAATAGGGTGTGGGGGGGATAAATTAAAAAGGAACCACAGCTAAAACAAATCTTGGTGGATGGCAATTAACTATTTACAGCTTTGTAGATGTCAGTACAGGAAAAATCTTGTGTCCGAGACAAGGTGTCTACTCTGACCTCTTTGGACTGCTTAGTAATCTAGTTTTAGTAAGCATTTATTCAGCAAGGGTGAATTTCATTTGTAGGTGGAGGGCCCACTAAAAGGGTACTGTGGGAGGGAACACCAATCAAGGAGCCACAGACACATCCGCTGCATGGGATGGGAGAGATCACTGGAAAGCAGGTTCCAGAGCGGCAGGTTGAGGGAAGAGCCACTGAATGGATGCTTGTGACCAGGAACCCTCACAGAGAGAGCTGCCACTACCCCAGCCCATAAACTCTACAAAATAACCTGCCATAGAGGGGTTGTGCTTCAGTTCCAGTCTAAGGATGGGGGTGGCTTGGCTTTTGCAAAACCTGATCCAGCAGAGTGAGGTTTGAGGGGAAAATGTAGGAGCTCGAAGAGTAGCTGTTGCTCTGTGACCATTGCGACATAGTGGCCACATGAAGGATTCTGGCATAGATGTGACAGCAAGTACTGAAGACGTGAGCCACGGGCCTGAGCATCAAGCAGCAAATATCCCAGGTAAGAAGTAGAGGCCAGCCATGAAGGGGAAATACTTTAAAATAGATTTGTTGGATCCACATCTGAAAACTAGGTTAGACAGGTGGGGAGACAATAATAGTGGTGCTGGTGTCCACCACTACATCCACCAGCAAGCAAAAAAGGAGTAATGCTACCACGGTGTGTCTTCTCTAAAACCAACTCTTAAAGATAATTGCCTTGGAATCTAGACTATTTTTAATTAGTTTTATGTACTACACCCTCCCCTGCCAAGTCTTCTGGCTTTACAGATGCTATCTCGTTTCAAAAAGTGTCCTCTCTCATATTTAATATATGGAAGAGCTAAACAAACGAGGCAAATTTTCACTATACAAGCAAAATGGGGGGATTGACACGCACACACGGTGCCATTAAAAGCAAGAACTCTAAATAATGTCATGTAGAGTAGTATGCTTTTTTAAATTGTGTGGATGTTTTGCCCCAAATTGGTGGTGTCCCTCTAATTTGTAGATGGGTTGCTTTGGTCTGGGACTGCATTGATTTGTTGTATCCTAGTGCCACCTAGGGCACCCACCAAATTACTTAAACACCAAACACCTACGAAGCGCAAAAGAAGTGATCTTGGAACACATTGCTTTTGGAATACACATGGTAGTGTGCACTGTGCTTGGTAGCAAGTATATACAAGTTTGGGCCAATAATAAGGGAAAGGTAGAAACATTTTCTAGTACACCTCTACCCAGATATAATGCTGTCCTCGTGTTATAGGTGAAACCATGTTGTATTGAACTTGCTTTGATCCAGTGGAGCGTGCAGGCCCCCCCCCCGAGTGCTGTTTTATCGCATTCTATCCAAATTTGTGTTCTATTGGGTCGTGTAATATTGGGGTAGAAATGTACTTCACTTTTATAAAGTGCTTCTCATCTGAGATCTTAAATTACTTTACAAAGGAGGTCAGCATCATTACTCCCATTTTCCAAAGAGGAAAACTCAGGTGCAGAGATGAAGTGATGTGCAGGATCACCCAGCAGGCCAGTGGCAGAACTTAATTCCTTATCTTTAATCTGAAAATTGATGATGATGGTTCACCCTTCTGCCTTACTTGGATGACTAGATGAGTTGACTCAGCTGGGTTTCCAGGCAATCCAGGGGATTAAAATCTGATGCTTAAGGCTAGATTCAGCTGTGATGGTGAATTATAAAGCATTGGGTGAGATTCACTAAATGATGCATCTCTGCTTGGCACAAGATTCCCAGTGGAAGGCAGTTTGCCAGGTAAGAAGTCATAATTGCAGCCATAACTATCCATGTGTAGAGAGTCCTGGAGATAGTGAAGCTCCAAAAGTGCATGGGTGTGGCTAGATTGCAATGAGCCAGCAGCCAGTGAGAGCATTCCTAGAAGTCCCCAGCAGAACTTAAAACTAACGTCTTCCATGGAACAACCCTACTGGGCAAGGGGATGGAGTGGAAACCCTTCCCTTGAAGTAAAACTGGAGGTACATCATGAACTTCCCTGCACCAGCCATGCCACCTATTACTTGCTATGGATTCTTTGCTAAAGCTTTATAGTCACACGCATCTCCTTTCTTTTTTGGTAGGTCTAGTACTGCCTGTGGAAATTAGAGCAGGCTTGATGCAGACTTTGTAATGTGAGTTGTCATGTGAAAACTGAGTCTGTCTTAAGTGTTCTGATCAATAAGCATCTATTTCAGTCTAGCTAAAGATGACATCTAACCAATGGTTCTCTGTGCTGTCATCACTTGCCCTTTAAAACTGTGTTTTGAAAACCAATGGCCTGTTTATCATAAGTGCTAGGAGAATTTCAAAAAAGAAGTAATACAGCAAGTTAAATTGGCTGGCTACTATAACATTCGTCAGAATTAGTAGTGGAGCCCTACATTATTTGCAAGGTGTTGACAGGTGCTTAGCAACAGTGACATTCCCAGTCACCTAAGAATGCTGCTGATAGCCACGAGTTCAAACAAAAGGGTTTCTAGTTCAAAATTACCTTTTTCTATTTATATATGTTATGACTGGTTTCATTGCCATACAACAGCTACCAGAGCCTAAGCACAATGATGCAGTGTGCTACAATCTACAGGTATTATTTGTTTTACACTCTACAAATGTCAGACAACCCAGGATGTTACTGTAAAATGTTTTTATACTTGAGGATCTCTTTTTGAATCCTTTCCTTTCTACCCCTAGTCATAGCTCCTTGAAATTTTTGGAAGTTATTGATTTGTGTTAACTTCAAAAATTTGTAAAGGTGATATGTAATTAGAGGGCACTAGTCCTTCTATGGTTAACTATCGAGCTGGCTTCTTGTTACAAGCACAAATTTCAACATTCTACTCCTAACTTCGTTTGAATTTGATCAGTGTTCATTACCAAACAAAACATGTATGTTTAATACACAATCTGACAAATTTAACCTACATAACCTCAAACACTGATGCAACCACAAATCATTTAATACTATTTCTTAAAACTATTTAAATTTATACACTAATGGTCTTCTCTTAAAATGTGTACTTCCACAGTAAGTCATACAGTTATAACAAAACTTAGTACACTGAAATTCTTTGGCCTGTCACAGATCTATTAAGGTATGTCTCATAAAAAATTAACTATATAACCAAGAACATATTTCAGTTGGCTTATTTGTACTTATGAACATAATTATTGGAATGTTGTGTATGAAGAAGGAAGTGATTTCTAAAGTTTCTCAGACTCTTAACCCAGGACTTTTTGTTAGTGCAATTTAGAAATGGACATCAAAAATTGTCACTTCATGTTAACCCAGTTGGTTGGGTTGGAAGACTTCTATTTAGCACTCATCTCTACCTGATTTTTCACTGCCCTGCATTTGTAGCAATTTACATGTGTGCAAATCCATGTTGCAATGGCTTAAAATGACTAAAGCAGTGAAAGATAAGATCCTAGATATCCGTGTTTAAAAGGTGGGTAAATAAGTACCTCCCTTTTAAGAATGCTTAGCACTTATCCAGTGTTTTTCCAAATGAGGCACAGAATGGCTTAGTGACATGCCCAAAGTCACATAGCAGGAAGACAGTGACAGAAATGTGAATTGACATGTTTCAGAGTAGCAGCCGTGTTAGTCTGTATTCGCAAAAAGAAAAGGAATACTTGTGGCACCTTAGAGACTAACAAATTTATTTGAGCATAAGCTTTCGTGAGTTATAGCTCACTTCATGCATCCGATGAAGTGAGCTGTAACTCACGAAAACTTATGCTCAAATAAATTTTAGTCTCTAAGTTGCCACAAGTACTCCTTTTCTTTTTGAGAAATGTGAATAGCATCCTTGCCATCTAACTTTCAAACCCTACTTTAGATAATTAATATTCATAGTTTGAGAACTATTAAATTGCATTGGCAGTTTAAACATCATTACAGTATTGCCAATAATAGAGAGGCACTCACTATAAGCTACTGTTTTTCAAATTTTTGCATAAAATGCCTTATGGGCTGAAGTTTCATGTTTAGTAGTAGTGGCTGAAAGGTGAATTTTTTGAGTCATTATAAAATATATTTTTTGGTAATTTTTTTAGATCTGTGAATGGGAGAGCGTTTTCCTCCATTTAAGCATCTTCAGTGTACTTTGTGTCCTGCTTCAGCACCTTACAGCTGACTATCTCAACAGCCTTTGCAAATAGTGAGATGCTCTACACACACTTTCTGAAGCAGCCAAGCTGCAAAGATCCCCTATTTTACAGCTGGGGAAAGAGAGAGGAAGGAACTTGCCCAAGGTAACATCGTGAATTGGTGTCTATGCCAGGGTTAGAACTTGGGACCTCCAGGCTCCCAAAGGCACATGCAATTCTTTAGAAAAATACTTCTCAAGGTCTGGAATGTAACCTAGAAGTAGATTGGAAGAGGGTGGTTGGTGGAATACATCCCAGTTGATGAGAGAGAAGAAAAACCTTTTAGTTACTAGGGCCCAGAAAGAACCTGGGCAAGGGAGGGAAGGAATAGCTCCCCCCTCCTTCTGTTTGTGCAGTCTCTACAGCTCTTCTCTCAACCCTACTGCAGATCTTCGCACCTCTTTTTTTCCCCATGTGCCAAGTATCAGATTCAGGGCAAGGTAAGTAGCACATCAGGGCCTGTAGAGGTAACCTCGCCATCTTTTGGAGTGATCCAATCCAGGGCTGGGGGGGGGGGGCGGCAAGTCTATCAGAAGTCCTAGCCATCTGCAGTACCCAGAAACCTCTAGTTGTTTGTTCATATAACCCCCAACAGATTGTGGGATTCTGGGCCATTGTCTGAGTGGCTGAATTGCATAAACCACAATGTTCAGAACCATTGATCTGTGAAGCATGCTGCCAAAAAGTGTCATTTTAAATACTTGCTGTGGAATTAACTCTATGTAGACAACTATGAAGTGATTTGATTTATAAATAATGAAGGGATAGTGTAGGTGGTAGAAATATTTAATGGAACCTTCTGCATTGTTGTCCTTCTCACTTAAGTTCCATCCCATGTTTCGATGTATGTATATTAAATTAAACTGCTGTTTGCGGTGTTATTGCTATCTGGATCCAAGGATATGAGAGAGGCAAGGTGGATGAGGTAATATCTTTTATTAGACCAACTTCTATTGGTGAAAGAGGCAAGCTTTAGAGGCCCCAGAGCTCTCTTTCAGGTCAACTAAATTGCTGTGTGCCCTGGGGCTTAGCAAAGGAGAAGCAGAGGGAAGGCTGCTAGGCTAGTTACCAACTTGCAGGATTTTATAACCAGTTTTGTAACGTTTGAGGTTTCCTTAAAGCCCGAACTGCAACCATGTAACTATGGGAGATTGGGCTTGCTGCCCCCCCCCCCCTTGGAAAAAATAATTTTCTGTGCCCCGTGGTTGTAGAGGCTTGAAACCAGGCCCTGGTGGAACCCGACAACAGCTCAGAAACCCGAGGGGGGGGGGGGGGGAGGATCCTAGTGTTTGTTATACTTCAAATCTCATGATTTCTGAGCCCTGACTCTTGATTTATGAACAGGTGCTGTGGGCTATGCTGGGCGCTGTCTACAAACTGGCCATGGGGCTGGGATGCTCGATCAGCTTGTGCCTGGAGGCAAAGGCCTCAAGCACCGCATGGGGTGTGAGACGTCAGCCTGGGGCTGCGTGTCTGGCTGGATGTGGGGTTTCCCTAGGAAAGCGGGCCTGGCTACGGGAGCACGGGCAGGGGGTGCAGCCCGTGTTAGCGCTAGTGCTAACACAGGTTTCAGAGTAGCAGCTGTGTTAGTCTGTATTTGCAAAAAGAAAAGGAGTACTTGTGGCACCTTAGAGACTAACAAATTTATTTGAGCATAAGCTTTTGTGAGCTACAGCTCACTTCATCGGCTGCATTTGGTGGAAAATACAGAGGGGAGATTTATATACACGCACGGAGAACATGAAACAATGGGTTTTATCATACATACTGTAAGGAGAGTGATCACTTAAGATGAGCCAGCGCCAGCAGCAGGGGGGAGGGAGCTAATAAGCAATGGTCACATAAACACCACCCTATATCGGAAACCTACTGACCGCTATTCCTACCTACATGCCTCTAGCTTTCATCCAGATCATACCACCCGATCCATTGTCTATAGCCAAGCTCTATGATATAACCGCATTTGCTCCAACCCCTCAGACAAAGACCTACAAGATCTCTATCATGCATTCTTACAACTACAATACCCACCTGCTGAAGTGAAGAAACAGATTGACAGAGCCAGAAGAGTACCCAGAAGTCACCTACTACAGGACGGGCCCAACAAAGAAAATAACAGAACACCACTAGCCATCACCTTCAGCCCCCAACTAAAACCTCTCCAACGCATCATCAAGGATCTACAACCTATCCTGAAGGACGACCCATCGCTCTCACAGATCTTGGGAGACAGGCCAGTCCTTGCTTACAGACAGCCCCCCAACCTGAAGCAAATACTCACCAGCCACCACACAACAGAACCACTAACCCAGGAACCTATCCTTGCACCAAAGCCCATTGCCAGCTCTGTCCACATATCTATTCAGGGGATACCATCATAGGGCCTAATCACATCAGCCACACTATCAGAGGCTCGTTCACCTGCGCATCTACCAATGTGATATATGCCATCATGTGCCAGCAATGCCCCTCTGCCATGTACACTGGTCAAACTGGACAGTCTCTACATAAAAGAATAAATGGACACAATTCAGACGTCAAGAATTATAACATTCAAAAACCAGTTGGAGAACACTTCAATCTCTCCGGTCACATGATTACAGACCTGAGAGTGGCTATCCTTCAACAAAAAAAACTTCAAAAACAGACTCGAAGGAGAGACTGCTGAATGGGAATTAATTTGCAAACTGGATACAATTAACTTAGGCTTGAATAGAGACTGGGAATGGATGAGTCATTACACAAAGTAAAACTATTTCCCCATGGTATTTCTCCCCCCCACCCCACCCCCCACTGTTCCTCTGATATTCTTGTTAACTGCTGGAATTAGCCTACCTGCTTGTCACCATGAAAGGTTTTCCTCCTTTTCCCCCCCCTGCTGCTGGTGATGGCTTATCTTAAGTGATCACTCTCCTTACAGTGTGTATGATAAACCCATTGTTTCATGTTCTCTCTCTGTGTGTGTATATAAATCTCTCCTCTGTTTTTTCCACCAAATGCATCCGATGAAGCGAGCTGTAGCTCACGAAAGCTTATGCTCTAATAAAGGTGTTAGTCTCTAAGGTGCCACAAGTGCTAACACACCCTGCTCTGGCTGGCCTTGGCCACCTTCCAGGATGGCGACGCTCCAGCCTCTACCCAGGTTAGGCGTGATCTAGGTCTCCCTGGCAACCGGGGCAAGCAGCATTCTCGTCTATTTTCTCACGAGACTTCACCCCGCCCTCTCTTTGGTGCTTAGGCAAGGGAACGGAGAGAGAGAGGTTTGGCCCTTTTGAGCCGCCGTCTTCAGCGCAGGGCTGGACGGGTGAGTGAGGGGAGCTGGGGCTGGTCGCTGCTACCATGGCAACGCGAGTCGCAGCGGGCTCCCGGCACCGTGCGCAGGCGAGAGAGGGGCCGAGGCACGGGGCGGCTGCTGGAGCCCGGCGCGGAGTCCTGGCTCCCGCGGTCCAGCCCTTGGGATGGGCCCTTGCGCTGGCCACTAATGCGCTTAGCCGCGGGGCTTATCTCCGACTGGGGGGTGGCGACTGGCTCCTTTGCAGCGTGAACATTCATACGGTGGCGAAAGGTGCGTTGGACAGCCCCGCGGGGGCTCCCCGCACAGGGCTGGAGCCTGCTGGAGGTGACTGAGGTCCCTGCTTGGCTTTGCATTGCTACTCACGTGCTGGGCAAGCCGCTGTCAGCGCTCCGTGCCTCAGTTTCCCCACATAGGTAAAATGGAGTTAGTAGTAGTAATCTGCTTCGCAGGGGGGATACGTGCTCTTAATTCGTTAATGAATTTGTTGCAAGTTGCAATAGCTTGGCAGGAAAGCGTTATAAACATATAGTGTCTTAGTGATTTTTTTTTTTTCTAGGAGCTAGAAAAAAATGTCTGAGAGGCAGACTGGAAATGTTCTTAAAACTGTCCAGAGCATTACAGACTTTACAACTGCTTTGTGTTAATGAGGCAAATAAGTTAGCAAAGTCTACCAAAGGGTTAGTCTCATGAACTTAATGCAAAATTATGGTAATGATTAGTCTTCCCTCTATACCCTTTTGTTCATACAGAGTAATTTTTTTGTTAAGACCATAACTTTTTTGTTTTGTGTACTCTGTGTGCAATGTGATAGAGTTTAGATTGTGCTTAGAACTTTGCAACTTTATAAATGCTGAATTTCTTTCTTTTTGTGCATGTCAAGTCCCTACCATGATTTTATTTTTATTTCTTAATTGGATTACAGTGCTGAGCAGTGTACAAACACATAACAAAGACAGCCAGTAATCTGAAGACCTTACCATCTAAAGCCTCGTCTATTCACGAAAGTTTTGCCAGTATGTCTATATTGGTGAGAAGAATAAATTATACTGGCAAAAGCATACTTTTGCTTATATAGCTGAGTCATAAAAAATCACACCTGTAACGGGCATAACTAAGCCAGCAAAACTTTTAAATATAGACCTGGCCTAAGTGGAGAGCTTTTTACAGCTGAATGTGGTGGTCTGTGTGTAACTTTTTTTTTTTTTTAATGATTATTATCCAACAAAGTAAAAACAGTTTTATTTACTTTACTGTGCTGATTGAGGATTACAGTACAATAGAGACAGAAGTCTCACTAGATAATCCGGTTCACTCCTGTGCAAGGGCAAGGTGCTAGCTAACTGCACTTGAGAGAGAGAGATCCTTAGCTGGTGTAAGTCAGCCTAACTCTAATGAAAGTCAGTGGAGCTATGCCAATTTATATCACGTGATGGAGAAGAATAGAACATATTGAATGAGTAGTGCACTGTTTTTATTTGTTCTGTTTCTTAATTTCTCAAGCAGTTTTTGTCCAAGTATAATAAAGCACCATACGTAATTTGGGACCGCTTAGCTCTCAAAGTTCCTTCCCATCCTGTCTCTGATATCCTCGTTCTACTAAACCATGCTCTTTTCATGTGTACCAGTTAGTTTACAAAGTATTTCTACCCTATGTTGGGGTCCATAACTCATGAATATGCAATTTGTAATAAGATGTTGAATGAAATATTGGGTTAGAAGTTTAATGGTAAAGCCAGGATGGGCAGGGATGGTGTCCCTAACCTCTGTTTGCCAGAAGCTGGCAAGAAGGGAATGGATCTCTTAATGATGACCTGTTCTGTTCGTTCCCCCTGGGGCACTGGCATTGGCAACTGTCAGAAGACAGGATACTGGGCTAGATGGACCTTTGGTCTGATCCAGTATAGCCGTTCTTATGCTCTTAAGTACGAGACTATGACTAAGAATTAACTTATAGTTGAATATTATTACTTTGGTTGTACTTACCTAGTAAATGTAAAATTATCCAGAATAAAATATATAGTAGTAAAGCAGTATTTCTGATTATTAGGAATGGAAAGTTGAACTTGCTTAATAAACTTCACTAATTCATTATTATATAATCAAAATTTTGTGTGATAACTTTCCTATATTTAAAGCAGAAATAGAGAAAATTCTTTTTGGAAAAATTTTTGAGTAAAGAATGAATATTGAACTCCAGAATTAAAACTTTAAGAAAGCTGCACCAAATATCACAGAATGTGAAAGGACTATTATAACTATGTAGAACTTTATGCAAAGCATAAACAGCACAGTTACTAAAAAGACTTTAAATTGATACTGTTGATGAGTCAGTGACTTGAGAAAGGACTGAAAGATAGACTTTTGCGAGATCACAATGCCCTCTCCTGGGCAAACACAAATAGGGCAGCTCTTCCTGACTTGTCAGTGAAGAGACACATTTCCAGCAATGTGATCAGCACGTTGCTCCCCCAAAATTTGCAACTATTTATTGGGAAGGTGAACTATCAGATGTGACCATTTTTAGATAGGAATCCACTGCATCCATATATTTCAATGGGAAACAATACCTATAAAATAATTGGACCTATGCCAGTCAAGGATAGCTGTAACTGTACCAGTAAGGGTACCATCTGCCTACCAAAGATCAATGCTCCTACTACAAAGAAGCTGCCTGATCCCATGAACTGTTGTCACTTCTAGCTGAAGTGAGCCACCTTAGGGTAAATCTAACATTTTAATCTCCTGAGAGAGAGGTACTCTTTTTAATTGAGTCTTTCATGGATAACATCCTTGGGGAGTATTCGGTCCCAGGCATACATTTCTACCAGAAACCAGCCTTAGGAAGGAGGTTGCCTTCCTAAAGAAATAGACATCACGAAAATCCATCTTGCTCAAGAGCTATCAGTCTCCATACTGAACGATGAGATAAAACAATCCTGCTTCAGTATAGAGTCTGGGGTAATCGCTGTTTTCCCGTCAACAAACCCATAGGTGAACCCTGGGCTCTGAAGGAAGACCAGAAGTTCCTTGGGGAAAGAACTATGTTGCTTTCCTATATAATCAACCTATTGGACCAAATTCCCGTGTTGCATAATTCCAGGTTTAAAACTTCCATCGGAATATTGCTAAACTATTCTGTTCCAATAACTGAAAGACAGATTGTGAATAAATCCAAAGAACAAAGAAGCCTTACTGTGGTCAGCATAATAGAAACCTAAATTCCTTTCCATGCTAACAACCAAAAACTAGGTTCTTAGAATTGCGAGAGATAAGCTTTGCTATAGCACCTAAAGCACTGTTTTAATTAGCACTGTATTAATGCACAGATACGGTTGTATTCTTATTCTTTTAAGGCTGATTTAATCATTGCCCATGCTTATTAAAAATATGTTGGCAACTCTTTAAAGATGTTAACAAGGTGAAATTATAAGCGTTTGGTTATATGCTTTAAACTCAGCCTTTGCTGTGTCGTTGTACCTTTTTGGAGTTAGCGTTACTGGTCTGCTGCCTTTTATTCCAGTTTGAACTGCTTTAAAGGCTTAACTACTTTAACCCCTATTCTGACTGCCTTTCTGTCTATTTCCCTTTCATGCCTACTTTGCCAAACTAACAGGCACTGTTCTTGCCTGCGTCTGTATGAGTGAGCAAGTGACAGGTAATTTCTGTTTCACCCTCCCGCTTCAAAATCTGCTGTTCGTGCTGCTGTGTGTGCAGAGAGAGAGAGAGAATAACTTTTCATACTCTCCATTTCATTTAAACTGTAGTGTAGTCTGGAAAACTGTAGTTTGTCTATACTTATCCTGTTAAAAAAAGGCCCTATCAGAATTCATTCTAAAATTATGAAAACTTACTAATTGCTGTCTTCCTTTTAGTTTGAGAGAAACCTCAGACTGTGAATGAAATTTCTTTGTCTAACTCAAGCTCTGAGAGCAAGTTGAATTTTGATATTTCTTTGTCTTAAATTTCCAACATTCACTCTAGACTTTAAACATTTTCACAAATCATCCTCTTCCTCTAGATAAATTAACTGGGACTGCATTGTTGCATCCATCATTGCCTCTTAAAGACACCTTACTTCACCGTTCCTGATTTAAGCCTTAACTTTACACTGTTGCATTTCATGGTAACTATACCTTTCATGCCTTTCATCATCTCCTAATTAACTCAGTTTAATCCTTGTGCTATTGTAACTATTCTATTTTGCTATTGAAATGTTTTGTGAAAATTGTAACAGTAATTATGCATGTACGTACACTAAATATTAATATTGTGCTTAAAGCGGTCACATCATTTGAAGTTATTCTCTTGACTCTCCCAGTCAGTTTTGAAAGCATTTTGCTGAGAGTATTCAAAAGAAGTTACTACTTGGCTTTACTAAAGCTTGTTTAGTTTAAAATGCTAAAATTGTATTGCCTTGTTTTATTCAATTCCTAATTCAGTTTAAAGATTGTGATATAGCTCAAGTATATTAGTTCATAGAAACCTGATGGTGTGAAGTAGATTTGCCTGCATTTATTTTGTGATTCAATTGCCTCATTCAAATCTGTATTTACCCATAAAGTACTGTTTCTTTAATATGATTTTGAGTTATATTAAGGATTTGTAGTGCTGCCTTCTTCAGACATGCTGTACTCTTCTTTTAGTTGATTTTTCAAAGTGGTATTGTATCCTAAATGACTAATAGAATGACATAGATGTCTAATTGTGGTTATTTGTTCAACTTATACTTGCTTTGTGGTATTGTTTCCTTTGACCTAGCTGATGCCTTGATTTTTTTGATGTAGTTCTAGAATGTATACTCTATTTTAATATGGTTTCTTTTGCGTAGTTAACATATTGTATCACTCATTTATTTACCTTTTATGTAATCCTTATCTGCTCATTATTTTTGAATAATATTTTCTTTTATTTTTACTTCCATTACTAATTTTTGTAACTTTTAATTTATTTTAAAGTTGTTTCTTTGGTTGGTTGACATTCCCTAATGCATGAGAAAAGAATTCTTGGTGGTAGAATGTGGGACAAATTAATTGCTATCAATAACTCTATTTTTGGCTTTTGTATTCCCTAAACTACTCAGATGAGAAACAATTAGTTAATAATTCCATCCAGTTGTTTCTCTCAGTTATCAATGTTAATAGTTTGATAATCAATTTTAAAATTAGCTCATGCTCAACTCTTTGAAAGACATGTTTTTACCCCCACACCTAAATCCTGTTGTTTACGCTGGAAATGGAGGCATTTTTAAATAAATATTTTAAATGGGAACCAGTTATTTCGAGTTTGATTCTACAACTGCTTTGGATTTAGGACTCTCACTGGCTCCAGTCAAGTGTCTGATGCATCAGGCTCTTCTTGTTTTGAATACTCTGCTCTATGGGAAGTTATGAAAGGTCTATTCTAGGACATTGTGCGCCCCAGTTCGTTGCTGTGTTGGCTTTAACATGTGAGAATTGTTTCAATACCTTCTTTGAATGAACTGGTGGTGCCTATGCTGGTAACATGTTAAGGGAATAAATATATTGCCACTGCCACAGGCAGGATTGCCCTCCCCAGTACTGAATTGTTATAATAAATGAAACATCTCCACTGCTGTTTTTATAGCTATTGAGAGAGAGAACAACAAAGAAAAACTGGAATGGAAGCAGTAGGAGAGATGTTATCTGGTACCAGCACTGTAGTTATACATGCAAAATTGGTCTATGGCTAAAGAATAGGGACTAGAAGTTAGGAGATCATGGGTTCTCTTTCTACCTCTGCCAATGACGTTCTTTAAGACTGTGGATGAGTCAGCTTGCTTCTCAGTGTCTCAGATCCCCATTTTACAGGTGGGAATGAAAATATCTCCCTGCTTCATGGGTTGAAAGGCTAAATCCATTCACGATGGAAACCCCATTGGGAGCTTCTCTTGTAAAGTGCTATAGAAATACAGTAGCTAGGCGGTGGTATTGTCCACCACTTTACCTATGTGCCACAGGTATCAACAGTATATTGTTGTGCATCAATAAAAATCTTATGAAAATAACGATATTTTCCCCCCTTGTAGTATTGCTGTAACACAAAGCCAAAATGAGTGTCAAGAAAGACACTGATGACTTAAGAGAGGCTGGTGATTCAACAGAAAGTGCAGAATATGAGGATGATTTTGAAAAGGATCTTGAGTGGTTTATTAATGAAGAAAAAGAAAAAGAAGATGACGACGACCCTGGGGAAACAGAGGTATTTGATTAGGAAAATGCTAATTATTTTACAATAGACTTGCAGATTTTTAACAACTTGAACCCCACATACAATCAATGCAAAGTTTGATTTGAAATATGTATGTAATTGTAAACATGCTGATATTTAACTAGGAAAAGGGTATTCAGGATTCTAGTTGAAAGAGATGTGGTATACATGGCTTTTCCAGTTACTCAGATCATTCCGGTCTTTAAAATAGAAAAGCCAGTATTCCCTATAGGGACAAAGAGAATGTGCTTGGATCAAAAGTACTTCTTCCATTTCCTAGCTGGTGATCTTTAAGCATTTGTGCAACTCCCATTATACATTTTTTATGTTGCCTCATACTACTTTGCTACTCAAACTTTGGTTTATTCCAAATTACATGAAGATGAGAATATGGAGGGATGCAGTGAGAGAGGAATTAGTGCCAAAATGGAAGCTGATTATGAAATTCACTATTTGATAGCTTATCTCGGGCAGGCTATGTTTGGTACTGCCCTCCTACCACTCTTGTTATTCTTCTCTCCTTTCTGGCCTTTGTTGGGTGGAGGGACTGAAAGACCCTCCCCAATGGGACTCTAACAACAGAAATGAGCACCACATCCTCCTGTTCAAGTGTAAAACCACATGAGATAGAACTCCAAGTCCCACTGTTGCTGGGCCTTTTGGAGACCACAGCTTTCACATCATCACCTCTGGAGGCATGCCACCAGTTCTAATAGAAGGCTGAGCTCATAAGAATAGGGCCTTTTCCTGTAGCTTGCATCTCATCTGTGTGTTATATTTTAGCTATGTGACTGTTTTCTATGTACTGCACCTTTTGAATCTCTAAGGATGGTTATTTTGTATTCAGTTCAATGCAGACTGTGCTCTCTCATAGTGACTTTACTTTCATTCTTTCTTCTTTTAACAGATCAGACTGAGAGCAAATGGTTGCTTTTTGTGTATGGAAAATGGGTTTGTGTTGCCCTCCTTTTGGCCCTTTGTAGCATAGCTACATAGCACATGCTATGTTTTAGGTCTGTAATCGAGTGACTCAGTTGATTCAATCTCCCTGGTCACTCGATTACAGACCTAAAAGTGGCAATACTACAACAAAAAAAACCTTCAAAAACAGATTTTAACGAGAAACTGCTGAATTGGAATTAATTGGCAAAATGGACACCATTAAATTAGGCTTGAATAAAGACTGGGAGTGGATGGGTCATTACACTATTTCCCCATGCTTATTTTTTTCCCCTACTGTTGTTCACACCTTCTTGTCAACTGTTGGAAATGGGCCATCCTGATTATCACTACAAAAGGTGGGGTGTTTTTTGTTTTTTGTTTTGTTTTTTCCCCTCCGGCTCACCTTAATTGATCACTCTCATTATAGTGGGTATGGCAACACCCATTTTTTCATGTTTTGTGTGTGTGTGTGTGTGTGTGTGTGTGTCTGTGTGTGTATTTTCCACTGCATGCATCCAATGAAGTGGGCTTTGCCCATGAAAGCTTATACTCAAATTTGTTAGTGTTTAAGGTGCCACAAGTACTTCTCATTCTTTTTGCTGATACAGACTAACATGGCTACCACTCTGAAACCTGGCACAAACTGGTCTCTGGCGCAATTTGCTACTTTTCTGTTCCTGAACTTGCTTAAGCAATCTGAGCATGCTCAGTAACATCTGCTGAAGCCTCTGCCCTTACTCTGCTTTCACTTGGAATCATGATGTGTGCTGCCTTCTGTTTATGTGGACTAAAAAGGTGCAGAGGGGGCACGCTGGAGAGGAGGGATGGGCTGAATTTGTGCAGGAGAGAAAACTGTATACACGGGGGTAAAACAGACAGAATATGGGGCAGAGAGTCAAAATCAGGAATGGGGTAGAAGTGGAGTTAAGAAAGGAGTAGAGGCACTGCCAAACAGTGGCAAAGGGGAAAAAGACCAGAATAGCGAGGGGCAGAGAGGATGAAAGTTACCCCAAATGGGGTGAGCAATCTGTAGTGGTTGCAGAATTAGGATATAGTTGGCAGGTGGGCTTCCCCAGCAGGACAGCACCTCTCATCTGCTTCTTAGGGCCAGCCAGAAAGGATAAGGAGTGGGGTGGGGGTGGCAGGGGCTCCTGGGAAGGGATGGTAGAGAGGTCCCTCGAGACCTGAACAGACCATGACACAGAAGTTCCTAAAATACCTAAAGTAACAGTTACAGTAACTGGTTTTCAAATGTCAGTAATGTGACATATTTCCCCTTTTTTTAAATTATTAATTATTGCATGAACATGGCAAAAATCTGTTTTGTTTGTGATAGAGAGTAACAGGTAATGCCAAATGTGGTAATTTTACTTTCATCCATGGACCTGAGTTTAATGACTAAGGGTATGTCTACGCTGCCCATGTTACAGTGCGGCCACGGCAGCGCTGTGACATGGGCAGTGTAGTCACACTTTATCGCCAGCGGAGAGCTCTGCCGGCGATAAAAAATAACGACCCCAAATGAGGGGTGGTAGCTTTATGGCCGGGAGCACAGCTGTCTATACTGGCGCTTTTCAGCGCTAAAACTTTTGTCGCTGAGGGGTGTGTTTTTTCCACAACCCTGAATGACTAAAGTTTTGGCGTTGAAAGTGGCAGTGTAGCTACAGCCTAAATATAAGAATCTTGAACAGAATTGTTTAGCAAAACTTCACAACTTAATTAATTATGGATATCAGCTCTGCTAGAAGTAGAATGCTTGAGACCTGCTTCCAGCTGAATGTTTCACTGTTGGCACAATACTGCACAATAATACAGGTCTTTAAAACTCCCTGGACACACATTTACATGATACCCGTTGTAGTAGGTCCTGTCGGAACTAGGCATTTTCTGATGTCCTTAAATACACATTTACATAATCCATACTTTAAGCAGTCCTGGAATACTTATTTACACAGTCGACTGTGATCTCTCAAGAAAGCTATTGCAATCAATTGTCTGCTCTCCCACAGTTCTGTTAGGGGTTTGCCTCTTTTTAAATACCAAAGTGTAAGTTTGCCCAAGGACAAAAATGTAGTCCTCAGTGGAGTTTGTAGCCTGCTCAGCACAAAGAAAGTTTAGAGGGAATGTTGGCCACAGTCTTGTCACTGACAGGACCTCAGACAACCACTGCTGATCCTCCACACACACCCTCCCAACCCAGTTTGGAAAAGCAGCAAAGGAGTTTGTTACGCAGAACAGCAGGAACTTATGAAGATGTTTGAATTGTACTTAAGATCACGTGAGAGATGAATAAGGCATTTAGAGTGCCATTTCATTAGACTCTACCAGGACTTATGGAGGTGAACTTCTGTATGGTACCAGTTGTGCTAGAGGGGACAGTTATCTACGTAGCACTTTGTCTTCAAAGTGGGGTATAGACATTAACTATATGCTGTTGGTTTATTAATATATAGGTGTGTTTTCCCTCTGACCCCCTTTCTACTCATATTGGTTCCGACGTGCACCATGCAACAGAGAAGCCAGCCATCAGTCAGCCAGCCCTTTCCCAATCATCTTCCTCCTCCCTTCTGTCCTACCTCCACTTCCTTTCCTCTTTTCTCCTGTTTTGTTAAACTGCAATCCTGTTGATTTAAAAATGTCTTAAAACTCATGCATCTTATTTTTAATTAAAAACTTAAGCCACATTTTTTCTATAAGTGGTACATCTACAGAGAAATATGATTCCAGAGGTCCCTCATTTGTGTAAGTAAGATCACAACCCTAGAAGTCGTGTGCTCTGTGCAGAAATGGAAAAACAACTGAATGTTATTATCTGGGATTATTCTCCATTAAATTGAACATGTCACATATAATGTGTATACAAGATTTGATTGTTATACCATTAACATTCAGAATTATGGTTACCATACCAGCCTTAAAGATACCAATAAAATAAGGCGTATGTCCTATATTTTTTTAAAAAATTCTTCACTTGTATTACAAAATACCTTTGATAAATTTCAACTGAAATAATTAAAAAATATCCAAGTTAATTAGTTCCCCAGTTTGTTTGTTTTTGCTTTTTAACTTTTTCTTAATTTGAAACTAAAGGATGATTAGTCTGGTTCACTTTTGTTTGTACTATCATACATTTCCAGTGAACTTTAGCTTCTAGATTTTGGGCACCACCACATTACTGCAATGTTTGGGTTGCAACCACTGCAGGGGATTTTTTTCTCCTGTAAACTATTTAAATTAGAAGAAAAAACTTCAGCTTTAGTCAGTCTTTTATTTTCTTCTCTTGATGAGGTAGTTGTACCAGCCTCATCTTCATATCCTGATGAGTTTAAATCCTTCCATGAATTGCTGAAGAGCATTGCTGACTCCATTCAAATTCCATTAGAGAATTACAGAGGACTCATGACCAATGGTACTGGAAATTGTTACCACCTTTCATAAAATACAAATTTACACTTTTATCTCCTACAGTCCACCTCCTTGTCCATTTTTAGGGACCCCTCTACTGAGAGGCTTCTTCTACAAGATATAGAATTTCTCTGTTACAGTTGGGGATAGTAGAAACAGTATCCCCTCAACACAGAGGAGGAGAGGCTTTTATTCCAGATACGTCCTTATTTCACAGGAGGATGAAGACGCCATTTTAGATCTCAGACAGCTAAACACTACAGTTTGTCATTTAAGAATCAGAATGATCAGCTTAGTCTCAATAATTCCATTGCTAGTTCAAGGAGATTGTTCTCAAACTCAAAGAAGCTTATTTTCATCTAGATGAAAGCATACAAGAGGCTCCTAAGATTTATCATCAATCAGATTGCTATCAATGCAGAGTGCTTCCGTTTGGCCTAGCAACAGCACCAGAGTATTCATGAAGATGTTAGTAGTAATATCTGTGTCAAAAAGGGATAAGTGTAGTCGTATCTAGATGACTGGCTAGTTGAAGGGAGAGCTTATTAAGAGGCTCAAGAGTCAGTGCCCAGTCCTCTCCATCTCTCCCAAAATATGGGGTTCAGAATAAGAAGAACGCAAAGTACAGAGTTTGTAGGAGTGAGATTGGACTCCAGGGTAGTCAAAGCTCATTTGCCTTGTGAGAGGTTTCAGACCATGTCCATCGAATAAATCAACTGCAGTCAAGTCCTTGAATAACTATAGGATATTGTAGCTGTCTGCCAGGGTCACATTGCATTATGTACCTACATAACACCACATGACAAACTCCATCTTTGTTTGTATCTTTGTTTGGATGGGAAGCCCATCTAGATGGGCCCCTAGTGCAAGGAACCTGGATTCCACAAGAATCTTGGTTTACATCAACATACTTGAACTCAGAGCAGTTTACAATGCATGCAATCAGTTTCTGCCAATTATTCCAAATCAGTCCATTTAAATTATGTTAGAGAACACAACAGCAGTATATTACATAAGCAAACAGGGAGAAGAATATTCTTCCCTCCTGTGAAAAGAAGTAATAAGATTCTGGAATTGGTGCACATGCCATCAGATCACTCTGTCAACAGTTCACTTATGGGTGTACACAACACTAGCGGGTAATCTCTGCAGGCATTTTTTTCAGAGATCATGAATGAGTGCTTTTTGACTAAGCGGTACAAGCCATCTTTAGCTGTTGAGGTCAGCCAGCAGTAAATTTGTTTGTAATGGACACACACAAGAAATGTCAGAAGTTCTGTGCAAGAAAAGGACAGAGTCCAGGTTCTCTGATGGATTGCCTTTCAATTTCAATGGTGAGAAACCCTAATGTACGCATTCCTGCCAATTCCTCTTCTTCCAAGGGTACTAAGAACAATCAAAGCAACAGTTATTTTGGTAGCTTTGAGATGGCCACGATTATCTTGGCTTTCAGAGCTGCTTCATTTTTCCATCCGTTCTATGATTTGTCTGCCTCTAACATCTAACAGCCAGTACGTCCCTCGGCCTGTGCCGCTTCCAGCAGCTCCCGTTAGCCTGGAGCAGCGAACCATGGCCACTGGGAGCTGCAATCGGCTGAACCTGTGGACGCAGCAGGTAAACAGCCCGGCCCTAGCGGCGGAACAAGTTTGGGAACCGCTGCTCTAGACAAAGGAACAGTTGGCCTCCCTTGAATCGTCCACCCTTCACCTGGCAGTTTGGTATTTAGATAGATCTCTGAGTTAGAGAGATCATGTTCGTCTGAAGTCCAAGTAATCCTAATCAGTAGTAGGAAATGTTCATCAAGAAAATTTTACGATGCACAGTGGAAGAGGTTTGTATCTGATTGATGTCAACTATTACCCTTTTAATCTAGTATATCAGAGATTTTGGATTACATTAGATTGCTAAAAACCTGGGATATTTCACTCAGTTCTCTTAGGGTGTATCTAGTGGCCATTAGTGCATTCCATCCATCTATAGACAATTCTACTGTATTTTTTTTCACCTTAACGCATCTAGATGACTGAAAGGCTAGGGAGAGCATTTCCTCCAGTGTTTAAACCTATACTTATGTGGGACCTCAACCTAATTTTATCAATCTTAATGAGACCACACTTCCTTGCTTTACCGGCGGTTTGGGAGTCGCCTGCAGTGGAATACACATAGGGACAAGCACTCAAGAAACAAAAGTTACTTACCTTACAGTAAATGTCATTCTTTAAGACGTGTTGTCCCTATGTGTATTCCAGTATCCACCCTCTTTTCTGTCTGCTTCAGATAACTTTTAAACTATGTGGATTCATGGTAGAGAAGGAACTAGAATGTTGGTTGGTCCTGCACTGCCCTATATATCTCTGGTACTAGGCACTAGGATAGGCAGGGCACATACATGGGTCAGACAGGCACTGCTAGCAAGATTTGTCTGATGTCAGGGACATGAAACACGTGTATTAACAGTAGAATATAGATTCATAGATACTAAGGTCAGAAGGGACCATTATGATCATCTAGTCTGACCTCCTGCACAATGCAGGCCACAGAATCTCATCCACCCACTCCTGCAAAAAACCTCTCACCTATGTCTGAGCTATTGAAGTCCTCAAATCGGGGTTTAAAGACTTCAAGGAGCAGAGAATCCTCCAGCAAGTGACCCATGCCCCATGCTACAGAGGAAGGCGAAAAACCTCCAGGGCCTCTTCCAATCTGCCCTGTAGGAAAATTCCTTTTCGCCCCCAAATATGGCGATCAGTTGAACCCTGAGCATATGGGCAAGATTCACCAGCCAGATACTACAGAAAATTCTTTCCTGGGTAACTCAGATACCACCCATCTAATATCCCATCACAGGGGATTAGGCCTATTTACCATGAATATTTAAAGATCAATTAATTGCCAAAATCATGTTATCCCATCATACCTTCTCCTCCATAAACTTATCGAGTTTAATCTTAAAGCCAGATAGATCTTTTGCCCCCACTGCTTCCCTTGGAAGGCTATTCCAAATCTTCACTCCTCTGATGGTTAGAAACCTTCGTCTAATTTCAAGTCTAAACTTCCTGATGACCAGTTAATATCCATTTGTTCTTGTGTTCACATTGGTACTGAGCTTAAATAATTCCTCTCCCTCTCTGGTATTTATCCTTGTGATATATTTATAGAGAGCAATCATATCTCCCCTCAACCTTCCTTTGGTTAGGCTAAACAAGCCAAGCTCCTTGAGTCTCCTTTTTCCATTCCTCGGATCATCCTAGTAGCCCTTCTCTGTACCTGTTCCAGTTTGAATTCATCCTTCTTAAACATGGGAGACCAGAACTGCGCAGAGTATTCCAGGTGAGGTCTCACCAGTGCCTTGTATAACAGTACTAAACCTCCTTATCTCTACTGGAAATACCTCGCCTGATGCATTCCAAGACCGCATTAGCTTTTTTCACGGCCATATCACATTGGCGGCTCATAGTCATCCTGTGATCAACCAATACTCTAAGGTTCTTCTCCTGCTCCGTTACTTCTAATTGATGCGTCCCCAGCTTATAACTAAAATTCTTGTTATTAATCCTTAAATGTATGACCTTACGCTTCTCACTATTAAATTTCATCCCGTTACTATAGTTTACAAGGTCATCCAGATCTTCCTGTGTGATATCCTGGTCTCTCTCTAAATTGGCAATACCTCCCAGCTTTATATCATCCGCAAACTTTATTAGCACACTCCCACTTTTTGTGCCGAGGTCAGTAATAAAAAGAGTGGTCCCAAAACCGATCCCTGAGGAACTCCACTGGTAACCTCCCTCCAGCCTGACATAGGGACAATGCATCTCGAATTCCAGTTACTGTAAGATAGCAATTCTTTTCTGAGTTATAGGAATCCAAAAAGGCTTGGAGAAATCTGCAGAATGGGACATGTCAATAAATCTGGAGCTCAAAAAAGCATTTGTGTTCAAATCCTCAAATGTTTCTCCTTACAACTAGGACTTTTCAGACAAAATGGGCTATTTTTAACAAATATACATGGGGGTCAAAAAATAAGGGCTTGTAATGGAGAGCTGCTTGCAACTTTAAAAGCTGAGCTATGAACATGGCTTAAAAGTACTGATAAATTATTTTTCTTGATAACCATGAATGCATGTACAAAGTATTTTGTATTCCTTTATATTTAGTCCTGTGCATTAGATCTTGACAGATGCATCCAGTAAACTGAGTTTTATCTCTTTCCATTTTTATGCTACATAGTGACAAAAATGAACTTTTGAACACTACTAACACCTATATTTTAATGACTCACTTCTGAGCTCTGTCCTGTTTAAGCATGGTTGAAAAATTGTGCCTTGGTCACATACTTCATATACCAATTCTGAAGCTGATATTGGATTTTTTTTTTATGGATTTTTATGAGGGAGCGAAAATCAAGCATGTTATGAAAACTGAGTTAAACCTTGTGTGATCATGTACTAAAAGATCCTCTTCTAATGAATATTTGCAGAGGCTGGAAGGGGGCAGTGTGCTGTGAGAGAAGCAAAGCCCTGATTAGGGGGTGGGGCTTCTCTGATTGGTGGGCCTGTTAAGGCAACAAAGGAGCCAGAGGCACAGGAGCCAGCCAACAGAGCTAAAAACAGTGGAGTCTGAGTGGGAGTTCAGTGGGAGGGGGCAATCCCCTGTTACTAAGGGACTGAGAGTGACTTCTTGTGTTTTTGGGTGTGTTTGTGTGCATTGTGTGTGTGTGTGTGTGTGTGTGTATGTATGTATGTATGTATGTGTATGTGTGTTACCCAAATTGCGGAGGCTGGTAGGGGGTAGTGCACTGTGAGAGACTCTGATTAGGGGGTAGGGCTTCCCTGATAGAGGGCCTATAAAGACAGTGAATGGGCCAGCCAGCCAGCGGCTCAGGAGCCAGCACACCCAGCTGAAAACCAGGGAGTTTATAAGGGAAGTTTGTGGAAGTGGGTGTGTGGTGTTTGTTTTTTTTCAGTTCCTTGACAGAATCTTGGGAGGGAAGGCTATGACAAATACAGAGATAGCAGTGGTAGTGATCCAAGGAATGGAAGAGACAATGAAGATGACTGGATGCTATAGGAGTATATTATTCTAGAGCAGGTACCCCAAAAAGAGCTTTGTTTGTATGAAGTGCTGCCTAATAGAGCTGATGGAAGAGAAGATCTGAGGTTTGGAGATGCAGGTGGAAACTATGGTTGAATTTCGAAGGGGATTCGAGCAGATGATTGCGGGAAGGCACGAGGCTTAAAGGGAAAGTCAAGAGTCACAGATGGAAGCTGAAGTGGTAGACTGGGTATGGAAAGTGGTTAGTGGAACCATGTGACTGCGAGAACTACGTAGAGGAAAAGGCTAGTGAGGGAGAAATAAAGCTCAGGAACAGGTTTGCTGAGTTGGAAAATGAAGAAGGGGCACAGCAGGCAGTAACAAGGGGGAGGGCAAGGAAGAAAAGATTGGCTAGTTCTGTAAGAAGAGGGGAAGAGTCAATGGAGATAGCCTGAGTTCAGAGCCCCGTGAGGATACAGGAGAACTTGCAGAAGATTGCAGGGGAGAACAAAAGACAAGAGGACTTGCAGCCAGAAAGAATAGGAGGAGGGCCAGAGATTCACTCCAACACCAGGAAGAGGCAGGTCTATGTGACTGGTGACTCCCTACTAAGAAGAACCGACAGGCATGTTGCCAGAGCTGATCCAGAGAACAGAGGGGTGTGCTGTCCACTGGGAGCAAAGATAGTGGATGTGGACCTGAGGCTGAAGAGAATCCTAATAGGAGCAGGAAAGAATCCACTGATTTGTCCTAAAGAAATAGAAGGTCAGGTGATCTTCAGTGGGATTCTTATTGTTCTTAGAGGATGAGAATGAAGATGAGACAAGATTATGATGATCAACTGATGGCTCAGGAAGTGGTGAAAGGCTTTGGGATGTTTGACCACTGGGAGGCATTCATGAACAGAGGGCTATTCTCATGGGATGGACTCCATCCAAGTAGGAAGAGAAATAGACTTCTGGGATGGAGGTTGGCACAACTGATTGAAAGAGCTTTAAACTAGGAACTTGAGGAAGACACTTATGTAATCTCCATGCCTGATTCTAATGACCAGGAGGAAAATCAAGAAAGAGAATACATCAGTGGAGAAAGGAACAGCAGTGGGTAGGATAATGGACATTAAGAGGAGAGATGGTTGTTGTTAGTGCTGTGGCATGTTGTTGCTGCTGCCAGTGTCGCTATTCTTGGAGCTCCAATGTCAGCTGCACTAGCAGACAGTGCAGCATGTTAGTTCAGCAGACCTCAGTGTTGTTCACAAGAAATACCACAGGCTCGGTTCAGTGGCAAAGGCCTTTGGACAGGCTTATTGTCAACAAAGCATGGTACTAGCGCCCCATAGGAGCTACAGGTACACTAACACATGTATGCCCATGACAAGGTACCCCCTCAGTCAGTACACCAGGATGCTGTCCCCTTGGTGATTACAAAGTTGTCCCCTCCTATGACTTCTCCTCCTTTTATACGTTAATACAAACATGTTGCATATTATACTCCAGACCTTGTTAGTTGCCACCCTTATCTTTGTTCCTGCTAGTTTGAACAAAACATCCTTCTCTATTATCCTGTCCATCACATCCTTATCTTATGAGGGGTCAATGTGTTCTTGTACTATCTCTTTGGGATGCGTTTAGGTAGTTTTTTGAGAGATCTGTATTTTTTGCACCATTCTCTCCAGTCAGGAATGTGCTTACTTGGTGTTAGCTGATACCTAGTGTGTTGTTTTGCCAAGGCCAGGCCTATTCTGGTTCACAGCCTTTGGCTTACACTGCTGGTTATGCCGAGGGCTCCAGCAAGGCGTACAGTAGTGTCAGTACCAATGAACCCAACAGTCAGGTAGACAACACTGGCAGTAGAATGACTTCCAAATTGGGTGAGGAATCTGGGTAAAGCCAAGCAGAAACAACTAAGATATTTGCATACCAGTGCAAGGAGCCTTGGTAACAAAATAGAGGAATTAGAACTACTGGTGAAGGAAGTGAAACCAGATATTATAGGGATAACAAACATGGTGGAATAGTAATCATGACTGGAGTCCAGGTATTGAAGGGTATGTGTTGTTCAGGAAAGACAGAAGAAAAGATGGTGGAGTAGCATTATATATTAATGATGAGGTAGACTGTAAAGAAATTAGAAATGATGGAATGGATAAAACAGTCTGTGTCAATATCACTTTTGGGAAGAAAATTACCAGAGGTTCCCCTGGGATAGTGCTTGGGGTATGCTATGGACCCCCAGGATCTGATTTAGATATGGATAGAGACCTCTTTAATGTTTTTAATTAAACAAAGACTACCAGTAATTGTGTTGTTAGGAGAGACTTTAGCTTTCCAGATATAGATTGGAGGACAAGTGCTACTAATAATAGTAGGGCCGAGATTTTTCTGCATGTGATAGTCGACATGTTTCTTCACCAAATAGTTAGTGAACTGAAAAGAGGTGAGGCCATTTTAGATTTGCTATTGGTGAGTAGTGAGGACCTCATAGAAGATCTGATTGTAGGAGGCAGCCTTGGTTCAAGTGATCATGAGCTAATTCAGTTTGAACAAAAATAGATCTGCAACTAGCGTCCTTGATTTCAAACGGGCAAACCTTAAAAAATGAAGGGAATTAGTTAGGGAAGTGGACTGGACTGAAAAACTCAAGCAACTGAATGCAGAGGACACTTGGAATTACTTAAGTCAAAGTTGCAAAAACTATCTGAACCCTGTATCCCAAGTAAGGGGAAAAAATTTGTAGGGAAGGGTTGCAGACCAAGCTGGATAAGCAAACATCTCAAACAGGTGGTTAAGAGAAAACAGAGAGCCTACAAGCAATGGAAGGTAGGATGGATCAGCAAGGAAAGCTACCTCTTGAAGGTCAGAAAGTGCAGGGAAAAAGTGAGAACTACCAAAAGCCAAGCAGAGTTGTACCTTGCAAAGGAGATTAAAATTAATAGTAAAAGGTTCTGTAGCCATATAAATAAAAAGAAAGAAAACAAGAAGTGGGAACGCTAAACGCTGAGGATGGGGTGGAGATTAAAGATAATCTAGGCATAGCCCAACACCTAAACAGATACTTTACCCTTATTAAAAACTGAGGCAATGAGAAGGTTAGATACAATGGCAGGGTGGCTAATGAGGGTATGGAAGTAGAAATTACCACACCCAAGGTGAAAGTCAAACTCAAACAATCTAATGGGACTAAATTGGGGGGACATCCAAGAATATTAAAAGAACTGGCATATGAAATTGCAAGGATTTTAATCGATCTGTGAATTTAAGACTGGATAATTGCTGCTATAGTACCTATTTTTAAGAAAGGCCTGTAGTTTACTAGGTCACTTTTTTCCTGTTAGTTTGACCTCAGTTGTATGCAAGGTCTTTGAACAAATGTTGAAAGAGAAAGTAAAGGATACAGAAGTAAACAGTAATTGGGATAAAATACAACATGGTTTTACAAAAGGTAGATTGTGCCAGACCAACCTGATCTCCTTTGAGAAGATACCTGTTTTTCAGACAAAGGAAATGCAGTAGATCTGATCTATCTAGATTTCAGCAAGGCATTTGATACAGTTCCACATGGGAAAGTTAGTTAAATTGGAGAAGATGGGGATTAATATGAGAATTGAAAAGTGGATAAGGAACTGGCTAATAGGGAGACTATAATGGGGATCTTACTGAAAGGTGAACTGTCAGGCTGGAGCAGGGAGGTTACTAGTGGAGCTCCTCAGGGATTGGTCTTGGGACCTATCTTCATTAACATTTTTATTAATAATCTTGACACTAAAAATGGGAGTGTGCTAATAAAATTTGAGGATGTCACAATGTTGGGAGGTATTGCCAATATGGAGGAGGACTGGAATATCATGCAAGAAGATCTGGATGACCTTGTAAACTGGAGTAATAAAAATGGGATGAAATTTAATAGTGCAAAATGCAAGGTCATGCACTTAGGGACTAACAAGAATTTTTGCTATAATGTGGGGACTTATCAGTTGGAGGCAACAGAGGAGAAAGAGCTGGGTGTATTGGTTGATCACAGGATGATGAGAGCCACCAATGTGATATGGCTGTGAAAAAAGCTAATGCAGTCCTAGGATGCATCAGGCAAGGTATTTCCAGTAGAGATAGGAAGTGTTAGTACCATTATACAATGCACTGGTGAGACTGCATTTGGAATACTTTGTGCAATTCTGGTCTCCCACATTTAAGAAAGATGACTTCAGACTGGAATAGGTTTAGAAAAGGGCTACTAGGCTGATCAGAAGAGTAACCTACCTTATGAGAGCTTGGCTTGTTTAGCCTAACCAAAAGAAGGCTGAGGGGAGATATGATTGCTCTCTATAAAGATATCAGAGGGATAAATACCAGAGAGGGAGAGGAGTTATTTAAGTTAAGCACCAATATTGATACAAGAACAAATGTATATGAACTGACCATCAATAAGTTTAGGCTTGAAATTGGACAGATTTCTAACCATCAGAGGAGTGACATTCTGGAACAGCCTTCCAAGGGAAGTAGTCAGGGCAACAAACCTAACTTTTATGTAGACTGAACTTGATAAGTTTATGGAGGGGATGGTATGATGAGAATGCCTACAATGGCATGTAACCGATGTATGACTGCTAGCAACAAATATCTCCAATCACCGGTGATGGGTTACTACAGAGAATTATTTCTCAGGTATCTGGCTGTTGGGTCTTGCCCACATGCTCAGGGTCTAACTGATTGCCATATTTGGGGGCAGGAAAATTTTTTCTTCGGGGTCAGGTTGGCAGAGACTCTGGGGGTTTTTCACCTTTCTCTGCAGGATAGGGTATGGGTCGCTTGCAGGATTCAACTACTGTAAATGGTGGATTCTCTGTAACTTGGAGCCTTTATCATGATGTGAGGACTTCAGGAACTCAGCCAGAGGTTATTGGTATGTTACAGGAGTGGGTGTAGTCTGCAGTGTTCAGGAGGTCAGACTAGATGATCATGATGGTCCCTTCTGGCCTTAAAGTCTGAGTAATATGCTCAAAGGGGCATATTCAGTTCTTTGCCACGGGAGCTTAAACTGTAAATTTCCTGATTTCTGTGGTTTTAAAGTCCCAACCTCAATGATATATTATGAATGTATAAACTACCCAGTGTTAGTTTTTAACTTATTAGAGAGGTTATTTCTTATACAATTTAAAAAGGAGGACTCTCTTTCTTTTTAAAATCTTGATCAGAATGAAGAGGATGTAGAAGCAAATATTGACGAAGACAATGAGGAAAGAGAAGAATGTGTAGATCAGCTTCCTCAGCCTGATGCAGATCTGGAGGAGAGTCCACCAAATGAAGAAAAATCTGTATCCGTACCCGAAGTTAAACCATTGGATCATACATCTGATACTGACAGTGAAAGCTCCATTCAGGAGTCCAAGCTGGAAAACCAGCACGAACTGGATGAGGAAGATGATGAAGAAATAAAGCGCTATATTTTGGAAAAGATCGAAGAAGCCAACAAGCTGCTGGAGAACCAAGAACCTCTGGATGAGAATAGAGAAAGGAAACTAAAATTCAAAGATAAATTGGTAGATCTGGAAGTTCCCCCTCTAGAAGATACGGAAGCTTATAAAAATGATCCTGAAAGTGAAGAGGATATTTCAAGTAGGCTGTCTCAACTGCATATTTCTAATGAGCCAGGACTGGAAAGCATGTCTTTTTCACTTAATGGTGGCAAGGATGAGGAACACAAGGATGGCAAGATCCTAGTAGAGAAAGATGGGAAGTTTGAACTCTTGAGTTTACGTGATATTGAAAGCCATGGCTTTTTGCCCCCGATAAGTGTTTCTTTCACTGACATTGAAGCTCAACCTATTTCTCCTAAGTTTTCCCATTCCATTATTTTTGGCACTCCCAGTCTAAGAAAGGAAGAGCCTTTAGTGCAGCCAGGGGTAAATGCTTTCTTTCCCATTGGAGAAGAGTCTGTCTGTTTCCCTAAGCCTCCACCTAACCCTAAGTATCGCCCAAACTCAGCCATCAACATGGCAAGAAGTGGGGGAATGGGAAGAACTCCCCGCAGAGTGCAGTCTGCAAATGTTCCTTTGAGAAGCTCCACCTATGGTCTTTCACCCAAACAAAAAGAGATGCAAAAACAGATGCAACAAAGGAAAGAGAAACTAAGGAAAGAGGTGAGAGTACAAAGGAAATAACCAGAACATAGTGACCACCAGACCTTCTGTGTTTCTCAAACTTAATGGAAAATATTGCTTCTCAAAAGCCATTCAGTTGATCGTTTCCCCAATGGTATAATAATACTTTGCACTTAATAATCCAAATCCATAAAAATCTCTTTCATTAAAAACTAGTTAAGGCAACGCTCATGCATGGAAAGCAAGGAAATGTCCATTTAATATATCCATAAACATGCCTACCCCCATCACATTCACCATTTTCACTGACACTCTTCCTTTCTGTTCATAAGTTCATACATCTCTATGTACAGTAACTGAATACACACACATGCCCCACACGCCATCACATTTCAATCCAAAACCTTAACTCTGACCTCTGTGACGTTGTTAGAATCTGTATGCTGAATAAGTATGTGATATATGGTTTTCCCATGGGGAACTGTTTGGGAGTTAAAGGTTTGCATTGAAGTGTGACTGTAAGGAATGTGGTGTGTGTAGTGTGTTTGATGTATATGTTGGCAGTATATGGAACTTATTTAAAGAGCGGCAGAGTCTGTTGGTGAATGTGGTGTGTGGGTGAAAGTATGCTAAAGAAGACTACTGTAACTGGACATTTCCTTGCTTTTAAAGGTTTGTGTGGGTGAGTGTTGCCCTCAAGCAACCTCAAAGGTTTCCTTTGTGGGAATTGCTTGTGTTTTTTATGTAGGGGTTCAATGGAAAACAACTCAAGTACTCAACTCTCAACACTGTTATGTAGGAAAGAAATTTCAAACAAGACATAGGGCTTGTTTCAACTTGAAATATTGCAGTGCCATTGCTGCAGCAGCGCTTCACTGAAGGCACTCACTGCCTACACTGACGGGAGGGCTTCTCCTATCGTCATAATTAATCCACCTCCCCAAGAGGCGGGAGCTAATTTTTCCCGTCAACCTAATGTTGTCTACGCTGGGGGTTAGGTCGGTTTAACTGCATCTTTCGGGGGAGGTAGACTTTTTTTTTTCCACATCCCTGAGTGATGTACTGATCGAATTTCATTGTGTAGAACGGGCCTTAGACAGACCTATTGTAGAAGGCCAGATCAGTGCCTTTATTTTATAATCATGTACTAAAGAGAAGAAACTGTACTATGATTCCTCTTGGCTCTCAGGAAAATAATATGTAGTAGGAAAAGTAAGTTTCTGAAAGATTGTGTGTAGCAGAGACCTCAAAAATGTGTAACAATTGTCAGTTTTTGAAGACAATTGCTAAAAGATTTCAGGGAAAAAGATATTTGGACTTCAAAGGAGTGGTATTTTGGTATTTTGAATTTGATGGGTGCATAGATTTTGTGCCAAAGAGGAACAAAATATCATGAGACAAAATTTCTGAATAGTTTGGTTTATTGGAATGCTTGGCAATGACCAAAATATCCTCAAACGTTCACAGACCTCTCAAAGACTGTTTTCTGCTTTTTTTAAAAAGCAATCCATCATGTTAGCTTCAGAGAAGTGTTAAGCTATCAGTGTCTCCATGATTAAATGACATTCTCCTCAACTCCAATGCGTGGTCACTCCAGAAACCTCTATTATAGGCTAATGCCTGCAGTCACAAAACTGTTGATTTTTAGTGTCTGTCTAGGCAGGAGAAAATTTGTAACGAATTTTGAAAACAGGTCAGTGAAACTTATTTTAAACCACTTAGAGCCATAGGGTAGATCGGGTTTAAAGTGTCCTGACCCACTTCTACTGAACCTCCAGTGATTTGAGACAAAGCATGGAAGGTTTCTGGAAATTGAGGTTGTAATAATAAGGGTTAGAATGAAAGCCTCCAAATGTAACCTTAATCACAGAGGTGCTCAAGGCCAGTTTTCTCCTCAAGGTAGTATTGACTTGATGTGTCCGTTGATTATTCCCATTTCTCTCAGTATGTTTTAGGGCAAGTAATTCAGACTATTTTTGGTGTTCGCTCTGACGCTGAACCCCTTTGCATGTGTCAGATTAACACCTTTCTTGTAAGATATTACTCAATCCTTAATTTCACACAAGGAAGCAGCACAAAAAAAACAACAGGAAGAAGAAAAGAAGAGAGAGAATGACATGGTCTTTAGAGCTTGGTTGCAGAAGAAAAAAGAACAAGTGCAGGAAGAGAAGCGAATTCAGCGTGCAAAGGAACTAGAAGGCTCAAATAGTAGAGTAAGTTAAGACCTCTCCATCCCATACCTGTTAAGTGTGCTGTAAGTATTCAGAAAAATTGAAATTTACACCTATTTTGCTCAGCTCAGCATTATAAAAATGAACATAGCAAGGAATATTCCATGTTTGCCACACTGTTTTCTCTTAAAAGTGCTAGAACTGCTCATATATCGGAATTTTCCAGTTTTAACAGGATGAATCATGCAGCAAGCTGTGCTCATGTGACCTTTATGGTCATAGGATCACTTATGAGAAATGTTACTATATTGCATTTAATATGATGATGATTTGGGAGCTTTGCCCTATGGTGAATCACAACCAGGAACTAATGTTTGTGAAGTGTCTCCATTAGCATTTATTTACACTTGTGTTAGCAAGCGATTTACACGTGTTACAACGGCAGCCAAAAACTCTAGTCTTAGAACCAGGACTTTGTGTCTCAGGTTCTAAAATGGGGGTGGTAATACTTAGTAAGGTTGTGAGGCTAAATTCAGCATTGTTTATAAAGTATGTTTCATAACCTGGGATGGAAGATGCTAGAGAAATTCAAAGTAGTACTGTTATATTAATTTCAAAGACAAACTGCATATTTAATTGTGTGTGTGTGTATGTGTGCGCACTTTATATAGCAGGAGAACAGAGATCCAGAGGAAGCTTTCAGGTTATGGCTTAAAAAAAAGCACCAAGATCAAATGAAAGAAAAACAAATGGAAATCCTTAGACGCCAGGAAGAGTGCCTGTACTTCCTTCCAAGAACAGAGGAATGTGACAGAGCCTTTAAACAGTAAGTCTATGGTTCTTATTTTCTACGGAGCAAGGAAATTCGAATGTTATGTCTTTCAGCAACTTAAATTATAAAATTTATTTTATAATGCAACTTTATTTGTTAAGCATCTGTTATGAAAGCTACATTTTAAAACGTTTGAAAGGGAAGCAACATATTTTGAATGAAGTGAATTATAGTGGCTGGGGAAAGAAGTGAAGAGGAGGTTTTCAGCAAAGATTTGAGAACTATCCTCCCCTTTGTTCCTATGGGTGTAAGAGCCTTCTTCTGTGTTGTTCCTAACACCTGGTACAGCCTCACTCTTTCTGCCTCATTGATGCTCACTCTTCTTCCAAATTTCTCCTTTAAAATCTCTCAATTTCTCTTTCCTCGTCATTATTTAATGCAAGTATTTTGGGATGCTGTTTGTATGAAAAATCTACAAAATAAGGCTGTTTTATTCTATATGCCTCTAGCCAAGGTGCACAACCCAGTGCTGAGTGACTTTCGTCTAGTAAAGAAAGTCCAGCTAATGTTTAAAGCAGTTAAAATATCTAGATCTGATGCTGGCTGAACATCCCTTTACTATTTTAGTTTCTCTAAAGCAGAAAGCAAGATGTTGTTGTGAAAAACATAGCTTACTATCTAATTTTAAACTTGTAAAGTATGTGGGAGACACTTTTCCTCAGAATTGAAGGCAGAACTGGCCTATCAGATGTGCCATCCTTTGAACACAGAAATGGAGTCCTTTACATTCTTCACAGATGATGAAAACTACAGCCCTTTTAGCCCTGTTGTTTTGGGGGGCCTGGCAGTCTGAATATCCACAGATGCCTAGGGCCAGTCCTGACTAGAATCTGGTGAAATCACTTTCAGTTCCTCTGACCCTCCTCCCAACCTTATTGTACTCCTCCAATTGAAGTTTTCAGGCAGTGCCCTCCCCAGCCTCCTCCCAACATCACCAACTCCTGCTGGTTCCCAGCCTGCTGATCAAGGTGCAACCCCATAGTAGGAAGTTGTATTGGGAACATAGGCTGTAGATCAGTAAAGGGGTTTCTGGAAAAGGCACTGCATTTGCTTCAGGCAAAGGGTTCCACTCTTCTCACTGCTGACACTGTTGTAGATCTGTCTCACTAGTTTCCCCGATGTGCTTTGACCCTAGAAAACAATTAATTCCTGGATGTAGCCTGTTTGCTAAGTGATGCAGTGGCTTTAGTTAACTCTCCCCGTTAAGAGAACAGTTGTCTGCTTTGAATACAGCCAGAAGTGATGGCCAGTGAGTGGTCAAAAACTTTTTTTAATCGCTATCCGTGCTTCCAAAGTTGTTTTTCTCCACAGATGGCTAAAAAGAAAGAGAGAGGAAAAGCGAGCAGAGGAACTGGCTGCCAAAGCGCGATCGAGGCAACTTAGGCTAGAAGCCAGAAGAGCAAAACAAATCCAGAATATCCTCTGCACCATTTCTGAACCTAAATCCTTCCGCTTCACAGACCATTACAGCTGAAGGTTTGATGTGTGTCGATTATTAATGTCAGCTGACATACCTATTATGGCTTGAGCTGTGATTCTTGACAACCGGTGCCCTTTTATGGTATTTAAAAATCTTTAAATAATTTAAAAATTTTCTCTTAACTGACAATGCATTTACTACTTACCATTTATTTATTTATTTATTTATTTAGAATTTGAACCTGATTCTGTTGTGTGTATGACTCAGCAGTGCTCTCAATCCCACTGAGCCAAAGTGAGAATAAATATCCATATAGCTGTGGCAAGTTTGCTTTGCTTTAATTATGTTTGGCATGTTCATGCAGGGGACAGTGACCCTATATTTATCTTCGAAGAGACCACAATGGACAAAGTGACATTATCTCACAGAAGATTCACTCTATTTCATTCTTCTGTTTCTGGGCTAACACCTCACTCGTATAGCTCAGATTACATTCTGAGCTGTATCTTCTTAATGAACCCTTCCAAATTGTACTTACTGACAGGAAGTAAAGGATGAGTTCTTTCCTTGCCACCCATCCTGGTAAAGGGCAGGGGAGAACATTCTATGTCAGGGCTCGTTAATTTGACAGTTTTGCAAGGGTGCTTTAATTTGTTCGATGGCTGGTTATGCAAGAGGTTCAGACTACATTGATCAGTGTTCCTTCTCTTCTGCCTTTACTCTATTAATCTAATTCCAGGGTGGCCAACCTGAGCCTGAGAAGGGGCCAGAATTTACCAATGTACATTGCCAAAGAGCGACAGTAATATGTCAGCAGCCCCTCATCAGCTCCCCCTGCCCACTGGCAGCCCTGCTGATCAGCATCTCCTGATCAACTGTTTTGTGGCATGCAGGAGGCTCTGACGGGGAAGGGAGAAGAGCGAGGGCGTGGCAGGCTCAAAGGAGGGGGTGAGAAGGGGCAGGACCTGTGGCAGAACCAGGGGTTGAGCAGTGAGCATTGGAAAGTTGGCACCTGTAGCTCTAGCCTGGGAGTTGGTGCCTATACAAGGAGCTGCATATTAACTTCTGAAGAGCAACATGTGGCTCCGGAGCCACAGGTTGGCCACCCCTGATCTAACTGTTAAAGCAAACCAAGCTGGACCAACTTTGGCTCTAATTTCTCTGTCCCTGTCTTGATATCTAAAAGTCATGCTGTTCATTCCACCATAGACGTAGGAATGGCTGTATTTGTTTGTGTTTTAAAGAGAGTAAATATGAACCTTTTTTCAAACAGTTTCAACTGATTTCATTCCAATTCTTTGCCCACACCTTTAGTGAGCATACAAGTATGCATGCTCACAAGTGGTGTGGGCTTTATAGTTTTTAGCCTGGTCTACACTACGCTATTTAATGTAACCTACTATTAACTGGCTGGTTCTAAACATGGTGTGTATCCATACCCAATATAGTTAACTCTTACTAATAGTGTTTCCAGCCTTGCATACACAGAACATGGGTCTTTCTGCAACCAAGTCATAGCTGTCCTGTTGAGTAGAAGGGTTCCTCTACGCACGTTAACTATGCCTTTTATAACCTGTTTCACTGGTCTGCCTTCCTTTAAGCCACCTAGAGTGCAGTTGGGTGCTCTGACTGAGGCATTGTAGGGTGATCATCTAGATTTCCAAAAACAGACTGCTGCATGTGTGGCTAGGAAGCATAGTTGGTTTGAGACACATGTGTTGACCTGTTTAGTAGACACAGCTCAACTATGTGTTAACTAATTAAAAAAAAAAGTTATTGTTAAAGCCTTTAGATGTGTCTACCATAATACAGGAAGAGATCCTAAAGCACCATTTAATTTGCTACACTAGCTAAGACTTAATGGGAGTTGATTATTCCACTGGGAAGAAAGTTAGGCTTATTCTTTTCCTGCTTAAAATGCGAGGCTTCAAAGTATAACTGACTTATGCAGCTTTAAAATTGTTTAACAATGGTGGAAAATGCCATAGTGATAGAACTAGAGCCTACTTTCACAAAGATAATTCATACTCCCTGTCCACCTTCCCCTCCTTCTCAGTCTTAGTGACAGACTTAGTTCCTTCCACTAGCTCCTCAGGTCCGAGGCAGTCTGCATGCCATGCTTCCTTTTTATTGCAGGGAGGAGAACAGGACATAAGAGCATTCGAATGGGCACTGCTATTAAAAGATTCTGCTGTTCTAAGCTGCACCACTGGCACATCACAAAAGTGTGACTGTGCAGAGGTCATCTTGAACTCTGGTTACAGGTGACCAACCTTTATTCTCCCCATGGCAATACGCTCACAAATTCATCAATTTAATATCTGTTTGAGTGTTTTCCCAGCCTGCAAGGGGTGGAGAGAGGAATCTCTGTCCCTATGAGGTTCACCAGGGCACAAAAGCTAATGCCCATCAGTTAGCTTTCTTGTAACACCTGCAGAATTCAATCTCTTATTTCTTACCGCGGTAGTGTGGACATAGCATAAGTCGACCTATTCTACACAACTCCAGCTACATGAGTAATGTAGCTGGAGTCTATGTACCTTAGGTCAAGTTACCCTGGATCTACAAGAGAAAATCTCCCGTCGACTTGCCTTACTCTTTTCATTGGGAGTAGAGTACAGGGATCAACTGCAAAGCGATCTGCACTCAATTTGGTGGGTCTTTAGTAGACCTGCTAAATTTGACTGCTGCTGGATCGATCTCAGAGCATCAGTCCTGGCTTTAGTGTAGACTTGCCCTTAGATTCTGCAAAGAATATGTGGAATCAAAGACTGTCACAAGTATACAAAATCCAAACCTTCATTCATGATAAAAGTAGGTAGAGAATGTTTATTGTAACATATTAATTGCACAGGCCACAGCATGTCCAAGAGTAGCAGTCAAAAACGTATGCCTTTTATACGTGGTATACAGTACTAGATTTACCAAACAAAAGGTGTTACAGTGACTGGTTTAGAGACTTTTCCTTAATTACATAGCAAGGCTATGCATACTGTGTCTGTTGGGGGTGGCAGGATACTGGAGTGCTGCAAGATATCAGCATGATTTTTTCTATGAATATGACTTTTGTTCAAAAAGAGCTCAAAAGCTCACTAACATATGGTAGATGTAAATAAGCAAGCCGAGAAGAACCCTGCAAGCTGTTGTATTGGGCTGGCTGGTTACTAGTACATACATTGAATTTGTCTCATTAACCTAATAAAGCCAGATGAGTAAAAATATAGTATGCTCTGTCACTACTTATGCATACATAGTATTTGATGATGCAGGCCCTTCTATGGGTATAATACCTATGAAAGATTTTCATGTGTAGTATCTTGCCTCTAAGCATAGGGTAAGTTTCAGTTTTTAAAACTATGCGCTAAAGGAGCTACATCAATCTTTGCTGCATCAGCTATGCAGCAGCTTGGTTCTACGAGTTAAAATGCTTCTAATCCACTTGTTTCAACCTCATGTACACATAGAAATAACTTTGTCATGCACATTAGGTTTTCCATTCAGCACCAACTCCTACTTAAACACCTTAAATTTCATTCAAGTCTCTTCTTAAAGAGGCTTCTCTACCCCCTTTCCATCAAGGTAAGGGCCCTGCTGCCCCCTTCTGAACTTGTGAAGACCCATAATTGCACCTGATCCTTAACTTAATTAGGCCTATAAATACTTGACCATAGCACCACAGCAAACTGAGTAACACTACTGAGAAAAATTAAACCGCATAGAAATGATTGTGCTTTCTATTGCCCTTTTTTAAATGAAAATACTTAAACAATAAATCAATGTTTCTCACTTGAGCATTTATTTCAACTCCCTTTTAAAGGAAGTGCTATTCAGAGATTTCAAGTGGATGCATCACTTGTCTCTATGTTCCTAAATAGTTTCATGGTTTTGTCTTCCCCTGAGCAGAAATCCATTAAGGTTTCATAATATAATTACAAATCCTACACATCTAAGGAGCTATTTACACTATAAATTGTACTGACGTAACATTTTGGTCTTGCCCTTATAGATGGGAGCATTAACCATATTCCAGCCTTGTAGAAGCTATGATCCCACCACAGATTATTGTAGATGGTCCCTAAGCATGAGAGGTATAGGAAGTAAAAAGTACATTGTTTCTAGCATAACAAACCCCCAGGAAGATAATAGCAAAGAAGGAAATCAGAATGGATCAATCACTAGTGCCATTTAGGGAAAAGTTAGCATATCTGCAGACACACTGGCTTTATTTTGTCTTCAGCACAATGATTTTAAAGGGCTATCAGTTCTCCCTGGCAGTGATTGCAGCAGTTGAAAGTTATATTTTCATATCTGGTGTATGGGTGAAACCGCCCAATGTTCTTCTTTGTGGAAAGGAAGGAAGGTGGGGAAGGCTCAGAAAAGGGACCTTCTGGTGATGCTTCAGGACAGGCAACTGGATCCAACACACGCAGCACCTAAAAGAGAACTTTAGTATCAGACATGAACTGGATTTTATTTAATCCAAGATGCTTTATCCCTGACTTGAATTTACATACAATTGGTGGCTGCTGTTGTGGTGAATGGTAAATTTTATCAATCCTCATACCTTGATCAGTTTTAACCTTGAACTGCAATTCTTAACATTGAGTAACTTCATATTGCAGTGAATATAGATTCACAAATTTGGAATCCCTTCATCAGAACTAAGGTAATGGTTTTTGTTTTTTTTAAAAGGCTACGATTAAATTCATTACAAAAAGGGAAGATCAGAGGTTCAAAAAAGTGACCTCTGAACTAATCAAAGATATTTGCAAACATGCTTGAGTCCAGCAATATGCCACTATTATGTGCACAGTGCTTTGTGCCTTCAGCTGCTTGGTGCCTATCAGTACACTTATCTAGTACACTCCCAGGATGATTCAGTTCTAGTGGAGGATAGCTTAGTTTTAAAATAGGTATTTTGGGGTAGTTTTATGCATGGGATACTCCTCCCTATAGAAATGGTTCATGCTACAATGATGATCAAACACTAAAGGGAAAGGTAAAATACTTTCTCCACTACTTTTATCTTCTTCCACAATTTTCCTTCCACCTGTACTTGCAGTAACTGGATTTTTTTGGGGGGGGGGGGGGGGGGGGGAGAAGCTTGCTTTGAAAATGGTATGGATTTTGCCTCCCTGCCCCACCTCCTTCTCTTCCTCATCCTTTCCCCTCTCCCTCCTACTTCTCAAGTTGAGGCTTCCTGGTTAGTTCCCTAGCCTAAAATTAAATGTTGTCCCAATCGCTTCTGGAGTGCAGCAGGTAGGCTGGGTGGGGAAGCAGTACTTTCCCTTTAAAGTCTTCCTGCTGGTTATTCCAGCCCAGCTGCTTATTGTCTCTGGAGAATTTGCTCATCTACATCTTCATTAAAACTCTACTATACTGACCATTTATTAGGTCATTTGTTTCAGTCTTAATGTTCTAATGATCTCCTTGCCCTAATATAAAGCCATTTATTTTGAAACTGAATCCCCAGTCTTCAGGTATGCCCCAAAATTATAGCTGGCAGGGATACAGTCTCAAGTCCAGACTATATATTGGGGGGGGGGGGGGGGGAAGAAATTATAGCCAAAGTCTAAGAGAAGAGGAGGGAGAAAAAAATCCTACTGCAGTTTCCTGGAACATGAGGAAGACCAAGAACAGAGTCCTCTATGCATGATCACCGTGCAGCTCTAAATTAGTGGTAAAGAGATTAGACACTATACTAAGGGGTGCTACTGCACAGATATACAGCGGTGGTGTAGGCTACCTCCTGGTGCTCTGGAGAAAGTGTGGGGACATGAGTTTTTCCAGTTTTTAAAATATGCTTAGGGAATGGTCTTTTAGATAGATGTACCGAAAAAGCTCTATTGCCCACGCACTCTCTCACTCTAGACTGTAATTAGTTCTCATGCACCAGAAGTTGCCTTTCCTGGAAGTGAACTGGAAGCTGCACCTATGCAGCACTGATAGTGGCACAAACTGGGAGCAATAGTAAGGGTTTTACCATTTCAGCCATTTTCTCAGCAGGAGTGTTGCACAACTCTGTTGGTGGGGAAGTCTTTTTTGGAGTGTTAGTGCCAACATTTCCAAGAAGGTGGGAGCTCACTGCTTTAGCCAGTTTATGGTTCACTGCTGCTAGCTCTGCTGTAGTGTGGGGTTGAGCACTAGGATAATAAGTCTGCTGCCTCCCCCACTGTAGAGAAACCAGCAGCTCTTCTAACAATCTGTTCAGGGGAAAATTGAATTGTTATAGTAATGATGAGTAAATCATTATACAGTGCAATCAATGTGCATGGTGCTGTACAAATAGACCATCTTGCCCCAAGGAACTTACAATTCAAAGCAGACAAGGGATATAAAAACATTCAAGGAAACATACAAATAAGAATTAAATATTTAAACAAGATTAGGACATATGGCTATTCAATAGACTAGCACAGTAATAAAATACAAGGCTTGAGGAGCCCATCATGATTAGAGAATTTGGTGACAAGTGGTGGACTCAGAGTCAGAAAGACTGAGGTCCCCTACATTATCTTTTGCTGACTGATAAATCTCAACCCTCACCTAGGGGTAACAACTCTTTAGGGTGAAGAGTGAAGTTCAACTGATATTTCTCCTTCAATCCTTCTGCTGAGAGACAGCCAACAAAAGGGCTCCACGCATAGCAATCACAACAATGGTTTTTGTAAATACTTATCTACCAAGAATAGTGTTGAGAATTGATTCTAGGTCAGACTACCACCTAACTCAGACCACAGTAATAAAAAAAATGCACAGAGTAACGTTTAGGGCAGGAAAACTAAAAGAATGTAAAGAGTAATCATACTTCTGTGTATCAATCATTTCTTGACGGAACTGGTCACGTTCACTCAACAGATCCTGAATTGCACTCTGTGCATCCCGGGTTTGGCGCTGAAGAATTGCTCTGGCATTGGTTAGCTCATCAGCCATGACTCTGAAAAAAAAAAAAAAAAAAAAAAAAAAAATCCCCAATAAATCAGCTACTTTTAACAGGCAATTTAGAAATCGAAGAGTTAGTTTTCACTTTTGGTTCTGTTGCAGATATAATTTTAGCAGATCAAATATTTCAAGGATTAAGAGCAGTCAATTAAAACTGATGCATACCTGGCTTATTTTTTTTTAAACTAGGAATAGGAAATGTTTTGTAATAAGGAGGCCTTTTGAAGCTCATAGGGGAAGCCGCATGGCACAGTAGATGATATGAGCAAGGTTGTAAGGATCAAACCAACACAAATATCAGAAAAAAGGACCATCAGCAAGGCACAGTTGCTTCCTTCCCTCTACTCTCAACTGTGGGATCAAGAAATGCAGTTGTTTTCTTTCCACGGCTTAGTCAGGAAGAGGAGATGAAGATAAGAATGGTCATACTGGGTCAGACCAATGGTCCAGCTAGCCCAATATCCTGTCTGACAGTGCCCAGTGCTGGGTGATTCCACCAATTGGAGGCTGAGGGACAAACTTTTGCATTCCTGACCCTATAGGCTAATATCCATTGATGGACCTACACTCCAGGAATTTATCTAATTTTTTTTTTTTAAAACACATTTATACTTTTGGCCTTCACAACATCTCATGGCAACAAATTCCACTGCTTGACTGTGAGCTGTGTGAAGAAATACTTGCTTTGGTTTGTTTTAACAATGCCTGCTGCCTGTTAAATTCATTGGGTGACCCTTGGTTGTTGTATTATGTGAAGGGGTAAAGAACACTTCCTTATTCACTTTCTCCGCACCATCCACAATTTTATAGACCTATCATATCTGCCTTAGTCCTCTCTTCTAAGCTGAGCAGTGCCAACTTTTTGGATCTCTTCTTGTATGGAAGTTGTTCCATCCCCCTAATCATTTTTATTGCCCTTCTCTGCACCTTTTCCAATTTTTTTTTTTAAGATAGGGTGACCAGAACGACAAACACTATTCGAGTGGGTGCACCATGGATTTATATAGTGGCATTAAATTTTGTTTTATTATCTATGCTCTATAATAATCTAAAAAAGTGACTTTTTTTTGAGGGAGCTCTGGAAGGCACCATGGAAAATGCTCCCTGACAGAATCAGAATCTCAGGGTTGGAAGGGACCTCAGGAGGTCATCTAGTCCAACCCCCTGCCCAAAGCAGGACCAATCCCAATTTTTGCCCCAGATCCCTAAATGGCCCCCTCAAGGATTGAACTCACAACCCTGGATTTAGCAGGCCAATGCTCAAACCACTGAGCTATCCCTCCCCCCATAGACTCCCAAAGGCTAAATTAAAAAGGTGGGTTTTTTTGGACCTTTTTGTTGTTGCATAAATTCACTTGTTATTTTGAGCTGGATATACATTTGATTGTTGCTTGAAAAAAGAGCATTTCAGGGAGCTGAGACTTTATTTTATCAAAATTTGTTACAGACCGATCTGAATAAATGCAATCCAGGAAGAGGGATTCTTGTGTTAGCCAGTGCAGATTATTTTTAGTTTCTATTTGTTTGGCGCAACCCTCGAGCCTCTTACATGTCTCCAATACAGAACGTGCAGATTCATAGTAACTGATTGTTTAAACTCAAAGTCTCAAAACGCTTAGTATGTGTTGTTTGATTAAAAAAACAGGAAGTGTCTTAATTTTTTTAAAAAAAGTGTTTTGGGACAAGTTAATGCTGTTGAGAAATGTCATACGTAACAGCAATGGAGAATGAAGTCCTCTTTTACCAAAGAGCAGGTAAAGCAAGGAGCAGTGACTGCACAGGCTGCCCCACTAATATGCCTCAAGCATGGCCTAGGGGAAGTCATCTCTGGGAAATAAATCAAGGGGGATATCAGGTGCATTTAGTTTCTTGCTCATTTATTTAGTTGTCTTTCTGCTGAGACTAACAAAGGTGTGATTGGATGATCTAGACACAGATCCCTTAGAAACAAACTAATAGCTATCAGATCCCAACCACTTTTGGTCACTCTCAACTACTAAATTTAGAGGAAAGAGATTGTCTCTAATCCCTCAGACATAACTGAACTAAGAACATGGAAATCATGGTACATAGGTCCCCACCACCTAAATTTATAATAGCACCTTTCAGTTACTAATGACCTGGGCTGGATTCAACTGGCAACCTCAGGTAAAAGGCTGATCTTCCATCGCTGATCTTGAGTCTCTGTTGAATGTGCTTTGTTATATGTAGCCAACTTGTGTTCAGTCAAATATATTCTGCATTCAATATTAGATTAAATATAAATCCTAGAGCACTGCATTTGTAAAGCCTTTAATTTGGTCATAGCCGGTATGCCACAGATCCTCTGTCTACTCTATTGTTAAGTCTAAATTCCATTTGTGAAAATTGTATTCAACAGACCTGCTCCTGTGTATTTTACTGTACATCTGGGATCTTGACAAGTAAAAAGCAATTAATCTTAATGCAAAACTCCAAAATAGATAACACTAAGCCTCCCCTTCACTGGAGTGTCAACCCAGTCTAAAAACAAACAAACACACCCTCTCCAGCAATGGTCCATCACAAACGCTTGACAGATAAAAGGGGCCCTGCACCATGCTCGGAAGCTCAGCAAACTACTTTTAATCCTTTTCTGTACCAATAAATGTTTTCATATAAATTGGAACCCTGATTTACTAGCAGCACGAACCCCTTTTCAGCTTGTCATATGCACAGCTAAAAAAAAAAAAAGTTTATGGTATTACAATTTTAGGTAAGGACACTGAAGATATACAAGTGTATATAGGGATGAATAATTTTGAATATTTATTCAAAACTGGACAGACAGTGGCTGGACACTTAAGAAAGCAGGGCTGTGGTGGTTTAAGTTTTCCAGATCTCATGGTAGATTTCAGTTCAGAGTAGGTATTCCTACAGCTGTTCCCTTGCATATATGTAATTTCAAAAGGGTCTTTCGTTATACTAATTTACTAAGGGAGCTCTAAGACAATAGTGACACAGACTACTGTAAAACCATACCTGCTTGCTAGGAATTTGCTGCGCCACACATCACACTGTATAGACATCCGCTCTAATTGTTCAGACAGCTGAGACATATTCCGGCCTAGGGCCTCATTTTCTAGGATCAACTGATTTTTCTCACGAGCCATACGTTCAAAGTGATATTGCAGGTCATCCCCAACAGAAGCAATAAGTAACTTCTTCAGCTCTCGATTCACCTAGAATAGGCCAAGGGTAGAACAGCTAGCATAAGTCATATTTCTAATCAGTGTGCTTCTAGAAAGCACATTAGCTAACAAAGCTTCAGACTGATTTCCCAATATGTCAGGCGTTTGTATGGAAATAATTAGAAGACACTTTAAGAACTGCAACTAGGGCAGATACATGTCCTTTTGGGAACTTGAAGGCCAAGTGTTTTAAGCCTCATGTTTACTAAAGTGGTCAAGACATGCAACTTATTTGCTATAACTGTAATTGCTTAAATAAGCCTGTATAACTGATGTCTGAAAGAATAAGCACATTCATCTACTACAGAGAGAAGAATGCAAGCTTAATTTACAGAAGGAGTAGCCATTTAGATCTGCAGTTTATATTAGGTAGGACATCCACTCATCTGTGCCAGGGCATAACCCAACCACTAACTAAAAGGGGGTATGAAGAAACTTGCCCTATGGGTGATTTATTTGATAGTTATCACTCTGAGGCTTCTTCCTTCCTCTGAAGCACCTGGTAGATGCATCAGGCCATTGTGTTAGAAAGGATGCCAGATTAGGTAGACCACTGGTACTCTCTGTATAGCAATTTCTATGTTCAGTAGGGAAAAATTATTTTTGTAACTGAGTTTACAGTGTTGCCCTCTGCAGAATACTTTATACAGTGCAGCAAGCCAATTTTTCTATATTTGCATGCTCCCGCTGTCTTTGTTAAAGATATCAAAAAGTCGCCTTTTGATTACATTTTTAAAATAATGAATGTTTCTGCTGTCTAAAACAGCAGAAACAAAATGTAATGGGTTTTAGAGAACAAATGGTTGGAAGATAAAGCTAGACAAATTCAGAAAAAGGTGGATATTTTTGAGTGAGCGTAACTAACTAGTGGAACAATTTACCGAGGGAAGTGGTGGATTCTCCATTATTTGAAGCCTTTAAATCAAGACTGGATATTTAAGTTTGCCAGGTCTCATGGTAGATTTCCAGTTCAGAGTAGAGATTCCTACAGCTGTTCCCTTGCATACATCTAATTTCAAAAGGGTCTTTCATTATACTAATTTACTAAGGGAGCTCTAAGACAATAGTGACACAGATTATTGTAAAACCATACCTGCTTGCTAGGAATTTGCTGTGCCACATGATTAAGATATATTCTATAGCTCAAGAAGTTATGGGTTTGATGCAGAGATTACTTGGCAAGCTTCTCTGGCCTGCCTTGTGAGGAAGGTCAGACTATACCATCATACTGGTCTCCTCAGGCTTCCCAAACAAAATAAAGCTACAAATCTATTATCACAAGAACAATCCTCAATGTCTTACCTCTGTCTGTACACGTAACTGGTTGGAAAGACCTTCTTTATCCTGTAGCAATCTCCTTTCTGAATTCTTGAGCTTTTCTATTGCATTTTTTAGATCCAACAGCTCTTTCTTGGGTTCTATGACTCCATCTGACTGGCTGAAGTCCTCTCCTTTATGGTGTCCCAGGGATTTAGACACCTTAGCATTTTTGGTAGGAACAACATGAGTTATAGCAGCTTTGGGAACCAGTATTCGAACAGCTTCAATCTCCACTGACTTATCACTGTGTATTTTCCCTAGTTGGAGAACTCCAGGACTCAGGGAAGAGATAGCTTTCTTGTGTGGCCTGTGATGGGCATGACGACTTGTATTGTGGGCTCCAGCAATTACTTCCACAGTTTTAGGTGGCTGCTCAGTTTCCATGCCATCTCCAGGTCCACGGATGGGTGACGAGGCATAGTCAGCTAATTTGGAGACAATGGGAAGATAATATATTTATTTTATTACGCCATTGGGAGTTACAGAAAATCAAAGAGCATGGCAACACAACGCTGGAAGGCCCTTGGTTTTACAATGCAGCTGCAAAGCAGCATAGTGCTGGGGCACAGATTCAATTAGGATTCAGAAGGGAAAGAGCGCACCTACTCATATTAGTAAGGTCAGTAATACAAAACCCCGCCATCTAGTTTCATTTATATTTACATGCACATTGCACAAACAAGACTATATAGATAAAAAGGTCAACAGCAGCCACTTTGCAGAAAATCTATATGAACTCACTACATTAGCCACTGAACTTTGAATTCAAAGCCAAGAGGATTTCACTCCTTCACCGTTGAAAAGCATTAGATTGCTTCACAACAACTTTAAAGAGATACTGTCAATATAATACATTCTTAAGTTTTTTTTCCCCCTTAACTGTGTCTAGTAATAACTTAGTTGTAAATCTTGGAAAAATTTAGAAAAAAAAAATTATTTTCACTATTTGTGCTGTTTTACTTCATTGTCCAAAGTGTGGGGGGGGGGAGGAGAATGGAAAGAGGAATTAACTAATCACTTCCTGTTTCTGGTTCTCCTGTACTCCTCTCCCCCCTAGTGCTGGCATGTTTGGGTTTCCAACACTGCAGAGTAATGTTTAATAAAAATTTCTGTTGATGCTGGATTTTATTAAATTGTGCACAACCCTAAACTGGTTGTAAAATTTTCACTGTCATACTTCTAGCCAAGAAAACAAGAACTTCAAGTACTACCACACTGCAGAGACATGGAATGGTTGATCTTCAATGATATTTTCCATTTCTAACGTGTATGATTCTAAATTGGTGAAAGATGCTTCAGAACACCGAAGACTGATGTTTGATCTTTTTATCATATGGCCCATTTTACGTTGTCACACTTCAGAGGAACTGCACCCTCTCCATTGTCCTCCAAGGGCACCCACTTTTAGGCTTCCACCTCTCAAACATTACCTCTGTTGGGTAAAAACCTGTGTTTCTCTCCCTTCTGACCAAGGTTTTTCCAGGCTCACAGTTCTCTGCCTACATTATGGTATTCACAGCAAGTCAGATCTGCCTAAGCAGGCCAGCATCTGTGCATTGCTTTCTCTCTGAAGGCTTATGAACAGTTTAATTGCCAGCAGTTAAAAGTTACCACACAGCTTTTTATAAGGAAGCACATTTATTCCTAAAATGAAAGCAATGCAGTAAAAAACAATGAATTCCTGTATGCATGCTAAAAGCTTACTACACCTTTAGCGCGATATAACGCGGTCCTCAGGAACCAAAAAATCTTACCATCTTATAGGTGAGATCGTGTTATAGCAGGGTAGAGAGAGGAACCACTCCCTGCTGCAGCTCACCTCCACTCTGCCTCTGCCACTTCCCCTGAGCGTTCCGCCGCTGCTCTGCTTTTCCTCCCTCCAAGACTTGCTGTGCAACAGCTGTTTGGTGTGGCAAGCCTGGGAGGGAGGGCGGGGGAGAAGCGGAGTGGCGGTGCACTCGTGGGAGGAGGCGGAGGTGAGCTGGGGTGGGGGGCACAGAGGAACCGCTTGCGGCAATACGAATTCGGATATAACGAGGTAAAGCAGCCCTGCTCCTCGGAGTGCTGCTTTATTACGTTATATTGGATCGTGTTGTATCGAGGTAGAGGTAAAGGTCACCCATTTGTTTTATAGGGCCTCAGTTGGCCAAAGTCCTTCCAACCTTCCCAGGCCTCCCTTGGACAGAAGGTCCTGTCCATTTGCTGGATCAGAAAGAAGGCCCTGAGTCAGTTTAAACTCAGGCTATTTATCCATAGGACCTTTTTTTGTTTATTGGTCTCTGGAGAATCCAGTTTGAACCAGCATATATGAACCTCTCCAGGTAGTGGTATGTCTCTGGCAGTGTTACAACCTGAGTGAATTTGCCTAATAACCCCCCACCTACCCACCCACCCACCCCCGGCACCATACACCCCCCTTCTTAATTCCTGGAGGAGCTGTGGTCACCCGTCCCCATGGAATTACATACAATCCTTGGCCCACAATGATACATAAATTTAATACAGTAAGATCTCCCAAAGATATTACAGGAAATTGCCATATCTGTCACATACGTAAACCCAGAAATAATTCAAGAGCTCAACTAGTTAACAGATAATAGAGAAGAGCTTTTTAGAATTTAGTTTTTTCAAGTCTAGTCAAGAAATCTTTTTGATAGAAAATTGATTTCTTGCTAATGTGAAACAATATCTGCAATAACTGAACCAGTATCCTTTGCCTCACACAGTTAGTAAAATAGGGTCTGTTGTGTTTTTCCTCTCCAGTGCTAATCTCTCCCTGGTTATTAATGCCTGCCTAAACCAACATTGAGAAAAGGAGGGACTAAGAAAAAAAAAATATCTTCAGAGAATAAAATTTTTAGGGATTTAGAGTATTCCCAGCAAATTATGTCCATTAAGGTGCAAAAGAGATTGACTTCTTACCATTGTTGCACAATAGGCAGGTCCAAGAACAGACCATATACATTTTGCTGTGCCTCACCACTACAGTGTGACATAAGGACAGAGTGAGAATCCTTAATTTTGAATTTCCTAGTTTTTGCAGATTTAGGTACTTTGCCTGCAAATTGATCTATGCCAGCACAAAAGTCTACTTGTGCAGGTCTGTTTGCAGAAGTGCGGTCTTAATGCTTAATTCATTATTCTACTGTAATAAAAACAAGGGGGCCAAGTAAATGCTAGACACCTATCTGCTAGGAATTAGACGAAGATCATCATCTCAGGGCACCAAAAAGCCATCAAAGGGTAATAACTTTCAGTTGTTACTGCCCTGGCCTGATCTGAACTAGGGATCCAAAGGTAAAAGAAAACATGTCATTACCACTTCTACCCAGGCTCTTTACTGTATCTCTGTTTTTCACTGCAACAACAAAGATTCCCACAACCTTTCCCCCCTGAGATACACTGTAACATCCAACATACACTGCAGCTCTGTTCTGTAATTAAACACCTCCAAAGTGAATACGGAATTACCAGAATGTAGATATTTTTGAGTAAAGGAAGAGCACTTACCTTTCTTCCCTAGAGATGTCATTTTTTTCCCTTTGGCAGCTGTATGGGAGAGAGGACGACCAAATCTAAAAAAGTTGAACACTCAGGGTGAAACAGTAATTAGTACTTTAAAACGTGCCTGCTAATTTTGCTGATGTTTCTTCAGAACTCTTTATTTTGTGCCTCTGTGACATGGAGCAGGAACTCCACTGACCTGCTCCTTTGGACGGGACCGGAGCGCTCGGTGTCTGGAAAGGCCTAGCACATTTTGGGAGCTATCACCCTCTCAATAAAACCAAAAACCTGATGAGAAGGCCGCCCTACGTTCAGTTATGGGGCAGCTTTTTTTTTCCCCCTTGTTTTTCTTTTTGACGCCGTCTGCTCCGCAAGCCCCGCAGAGATCTGACCGGCACCGTCCGGGGGAGAGGGGTGGGGCCGGGCCAGGCCTGGGCCAAAGTCCTTTCTCCCGGCAGCAGCTGGACACAGGCCGGTATTAGAGTTCCAACTCTCCAGGTTTGGCCTGGAGTCTCCAGGCAGTAAAGACCGTGTCACGTGATTCAATCTCCCGGAACACTGGCAACCAAAACCGGCCACCCCAGGCGGGGAACACCGGAGGGGAGGGGGCGCGCGAGGCTCGGGCAGCCCTGAGCTCCTGGAGCGGCCCCCGCCGGTAACTGCGCCCACCCTGCGGGGCCGCGAGTCCCGGGCCCGGAACCCTCAGCGGCCCCGGCCGGGCGGCGGGTTAAAAACAAACCCCCCGCGCAGGGTCCCCGGCTGCGGCGTCACCCAGGGGCCGGGCGGACGATGCGAGGCCGCAACACGCGGAGCGGCCGGCCCCGCCCTCCCCGCGAGGGGCGTGACACACTCACCGGGCCGCCACGCGCCCTGGGTCTGCCGGAGCCCCCGCGCCCAGCCACTGACGCTCCCTTCCTTCCCCCTCCCCCCGCAACTTCCGCCACCTCTCCCGAGGCACTTCCGGGTTACTCACTGTCGCGCGGGGGTGGGGCTTCGGTTGCCAGGACGCGGCTTGGGCAGAGGAGGCGTCTCGCGGAGTTTACGCTGCAGGCGGCTGCACCCGAGGTCGGGAGCGGAGGGGACGGTACCATGGTGAGTGGGGGGGGTGGCTCTTCCTTGGGATGGACGTTACAACCCCCCCCCCCCCGTTCTTCCTGCAGCCTGGACCGCCCCGACCCCATGGAGCGGGGGAGGGGGACGAGTCCTCTGCCCCTGCGGTCCCGCTCCGCTCCCTGGCACGGCTGGGCTGGGTGGGGCGGGGGGCGTCTCCGCTCTGGGCAGCGGCCCGGCTGCTTGTAACGGGGCGGCTGGTCAGCGCGTGCCCTGCGGCTCCCACAGCGGCCGCGGGGGCTCTTCTCGTTTTTGGCGCATCCTCTCTTGCCGTAAAGTCCAGCAGCGGCCCCTGGCCCCAGTGGTGCTAGGCGCTGTACAAACCCAATGCAGAAGGCCCGCGCTGGCCCCAGACCGCTGACCCTGTGGTCCAGTCCCTTTCTCCCTCTGGGCCTGGCAGCGGACGCGGGGTGAGGGGCCCCGGCGGGGTGTTGGTAGCAGAACCAGCCCACTGCAAACCACTCCCAGCGGGGGCATGTGGCTTGTGGGTGCTGGGCAGGCCCCACCCCTGTCTCCATCCTTCCACCACCTCGGGTGAAATAGGAGCCTTGGCATCAAGTCCCGTCTTGAGCTTTGGTTTACTACTTCTCAAGCAACGTCTTCCAAGGCAGAAGAGTGGTATTGTGACATCCTGTGCATCTGCACTGGTAAAGTTAGTGCCTGTAGTTCAACAATTGCCGGCCACCAGGCAGCTGTCCCAGCCTTAAGCTGCTAGCTTGGCATGGTAGTAAAAATGCTCCAGCCCTTTCTACAGCAGAGTTGATATTGTTGCTACAACTGTGGCTGCTGCGTGCTTGGTGTTAGTTGCTCTAATATGAGCACTGATTTTGCTGGTGTTGACAAAGTAATTGAGGCCTAATTTTAGCCTTTAGAATGCAAGGTATGGGGTGTGCTACAAAATAAAGAAGAGTAGAAAGCAAGAAATAGTATGGAGTTAGTAGACCAATTTGATCCTGGTGTAACTCGAAGTGAGCTGTAGCTCACGAAAGCTTATGCTCTAATAAATGTGTTAGTCTCTAAGGTGCCACAAGTACTCCTTTTCTTTTTGCGAATACAGACTAACACGGCTGCTACTCTGAAACCTTTATTTTTAAGGTGGAATAAGGTAGACACACATTGTTTTTAAGAAATATGTTTTTTGTTTTTTATTGTTTCTTGTAACAAAAAAACAGTTTCTCACTGCAGTCCATATTTGGTCCCAGAAGCAGAGTTACTCTGTTTACATCATAATGCTTATAAGCAAGGCTCTTGTATTATGTGCGACATTAGCCCTAAATTTTGTGTCAAGTTATGTGGGAGAACAGCACTGAATTCTGTGGAATTATGTGACAATATTAATTGATTACAAAACAATTTTGTTAAATTGGGTGACTACTAAAATGAAGGAGTCATGGGGTAGGCAGTGGCAGAAGGAGATAGAGCGCTGTATAGGGGGACAAGGAGGCTCCTAAGCAGTGCCAGTGCAGAGTTGTACTCTTGTGAGTCTTAGAAGGTGTACAGCAGGGAAGATAGATGTCTGTCATGCTGAGCTCCTAAACTCTGTGGGAGAACAGTTTAATTGCTGTGCATCTGAGGAGTTGCCTGCTGTGGTGAGCTCCTAATCCCTCTATGAGCAGAACTCCACTGTGTAGAAGGAGGGATGTTCTAATGAATAGGACACTGAATAGGACACTGGACCAGTTCCCCGCTCAACCAGATTTCCTGTGCAACCTTGGGCCAAGAAGCTTAATTTACTCTGTACCTCAGTTCCCCATCTATAAATTGGGGATAATACTTGCCTACCTCGGTGGGGTGTTGTGAGGACAAAAAATCCATTAATGATTGTGTGGTGCTCAGATACTATCGTGATGAAGACTGTATAAATAGGTAGAAGCTGCAGGATGGCAGCCCCTGGCTTATACAAGCCTCCTGCAACCCTTTCCAGGCGAATATTTAAATTCTTTCTGTCCCTCATAGTCCTGTATGTTACCAGCCACTCACATACATAGTCTCCTCCTGCAGTGGTCCTGAAATAGTGTGAGGACACGCTAAAAAACTAGATGATGTGAAAATAGCCATTTTAGGAATGTATCAGCATTATTTAAAATTCTTGCAGTGTCTAAGCAGAAAGGTAAATTGAGTGGCAATTGTACACCTTGTAACTCATTATTCACCTGGTCCTGCTTAAAAAGTGAATGTTCTGTCTGAACATCAGAAGGATGTTAATAACGGCAACTTTCATAAAAACAGCTTGTTTCAAGAATATTGAATTAAAAATAAAATGCTCCTTCCTGTAGATTCAGATCTTATACTCTAAACCTAAATTCATCCTGAATGTAATTATTATATCCTGAAAATCTGACAGAAAGTCGGACAGACCCTTTACTACAGCATTGCTCCCAGACAGCAGTATAAACTAAGAATTGTGATAGAGACAAGGTGAGTGAGGTAATATCTTTTATTGGACCAATTTCTGAAGAAGAGCTGTCTGTAAGCTCGAAAGCTTGTCTCTCATCAACAGAAGTTGGTCCAATAACAGACATTACCTCACCCACCTTGTCTTTCTAATATCCTGGGACCAACATAACTGCAACAACAGTGTATATAAGAATTATGATGGCATTCATTAAAACATTTATAGAACTCCCTGAAGAGAAACTATTACAAATCACACAGTTGCTATGGAACCATGAAAATTAAAATCTTAACTGAATCAGTTTCATACTAGTTTTATTTATGATGCAAAAATATTCAGAGTATAATTATATTGGGCCCAGTGCTGCAGTCCTTTCTAGCAGTACATTAGGATTTGTGTCTTTATAAATTGTAGAATTGGGCCTATAATTTTGGTGTGAACAAAGGGAAGTGGAGGAGCTCTGAAATATTCTTTAAATTCTTACCTTTCTATGCTAATGCATTCGTTTAGAGATCAGCTAATATCAATAAACAGTTTGAAACATTGCCATACAGTGGCAAAGAGAAGTAACTCAATTACATTTGGGGATTTCATTGTCTACATGTGTGATCTGCACCTGTTGTAAATTGTACAGTGGTGAACACCCTAAAGGAATCGTCTTGTGTGTCAGCAGAAGGTGTTGAGTATGGTGTTTGCTTGACTGTTTTAAATAAATGTTTTTAATAAAAATTATATGCTTTGATATAATCTCACACAAGGATGGGTAAGAATATTAAATGCCTCTTAAAAATATAAATGTCTTTTTAACAATGTCTCTGTCACACTGTGTGAATCTAGAAAGCAAATCCAGATGCAGTAGCATGCTATTCAGTAGGAGCAGTTGGTTTACTCCCTGATCCTGCAAGTGACTGCGTGTGACACAGTCTTTAGACATCAATGGACCTATTGTTGGGTGCAATAGTGTGCTTACAGGCTGTCACTTGGAGGACTGGGGCCTTCATTTTCTTTACTCCTTAAAATAATAGTTCTTAGTGCTTGTCAGTTTCAAAATTCATTGCAAACAATCTTTGCAACACTCAGGTAGGCAGATATTATCCCCATTTGATAAATGAGGAAACTGAGGTACTCAGAGGCAAAGTGACTTGTCCAGTATTGCACAGCAAGTCCTCCATCCTGTTAACACTTACTCACATGCTTAATATTAAGCCTATGAGTAGTCTCATTAAGTTCAATGGAACTTCCTCAGGTTCCTTTGAATATCACAACCTAGTTCTATATGACATAAAGCATAGAGATGTCAGAGTTTACTGTCTTGTCGTTCTGATTATCATCTTGCTTTTTTTTTTTTTACTGTTGTAGTTCTGACTTGATTTTAACTGCAGTGTTCTTGAAAATTTCTTAAGCTAGATGCCAATGTGTTACAGCAACAGTAAACTTGGAATTCCAGCTGTTGCAGAAGTCTCCAGATGGTGTAAATTGACATAGCTCTACTGAGGGTCTGGCCATTTGTTTGCATCTTTAAAAGCAGTCAAGATTATTTGCATCCTACAGAACCTGTAAAAACTCTTTGTATGACAAGGGTTAGCTTTTCTATAATAGACTTTACCCAACATTGTTCTCAGCTCTGTGTGCTTTTATTGTGGAGTAACCAGCTGTAATTTAAAAGGATGGCATTTCCTTTTTCAAAGAGGCTTCTTGAAAAAGGTATAAAAAGAAAAGGTGCTCTTCTGTTGCCTGATCAGAGTTTGCACCTGTGGGCTCAGCACAACTGATGTACCAGAGAAGGATCCCACTATTAACAGTAGTGTAGATATGTGAGCCGTGGCCCCTGACTCCTCCAGTTCTCAGTTAGAAAACTCTGTGACTAAATGAGCCACAAAGAGGAGTTTCCTAACTCATTGGCTTCATGACTACTCCTGTCTGCAACATTTCAGTGCAAATGAAAATAAAGTGATATGTGCAATATGCTAAAAAAGCCATTACAGACAAAGAAAATGCCATAATTGTGGGCCTTAATTAGCTCATTGGCTGGTAAATCTTCAGATAAACAACTTGGAGACTTTATTGGGGTCATGCTGAACTAATGTACTCTAGTATTGCTAAGTTACCCTTTGGGCAGACAGGCCTTGTACTCTGTAGAAGATATGGCTGCTAATATCCTGGAATTTTTGGGCTGTGTAATTAGAAAATAAACTGATACAAAGATACAGGCTTCTGCCCTTGTCATCCATGCAGATAAAAAGACAGGCAGGAATGCAAAAAAAACCCCACCAAACAAAAAAAACCCCAAACCCTTGTCCCATTATGTTTGTCTGATTGACCCACAGAAAACTTGTTTCAGTTACTCATTTTGGGTCAATACTGCCACCCCTATGGGACTACAGTACATGTCAAGTAAAGTACTACTCTGCCTATGTAAAGGTGGCAAAATCAGGACCCTTTGCAAAATCAGTGCAAATAACTTACTGGATGAGCCAAATGGTAGCTCAGTTTTGCAGAAGTTGCTGCCCTCAAAAAAAAAAAATTAATACATGCGAAGTTATGGCTCATGTGAGTGATGTGGGTAAAGTAATTGCCATCAAAGGAGACAAAGTAGACATCTGCTATGGTTAAAGCCTGTATTAATAAATTCCCATTGCATCACTTATAAGTTGTCTTTTGAGAGCTCTGACTCCTCGTGCAGTTCCTTATTTGTAATAAATTTGTCAGATCATTTTTATTCCTTTAAATCCATTTCAAGCGTTGCTATGAACTGAAAGAGATCCAGGATTTACTGAGTGAGCCATGACTGAAAGTAAAAGAAGCTTATGGAGTTTAATTGGCAGTGCAAAGTCTAGACTGACTAGTTATTTTAACCTAAGGTCTGATGCCAAAGCCAAATGACAATTGTGTGTTAACAACTTTTTAATTACTGCTCTATACCCTGAAATTATCAAACCCCTGAGCAATCCACTCCCTTGTTTACTTCCCTGCTTAAGATCTGATTATCTTTACACAAAAATCAACTCTCTTCCAAAGCAGTCTCCTAACATGCTTCCTCCCTAGTAGCCTTTCACACTATGTTCATTGTGCTGAAAGTGACTTATCTCTGCTTTCATTTCTGAAGAATTGTACAAACCCTTTGGGGCTCACTGAAGGAGATCCTTGTGGACTGGAAACACCCTGCCCCTAATTTACACTAGGGAAAACCCAAGCAGGTATGTAAATAGGTCAGGCCACAGTGGCCAAGGAGGTACAGCTTTTCCTTTCCTTCACAGTTTGCTTGGGCTGAGGGAAGGCAGCTGTATTTTTGCCCCAGTCAGCTTAAGCATGTGGACTTTATTACCCTGATTAGGGATATGTCTACACTACGAAATTAGGTCGAATTTATAGAAGTAGGTTTTGTAGAAAGCGTTTTTATACAGTCAAGTGTGTATCTGTCCCCACACAAATGCTCTAAGTGCATGTAGTCGGCGGACTGTGTCCACAATACCGAGGCAACCGTCGACTTCCGGAGCTTTGCACTGTGGGTAGCTATCCCACAATTCCTGCAGTCTCCACCGCCCATTTGAATTCTGGGTAGAAATCCCAGTGCCTGATGGGGCTAAAACATTGTCACGGGTGGTTCTGGGTACATATCGTCAGGCTCCCGTTCCCTCCCTCCCTCCGTAAAAGCAAGGGCAGACAATCGTTTTGCGCCTTTTTTCTTGAATTACCTGTGCAGACGCCATACTACGGCAAGCATGGAGCCCGCTCAGCTAACCGTCACCGTATGTCTCCTGGGTGCTGGCAGACATGGTACTGCGTTGCTACACCGCAACAGTTTATTGCCTTTTAGCAGCAGAAAGTGCAATATGACTGGTAGCCGTCGTCAACGTAGTTCTGGGTGCTCTTTTAACTGGGTGCCTAGGCAAACATGGGAGTGACTCAGCCAGGTCATTTCCCTTGTTTCGTCTCATGACGATTGAGTCCTACCGGCAGTGCACTCTCTTTTAATCTGCAGCCAGCAGAAGATGATGGCCAGTAGTCATACTGCACCGTCTTCTGCCGAGCACCCAGGAGGTGACTATGGCTAGCGGTCATACTGCACAGTCTGCTGCCAGCATGATGTATAAAGATAGATGAAGTGGCTCAAAACAAGAAATAGACCAGATTTGTTTTGTATTCATTTTCTCCTCCCTCCTTCCCTCCCTCCCTCTGTGAAATCAACGGCCTGCTAAACCCAGTTTTGAGTTCTATCCTTGAGGCGGCCATTCAGTTTCTCGCAAAGCCACCCCCTTTGTTGATTTGAATTCCCTGTAAGTCAACCCTGTAAGCCATGTCGTCAGTCGCCCCTCCCTCTGTCAGGGCAACAGCAGACAATTGTTCCGCGCCTTTTTTCTGTGCAGACGCCATACCACGGCAAGCATGGAGCCCACTCAGATCACTTTGGCAACTAGGAGCACATTAAAACCACACGCGTTATCCAGCAGTATATGCAGCTCCAGAACCTGGCAAAGCAAAACCGGGCGAGTAGGCAACATCAGCGCGGTGACGAGAGTGATGAGGACATGGACACAGACTTCTCTCAAAGCACGTGCCCTGGCAACGTGGGCATCATGGTGCTAATGGGGCAGGCTCATGAGGTGGAATGCCAATTCTGGGCCCGGGAAACCAGCACAGACTGGTGGGACCGCATAATGTTGCAGATCTGGGATGATTCCCAGTGGCTGCAAAACTTTCGCATGCGTAAGGGCACTTTGTGACTTGCTTTCCCCTGCCCTGAGGCGCAAGAATACCAAGATGAGAGCAGCCCTCACAGTTGAGAAGCGAGTGGCAATAGCTCTGTGAAAGCTTGCAATGCCAGACTGCTACCGGTCAGTCGGGAATCAATTTGGAGTGGGCAAATCGACTGTGGGGGCTGCTGTGATGCAAGTAGCCAACACAATCAAAGATCTGCTGATATCAAGGGTATTGACCCTGGGAAATGTGGAGGTCATAGTGGATGGCTTTGTTGCAATGGGCTTCCCTAACTGTGGTGGGGCCATAGACGGAACCCATATCCCTATCTTGGCATCGGAGCACCAAGCCAGCGAGTACATAAACCGCAAGGGGTACTTTTCAATAGTGCTGCAAGCACTGATGGATCACAAGGGACGTTTCATCAACATCAACATGGGATGGCCGGGAAAGGTACATGACGCTCGCATCTTCAGGAACTCTGGTCTGTTTCAAAAGCTGCGGGAAGAGACTTTCTTCCCAGACCAGAAAATAACCGTTGGGGATTTTGAAATGCCTATAGTTATCCTTGGGGACCCAGCCTACCCCTTAATGCCATGGCTCATGAAGCCATACATAGGCAGCCTGGAGAGCAGTCAGGAGCTGTTCAACTACAGGCTGAGCAAGTTCAGAATGGTGGTAGAATGTGCATTTGGACGTTTAAAAGCGTGCTGGCGCAGTTTACTGACTCGGTTAGACCTCAGCGAAACCCATATTCCCACTGTTATTACTGCTCGCTGTGCGCTCCACAATATCTGTGAGAGTAAGGGGGAGACATTTATGGCGGAGTGGGAGGTTGAGACAAATCGCCTAGCTGCTGGTTATGCACAGCCAGACACCAGGGCGGTTGGAAGAGCACAGGAGGGTGCGGTGCGCATCAGAGAAGCTTTGAAAACCAGTTTCATGACTGGCCAGGCTACGGTATGAAAGTTCTGTTTGTTTCTCCTTGAGGAAACCCACTGCCCCTTGGTTCACTCTACTTCCTGTAAGCTAACGACCCTCCCCACCTTCCTTCGATCACTGCTTGCAGAGGCAATAAAGTCATTGTTGCTTCACATTCATGCATTCTTTATTAATTCATCACACAAATAGGGGGATAATTACCAAGGTAGCCCAGGAGGGGTGGTGGAGGAGGGAAGGATAAGGCCACACAGCACTTTAAAACTTATTGAATGCCAGCCTTCTGTTACTTGGACAATCCTCTGGGGTGGAGTGGCTGGGTGGCCGGAGGCCCTCCCAATGCGTTCTTGGGCGTCTGGGTGAGGAGGCTATGGAACTTGGGGAGGAGGGCGGTTGGTTACACAGGGGCTGTAGTGGCAGTTTGTGCTCCTGCTGCCTTTCCTGCAGCTCAACCATACACTGGAGCATATTAGTTTGATCCTCCAGCAGCCTCAGCATTGAATCCTGCCTCCTCTCATCACGCTGCCGCCACCTTTCAGCTTCAGCCCTCTCTTCAGCCCGCCACTTACTCTCTTCAGCCCTCCAGCTCTCCTCCCGGTCATTTTGTGCTTTCCTGCACTCTGACATTGTCTGTCTCCATGCATTCGTCTGTGCTCTGTCAGTGTGGGAGAACAGCATGAGCTCAGAGAACATTTCATCATGAGTGCGTTTTTTTTCGCCTTCTAATCTTCACTAGCCTCTGGGAAGGAGAAGATTCTGTGATCCTTGAAACACATGCAGCTGGTGGAGAAAAAAAAAATGGACAGTGGTATTTAAAAAGACCCATTTTATAGAACAATGGGTACACTCTTTCACGGTAAACCTTGCTATTAACATTACATACATAGCACATGTGCTTTCATTACAAGGTCACATTTTGCCTCCCCCCACCGCGTGGCTAACAGTGGGGAACATTTCAGCCATAGGCAAACAGCCCAGCAGGAACGGGCACCTCTGAATGTCCCCTTAAGAAAAGCACCCTATTTCAACCAGGTGACCATGAATGATATCACTCTCCTGAGGATAACACAGAGAGCTAAAGAATGGATGTTGTTTGAAGGCCACAAACATACACTGCAATGCTTTGTTCTACAATGATTCCTGAGTACGTGCTACTGGCCTGGAGTGGTAAAGTGTCCTCCCATGGTGGAAGGAATAAGGCTGCCCTCCCCAGAAACCTTTTGCAAAGGCTTTCGGAGTATATCCAAGAGAGCCACGAATGCCAGGGCAAATTAATCATTAAACATGCTGGCTTTTAAACCTTGTATAATATTTTAAAAGGTACATTCACCAGAGATCTCTTCTCTGCCTGGCAGGTCCGTGAGGCAGCCTTGGGTGGGTTCGGGGGGTACTGGCTCCAAGTCCAGGGTGAGAAACAGTTCCTGGCTGTTGGGAAAACCAGTTTCTCCGCTTGTTGGCTGTGAGTTATCTACAACCTCCTCCTCATCGTCTTCCTCATCCCCAAAACCTGCTTCCGTGTTGCCTCCATCTCCATTGAAGGAGTCAAACAACACGGCTGGGGTAGTGGTGGCTGAACCCCTTAAAATGGCATGCAGCTCATCATAGAAGCGGCATGTTTGGGGCTCTGACCCGGAGCGGCCATTTGCCTCTCTGGTTTTCTGGTAGGCTTACCTCAGCTCCTTAAGTTTCACGTGGCACTGCTTTGGGTCCCTGTTATGGCCTCTGTCCTTCATGCCCTGGGAGATTTTGACAAATGTTTTGGCATTTCAAAAACTGGAACGTAGTTCTGATAGCACGGATTCCTCTCCCCATACAGCGATCAGATCCCGTATCTCATGTTCGGTCCATGCTGGAGCTCTTTTGCGATTTTGGGACTCCATCATGGTCACCTCTGCTGATGAGCTCTGCATGGTCACCTGCAGCTTGCCACACTGGCCAAACAGGAAATTGAAATTCAAAAGTTCGCGGGCCTTTTCCTGTCTACCTGGTCAGTGCATCTGAGTTGAGAGTGCTGTCCAGAGCGGTCACAATGGAGCACTCTGGGATAGCTCCTGGAGGCCAATACCGTCTAATTGTGTCACAGTACCCCAAATTCGACCGAGCAAAACCGATTTTGGCGCTAATCGCCTTGTCGGGGGTGGAGTAAGGAAATAGATTTTAAGAGCCCTTTAAGTCGAGAAAAAGGGCTTCATCATGTGAACGGGTGCAGGGTTAAATCGATTTAATGCTGTTAAATTCGACCTCAACGCCTAGTGTAGACCAGGGCTTCGAGATACAAAGGGCTGGTGAGACAAAGGGCGCAACCCTGGAAGAACTGAACAAAGATTTCTGCTAACTGAGTCTGCTCAGGAGGGTATTAACTTACATTTTTGTTTAATTAGGCTACTTTTGTACAAATGTGCTTACTTATGGAAATAAGCATTGTACCTAGTGGTATTTGCAGGAGTGGGCTCTGTGATTTTGTGCTTTTGTTTTAGTGACCACTGTATAAGTGATACAAGTACTGGAGTGTTTGGGATGCAATTTTTTTATATACTGATTGGAATTTTGTGACTTGAGATCCTTTCTATATTTCACACAACTGCTTTCCCCCAGCTGTCCCCGACCTCCAAAACTTCTCAGTTGTTTTAGTCATCCCTCCTTATCCCCATCTTAATGTATAGTGTATAAACTGGGTTGGCTTGTGTTCTTTCTTGAATGAAAAAACCTTCATAAATAGCAGTTGTGTGTATGGTATGAAGATTTAGAAAACCGGTGAGTGGGATGCCCCAAATCAAAGGGGAAAGAGCAATGTTATCCTAATTTTATGCCTTTCATTGTGCACTGTGGCTATTAACTCTCTGGATACTTACAGACTTTAAACTCACATGCAATAATTGGTCCTGCAGCTAAAAGGAACTTGGAAATAAAACAACCCTCACCTACAAACAGTGCAATCTCATATGGCTCCCAGAAAAACTAACTTTAGTCCCTTGAATGGTAGTACTAAAAAAGGCACTGCTGAAAATGATCCCTTTGGGTTGTGTACTGTGAGCTGTTTAATTAGAGATGGGCACAGGCCTCAAAACATTGGTTACAGGAATGGTTTCTGTTATGATTGTGTGTTTGAAAACTGTTAAGGAGCATAAAAAAAAGGGATATACATGCTCCTTTTAATGGATGCATGTATAAGTCTAAGTATACATAATTCTGTCTTTTTAAACGCTCCAGAACTTGAGGATGTTCAGGCTCATCTGTGCTTTTAACACTTGTGCTTAGATGTCATTGCTGGTTGGCACTTTTAAAATAGCTTCCTTTTAGAATAACACATTTTTTGTTTTTATATGGTAGTGTTAATAATACTTTGAATTTGTGTGGTGACTTCTGAAGTACAAGCACCTCTCAGTAATGCTTTTGTTTGTTAAACGCTTTTACCTCAGTTTCCCCATTTAAGTGACTTGCCCACGGTAACCCAGAAAGTCCATGGAAGATCCAGGGATGAAATCCAGTAGTCCTAGCATAGCCAATGAAGCTGAAAGGTGTCAAATTAAAAACTAACAAAAGGAAATAGTTTTAAAAGGAACTATAATTGACACTTGGGACTCAGGGCCACATGACATAATTAAGGATGGGAGCTTAGCAGATATTAATATGGATAATAACATCCACACTTTCATTACACAGGATAAATGTATACAAAATGTCAAAATCCTTCTGTTCCAGAACTCATGATAACTGTTATATGCCTGGAGTAAGAAAGAAATTTCCCTTATCCGTTGGTTACTCCAAAAGTGACTGTCATAGGATTTCTCACATCTTCCTCTGAAGCATGTGGTACTGGCACTTTTGGAGACAAGATATAAAGACTCAACCACATCCCCTGTGTTTCAAACGTTTTCTGGGTGAAGAGGACTTGACTGCTAGGACACCCCAGTCCATGCTACTTATAATTTCTAGAATGCTTGTGTACATTGCTCCTCAAATTTTGGCTTTATAAAGCCTTCATCTTTGACTTTCTCCTGTTAACTCATTATTTTTCTAAGTATAGTTTACTATACAATGTTAACCCACATGCTACATATGTCTTAAATAAAGTAATAAGAAATTGGATAATGCCTCTAATTTGACAGTATTTAAATGAAGCATTCAGCCCCACTATGAACACTAGGTGGCACTCCTTTATTTGCAGAGACATAGCTTTGATAAGGTTTATTCAAGATCCGGGTCTGTTGCCCAGTTGTGTATTATGAGTTCTGTGTACACTGTCTTTATTAATTTTAACCACTTCATTTTGAAAGAATCCACTTCCCACCAAGTACTATGAAATTGGGTAAAAATAGTACTAGGTGCAATCTTGTTGAAAAGGATTATCGTGCCGTTTTGCTATGCTGAAGGTAGCATGGCTCTGCCTCCATTGAGGACAAGGCCAGTTAGTTGCTGTTGATCAGAACCGAGGGAGAAACCTTTTTCTAAAGAAAAGGTTGGAGACTAGAAATGATGGGTGAAAGCGCAAAGCTTGGTTCTGGAGTGTAACTTCCCTAGAGTTTGGGGGTGGGCGCATATGGGGTTTTATTTTAGCATGATATAGAGGAGACATCAGCCTAGTTCAAATCTGTCTCAGTGCATTCCAGTTTTGTGATTTTGATGGGAGGAGGGTAATTTGACTCTGGGGCTGAGATCGGATTTGGATGGGTGAGTGTTATTAAATTGTGGGTGATAGGTTTTTGTTTTGAGTGAGCCTGACAGATTCAGTGGAAATTGAGTTGGTAATGGTTTCATTGATATAAGGGAAGAAAAGTGATTGAAGAGTGCAGGGGGGGGGGGAGATTCAGAGAGGTGTGGACTCTTGCTCAGAGAGGAAATGAGTTCAGTGATGGTAGGTGTGGGATTGTCTGGCAGGGGATTTTATTTTTAAAGGCCTGGAAGAAAGGTGTGCTGAGGAGGAAGTGTGCAGAGGCAATGCTTGGCTTGAACTGAGCATGCTCAGTGATACAGCTGAAGCCGGCTGCCCTCGCTCTGCCCCCCACTATCGACAGACACGGGTTGTCTCTGGAAATATGTATATATAGCTGCAATCCTGTGCCAAACTTTAACGCCAGTATTAATTAAATTATGTTTTGCCCTTCTCTATCACTTCATTCTCATTACTAGGCTGAACCAATTCCCCCAATCTGAACATCCCCACACTATGTGGAAGTTTGGTTCTGGAGCCCATCTTTGCAGCTTGAACACATTTCTACTCTCAATCTATCTTTCCTCAACAACCTTCTAGAACCTTCTAGTAGTTTTCAAACTCTGGTCCACTGAGTGCATGCTGGTCTTATAGTTCTGTTTTTAACTTGTTTCTAGCTGCTTCTACAGGTATCAAGTTCCATCACTGGAAAGAAGCTCATAGAGGCTTGTAAAAAACAGCTGGCAATGAGGATGAGCCAGCCTAGCAGCTTCTATTATTATTATGTGTATTTCTATAGTACCTTGAAGCCCCAGTCATGGACCAGGACCCTGTTGTACTGAGCACTGTAAAACACAGAACAAACAAGATGGTCCCCTGCCCCAAAGAGCTTACTGTCGAAGTATAAGAGAAGAGACAATAGATAAATATAGACAGGAGTACAAAGGAGTCACTACCAGCATGATGGGCAGTGGTCTCTCGTGGTTAAACAGAGTCTTAAGCAGGTAATTGAAGAAGGACCATGTAGCTTTGCTTGTGTTTATGGGGAGCTCTTCCCAAGCATGAGGCAGCACAGGAGAAAGCATGAAGGTGCTTGTTTTAACGCTTAACAAATAGATGATGGTGGCTGGCATTGTGGGCTGATTGGAGGCAGAAGGCAAGAGCTCAATAGCAAATGAAAGATGATAGTGGAGTGGGGGCCTGGAAAGTGAAGACAGACAGCTTGTTTTAGATGCAATAGAGAACGGGGAGCCAGTGAACAGATTCACAGAGAGAGGTAACTCAGTCCTAGGGATGGGCTAGGACAGGAGTAGGCAATCTTTCAAAGAAGAAGAGCTATTTTTTTGTTTTTTGTCTTTGACCAAAATCTTTCAAGAGCCACATCACATGCAAAGCTACTTGTAGAGTTAGAATTTATCAACTAATAATAATTGAATGTATTAAAGTTATTGGTACTCACCAATACTTTTTAACGTGACTTCTGCCGTTTGAATATAAAAGGAAGGGGCTCTGGGCTGGGGCAGGGGATTGGGGTACGGGGGGGGTGCGAGGTCTGGGAGGGAGTTTGGGTGCAGAAGGGGGTTCTGATCTGGGGCAGGGGGTTGGGAGGTGGGAGATGCAGGCTCTGGTAGGGAGGCACTTACCACAGGCAGCTCCTGGCCAGCGGTGCAGCAGGGCTCAGGCAGGCTGCATGCCGTGGCCCCACGCTGCTCCCGGAAGCGGCTGGCTGCTGGCACGTCTCTGCATGCCCCTGGCGGGGGCTAGTCAGCTCTGCGCACTGCCCTGGCCCCGACCCCAGCACCATCCTCACAGCTCCCATTGGACGGGGGCTGGCCAATGGGAGCTGCGGCTGTGGTGTTTGCGGGTGTGGGCGGCGCACGGAGACCCGCTGCCTTCCCTCTCCCCCTCCCCCCAAGGGGCACGCAGAGACATGCCAGCAGCTTCCAGGAGTGGCGTGGGGCCAGAGCCCTGCTGCGCCGCTGGCCGGGAGCTGCCTGTGGTAAGCGCTTCCCGGCCAGAGCCTATACCTTGCACCCCATCAAAAAAACATCAGCCTACAAGGGGGCAGCCAAAGAGCTGTCAGTTGTTGCTGACCCCTGGGCTGGGAGAATGATCTTTGGAGCAGCATTGTGAATGGATATGAGCAGGGCAAGATGGCATTTGTCAAGGTCAGAGAGAAGGATGTTACAGTAATCAAGATATAAGACGATAAGAGGCTGGATGAAAGCTTTGGTTGGGGATGGATAGGAAAGGCTGCATCTTAGAAATGTTATGCAAAAAGAATTGGCAACATTTAAACATAGACTTAATGTGAGATTCTCGAGAGGTCTGGGTCAAAGATGATGCCCAGGTTGTGGGCCTGAGTGACAGGCAGGATGGTAACATTCTTGTCAACTATTTGAAATGGGCCACCTTGATTACATTGAACTCATTAGCACTACAAAAGTGATTTTTCCTCCCTTCTTGTCAAGTGTTCAGAATAGCCCACTACCACCTTAATTGAATTGGCTCGTTAGCACTGACCCCCACTTGATAAGGCAACTCCCATCTTTTCATATGCTGTATATTTATTATACCTCTTTACTGCGTTTTCCACTCCAAGCATCTGATAAAGTGGGTTTTAGCCCACAAAAGCTTATGCCCAGATAAATTTGTTAGTCTCTCAGGTGCCACAAGGACTCCTCGTTGTTTTTGCTGATACAGACTACGCGGCTACCACTCCGAAACCAAGTACTTCATAAATATTCACTAATTATGCCTTACAATCCCTCTGAAGTAGGTCAGTATTAGTACTCCCATTTTACACATTGAGATAGATACTGAGGCACAAATAACCTGAATTTTTTTCCCAGAGGCGCTGAGCATTAAATCTCTGTTTGAATTCAAGGGGAGCTGTCTGTGCTCAGTTCTTCTGAAAATAACCCTTGGCAACTTGCCCAAGGTCACCCAGGAAGTTGATGGCAGAGTTCCGTTGCCCAGTCCCCTCCGGTAACCACTAGAAAACACCCTTCCTTAATTGAGAGGGGAAATAGTCTAGTATGAACTGTCTTAAGTTCTAGGAGGCAAGTGAATGTATTAAATCATTTTAAAAAGAAATCGTAATAAAATTAGCCTTTGAGCTGATTAGGATTAGCAAGGTTTAATAGTGTTTTTGTAATTCCATTTAACTTCTTTTTTTCCCTGAAGTAATTTACTTATCTTACAACCTGATAATGGGAAAATGCTGAACAGGTTTCATCATAAGAAATCCATTTCAAATTTAACTTGTGGTCCATCTGTCTTTATAATAGAGCAGTATTTCTCAAGCTGGTGGTTGTGACCATCAGGGGAGTTGTGGGATGGGTTTAGGGGGGTTGCAAATGTAGGGCTGGTGTTGGGGGATGGCAAACAGGGCAGTTGCCCTGGGCTCCATGTCACAGGGGTCCCCGCAAAGCTAAATTATATGCCTCAGCTCGAGGTGGTGGGGTTCGTGTTTGAACCCCAGGTGGTGGGGCTTGAGGCTGAAGCATGTAATTTAGCTTTGTGGGGCCCTGGGAAATTGCCCTGCTTGCCACCCCTTAATGTCGGCCCTGAGTATTATTCATAATTTACTTAATGATATCTAAGGTAAGGGGTCCCAATTTTTTCAGGTCTTGTGGGGGGCAATTATTTTTAAGTCCAAAGGGGGGGGGGGGGTCACCAGCACTAAAAAGGTTGAGAAAAGATTTATGGCTGCAGAGTAGTCTACAGAATGTGGTCTGTGCTGGCTAAAATCTGGATTTAGCTAAACTACATTCAAGTTAATGTTTAACACAACTCGAGGTAAAATGAGTATTTTTAACTTTATCAAGCTTTGGGAGGAGCCCATTTGGTTAAACAGTAGTGCAGAATAAGTGCTTGCTCAATATGCCCACAGTGGTGAATAAGAGAAGTGTTGGCAACGTTGTTTGGGTAATAAATAGGGTAATAAATGTTTAATAGGCCATTATATACTCAGAATGTTCAAGGTAAATGCAGAATGTGTGCTCTTTGGAACCTTCATGCAAACTACTTGGTAGTAGCACTCTCTGGAATCAGCTGGCTGAAGGTCACTGTTTGCCTTGCCTCTGGTTCCAAGTAGGGCAATTCTTGCTAAAATATCTTGCAAAAGATTATTAAGAGCTGGGATAAACTGAAGAAATTTTAAATATCATATTGGACTTTAAAATTATAGCTTGGAACACTATTGACAGCTATAGTTCAGGATTTGTGAATGTTTCCTTTCAAAGACTGTTTTTTCAGTTGTTGGTAACTTTCTGAAATTTTCCAAACTTGGCCTCTACTGGAGGATGAATATTTAGTGACAAGTTTGAGTAAATATGGGGCTGTTACTTTTGAACGTAAGGAAAGTAGGGGGGAAAATACACAGTTCCCCGCATTAAAAAAAGAAAGTCTTTCAGTGTTGTTTTGAACAGCTTTAGTGCTGAAATAGTTGGAGGCTGAATGCTGAAATTTGATCAAGAATTTATAGAAGAGGAGTTCCTTTCAGGGTTACCATGAACACTGGTTTTGATTTGGCCAAGTTTTGAGCTTTGGAAATAGTTACATGCATAGTAAGTGCCCAATCCCTCAATGAAATGCATGCAGACTACACCCTGTGTAGAGCCCCATTCACAGGGGTGCCATTCACATTCACAGGGGTGCTCAAGGGCCTGCTTGCAATCATCACATTCCCAATCCCTCAATGAAATGCATGCAGACTACACCCTGTGTAGAGCCCCATTCACAGGGGTGCCATTCACATTCACAGGGGTGCTCAAGGGCCTGCTTGCAATCATCACATTCCAGGATCAGGACCTAAATGTTTAACAATGAATGACAGCAGTATTTTTAACTCTGCCCCTTTGACTCTGATTTTGAAAAGCACAAAAACCATGTGCTCAACTTTAATCATGTGAGTAGCCCAAGTCATGGGATGATTCATGTTTAAAGTTAAGCATGTGTTTTAAGTGCTTTGCTGGATCAGAGCTTAGCTATGCTTCCATTGAAATTAATGGTAAAACTCTGCTTGTGTTCAGTTGGAGCAGAGTTAGGCCAGTGCTGAACACTTTTGAAAATCTCCCTGAAGTCTTTAATTATATCATCAAATTTAGTTTTTTCAAGTGATACGTTATAATGTAACTTTTTTCTACAGCCTTGTGAGATGCGTCTTGTAATGTGTGCAGTAAATGAGGTAGGGCTCCTGTAAAGACCTTGCCTCACTGGTGTATACAGAGCAGTGCACTGGTACAGGTTGAACCTCTCTAGTCTGGCACTCTCTGGTCTGGCAACATCAGTGGTTCGGCATGATTTTAGTTCGCTAGATGTCCGCCTATTGGGGGGCAAGTTTCCCGCTGTCCAGCAAAGTCCTGCCAATCCTGGCTTTCGGTGTTCCGTGCTGTTATTTAGCTCTAATTTGCCCCTAAACATGTCTTCTAAGAGACCAGCAAGCAGTGGAAGTGTTGGTAATGCTGCTAAGCATAAGCATGTGTCAATATCCATATAGCAAAAGGTGTAACTGTTGCAGAAATTGGAAAAGGGCACATCGGTACTTGCCTTGTGTGAGTTTTACAATGTGGGGTCATCTACAGTGTATGATTTGAAGAAGCAAAAGAGTCAAATCCTTAAGCTTTTTGCCAAAAGTGACAGTAAAAGAAGTATGAGTGTTTGTAAGATATTGAAGGAGGGGGGAAAGCAGCAATTTAGATAGTGCACTTATACATGGGTTCAAGCTTCGTAGGAATGAAGGTGTTATCATTTCAGGCGAGATGATGATGGTACAAGCAAAAATATTCCACAAAGAACTTAACCTGCAGCATGAGTTTGACTATTCACAAGGATAGCTTCAGAAATTTAAAAACAGGCATGGCATTAGTCTACATTGTGTGTGCAGTGAAAAAAGAAGTGCAGATATGGAAGCTGCCGCTAAGTACATTGACAGGTTTGCACAGTTAGTTGCAAATGAGTAGTTCTCCCCAGAACAGGTATACAATGCCAATGAAACTGCTCTCTATTGGCATTGTATGCCTAGAAAAAACATTGGCTACTGATGCAGAGGGGCCAACATCTGATACGAAGGAGTCGAAGGACAGGGTAACTGTCCTTGGTTGTAGCAATGCAGCGGCATGCACAAATGCAAGCTCATAGTTATTGGGAAAAGTGTGAACCCAAGGGCATTCAAAGGGGTGAAAATATTCCCAGTAATATACCATGGCAACAAAAAATGATGGATAATGACTAATCTATGTCTCAAGTTGTTTGAGAAATATTTTTACTTCAGGCAAGAACCCATTGCACCTCAGTAGGTCTGGATCCAAAGTGCCGAATTGTGCTGATTCTTGACAATTGCTCTGCCTACCATAAAGCAGAGCTGCTAGTCAAAGATAATGTGGTGGGATTGTATTTACCCCCAGACTGTACCTTACTGATTCAGCCTCGTGATCTGGGTATCTTACGATCCCTTAAGTGTATGTACAAGTCCGAGTTTATGCACCAATTGCTGATATCACTTAATGATGGGAAAAGTTTTGACAACATTTAGGAAAGAATTTAACCTCAAGGATATGATTTGGACACTAGTTAGAGCCTGGGAAGGAATAACTCCATCTACTCTGAAGAATGGAAGACACAAATTGTGACAAGCCCTAATGTTCGAGGACAGTCCTGACATCAACGACGAGTCCGAGTTCACTGGATTTCAATATCTGAAAACCAAAAAATTGTTAGTGTGTTAATGGAGAATGTCCCACCTTGTAGTGCTTGAGCTGCCCAAGGATTTGGGAGAGGAAAATTTCTAGACTGGATGGAAGTCAACAAAGATGCACCAATTGCTAGTCAAATGACGGATGAGGAAATTGTGCAAATGGTACAGCAGGGAAAAAACGAAGATAATGAAGAAACCAGTGATGTTGTTGAAGATGATGATGAGGATGTTGCACAAAAAATTTCTATATTCAGTTGGCAACAAATTTAATAGAAGGATTGGAGCAAAGACATTTCATTTCTGAGCAAGAGATCATGTCTCTCTACATGATATGAGAAAAATTCATTAAAGAAAAACCAAAATACCTGAGACAAGCCAAGCTGGAAGATTGGTTAAAGGTAGCGAAGAGGAGCGGTGAGCAACACTCTAGAGTCAAAAATCCTGTTGCCTCCACTTCATCTACCCTGGATATACCTACAGCAGAGACCCCAGATGTAACTCAAATTATTATAGTAGTTCTTGTTACATCACTTTGGAAGCAGAATTCAGGCATCATTTTACATGAGTAAATTATAGATTTACCTTTATTATCTCTTTCTTTTGCATATTTTACGTTTTTTTATGCTTTATCTACTTATTTCCTTGTGCCAATACAGTAAAATTGTGTAACAACACTAACACTTTGTTATGAAGAGAGCCGGTAAACCTTGGCTAGGTGGCGCTGCAAGCGTTGTTCTGTTTGTTCGCCTTGGTGAGATAAAAATAAAGAGACCTGCTCGCTACAATATTGATCTCCCGTGGTTCGGCACCGGTCAGGTCCAGAGGGTGCCAGACTAGAATGGTTCAACCTGTACAAGATCAATCATAGAATCATAGGACTGGAAGGGACCTCAAGTGGTCATCTAGTCCAGTCCCCTGCACTCGTGGGAGTACTAAGTATGATCTAGACCAACCCTGACAGGTGTTTGTCTAACCTGCTCTTAAAAATCTCCAATGATGGAGATTCCATGACGTCCCTAGGCAATTTATTCCAGTGCTTAACCACCCTGACAGGAAGTTTTTCCTAATGTCCAACCTAAACCACCCTGTTGCAATTTAAGCCCATTGCTTCTTGTCCTATCCTCAGAGGTTAAGAACAATTTTTCTCCTTCCTCCTTGTAACGACCTTTTATGCATTTGAAAACTGTTATCATGTCCCCTCTCGGTCTTCTTTTCTCCAAACTAAAGACCCCCCCCCTTTTTTTTCCAATCTTTCCTCAGAGGTTATGTTTTCTAGACCTTTAATCATTTTTTAAAAAAGAATGAGGCACACTTATGGCACCTTAGAGACGAACAAATTTATTTGAGCATAAGCTTTCATGGGCTAAAACCCACTTCATCAGATGCATGCAGTGGAAAATACAGTAGGAAGATATATACACACAGAGAACATGAAAAAATGGGTGTTGCCGTACACACTATAATGAGAGTGATCAATTAAGGTGAGCTATTATTGGAGTTTTTTTTCTCCTGCTAATAATACCTCAGCTTAATTGATCACTCTCATTATAGTGTGTATGGCAACACCTATTTTTTAATGTTCTCTGTGTGTGTGTGTGTGTGTGTGTGTGTGTGTGTGTATATCTATCTATCTATTTATCTTCCTACTGTATTTTCCACTGCATGCATCTGATGAAGTGGGTTTTAGCCACGAAAGCTTATGCTCAAATAAATTTGTTCGTCTCTAAGGTGCCACAAGTACTCCTCGTTCTTTTTGTTGATTCAGACTAATACGGCTACCACTCTGAAACCTTAATAATTTTTGTTTCTCTTCACTGGACTTTCTCCAATTTGTCCACATTTTTCCTGAAATGTGGCACCCAGAACTGGACACAATACTCCAGTTGAGTCTTAATTAGCATGGAGTAGAGTGGAAGAATTACTTCTCCTGCCTTACTTACAACACTCCTGCTACTACGTCCTAGAATGATGTTTGCTTTTTTTGCAACAGTGTTATACTGTTGACTCGTATTTAGCTTGTGATCCACTATGACCCCCAGATCCCTTTCTACTGTATTCCTTCCTAGGCAGTCATTACCCATTTTTTGTGTGTGCAACTGACTGTTTCTTCTTAAGTAAAGTACTTGCCTTTGGCCTCATGTGTAATTGAAATCTGAGGAAAAAATTGCATTATATATAGTGTGTGATCCTATAACTAGACTTCATTGTAATGTGTGCATACAAAGGGGCAGAAGTAAGCTTCTGCATACAACTTTGAGGTTTCCTGACCTCTTTGTGTCTAACTGCACAAACCAAATGCTCTTTTAAAATGAGATTTTTTAAAAATGAAACAACGTATTGTAGAGACTGTTCATAAATGCTTCATATTGGAAGTTCTGTTTGCTGTCAATTTTACAAACATATTTTCTTAACTATAGCAGATTGACACAAAAACCAGGTAGCTTGTTTAAAATAAATTGGGACTACCTGTCCTTCCAGTTGTGGAGAAAGTTGTAGGCTTCAAACTTCCTAGACCCCAATTCAGGAAAAACACCCAACTATGTGCTTAAGTCCTTTTGTTGAAGTGAAGCTCTTGTTAGGAAGCATGACCTGTTTGGTCAATAACACAAAAGCTGCAGTATTTCCATGAAACTGGCAATAGACAGTTCAGATGGTGGTGTGCCTGTTTAATCTAGTAGAAGTAGAAAAGTTCATGCACAAGTAACAGTGAGGCCAAATTTTACTGAGCCAAATTTGGTTTTAGTGTAAAACCATTGACTTCAATGGAGTTACACTTACTTACACCATGGCTGAATTTGGCCCATTTAATTGAAATCCCATGATTAAGATTTTAATCTGTTAAAAATTAGTCTAATATTTGTTTAGTTTCAAATCATTTTCTAGAATTTGATTGGAATTGGATTCAGGTGGGGTTCATGCAGAATTCAGAACTCAGGCCTTTGGCTTTTGAACACCTTCAGCATTAGAAATATGAATGAAATTTTCCTTCCCCTTAAGCAAATGGAAAAAGAATGGAAAATTACTTGTGGGTAAGTAGTTTTTTTTTAATATAACTGTCTTTATCAAATAAAAGTTATAAAGAAAGGTGGGGTGAAGTCTCTTAGCAGTGCATTTATTTAGGATTATTTTAGAGTAGCAGCCGTGTTAATCTGTATTCGCAAAAAGAAAAGGAGTACTTTAGAGACTAACAAATGTATTTGAGCATAAGCTTTCATGAGCTACATCTGATGAAGTGAGCTGTAGCTCACGAAAGCTTATGCTCAAATAAATTGGTTAGTCTCTAAGGTGCCACAAGTACTCCTTTTTCTTTTTAAGATTATTGACCATTATAATCATGCAAATAGACTTTGCTCAATGCGAATGGAAGGTAGGTGGCACCTAGAAACTGCAGTGATGGGCATATTTTAAAATAAGATAGCAATCATTTTATTCTATGATAAAATGATGCCATCTGTATCCTAACCTTTTCAAATAGGGGCCTCTATTGCCCAAGGTGCATCTTTGTGGAACGTCAGATATAGACTTTATAAAAGGAAATGTAAACACTGTTTATTTTATATAGACTAAACTTGTATTAGAATTGCAATAATATAATTGCCCTTCTTATTTATTAACATGCAAAGTGTAATAGACACTATGTAGATACAGGAAGAGACAGGCCTTGCTCAGAAGAGCCCCTCTCTGTTTTATGGAGCAAGCATCTGATTGTTTCTTTCTAAGAAACTTATTGGTCTTGGAGGCAGGAAAGTTTTTGACTATTGGCAATCTTGCTGTATATGTGCGGTATCTCTTCTCTGATACTTTATTTTCCCCCTTCTCCCTCAGCCAAACAGAGCACAAATATGGTTTTAACAAATGCTTTAACAATGAGCAGATGTAGTAAATATTGGGCTCTCCACATCTGTAGTGCCTTTCATCTCACGGTTCCAGAGAGATAGGATAAGTGTTTGCACAGAACCCCAACAGAATAGGTACTACCTCTACTTTTAGATGGGGAAACTGTGGCACAGGGGTGTGAAGTTGATCAGCAAATCAGTGAAATAGCTGAAAACAAACCTCGGGAGTCCCGGCTTCCATCCCCACTTCCTGTCTTTGATTAATCATTTTATTTAGCAAACCAGGATGTTTAACAGACGACTAACTTTCTTTTCTGTTTTTGCTGAAAATTGACTACAGGGGTGTCATAAATATAAAGGGAAGGGTAACCACCTTTCTGTATACAGAACTATAAAATCCCTCCTGGCCAGAAGCAAAACCCTTTCACGTGTAGAGGGTTAGGATAACCTCGCTGACACCTGACCAGAATGACCAATGAGGAGACAAGATACTTTCAAAGCTAGAAGGGGATGCGGGGGGAGGGAGGGAACAAAGGGTCTGTCTGTCTGATGCTTTTGCTGGGACCAGGTCAGGAATGCTCTTCAGAACTTCTGTTAAGTTAGTAAGTAATCTAGCTAGAAATGCATTAGATTTTCTTTTGTTTAATGGCTGGTAAAATAACTGTGCTGAATGGAATGTATATTCCTGTTTTTGTGTCTTTTTGCAACTTAAGGTTTTGCATAGAGGGGTTCTCTATCTTTTGAATCTGATTACCCTGTAAGGTATTTACCATCCTGATTTTACAGAGGTGATTCTTTTATTTCAATTAAAATTTTTCTTTTAAGATCCTGATTGCTTTTCATTGTTCTTAAGATCCAAGGATTTGGGTCTGTGTTCACCTATGCAAATTGGTGAGGATTTTTATCAAGCCTTGCCCAGGAAAGGGGGTGTAGGACTTGGGGGGATATTTTGCGGGGAAGACGTCTCCAAGTGGGCTCTTTCTCTGTTCTTTGTTTAATACGCTTGGTGGTGGCAGCATAAGGTTCAAGGACAAGACAAAGTTTGTACCTTGAGGAAGTTTTAACTTAAGCTGGTAAGAATAAGCTTAGGGGGCCTTTCATGCAGGTCCCCACATCGGTACCCTAGAGTTCAGAGTGGGGAAGGAACCTTGACAAGAGGTAGAAGAGGAACACTTATTCCCAGGTGGTGCTTTGGTATTTTTTAATGTAGCTTAACTTGACATGTTCTGTTTCTATTCTTTGCTTTATTATTTTCCATACCATTTTGTAAAGATTCCAAGTGCTGGTATTTTATATAATTTTGCTGTCTCTTCAACTTTGTAGGATAGCCACCTGGGTTTCTGATTGCCTCATTTATTGTGATTTATTATTATTATTTATTATTTGCATTACTATAGTGCCTAGGGCTCCCAGTCATAGACCAGGACTCATTGTGCTAGACACTGTACAAACAGAGAACAGAAAGACAGTCCCTGTCCCAGAGTTTGCAATCTAAGGGCATGTCTATATGGAGACTTAATGTATGGCAAGCTGGGGTGTAAATCTACAGCTCTCTAGCCTGCCATGCGCTAAGTCGCCCATGTGCACCTTGCTGCTGTTTGAAACAGCAGTAGATCAAATCATGCTGTGGAACTTTTAGAGTGTGGTATCAAGGTCCACATGACTAGTTACTGTGCAGGAGCTAGTATAGTATACATTTCCACTCCAGCTTGGACTAACTCTCTGTATAGACAAGTCCTTAGCATATGATGAGATGACAGATGGATACAGACAGATAGGGGAGTACAAGGAAACAATGGAAAAAAACCCTGGGTGATGGAGACTGGCATCAAAGGCTGACTGGAGGTGGAAGTCAACAACTCAGTAGCAAATGAAAGATGATAAGTTGAGTGGGGATATCATGTGAAAGTGAACACGAGCAGCTTGTTTTTGATGCAATAGGGAAGAGGGAGACTGGACAGATTCAAATAAGGTATGACATGGTCAAAGCAATGGGGTAGGAGAATGATTTTTGTAGCAGCATTGTGAATGGATATGAGCAGGGCAAGACTGTGTATGTCAAGGCCAGAGAGAAGGCTGTTGCAGTAATTGAGTTGTGGGATGATGAGAGTTTTAGCTGTGTGGATGGATACGAAAGGTGGTATCTTAAAAATGTTGTTGGCAACATTTAGACACACCTTGAATGTGAGGCTCTCGAAAGAGAGGTCTGAGTCAAAGATGATATCCAGGTTATGGCCTGTAGTCTTAGTATATGTGCAATGTGCCTCAGGTGGCACGTGACCAAGATTCATCACCAAATTTGGTCCACTGGCTGGATCATTAGTTTCCCCAGTTTGGGCTGGCTGGGACAGGTAAAATGGTGGTGTCCATAGTGATTGAGAACAAAGGTAATGGGGTGGTTTAAGGGGGAAGAATGAGCTGTTTTGGCTGTGCTGAGCATGCAGTAATGGCTAGACATCACAAGATGTCCGAGACTGGCCGAGAGTTCAGTTTGGTCCAAAAAGACAGGTCTCGAGAAGATCTACTGGTAGATCTGTGAATCATCAGCATAAAGATGGTGGCTGACTTTGTTTCTGGATGAGAATACACAGAGACAAGATGTAGCATGAGAAAAGAAGGGGATCAAGGACCGAGTCCTGTGGAACATGCAGAGAAGGTTGGAAGGTGGCTGAGGATGATCCGCTGAAGGAGCAATTGGAGAGGTAGGAGAAACAGGAGGAGACAGAGTTTCAGAAGTCAAGGGAGGGCAACATTTGAAGAATAGCCTGGTCGATGATGTCAAAAGCAGATGGCAAGTTAAGGAGGGTGAAGCTGGAGTACTGATGTGAGCTTTAGCTAGGAAGAGGACATTAGGGACTTTGGGAAGAGTGGTTTCAGTTGAATGCAAGGGGCTGGAAGCATCGTTGGAAAAGGTATAGGATGGAATTGGAGGAGAGGAGCTCCAAACAGCACATTTAATGAGCTTAGAGATGAAAGGGAGCGGGGAGATGAAATGGTAGTTAGAGATGCAAGTGGGGTCAAGGGTGGGTATTTTTAAGATGGGAGAGATTAAAGCATTCTTGTTTTGTGAAGGGAAGGAGCCAGAAGAGAGTGAAAGGTTAAGGAGAAGAGTAGGGAGGGAATGAGTGTGGGTCTCAGGGAGATCAGGAAATGGGATGGAATCATTGGTGCAAGTGGGAGGCTAGAGGAGGAGAGCAGATGAAAACTTTTGCATCTGTGACAGGAAGAGGAAGCAAGAATTGTAAGAGGTGAAGGGAGGGCAGGCTGAAGGGAGGGAGAAGTTCATGTCCTATTTTGTCTGTTTGTCATTAAACAGAGGGGAAATGCTCCTAGATCTATGGTTAAATGCGACCACCTTTAATAGCCAATTAAAAACCTATATTTTATTCCAGTGTTCTAAATTCTTACACATAACAAAATAATGAAGCAAGTAATCTGCAATGTTGGGCCTGCAATACCCCAAATAGAGAGATGGTGTTTATGATGACCTAATGCGTTGCTCTAAAAATTATTAGAATATCCGAAGTTGAGATTTGACTTCAGGCTTTGCAGTGAGAACTAGGGATATGATGAATATTTTATTAATATTACCTTTTGTATGCATGTAGAGCAGGAGTAGGCAACCTATGGCATGTGTGCCAAAGGTGGCACACAAGGTGATTTTCAGTGGCACTCACACTGCCCAGGTCCTGGCCACCGGTCCGGGGGGCTGTGCATTTTAATTTAATTTTAAATGAAACTTCTTAAACGTTTTAAAAACCTTATTTACTTTACATACAACAATAGTTTAGTTATATATTATAGACTTATAGAAAGAGACCTAAAAAGGTTAACATGTATTACTGGCACGCAAAACCTTAAATTAGAGTGAATAAATGAAGACTCGGCACACCATTTCTGAAAGGTTGCCAACATCTGATTTAGAGAGTCAGTATGGTCTAGCAGTGAGGGCTGGGAATGAGTGGAATTAGCACTCCTAGGTTCTATTCCTTTGCTTTCCTACTGACGTGTTGCATGTCTCCTTTGAGTTCATTTCACCTGGCTGCAAGAGGGCAGAAGGCTGTTGCGCTTACTGTTTCTGGGACTGTGGGACCGGCCTGCTCAACATTACAAAAAGGCAATGCAGATGGCACCCTGCTGGAGAAGAGCCATGGAGAAAGGCTAGTAACACCTCTGCTTCCAGCGGTCCAAGGCTATTACTTGTGAGTCTTGCCAGAAGGGTGATCGTGGCCCCTCTGGGGGAAGGATGAGCTTTACTCCTGGGGCATGCTTGGGAAGAGTATGCATTTGGGGAAGGTGGATTTAGCTCTGCCTTTGGGTCATGAGCATTCTTCAAGAGGCTGTAGGTAATCTGTCAGCAACCTTCTCTTCCCAGCGCTGAAGCACCATTGTAGGAGGGGCTTGATCTGAATTGGTAGTTGACTCATAGATGTTTCATTAGGTGATGCAGTTTCAATTGGTTAATATACTAGGCATTTTTAGAGAATTAATACTTTGTGATTTCCCAGTTGGAGGAATGGTTCTTTGTCATTCACAGGAAGGCTTATAGACAGTAGTGTTGTAGCTGTGTTGGTCACAGGATTTTGGAGAGAAAAGGAGGGTGAAGTAAAAAAACATTTTTTATTGGACCAACTTCTGTTGGTGAGAGAGAGAGAGAGAGAGAGAGAGAGAGAGAGGGGCTTTCGAGGTTCTTCAGAGCTCTTTGTAAGCTTGAAGGTGTGTGTCTCTCACCAACAGAAGTTGGTCCAATAAAACAGTGGTTCTCAACCAGAGGTACGCATACCCCTGGAGGTATGCAGCCGTCTTCCAAGGGGTATATCAGTTCATCTAGATATTTGCCTAGTTTTACAACAGGCTACAGAAAAACCACTAACAAAGTCAGTATAAACTCAAATTTCATACAGACAGTGAATTGTTTATACTGCTTATACTTGTTTATACCATACACTGAAATGTAAGTACAATATTTACGTTCCAGTTGATTTATTTTATAATTATATGGTAAAAATGAGAAAGTGAGCAATTTTTCAGTAATAATGTGCTGTAACGCTTTGATATTTTTTATGTCTGATTTTATAAGGTGAAACTTGGGATACACAAGACAAATCAGACTCCTGAAAAGGGTACAGTAATCTGGAAAGATTGAGAACCACTGCAATAAAAGATATTACCTCATCTACTTTGTCTCTCTACTAGGAAGACTTAGTCATCTGTTAGAGGCTGAAAAGACATCCACAAAAAGATCCATTTAATCTGATACTGAGTAATAATGCTTCCAAGGAAGGGTCCTTCACTTCAGCCTTCTGTTTGGAGAGCAGTATAATATGCTCCACCTAAACCATCTCTGTTCAAAACAACAACACATTCTTTTTTATCATGATGATTTTATTTTATTATGAAGTGGTTATGTTCTCTGTTTTGATCTGTTATAGGTAGGCTTGGTGGCATTCAAGTTTTATTTTTGTTTGATTTTGATTTATAATACCAATTTTGACTTTTAAGCATTTTTTCTATTTTTATCGATTTAAGTTTTCACAGTTGCTGGAAATTATGGGGGATGTCAGACAATTATTTAACGACAGTAGATGCTGAGATTTAAAATCGTAAAGCTGTATATAACCCATTAAAATACAAATTGTCAACGTCACAAGTAAAAATATAGAAGGTAAATATCTTTAAATCAACAAATCAAATGGTTGCACTATTCGTCTGCTAATCTATTTTTAACAAGCCTAATTCAGAAGTATAAATCATTGGATTTTTACTCTTAAGTTCTGAAGCAGCATTTTCCTTACTCTGCCTATCTGTATATTTAGATTATTGATGGAAATATTTTTGTTGGTTTGTGTACGTGCAGTGAAATTGATGTTTACCAACATCTGCCAATTAAAAAAAAGAAATCCTTCCAAGCCTGATACAGGGTCTGATCCTGTCGACAGAAGTGGTGATGACCTGAGGAATCTATTTATTTATTATCCTATTTAAACGATACTCTATTAATAAACTACTGCCAAGGAAGGAGGCAACAGGACATGACAGACTTTTATATTTTCTGGAAGTGTTTGTTTTTTGTTCCTGAAATATACACCAAGTATATATTGATAGTATAGCATGATCCTTACTTTGTGTAAATTGAAAAGGAGGAAGTGAGTGGAGACTTTTTAGGAGAGCCTAGAGGTATCTTCCCAGGGGAAATTAAAGGAGGAAGAAAAGTATCAAAAGGCAAAGATACAATCTCATCTATTTCAAAGGCAATAGTACTGCTCTTCTGAAGTATTTTTATTTTGCCCCAAAAACAAGTTCTCTGGCATGGCTTGGGGACTAGGGTAGGAATTCATCAGAGGTGAGGAAACCTTTCCTTTAATTTGTTGGAAGAATTTTAACAAGTGGATTCCAGGAAGACCCCTTCAGCAGTTTTTTCTATGTGTATTAGCCATGTTCCAAGATCAGTCAAGATTGAACATTAAATTAATAACAACAACAACAAGGATATCCCACTGTGAATGAGAAATTTGAGATTGCATGCGTCTCTGCCAAATACTTTTTTTAGAATTGTTTGGGTGTGCTACAGGCAAAATTCTACATCCTGGCTGCTTCTCATCTCATCACATATTTAGGCAGTATACATTTTGAAAAGGTCAGGCTCCACTGACATATTATTCAAATCAAGTTTGAAATACTGTATTGATGATGATAAGTCATGTTATCAGTAATTCCAAACGGGAGCTTTCCCTTAATTGCAAATTGCTTATACTATTTAGAAAGGTATGAAACTTTGCATTTGGGAATCGAATTTCTCTTCATTTAAAAAATAAAACACTTCTACAGTGGGAGACTTGTCCCCTGCTCTTGGGATGCTGCTGCTGCACATAGCAATTTCCAAGAAACAGCTGATTTCTATGTCTGTGCTTTTGTGCTCAGGGCTTTCCCACAGCAGAGAGTAAATGAAATACAGCCATCAGAACATTAAAATGGAGATTTTGGACCTAATCCAGTTTCCACTGAAGTCTATGGTAATCTTTCCATTGCTTCAATGAGAGTTAAATCAAGCCTTTTGATTCTTTTTAACGCAGTCCCTATTTGAAGATAACTGGATAAGGGGGTATGGGGAGCAACAGACAAAAATCACTCTCTTATAACCTAATAGTATTCTCTTGACTGCCAAACGGGTAAATATAAGTAGAAGAGACAATGGACTAGTGTCAAATATTTCACACAAGGTGAAGTTCCTGGTAACCAATACGAACAGAAAAGAGACAGGAAATGTAATAAAACTGGAAGATACACTCACTGCAGTGTTATATAGAACTGCACACTTTTCCAATATTGAGAAACTTTCTGATAGTGTCCCACATGAGATAGTTGCTAAGCCGGAATTGAAGGGGTCATAGTACATGGAGACTGATAAGTAGTGAAAGTAGAGATAACTGTTCCCACCAATGCAATTGTGAATCACAAAGGTTACTGCGCAAAGCATTATTTTTTTTGTGATCTATAAACCATCAGGACAAGAAACAGTAACCTTATTTTTGCTGATGGGACAGAATTGTCTGTTTAATGGACAAAGAGCAAGGGACATAAAAGATAAGATCTTAGAAGCAAAGATGTATTGTCAATATTATAAGAAGGGGATTGTATTCATTTTTCATCTGTTAGCCTGTGATAAGCCCAAGAGTGCATGTGCCTTCAGGAAACAGGGATCAGGGACTGGGGAATCCAGTATTTTGTTTTTCCCATTTTGAAAGAACATTTCTCATTGCTATAACCTAATAAAGGAGAGGAGCAATAGCATCTAGTAAGCACACTTGGAAATGTTTTATATAGCGCCTGAAAAATATACCAAGTATGTTGATAGTATAGCTCAGAGCTCAGCTTTTGTAGCTTGTAGGGCATGTGGTGGTTTGAGGTATCTTCATGTGGGAAAATATCTGTTACCTGGGGCATTGTGGCGCATTCCAAAGGCAAAAAAATGCTCTCTGTCAGTGGGTTTGAGAGCCCCAGGGATAAATCATTCCTTTCAGAGATGATTTAACACTAGTCTGAGAGGGATCAATTCCATCATAGGTTGGAAAATCACCCCTCCTTTCTATTCAGTTTGGTGGTGACATTTTAATAAGGGGTTCCAAGGAATGCAGGAGATTATGAATCAGGAGATCTGATTTCTATTCCCAGCTCTACCACTGACTTGCTGTGTGACCCTGGACAGGTCACTTAAGGCCTGATACTATTCCCAGTGAGAGTTGGACCAAGCACTTAACCTCTTTGGGCCTCAGTTTCTCCATCTATAAAATGGATGTAATACATCCCAGAGGTGTTGTCAGAGATAATATATTAATATTATAAAGCTTGAGAGCCTTGTTTTTCAGGTGTTATAGATGGACAAAGTATAATAAAAATGACATTCGATGGTAATGAATTTGGTAACATTGCATTTACAAAGGTAATACTTGTTGGGCCAATTAAGTTGGTCTGTATTTGCACTGATGCTTTTGAAACCAAAATCAGTCCCATTCTGTCCCCTGCAATACCAGGGCACAAGATAACGGTGAATAGGATCTGCAGAGTAGTGTTACTCCTAAAGATGAACCCAAGAAATATTGAGGTGATGCTGGTATAAAGAATAAAGTGCTTTGTGGAACCTGCCTCCCCATTATGGATCATATGTGCTCTTGGAGCAAAACAACAATTCATAGCCATGGTATCATTTTGGACACACTAATGATGCTGGACAACCAAATGGCCATGATGGCAAGGAATGCTTTCCCCCCCGACTGGCTACAAGATTGTGGCCCATTGTGAACATAACCTCCTGGTACTCAACTCTCTGTACTGGCTTCACAGTGAATGCAGAGCCCTATCCTAATCTGGAAAGCCCTCTTTGGGATTGGTCCTCACTACCTCTTTCTGTCTGTGACCGTGATGTTCCATGATAATTGCATTTCACTGGGACAATGAAACTTTCAACCAGTCAGTGCAAGAAATAGAACTTTCACAAGAGATGAACCTAGACTGAAGCTAACAATGACCATTGGCTTCACCACTCTGAGAACTAAGTGTAAGATTTGTATTTTTAATTTAGCTTTTTCCCAATAAATTCATCACGTGTGCACACAGTCACACAACAAACCCATCCACTCACTCTCACATACACGTACATAAATATAAACAAGCAAAACCTATCAACTAAACAAGTGATTTTTCCTACAGAGTGGGAAGAAATAAATCTTTTTCTTTGTCTTTAAATACCATGGGTGAAATCCTGGCACCATTGAGGCCAGTGGCAAAACTTCCGTTGACTTCAATGGGGCCAGGATTTTGCGTTTGGAAGGCCTTTGGATATTATGAGGAGACGGCAGTTTAAGTACCTTAATAGATATGGAGAACCTAAGACTATTAGTATGCAATTGTAAAGCACCTACACAATTTTGTTGTCATAACTAGAACAGGGTTTCACTGATGAGAAAATCATGAGTAGTAGTTGTCATTGTACCATTGGGTTTTACTGGTGAATTACAAAAGGGTGGTAGCAGATGTTATAAAAATATATATATATATTTTTGCAATGGTGTGTGTTTGGAATGTGGAGTAGGAATTATTAAAAGGGCTAAAAAAAGTGAGAATTTTGTTTTGAGAAGTAGAGAGAAATATGTAAGGTTACCTGAATAGTTTTTACTTGAACTGTTCACAACTAATTGATGTCACCTTTTACCTAAATAATTTAAAATATTTCATAGGACGACTGCATGGCTTTAGGGATTGGTTAAGAGCTCTGAAACCTTTCGTGTATAGGACACCAAATCAAATCTAATCCAGATCAGAAATGACTTAAAGTTACTGCTAGTGTTAGAAGTTTGGAGGCCCGTGTGAAATAAATTGGTGGTTGTCTCTGTCTAATCCCTTTGGGACGAGTGTTCACATAAATTAACCCCCTTTTGGGGACTCCCGACAGAAGCCAAGGATTGGCTATGAATGGTGAACACTCCTCTCATCTCTACAGGGTCCCCTCCAGGTCAGGGTTTGAAGCACATTGACGGGACTGTTGCGGAGCAGGTGGCCCACGCTGTACTTGCTCTTTAGGTAGAGGATTTCAGTCTTCAGAACAATCCTAGGACTGGAAAGGACCTCGAGAGATCATCTAGTCCAGTCCCCTGCACTCATGGCAGGACTAAGTATTCTCTAGACCAGTGATTCTCAACCGGAGGTACACGTATCCCTGGGGGTACATAGATGTCATCCAGGGACTACATCAATTGATGTTTGCCTAGTTTTACAACAAGCTCCATAAAATGCACTAGTGAAATCAGTACAAACTAAAATTTCATAGGGATAATAACTTGTTTATACTACTCTCTACAGTGAAATGTAAGCACAATATGTATATTGTAATTGACTTATTTTATAATATATGCTAAAAATGAGAAAGTAAGCAATTTTTCAGTAATAGTGTGCTGTGTCACTTCTATATTTTTATGTCTTATTTTGTAAGCAAGTAGTTTTTGGGTGAGGTGAAACTTGGAGGTACGCAAAACAAATCAGACTCCTGGTTGAGAGACACTGATCTGAACCATCCCTGATGGGTGTTTGTCTAATCTTAAAAACCTCCAGTGATGGAGTTTCCACCTATTATGTACTTGAAAACTTTTAGCATGTCCCCTCTTCTCTTCTCCAGACTAAACAAACCCAGTTTCCTTCATAGGTCATGTTTTCTAGACTTTAATCGTTTTTTTGCTCTTCTCTGGACTTTCTCCAATTTGTCCACATTCTTCCTGAAATGTGGCACCCAGAACTGGACACAATACTCCAGTTGAGGCTGTATCAGCATGGAGTAAAGTGGGAGAATTACTTCTTGTGTCTTGCTTACAACACTCCTGCTAATACATTCCAGAATGATGTTGCTTAGTTTTTTTGCAACAGTGTTACACTGTGTTCACTCATATTTAGCTTGTGATTCACTATGACCCCCAGATCCCTTTCCGCAGTACTCCTTCCTGGACAGTCATTTCCCGTTTTGTATGTGTGCAACTGATTGTTCCTTCTTAATTGGAGTACTTTGCATTTGTCCTTTATTGAATTTCATCCTATTTTACTTTAGAGCATTTCTCCAGTTAGTCCAGATAATTTTGAATTTTAATCCTATCGTCCAAAGCACTTGCAACCCCTCTCAGCTTGGTATTGTCCGCAAACTTTAGACTCTATGCCATTATCTAAATCAGGAGCAGGCAAACTTTTTGGCCTGAGGGCCCCGCATCGGGTTTCTGAAATTGTATGGAGGGCCGGTTAGAGGAGGCTGTGCCTCTCCAAACCGCCAGGCATGGCCCGCCTCCCGCCCCCATCTGACCCCCCCCCCCGCTTCTTGCCCCCCGGGACTCCTGCCCCATCCAACCCCCCTGTTCTCTGACGGCCCCCCAGGGACCCCTGCCTCGTACACGTACAATGACAACTGAAAGTAGCTAACATTACATCAGTCACATTACATAAATCAATTCCTGTCATGACTGTACTCAATTTTATTTGCCATTGTACATCTGATACTATGCAAATAATTTTCATATAGCTACAGTCTCACTTGTGTGCTGATTTTCAGTTTGTATGTGCATTGTGCTCATTTCCTAAACTTCCTTGGTTATTTTTGGTACCTCATTTCTTAACTTTACAATAAATTGTCCTGAAACATTTTATCTGCCCATAAACTTAATCTGCTTTAAATTAGGTTTGACTGTTTGTTTTGTATGGACTATTATCATCTCCCAGTTTGGGTCCTCAGCCTTTTTAAAATATTTCTTCTTCATGACATTTTTATGCGTAGTATGCACAGAAGCAATTTTAATCCTGACTGCTGATAAAGCTTCGTTATTTCCATTTTGTTGTTTTAGGGAGCTGTTAGCTATTACTGTTTCCTATCCTTAAAATAATGTTAATTCTTTCAAATTGTTCTTTACCCTGTGCTTCCTAAACTTGTAAATGAGTCTCTTTTGTGAGGGATTTTTTTTTCAAACCAAAATTACTTTTTTACCTTGCCATGGGCACCGTGTTAAAGATGCATGCTGAGGAATAGTCCTTTTTGCCATTCAGCTGAACAACCAATGATGGCCTGCAATAAATATCTGCTGAATAATAAATATAAATAATTAATAGACAACCTGTTCAAAATCTTATACAATTTACTTGAGGCACTTTAAAATCAATAGCATGTTGAAATGGCTTGCAGAATTCTCATTTAAATTGACCAGTCCAGGCAAAAAGTTGATTTGCTCAACTTTCCCATGAAGATGCTGATGACTATATTGAAAAATCTATTTTTTTTTTATTTTTTTATTTTCTTATTAAAAATTCATTTGCCTGAGGAAACTTGAGGTGGAAATTTTCAGGATTGTAGTAAAATTAAAATTGGCAGCATATCTCTAGTGACTAATTTATTTTACAGACCTGCAGCAATGAAAAATACAGCTATGTTCAGTATTAATACAAAGAAGGCTCTGATTAACAACCATGTGACTTTATTATTTGTTCTTATTCATAGATCATTATTCAGCTGTTAAAACTGGCACTGTTTGTTTAAGAATCAAAACAACATGGTAAAGGATGTTCAAAGAAGGCCACATGGAAATTCACTGCAACCTAAACTATAAAGTGACTTGTCCTGCTTCGCAATATGAGTCACTGCTAGGCAAATAACTCAAGCAAATTACTCAAACAATTTCATTTGTTCTCTTTCCAGCATCACTATAGAGTGTTAAAGGGTTAATAAATAATACCTAGTTCTTATATGGCACTTTTCATCAGTAGAGCACAAAGTACTTTACAAAGGAGATCTGTATCATTAACCCCTTTTCCAAGTGGGGAAACTGAGCCATAGAGAGGTGAGATGAGTGCTCAAGGTCACTCAGCAGCTAGTGTCAGAGCTGGAACAGAATTCAGGTCTCCTGAGTCCCAGTCCAGGGCTTTCTCTGTTAGACAACATGGTCTACAATACTACACTCCTCTTATGTTTTTGAAAACAAAGCTGCAAAGCTCGATAATGTAGTTCAATTGTGGAATTATTCTTCATTATCTCATTCTTTCCCATTGCTTCTCATATTAAGACCTGATTCAGTAAAGTGCTGAGGTTCATCTTTAAATCCAATTGAATTCCCTGGGATTTAAACCTCTGCTTAAATGGCTTGCTGAATTGAGGCCTTAGATCACAGGTTCTCAGGACAATTTTTTTGGTGGCCTCAGAGTACGGTGGCCACTCTCTCACTTTTTCCTAAAATAGTTAATTAGCTTTAGGAAAAACACAAATATGCACATATACACATCCAAATCATTGTAATGTATTTATTGCTAGTTAGTAAGTCTTCTGTGAAAAATTATATGAACAAACGTACAAGTATTACTTTTCACAGCAGATTTACTGAGTCCTGCCAAGCCTGTGGACAAATTTTAAGCCCTGGATCGGGATACGGTGACAAGTGGGGGAGGCAGTATGGGGCTGGAGCCTGAAGCCCTGCATCTGGAGCCTGGGGCCTGCAACTGCGCAGCTGGAGCTTGGGGATCAAGCCTGAAACTTCTCGGCCAGAGCGTGCCATCCCACCACCCCACGGCTGAAGCCCAAAGCCTGAGCCCCACTGGGAAGGTGGGAACTTATTGGCTGCCTGGTCCTTCTGCATTGTGCCCCCGGTGTCAACACCAAGGTAGGGCATCCAGGAGCAACAGGGAGCAGGAATGGCTGCTACTTTGCCTCTTCCCCCCACAATCACAGCCCGGGAGGCTGTGGCCACAAGAAAAGCCTCTGGTTGCACTCGTGTGGCCATGGTGGCCACATTTGAGAGATGCTGCCTTAGATCCTAGTAATGTTTTTTGTGTCTAGCTGTACATATGCTGCCACTGGCCAGCTTATAAAGTTCTAGCTTTGTTGTCTGGATTGTATTTTCAGTATCTAACATTTAGTAGCATTAGCAGTGATGTCCCAGTAGGAACATCACATCATGCTGTCTTGGGAGCAGGAGGGGAAAAGGATAATGCAGAAAATTGCCTACCAGTGATCATTTTATTTAATGCTGATAGTTTCTGGCCCACATGCACCAGTCTAATGACCATCCTCTTGGGACAATTTATCCTTGACTTAAGTAGGAGCAGGAGCAGGACCAGACTCTTCATGCTTCTGCACTGCTCTAAAAGCTGATATGCATTTGTTCGTTCCACTGCTTAGCGAGCAGTGTTTGACACGACTGAAATGCCACTGTTTTCCAAAATTTGAAAGTTAAGTCCTACTTAGTGCCAACTTGAAAATCTTAATCTTTTATATGATATATATGTATGTTAGACTTCAAAAAGTGTATAAAAGTGAAAGGGGATGGCCTGTTTGAGCTTTCTAGAGGGGTGGGATCCTTGAAACGTGCTCCCCCTTTTCCCAGAAGTAGAGGCTGAAAAGGAATAGTGATGAACTAAATGAGAGACATTAAAAACAAAGGCGTAGGGCTGTCAAAAGGAAAACACAAATGTGCCTGTGGGGGGGGAGTGAGAAGTGCAGAGTTGACAGCCTTGGAGTTGGAAGATCTCTGTTCCACGGAGCGAGAATCACACAAGCAGTGGCAGTGTGTGCAAGCTTTCCTCTAACATGCCTCAACCTTAAAGTAGAAGGACTACTCAAATGGTGAGGGGGAGTGCAGTTCATGTCTTTTCTACTGAGAATGCAAATGAGGGAGACAGTTAGTGGACATCTGTCCACTTGGAACCGGAGTAAAACTGACAGCTTATTTCACAGGGACTACTGACACACATCAGATAGTAATGACATTCAGTTACCCATCCTCTTATATTGGCAATTTAGAAGCACTTGTCTTTTGTTTAAACCAGTTGACTAGGAAGAGCTTTCCTCTGAAGACTGGATGTAATATGAGGCACAGTGACACAATATATAACACGTTCTGCAGCACTGGGAAATGACTTGCACTAGGCTACTTTCTTTGAATACCATCAGCTGTTTCAGTGTGCTAACTATTTAAAGGACGTGTTCTTTTACCAGTATCAGCTGAGCAACAGTAGAACTGTTGCTTCTTATCGATGTAGAAAGCTCAAAAAGGTTGGAATGGGGTGCGGGGGGGGGGGCGGGGATGGGGATGAGTACTTGGGGGGGATCAGTTTATTTAGTTCTGAATTTCTATTTATTGTAAATATTTGCATTGTTCAGAGATTGGACTGAGTTGCAATGTTCTTATCCAATTATGCACAGAGTTTGGAAGCATTTCTGTTAGAGAGCAATGGTTGAGCCCCAGAATCTAGACCCAAATTTCCCCAAAGATCAGGGGTGTATAGCTCACAGGGTTTTAATTCAGATGTGTCTCTAGCAGTGTTGAATTGAAACTGTATAACTAATCAAACAGCATCCAACACCCCCTGCAATTCCAAATATTTGTTAAAAATACTTTATTTTTGAAGTAAAAATAAAATAATCATTTGAAGAAGCATATGAAATGCCTGCAGGTTTCTCTATTATTTTCCCCCTCGGTAGAAGCAAACTGATCATCTTATTACCATTGTTGGACTATAGAACTGGTAAACAGTTGTGATGAAGTGTTACCACTTACTCTAGGGTGGCCTCTGCATATTTCCACTTGTAGCATGTGTCCACCAGCACCAGAACTCTGAAACTTTTAGAAAGCAGCACCCTTTGGTATTGCCCAATTGCCCTTTCACAGTACTAAACATTCAGAGCTGAGGTTATAAAATATCCGTACAGTCCAAAGCACCTCAGTTTCTTCCTTTTGGCAGCCAGCTATGGACATAGGAACTTCTCTGTCTCTGGAGTTTGGTTTTAAACAAGACTTCTTGCTAATTTTTTATCTGTAAATAGTTCTTGGTAGTTAGGTTTTTAGGTAGTTTAGGTTCTTTTGAGGCTCTTCCCACATCATTGTGCAGTTTGAATCCCAAACTAGCATTGGTTTTGTTCTGGTTTGTTCTCAAACCCACAGGCCAAGGTTTGAGGTGTGCATTTTGTCTTTCCTTTTTACTGGAGTCTGTGCACAGCTAGTGCCTCACATGTCTGGCAATGCCATTCTTCTTGCTCATTCTCCTGATTTGCTGTCAGATTTTCACACCCTGAGTCAGTATAGAAATACAAACCTGGCTCCAAGCCTTCTTAATGAAGGAGGGTCTTTCACTTCTAAACCTCCTCAGTGAGCAAATCAAACCATCAATGCCAGATACAACCTAAGGCATCCTTCTGGACCCACTTTTGGTGAGGCTCCCACGTTGAGCCAGTCAGGTGCTAGAGGGACAGTCATTGCCACCTCTGAAAATCATCTAGTGCCAACATCTTAAAGCTGTGGTCTACCTATGTTCTGGAAAATGTTCAAGACTTTTTTCCTTTCTTCAGTGCCTTGGATCCAAGGGCTCAAACGGGTAAGATTGTGAGCAGTGATGAAGTCACATCCAGTGACCCGCACATCCAGCTAAATTTGGTTAATTTCAGAAATGTTGCAACCCAGCTATCCCTTCCCACTCATAGGAAATTAGTTATAGATGAGGCTGAGGTGCACAGGCCTCTTAAGGATAGTAAGAGATTAAGTTATAGATTACACTAATATTGCCCCAGCCGTAGTGAATTTATCTTTATATTAAAAGATGTCGTTCATTGTCACCACCACCAAGAGAGGGATATGTTTTCCTCTGGGCTATGTTGTGAAATTTGGAAAGGTTCTGTGGTTAGCTATCAGCAGATAAACATTTTATAACAATTGAAAGTGGGCAAGGTAGCAGGCCCAGATGAGTTTGACCTCAGAAAATTGAGAGGGTCAAGTTGCCTCCCTAACAGTTCCTTCATGCATTGTAGGTGGGACTGAACTCAAATTTTGACAGTAGCTGTGTTGTAACTGGACCCCTCAACATGATTGATTTTTTTGTAGTGTAGGCAAGACTAGAACAATATGTTTTGATCATACTTATTTAGAAGGCCAACTCCACATTTCTAAGAGGCTTTCTTTGAGATCAAAGTCGATTCAGAAGTTAAATGATGCTGTCACCCTTGGTGAGCAGATAGTAGTGCTCTTATTCACAATGCTGAAGCATGTTCACTAGTGTGTTTTCATTTGGGACATAAATTTAATTCAATGATTCTGAGTATGACTGCTTCTTTTCCAGAGTCAAGACGACAGATTTGCTTTCATTGCAGAATGGTATGATCCAAACGCTTCACTCTTTCGACGTTACGAACTGTTGTATTATCCGAAAGATGGGTCAATTGAAATGGTAAAAACTTTTTATATTATCATAAGCATACTTTTCAGCTATGCAGTTTGGAAGTTGGGAAGCCGCACCCCATAGTATGGTTTTAATTTGGAAATGGAAAATTTAGAGATTTTTTAATTTGTTTGCTCTGTTTCTAAAATAAAACAAACTCAGGGGAACCTAGGGAGTAACCTCCTTATTTATTGATTTATTTTGTAAAGCTTGCATAGTTGCCAACATTTGAAAATGTATCCAGAGAGAATTGTCCTAATAGGCCTGGGGTGACAATAACCTTTCCTGTGGATGCTGGTGAAATTAGATTAACTGTATAGAAATATTTGGTCTCTAAACTGAAAATTTCCAAAATATTTTTAATCATCTTAGCTCTTAGTACACCCAACAGCCACACAGTTCTGCATTTTGACAACTTGTCAGTACTTGATAATTTGACACAGACACGCATGTCAGAATGGGTGCTCAACTGACCATCTATATTGGAACTGGGGAAGCAAAAATGCCATATATAACCTATGGTGGGAGAAGTTGTGTGTGACCTGGGATCCCAGTGGGAGCCAGCTGGGGTCACTCAGTTAGGGTGAACTACAAGGAATGGGGCAGTCAATCCTCAAGGCTGGTGGATATTTCAATACTTAGATTTACCAAGCCAGCACAAAACAGCTTTTTTATTACCTCATCAGTTGCCCAGAAACCAACAACACAGTTCCCTTAAAGTAACCCAGCCTCAGGCCTTCATTCAGGTACCCAAGTCAAATATGATGAAGATATCTGAAAATCTTATTTCATCATATAAAAGAAAAGGTTCTACCAATCCCAAAGGATCGGACACATTACCTCCCATGTTAATGAATATTCCAGATTTTACCCAAATACACACTACAGCCAATTCTTATTAACTAAATTAAAATTTATTAAAAAAAGAAAAGGGAGAGAGTATGGTTAAAAGATCAATATACATACAGACATGAGTTCACTTCTTGAGGTTCAGATTCATAGCAGAGTCGGTGAGCTTTGTAGTTGCAAAGAGTTCTTTTAGAATTTAGTCCATAGGTTATAGTCCAATGTCCAATATCCTATCCAGGGTGTACCAGATTAACTGGGATCTCATCTTGCTATTCAAACTTCTCCTGATGAAGCTTAAGCGGATTTGAGATAAACAGGATCAGGATCCAGGGATTTTTTATACAATTTCAAGCCACCTTTGACAAATCGCAGTCCCTTGGGGAACAATAGGTAATTAGGGCAACTTTGAAGCGGGTCCATCACTGCTACTTAGCTATACCAATTAACATAAGGCAATTGCCTGTTTTTCCACCATTCACAGATAATTTGCTATACATTTCAAAGAGAGATGAATACAGTGATATCCTGTGTTTACAATTCATTTAAATGCTAGGCTGTTCTTTTGATCTCTGAATTATCAGAATACAGCATAGACAGGGACTGTTGATTACATTGTTGACCACTACCCATATATAAGTAAATACACAAAAACACAAACAACATGTCCCCACACGTCTTTAACGGCTGAATTTGAGTCATTTTGTTTTGCTGGATATTTAACCCTTTCTGGCCATTTGTCACACTCTGTTGTTCAGATTTTGGGATCAATTTGGACAGGTGTTGTGATGGGGTGTATGGACCTCTCGCTGATGAGAAAGGTGCCAGAGAGGTCCTGGGGGCAGGGCTTTCCCCACCCCTCCGTCTTTGTCAATTACTCATGATAGGCAGGAGGCCTGTAAAAGAGAGGAAACTGCAGTCAGGTGAGGGGAAGGAACGTGTTTGCAAAGCAGTAGACTGCTGGTCTGACTCCTGGACCCACAGGGGGAACTCTCATCCAGGAGATCTTCACCCCAACCCTACAGAAAGTGCCTCAAACTGCCAGGGAGAGACTTAAGAAGGCTTCAAGGGGATAGAGGCCCCTTGTAAGAACCAAGGAACTAGGATCTGTGCCGGAGGCACACAATGCAAATAACTGGGTGTGGACACGTTCTCCAGTCATTGAAGAGACAAAACTTAGGGGTCTCCTTTACAAATGTCTTAAAATTTGGATGCTTTTCTGAATTTATATAAGTCCCAACTATGTCCAGTAACCAATCCCCACTGAATCACCTCTTCTGTCAATGGGCTCTGCCTCATCTCTACCTATTGTTGTCTTTCTGAGGAAGTGAATGGTTTCTTGTTATTCCCTTGGACATATCTGGAGAGAGGATAGGTGGCAACTGGTAGGCAAATTTCCTTTTGGAGGTGATGAATGATTTGACCTCTTCATCCCTCCCTGTAAGGATTCCCCCACCACCACCACTGATGCCTCTCCTTAACCACCCCTATGCCATATGTGGGGCTGAAGCTGCTGAGGGCTTATTGTGGGTAAATGAGGCCTTTTAGTTCTCAGCCTTCCTTCCTCCTTTTCCTTACTATGCTATGCTTCTTGGCTGTTCCTGGGGAAAAGGGGGAAACTGGTAGAGGAAGCAGTGAAAATATTGGAGAGGCAGCTATATAGCAGGAGGAGTGGCCTCTATTGGCTATGGGAGAGTTTGGCATAATTTTTTGTTTCTTCTCCCAGTAGCCCACAACAGAAAAGGGTACCAGGGAATGCTGTGAGCAAATTGGATCTGTTGGCAAATATTCATGCTTCGTTCTCAGAATTTGACATCATTTGAAACCTTACAGGTTAATCCATAACAATTTATTGCTTGGAATAGAAGTTATGTAGATGATTGCCTTAATAAGAGAAGGCTTATAACTTTTTTTTTTAAACACACAAGAAAACAGATTGTTAGCAGACATTATTTCATTTCTGCTAAACTTGCTTCTTCAGGCAAAGTGTGCATGTGTGTGAGAGAGAGAGAGAGAGAGAGAGAGAGAGAAATAAATACAGCTTGCAGTTTTACCAAATCTAAGTAACGTTGATCTGTTGTTTACCCACTTTGTGGCTCGTCATTTTTTTTTAAAATAGGGTTTATAAATATATTCAGGCATCCATGTAAAAAAATAAACCACAAACAGGTAGATGAGGAAATATCATCTTCAGGCTTTTTTCATCCTTGTCACATCGACGACTTGGTAATGAGCGCAAAATAACTGGAACACATTTTTTCCTCTGCTAGGGTTGAACTGGGCTAGGAAATATGCAAGTGTCAGGGTTTTGAAGATTATTGATTTAGTTACATCTGAAAATACAACTCTTGATCAAGTCAGGCAATACTATACAGCAGAATTTAAGCGACTATTTTATTATTTTACCATCTCATCAACTATTAGAATATAAGATGTCAACTAATGCAAAGGACAAAGAGGGGTTTCATTCTGAATAGTGATGAGGAACCTCAAAAAGTTCAGAATGAGGTAGCCCACCCAATCCTCACCAAAATGAGTGCTTCTCAGAACTATTCTGACCTTTTAAGTATGCAGAATTGGGCTGTGAATTTCACAAGAGCAGGCTGTCCTGTGAGACTTCTATTGATTCCAGTCAGAATCTAGAAATGGGAGATAGATTCATAGATACTAAGGTCAGAAGGGACCATTATGATCATCTAGTCCGACCTCCTGCACAACGCAGGCCACAGAATCTCACCCACCCATTCCTGCAATAAACCTCTCTCCTATGTCTGAGCTATTGAAGTTCTCAAATCATGGTTTAAAGACTTCAAGGAGCAGAGAATCCTCCCTCAAGTGACCCGTGCCCTATGCTACAGAGGAAGGCGAAAAACCTCCAGGGCCTCTTCCAATCTGCCCTGGAGGAAAATTCCTTCCCAACCCTAAATATGGCGATCAGCTGAACCCTGAGCATATGGGCAAGATTCACCAGCCAGATACTACAGAAACTTCTTTCCTGGGTAACTCAGATCCCACCCCATCTAACATCCCATCACAGGCCATTAGGCGTATTTTACATGAATATTTAAAGATCAATTAATTACTAAAATCACATTATCCCATCATACCATCTCCTCCATAAACTTATCGAGTTTAATCTTAAAGCCAGATAGGTCTTTTTCCCCCACTGCTTCCCTTGAAAGGCTATTCCAAAACTTCACTGATGGTTAGAAACCTTCATCTACTTTCAAGTCCAAACTTCCGAAACACTTCAGATTATCAAAAAGATTCAGTTTGGTTTTAAAAATGGGCAAAAGTTTCACAAAATCTGATGGTTGGTATAGCGTTGTGGTGGAGGGTGGCACATGGTATATAAGGGTGGGAAGAGACAGTTTTGGCTGAGGACAGCAGGTCAGATCCCTACTGTCACAGAAGTGCCTTGGGATTTTTAATATCTGCACGCAGCTGAAAGGAAGCTGTTGCTTTTAAGATCTCCTCTGATGCTTTGACAGCTCACCCAGTAAACTTCATGGAACTTACTGCATTTTCTTCAGAAAGATGAAGTGCTGAGTTGACATTACTAGGATTTTGTACATGGTACCTTACATGACACTTTGACACCAATATGTTGGGGCCAGTGAGCATGTCAGGCCAGATGTGAGTTACAGTATGTTATGCCCCCTGCCAACTGGTATTGAGGGGACTCCCAATGTCACCGGCTGACAGTTAAAATGGAACAAATGTACAACAGTTGGCTTTGTCTCATGACCTTTTCTATTGTACGTGCAAACTCAAAGGGTTAGAAATTCAGTGAATCTAGCAACCTCACTGGATCCCATAATACTTTTGAGGCTGTTCTAAAATTCAATAGAATTTATTTTGAATTTGCTCATTGTTTAATCACTCTCTTTAACTGCTTGGTGATCTTCCTTCTCTTTGCAGTATGATGTAAAGAACCATCGCACCTTTCTGAAACGCACAAAATACGATGACTTACACCTAGAAGATTTGTTTATAGGCAACAAAGTTACTGTCTTTTCACGTCACCTTTCCCTAGTAGACTATGGGGATCAATACACAGCCCGCAAGTTGGGTAGCCGCAAAGAAAGGTAAGAGGATGTGGTCTCTGATGTTCCTTTGGTATTTGCTATCCACAAAACTGTTTATGCAAGTGAGTTTACCAAACTAATTGGCTTTCTCAGGAGGGATCAGAGAGGGTGTCTACAGCTGATAGGGTGGGATGATGGGAGGGTATATCTGTTGGTTTGCATCTTGGGCAAGGAGATTTGGCAAGAGAAAGCAATCCATCCACCTGTTGTCAAACCTATGATTTTTCCTGTTTGTTGTTACACCCTCCAGATCACACCTTCCCATATATGTAAACTGCTCCCCACTTCAATTCTGGAGCACAGTTCAGCTTTTGTTACAGTTGTATAACCCCACCAATGTGCACTAATGTTGATTTCAATGGGTAGCTTGGGGAAGAATTTCAACCTTGGTATGTGCTTATAGGGAATGAACTTTGCAAAAGCCATTGACTGTGTCTTGCAGGGACAAAGCACAGGCCTTGTGATCCAACAGCAACTCGTTACCAAGTGATGAGTTTTATACATCAGCTTGTAGTAGCTTTTTATTGTTGTTAATCCATCCTCCACTGCTTTTCCTGCAGTAAAGGAGATGCTGGAACATTTCAAAGAAAAATTCCAAGCCTGGGTGGTGGTGGGGGCAAGAAAACTTATAGGGCTGGATCCTCAGCTGGTGAAAATTGGAGCTATGCTAATTTACACCATCTGAGATCAGGCTCATAAGTTCATTCCAGTTGAGGCTGCATGACAGGAGAAGTTTACTTTGGAGAACAAATCTGGAAAAACCCCATGGACCAAATTCTGCTCTTAGTTATGCTGCTACATACACGGATTGACTTCTGTGGAGTTACTCTCTGAATGTGCACCAGTATCACTGAGACCAGAGTTTAGCCCAATATCATTAAGAAAAACACTCAGTACCCTTTCTAGATTGCTGTTCTTAACACCGGTAACCCAGGTACTAGCCCCAAACTAGCCCTGTTTTTCTGTGTTGTTTTTAAAGAGCTATAGGCGGGATTTTAAAACGTATATTTTAATCAAAATAACACTAAAAAGACACTGATAAGGTTGAAAAGTTGAACATTTACCATTTCCTACCCCCTAAAAAATATTGCCACTGAGATGAATACAGTAACAGCCTTCCAAAATAAGGTCTCTGGGCATGTTGCCTATCAGTTGGAATTGGAGTAGTGGGAGGGAGGGTATGAAAGAGGAAGATTGTGTTTCAGGACTTTTGGGTTATATTTAGAGCCCTGTGACATTCCTTTTTTGTTTTATTTTTCAGGGATTTCGTGTTTCGTTTTATCAATTTTATCCACTCCGGGGGAGGAGGGTTGGGTCCTGCCTTGGGTGGAGGGGTAATCCTCCCACTGGGGCAGGTGGAAGGCTTGAGGAGGAAGTTTACAGAGTGAAACCCCCCACAATCTCCCCCCCCCCCACACACTGCACTCAGCCCATAGTGGCGGCTGCTTTGCTGCTGCTGATGTGACCTGGCAATGGGGCACAGCACTGTTCAGGCTTGGCCCAGTTACTTTTCTGTCATCATGACAGAGGGGCAGCTGGGCCAGAGTTGAGTGAACGGCACTTTATCTAGTTTTATACATTGTTTTTTGTGGTGTTTTGCATTTACAAAAAATATGAGGCTCTATTTATGTTCCTGGTTCTATGATTCAACTCTGTGACCTTGGGCAAGTCACTTAGGCCTGGCCTACATACAACTTTTATACCAATATAACCTTTTTGGTTAGAGGTGTAAATTTTTACTGATGTACTATACCTGAATAAGCCCTAGTGTGGGTGCAATTACAGCAGTTTAAAGGTGTCCTATATGGGAATTGTTTATTCCACTTCTTATATAGGAATAGCTACACTAGTATAAAACACCTTTGTACCAATGTGGATGCAGTTTATACTAGGATGATTGAACTGCTTTATATTCTTACATAATTAAAACATATTTATAGTCTTACATATTAAAACAGTACAAATTTTGTGCCTTTGTGCCATTAATCTCTCATTTCCCTATCTGTAAAATGGGGTTTCTAATACTTGCCATGCCCATCTTTAGCTGTAGAAGAGATAGTGTTATAATTTATTCAGAATGACCAAATGGCATCCATTGAAATCTACGTTAGGCAATCACCAAAGGGACCAGCAAAATCCAGTTTCCAAGCAGAGGTTGACTTTCAGTGGTTACACAAGATTATATTGCACGGGGGCAAGTGGCTGGTTATGGGGAGTTGCCTGTTAGGGATAGTCCTTAGTGCAAGTTTCATGACAGTGACAGAAGGGGAAAAAGAGGAGTTTTGCAAGAGAGGATGAAATGAGCATCACCAAAGATAAAGAACGTGCAACTGGACAATTTTGCTGTTGATGCACGAGGCAGAATAATCTTCACCTTGTTCTGTAATAGTCCTGCATGGCCCATACATCTAGCAGAAGGAAACACTTAGGCTCAAGTTTGGAAAACTTACACATACTTTGATCACTAGAGAAGCATGTGCAAAATTGAGTACTCCAGGCTAGATTGGCATCTGCACATCAAGCATTTTGCACTTTCTGAGGCCTTTGTTTTTGTCAGTAAAATGAGCCAGTGTGACTCCAGACACATACAGCCAATTGATCTGCTGTGCGGGGAGAAAAAAAGGCTGATTTTTATGTAATCCTTCTTCTGATTATAGTTGCACGTAAAGATAAAACTTTCCCGTACGGACAGTCAACTTAAGATCTATCCAGTTCCAAAAAGTGACTTGAAAGTAGTTTCAGGTTCTCCACTTGCCTCAGAGTCCCCCAGCCAATTTATTTATTAGCTTTACAGCCATGTTTGTATATTTAAATGCTTTTTTTCTTTTCCCCCTTTCCACTGTTAACTGAAAGATCCATGCAAACAAGGAAACTGACTAGGGAACTTAACTAAACACACAGTGCTGTCAAATGCACAAAGTAAATAAAATGGAAGAAATAGAGAATTTTCCCCCCTAATCTTTCACTTGTAGTGATCTTAGATGGCGCTTAACACTAGTTAAACGTTTTTCAGACTTATTTTATTTTATTTTATTTTTAAAGAGGACTGTGTGTCTTTCAATGTTACCATTGAACCATAACTGGTTTAAAAAAATTGTTAGAGTGCTTATGACAAACCAGAAATACCAGATTATTTTATTGATTTGGTAAGTCATAAATGTGCTTCCAGTCATTTATCATATTTAACATTTCCTCCCCTCCACAGCATAAGATTTTGTACTTGTAATAGTCCTTCTATTAAAATAAATACCAGCTTTAGCCACAGTATACATTGTGTTTTATGCACCAGATACCCTTCTTATGATCACTTATTATCTTTCTTTCAATAACCACAAGAGATTTGTATTCAGATTTACTGTGTGATACAAAGTAGCCGAATCTAGTTTTTAATTCTTCTCCCTTTGTTCTCAGATGTAACTGCTCCCTAATGCACTTGTGTGAACTCACATGTCAGAACCCTAAAACATATTGCTAATTAAAACTACAAGTAGATCACAGGGATCCAAAATCCAATCTCAGGAACAGCCCTCAGCATGCTGGATCATCGCACTTTTTATCCTGCACATCTCCATAAAAAACACACTGAAAATACTATTAAAAACCACTCCTGACAGATGCTTATTTCAGCTAGTACTGAAGATAATGGGTTCACCATATCCTATTTCACTGCATGTTGCTAGTAATTAAGGATCTCCTATCAAAGTCTGAAATCAGCAAAGTAAACAACAGATTATGGTAGGATTAAACCCCTCCTCTCTGATAGTCTATATAACTACAACAACACAAACAAAAAACAACCCCTAGACAAACATTCTGAAGGGAAATACTAGCTTCAAACTGAATTGAAATTCCTGGTTAAACAACTTGATCCTTTCTAGCATCTTAACCAATCAATTTTGTCTGCACCATCGCAGTGTTTCCAGTAGACATGCACCTTAATCAGAATCACAGATCTGAGCATCCTGATCTTTGGGGAAGTTCACATTCGACTGTGAATTTTGCATCTTAGGTCTATCCCTTCCTCTGCCCCACCAGGAGTATCAGATTAATTTCCACCTCTCTTCTAACATTTCCTGTGCCCATTCTCTGTAAAAGCCTTGAGTGATGGCTAGAGTGTTATGTTTTCCCCCACAACATCTGCAATTTTGATATCTTTTAGTGATCAGAGCAAATGGAATGGCACTTCGTCAATTTCCCCTAATTTCAGCATGTTATTTCCAGTTAGAACAAATTGTAGCGAACACAGAAGCTGTCTGCTCCAGTATGCTGGGAAATAAAAGGAGCAAACTGGCAGCATCTGTCTTCTCTATATAGATGCACTGCTATAAAGGAAACATTCAGTCTTGAATATCTTCCATTGCTGGAGATGGTGTAAGAGACAGAAGAACCCCACTGGATTTTCAGATTCCAGGCAGTTTGTGATACAGGCAGTAAAATAAATCATCTGTTGATTTGTAAGCTTGAGCACACTTGATGCTGACTCACTGTGAGACTAAATAATGGAAGCACACAGTGTCATTTTACAGAGTTCCTGTTATGCTGCTTATTATTTATGATTAATAATGAATTTAGTACTGAGAGTGCACTTGGTGCTGTACAGAACAGAATGATAAAAAGAATCCTGGCTCCAAGTGCTTAGAGTCTAAAAGATAATTGCAGAGAAGACAGGATGAACTGGATAGCGTAGAGGTTTTTGTTTTGATTTCTCTCATAATATAGTTCTTATCCATAAAACAGAGATAATGCTTCCTTTATTCTGACTTTTTAGATTATTCGCTCTTTGGAAGAAAGCCCCTGTGTTTGTACAGCACCTAGCATGATGGGACCTCTAGGCATTACTATAATACAAATAATAAATAAGGATCTCACTTTTTTTTTTTTTTACAAGCTTAGTGCAAGAAGCACAATTTTTATGGAAGGATTTGAATAGGAAGAGCATAACTGCTTGTTGATCAGGAGGTCACTCTATGCATAAAGAGCAGTGTGAATAAACAGGCAGAAATGGAAGAGGGAAAAGGGAACAAATGGGATGTTAAAGCTTGCTTTGTTGGAGTGTGATGGAGGTGGGACATGATGGAAAAATATTTCAACCTCCAGCATGAAATAGTTTCACTTTATAAATCAAATAAATATATTATTTACATTTCTATAGCCCCTTCTATCTAAGGATCTCAATGTGCTGTGCATTCACCAGAAAATTAGGCTTTCACATTCTCAGCAGTAACCACATTCAGGACAGCCTCCCAAAGATGCATGAACTTTTGGTTATAAAGGATTGCCCTATTGTGAGACTTAGCATAGATGCATGCTACCATATCTGGAGTTAGACATTTTAGATGACACAGAGATCCCATATGTACTGCTGACCATGCCACAGGCAAATATTATTCTTCTTCGAGTGCTTGTTCATGTAGATTCCATTCTAGGTGTGTTTGTGCCCATGTGCACAGTCGTCGGAGATTTTTGCCTTAGCAGTACCCATAGGGTCGACTGTAGCGCCCTCTTGAGTAGCATGCTCATGTGCTGGTATATTAGGCACTGTTGACTCTACGCCCTGTCAATTCCTTCTTACCACCTGTGACGGTTGGTTGGTTGCAAGAGCATTAGCAGTTCTTACAGTCCATTGTGTTAGTTGTTAGGTACATAGACCTTAAAGTTGTGTGTTAGGGTAGTTGTTTAGGCATTAAGAGTCTTGGCTGGGACTTTGCGTTGAAGTGGGACATGCCCCGTTCCCCAGGCTTTAAGCCATGCTCAGTGTGCAGATGGCCGATGCCCCCTAGTGACCCCCACGAGAGCTATTTAAAGTGTTTGGGGCAGTCCCACAGAAAGGACAAATGCAGGATCTGCAAAAATTTCACCCTCAAACTCAAAAGGAGCAGGGTATCCACTTGAAGCTGTGCTTTGTCCTACCTTGGAGCCGTCACAATCGGACTCCACACCCGGCATCTTGGCGTCAGCACGCAGTGCACCACTGGCACTTGAACCCTCCCAGCACTGTTCCCCTTCCCTGGTGCCTAAGAAGTAGTTGAAGTCAGTGAACCCACCGGCACCACAGAAAAAGGGGACTTTGGGCAAAGGACCTATGTCACGTCATGTACCTGCACCGGAGCTGCTGGGGAGTACTGCTGCAGTCAGACCCCCTAGTCCAGCCTGGAAGCAGCACGGGGTCCCATCCCCTAGTAGGGTCATCTGTGCCTGGAGTGGGCCCGGTGGCCAAAGAGGATGTAGGCCAGCCACCATCAAAGACACCAAGCTATGCGACGGAACCAACCAAAGCCCCAGCATCTATGGGCAAGCCAGTTATGGGACTGCCCCCTAAAGCAGCGGCACATCCCCGGTCCATAGACGGTTGATCCCCATAACCGCCTCCTGGGTCCCCAGTTAGAAGACACAGGTTCCTGCTGCCTGCAAGGCACGAACACCTGAGTCACAACGCTGATCCCCGTACCCATGGTACCGTCTGGCTTCCGGCCAGAGTTCACCATGGTGCAGATCTCTATCACCTAGGTGGTCTTCCAGGTGTCATTCCCCCCCAGTGTGGGCTTGTTCCCGGTTGCAGCACCAATCTCCGGCTCCCCAGTACCACTCTTTGGGCAGGCACCAGTCCTCGCCCTCTCCTTACTGGTTGCAGATGAGGGTTCGTTGGCAGATGCAGGCATCTACGGCTCTGCCCTGGTCACTGAACAGGCAATGGTCCGAGCCTGAAGGGGAGTTCAGCCCATCACCTAATAAAGGCGAGACTGGTGTGGTTCCTGCAGTGGTGGCGTGGAGGCAGGGAAAATGGCCCATTCAGTGGCAGTACTGAAGCCCGTACCATACTCCCACTGTTCCTCCCAGGCAGCATTGGACAAGCCGCCTCCAGCACCTGAGTCGGAGCACAGTGCCGAATCAGATGCGGGTGCAACACAGTGGGCCCCGACACCCAAGGAGCCATCCTGGGATGAGCAAGGGGAAGTTGCCCCTCCCCCTGCTGTGAAGTCATCTTCATCGTCTCCAGACGAAGCAGTGGCAGGCCCCTCACAAGCAAACGGTCCCACGGATGATTTCAAGGAGCACCAGACCCTGCTCAAAAGGGTGGCTGCCAACCTGAACTTGGAGGTCGAGGAGCTAGCGGAGGAGTCTGATGACCTCTTTAATGTCATATCCTCTAGTACCCTGCCTGGGTTGCACAGCCCATCCCTCCTGGGGTCCTTAAAATTTGCTAAATAATTATGGCAGACCCCCCTTTCCATTTTGCCTACCTCTAAGAAGGTGGAAGAGAAGTACTATGTCTCCGCAAAGGGGTTTGAGTACCTGTCACCCACCCTCCAGTGAAATCCCTGGTTGTGTCCGCCGTCAACGAAAGGGCTAGGCAGGGCCAGGCAAGTGGCACACTGAAAAATAGATGTCAAGAGGCTGGACTTGTTTGGCAGGAAAATTTATTTGACAGCCAGCCTGCAATTTCATGTGTCTAACCATTAGGCCTTGCTAGGCAGGTACAACTTCAACCTGTGGGACTCCATCAGCAAATTGAAGGAGGGCTTCCCACAGGACCGAGCCCAGGAGTTCACCACCTGGGTTGATGAGGGCAAAGCGGTGGTAAGGCACCCTCCATATGGCCTTGGACTCAGTAGTCAGGGTGGTCACTTCTGTGGTGATCATGAGGCACAGCTCCTGGTTACAATCCTCTGCGCTGTCCCAGGAGATGCAGACTATTGTTCAAGACCTTCCGTTTGAGGGATCAGAGATCTTTTCGGAGCTGACCGACACACGGCTCCATGGCCTTAAAGACCACCCTCAGTTCCTTGGGCCTACACACCCCTCAGCAGGCTAGAAAGCCTTTCTGTCCCCCACTGCCTCTGCCTTCATCGAGGTCCTGGGGTATCCTTTGGTCCAGCTCCTACAAAAAGAAGGACAGAGACAAAGGATTTAAATGGCATCACCCTTTGTCTTTCCATTCCTCTGCCCATCCTGGTTCTTTCAGAGGCCAAGGAAGCCAGAAGCAGGCATTTTGAGGATGCGCCCGAAGATGATTCCCCAGTCACTTCCCAGAATCCACCCCCCTGCTCTTTCCTCAACCGCCTGCACCCCTTCTGGTCCTCCTGATCGCAGTTGACCTCGGACCGTTGGTTGCTCAACATATCATCTTCGGGCTACACCCTTCAGTTCATGGCCGACCCTCCCTCCTGCCCCCCTTCCCTTTCCCTCTTCAGGGACCCTTCTCACGAGCAACGCCTCCTTCCAGAAGTCGAGAGCCTCTTAAGCCTGGGGGCAGTAGAAGGGCTCCCTCCAGACTTGAGGGGTAAGGGGTTCTACTCCCATTATTCCCTAACCCCAAAAGCAAAAGAGGCCCTCAGACCCATTCTGAACCTGCTTCTCCTCAACAAATCTCTCAAGAAGTTAGTTTTGTGTGGTCTCTCTGGCCTCCATTATTCCCTCCTTGGATTCGGGAGACTGGTTCGCTGCCCTTGACTTGACTTGAAGGACACATTTCCATATTTCTATTTTTCTGGGGCACAGGCGTTTCCTCTGTTTTGTGTTGGGCCACTGCCATTTTCAATTCACAGCGCTGCGCTTCAGTCTCATATCAGCCCCGAGAGTGTTTACGAAGTAAATAGCACCAGTAGCCACTTACCTGAGGTGCCATGGGGTGCAAATTTATCCGTACCTCGATGACTGGCTAATAAAGGGTCGGTCCTGAGATCAGATGCGGTGATATCTTGATCTGATTTGCTCCACTTGTTGCAGCCTGGGCCTGTTGATAAACAAGAAAAAAATCAACTCTAATGCCTGTACAACTCATAGAGTTCATTGGAGCAATCCTCAACTCTACTCAGGCCAGAGCCTTCCTCCTGAAGCTCAGTTCCAAGCCATGGCAGACCTGATCTCGTGCATTCAAGCCCACCCTCTTACACGTGCCTACATGGCGGCCTGCACTTATGTGGTCCGGCACGTATGGTTCTGCTTCAGGCCCCTGCAGGCATGGCTGGTGTTAGTCTATGTCCCCAACTGACACAGTGTGGACCATGTGATCAGGGTCCCAGACCATGAAATGTCATCACTCACTTGGTGGTGGAATCCTGCATCGGTGTTGGAGGAGGTTTCCTTCATGGCTCTGTCCCTGTCCGTGACCCTCGTCTCTGATGCCTTGGACCTGGGGAGGCGAGCCCACCTGGGCGATCTCAGCACACCAGGTCGTTGGTCGAGTCACGATCACTCCCTACACATCAACATCAGGGAGCTCAAAGTGGTTCTCCTGGCCTGTCAAGCCTTCCTACCTCACATAAAAAGCAGGGTGGTCCAGGTCCTAACGGACAATACAGTGACTATGTTCTATATCAACAAGCAAGGTGGGGACAGATTGTCTGCCCTTTGCCAGGAAGCCCTCAGGCTCTGGGACTTCTGTGTATAACACAATATCCATCTTGTAGCCTCACATCTCCCCGAGGCCCAGGAACACTCTGACAGATTGCCTCAGCAGGACCTTCTCGTCTCGCCATGAATGGTCTCTCCATCTGAAAGAGGCCAACTTCCCCACCTTTGGAAGATGAACTCCCTAGGTAGACCTGTTCACATCCTGGCAGAACAGGAAATGCCATGTTTTCTGCTTGATTTGGGGAATAAAAGTGGCTCCCTGCCGGACGCTTTTCTGCTCCCATGATTGGGGGCTCTGTTGTACGTCTTCCCTCTGGTGCCACTGATTCACAGAGTCTTTGTCAAAATCAAGCAGGACAGGGCGAAGGTGATCCTCATAGCACCAGCTTGACCAGGCCAGCTCTAGTTCAGCATGCTGCTGGACCTCTCATTGGCTGCTCCGTTACAACTGCTGCTCAGGCCGGACCTGCTGTTCTAAAACCATGGCAGTCTTCTGCATCCAAACCTGGCAGTATTGCACCTGACGCCTTGGCTGATGCATGGTTAAATGCGGAGGAGCCAGAGTGCTCAGCTGCTGTCCAGCAGGTCTTATTGGGCAGCAGAAAGCCCTGTACCAGAGCGTCCTACCTAGCCAAATGGAAGTGGTTCGCTTATTGGACCTTGGATAAAGGCATTCGGCCTGTGCGGGCCTCGCAGCAGTTGATCATGGACTACCTTCTGCATCTCAAGTTCCAAGGTCTGTCCCTTTCATCTGTCAAGGTCCACTTGGCTGCTATTTTGGCCTTCCATCTGCCGCTGGAGGGTAGGTCAGTTTTTGCCTGGGATATGACTGCCAGGTCCTCAAGGGCCTCAAGTGTGTCTACCCACATGTCAGGGACCCTGTTCCTCCCTGGGACCTGAATGTTGTGCTATCACGGCTCACAGGACCCTGCTTCGGGCCTCTGGCTTCCTGCTCTCTCCTTTTCCTGTCCTGAAGATTGCGTTCCTAGTTGTGATAACAACATCCACCTGCCGGGTCTCAGAGATTAGAGTGCTTACCTCGAAACCACCCTATACAGTCTTCTACAAAGACAAGGTCCAGTTGCAGCCACACCGGCTTTCCTGCCCAAGGTGGTCTCGCAGTTTCATATGGGCTAGGACATTTACTTACCTGTCTTTTCCAAAGCCGCATAAATCAGAGGAGGAGTGTAGATTGCATTCTCTAGATGTCATGAGGGTGCTAGCCTTCTACATTGAAAGAACCAAGCCATTCTGCAAATCGACGCAATTCATCGCGGTAGCCGACAGGATGAAAGGTCGTCCAGTGTCTGCTCAAAGAATTTCTTCTTGGATCACTACTTGCATTCATTACTGTTACAGTCAGATGAAGGAGCCATCTCCGGCGATTGTCACCGCCCACTCAACCAGTGCGCAAGCCTCTTTGGCAGTTTTCCTAGCCCAAGTGCCTATCCAGGACATCTGTAGGGTGGCCATCTGGTCATCCAACCACATGTTCACGTCCCATTATGCACTTACCCACTATGCCCAAGCCGCTAAATTGTGAACTCTGAGCCCACTTCCGAGGAGACTCCTTGTGAGTCACCGAGAATGCAATAGACTTGAGCAAGCACTTGAAGAAAAACCAGTTACCTACCTTTTCATAACTGTTCTTCGAGATGTGTTGCTCATGTCCATTCCATTACCCGCCCTCCTGCTCCTCTGTCAGAGTTGCCAGCAAGAAGGAACTGAGAGGGTATAGGGTCGGCATCGCCTAATATACAAGCGTATGAGCGCGGCACTCAAGAGGGTGCTACAGCCTACCCTATGGGTACCGCTAAGGCAAAAATCTCCAAGGACTGTGCACATGAGCATGCACACACCTAGAATGGAATGGACATGAGCAACGCATCTCAAAGAACAACAGTTACGAAAAGGTAGGTAACTGTTTTTTTAAGGTTTTAATGCCTCCATCATACATGAAAGATATGCCTGTGCTGGTTGGAAGGTCAGTAAGGACTGAGGTAAAATTGTTGGATGACTGTAACTGTGCATTTCTGTATTTCCTTCTGTGAGGCTTTTTTCTTTAAGTGTAACTTTAACTTTGTCTTTTCCTAAAGAATGAAAATTCCAAATATTTTTTGTTCTGCTTTTTCAGAACACTGGCTTTGGTTAAACCTGATGCAGTTCCCAAGATTGGAGACCTAATTGATATCATCATTAATGCTGGGTTAACAATAACTAAAGCCAAAATGATGGTACTTTCACGGTAAGGCTCTATTAACATTCCCTGTAGGATTTGATTATTTGTACTGAAGTGTATCCTCACAGTTATTCTATGTTGTCAGAACATTAGATCTATTCCACTGAGTAGCAAAGAAAATAATCTGTTTCATAATCATATCTAGGTTTCTCATATGATGCATAATTCAGGATGTTTGTTGGGCTTAACCTGCAGCAGAGCCTGTCTCCAGGCAATCCAGTGAATGCAGCTGGCTCTGATAGAAGCTGTCTGATTGAGCCATCTGAGTGACTGAAGGAGTGAACAGACTGATACTTATGCTCAGTAGCAGTTCAGTTGCTGCTCAATGCATTCTTAGCCCATAGCTGTATTTGGTCCTGCCCTTGCCTCCACTTTCTCTAGCCTTGTTCCTGCCCCAGCCCCAGGCTGCTCCTGTTCCATCCCACAGCTCCTTCTTGACTTCTGATTCCCAGCTCAGAGCCTCGACTCCACCTTCTGTCTGTAAATCTGGTTGACCCTTAGGCTTTGGACTCTGACACCTGGCTATGATCCTTGACTTCACTCCTGGAACTGCTCTGTCTGGATTCAGCTCAAACTGGTATGCCAGAGTCATGCTGCAACCACTAGGACAAACTGCCCACAACTCAGTCACTGACAGTTTGAGGAACCCAAAAGATTGAACAAGGGTGGTTAAATGGCTGGACTGCCCTTCAGAAGGATTCCTCAGAGGCAGCCATCCCCCTGCAGGATGTTTTGGGAATCCTGCAGACCCTATGGTCCCAGCTTATGATCTTGCAGTACAAACTGCAGCGCTACAGGCTCAAGCTGTCCCACCCATATCTGTTGCCCTGGATTCTAGGGAGCTGAAGATTTTAATGCAGGATAAGTTTGATGGGGAACGTAACAAGTTCCATGGTTTCATGAGCTAGTGCTGCCTCCTGTTCCTGCTTTGGCCCCAGTCATTCTCCTCTGACCAGACCCAAGTAGGACTTCTTATTAGTCTCCTAATCGGGGAGGCCCTGGCCTGGACATCTCCCCTCCTGGAGACTTCTAGCCCCCTATTGGGACAGTTCGAAGAGTTCCATGTGTCCCTCTGAAACAGTATGTGGAAAAGCCCTTTCCCAGACACTCTTTTCCACCACCACCTCCCACAGGCGCCCAGGCCAAAAGGAGCATGAAGAATGGGAAATCCAAGTCTCCAAGAGAACATGAGGCAAACTCAGACCCTTGGCTCTACCTTTTGACTGCGACTCCAGTTGACCGTTCAGCTTAGGCTTTGGTCTCTGACTCCTGGCTACAACCCTGGGCTTTGCTCCTGGAACCACCGGGTCTGGATTCAGCTCTAACTGTTAGGCAAGACTCTTGATCCAATGACTAGGCCAGACTGCCCATGATTCAATCACTGACAATGTCTGAGTAATACAAAAATGTTATATACAAATGGCATTGGTCTTACTGTAAGTAAATATAGTGTATACCTTTTTTAAAACTGAAATCAATATCATGGATTTAAAACTCAGATAATGTTTCTTTGCCCCTAACCTGAATTACCTGATTTCATAGTGCAAACTGAGCTGTTGATTGTTGTATAATTCTATAAAGGTGGTTGGGTTATTACCTTGCAATAAATCCATATTCTTAAAATCATAGGACTGGAAGGGACCTCAACTTTAACCACCCTGACAGTTAGGAAGTTTTTCCTAATGTCCAACCTAAACCTCTCTTGCTGAAATTTAAGCCCGTTTCTTCTTGTCCGATCCTCAGAGGCTATCAAGAACAATTTACCTCACTTCCTCCTTGTAACAACCTTTTATGTATGTGAAAATTGTTGTCATGTCCCTCCTCAGTCTTCTCTTCTCCAGACTAAACAAACCCCAATTTTTTCAATCTTCCCATGGGTCGTGGTTTCTAGACCTTTCATCATTTTTGTTGTTGTTCTCTGAACTTTCTCCAATTTGTCTACATCTTTCCTGAAATGTGGGGCCCAGAACTGGACACAATACTCCAGTTGAGACCTAATCAGCACAGAGTGGAGCAGAAGAATTACTTCTCATGTTTTGCTTACAACATTCCTTCCAGTACATCCCAGAATGATGGGGTTTTTGTTTTTGTTTTTTTCCAGCAGTATTACACTGTTGACTTATATTTAGCTTGTGATCCACTATGACCCTCTGATCCCTTTCTATCGTATTCCTTCCTAGGCAGTCATTTCACATTTTGTATGTGGGCAACTGATTGTTCCTTTCTAAATGGAGTACTTTGCATTTGTTCTTATTGAATTTCATCCTATTTACATCAGACCATTTCTCCAGTTTGTCCAGATCATTTTAAATGTTAATCCTATCCTCCAAAGCACTTGCAACCCCTCACAGATTGGTATCATCTGCAAAGTGCCATTATCTAAATCATTGATGAACATATTGAACAGAACCGGACCCAGAACTGATCCCTATGGCACCCCACTCAGTATGTCCTTCCAGTTTGACTGTGAACCACTATTGATTACTCTCTGGGAATGGTTTTCCAACCAGTTATGCACCATCTTGTAGTAGTTCCATCTAGGTTGTGTTTGCCTACTTTGTTTATGAGAAGGTCATGCGAGACAGTATCAAAAGCCTTACTAAAGTCAAGTTATAAAGTCAAGATTTGGCTTTAGGAACACAGAGCCTTGCTCCTTCTACCATGGCTGTGGAACTCCCCAGACACACCACAACCTGTGGGGCACAAGTCAGGACAGGGCCAGGGCCAGGCCCAGCACCAGCTCATGCGTGGATTTTGAACCCCCTACCTTGTGTCCCCCCCCATGTTCCTGAGCAGCAAAATTTGGAGAAGAGGGCATGCTGGGGAAAGAAGAAAGGTAGAGTTGGTAGATCTACCATGAAGGATTTCCCCAAAGTCACTGTACTGCTGTGACATACCTCTCTACTCAACATCTCTTGGAGAGGAAAAATCATTCTCACAGGATTCTTACTCTTGCATCTTTGTTCCAGTATAAGACAGGGAAGAATTCCGTTATCTTGTCTGCCCTCTGAGGTAGTGGTAGGACAGTGCTAGACCACACCTCCAGTAGCCACATATTGTTGTCTGTGACTATGCCAGTCCCCAGAACCTGCCACACAGTTCCAGTTCTTGAATGCAGCACTCTCAACCCTCCAGTCTCTTAACATGAACCATTTTGTGGCCTGACTTAACTTCTGCTTTCTTGGCGTGTTGCTCCTGGAGCGCTGGGTGCTTCCTTGTGTGTTGGTTTCTCTGATAACTGAATCTCTGTTCAACCACTTTATATATTTTAGACTTAGCTTACCTTGAGGAAAAGAAATCCAAGCAGTTTATATGAGATATACATTTTTATTACCTTTCATTGAGAAAAGTTGCTTGCCTGCCCTGCAAAATTATTATTAATGAAACCATAATTGGACAGTGATGTGGGATGAATCTGAAATGGTGGCTGGATATTTGTGGTTTTCACAAGACCCTCTACTTTTGTCCCTTGGACTTGCACCATATTTTTAGTGATAGCATATAGTAATGTCAAAGTCCCAATCCCAAATATCCCTTTAGGATGGCTTATCCAGATCAGCTTCAGCTCCCCCCTGCGCCCCCCCTTTTTTTAAAAAAGGGGCTTATTGCTGCCATTTGCCTGGCAGACCCTGTTAACTTGATTCACAGCTTTTGTAAAACCCATTGCTTAGATATGAAATCAAGGGCAGACACCTGCTTTGATAGGTCAGTTCTCCAAACTCTTCAGCTAATCACTTCTCAAATCAGCTCATTGTCCAAGATGAATGCAACTTTCCATGTTCTACAAGTGGGGATCTGCTGAGAGAGAATGGGAACTAGGGTTATAGCTAGCAAGATTGGTTTTATATTTAGTTAATATCGTACAAGATTTTTCACTAAGCAGTAGGACAGAGCAAATATTTTGAAAAAATATCCACAAATATTTGTTCAGATTTATACATTATGTAACTTAGGCTGGGTTCATGCCCCATTTCTATACACTTTCCATGAATATTCTAGTGAATTAGCTTACTGGTAGGAATTACTGCCATAATAGGGAATTTTAAGCAAATATTTAGAATATTTGTGGAAAATTAGTTTTTGATTTGAACAGAATGAGTATTCACATGAAAAGCTTCCTTCTGAAAACTTCACTCCTCCAATCAATAAACAGAAACATACCACAAGACCTGTCCAATTAAAATGGCTCAAATTTTGAATGTCAGATACTTGCAGTGAACTATAAGCTACAGACCTGAAATTTGACTAATGTATAAATTGGAGAAAATCATGAACTATGAAGAGTGAGAAATTTAAATTCTTCAAATAAAGTCTTCATTAGAAATTATTCACCCACTTGGAGTAAAGACTTCAGAATCTGGCCCAGTGACTGTAACTGTAGTTCTTGTGTCTCACATTTCTCTTTTTTCCCTCCTTGTCTTCATAGAAGTTAGTTTACACACTGATGTACTGAAAAATAAGTGGACATGGGAAGTCATTTTAAAGATGTGACCACACTGTGCATTTGTGCAGTCTTGGATTCTGTGTTTTAAAAATTGTGCTGATAACTGCATCCGGTTCTCAGCAATATGAGTGGAGTCATGGAGACCAAAAATTCACAGAACTGTCTTTGTTTACAAAGACAATATTTCAAGATGGGTGGTAGTTAATAGAGAAGTACACAACAGCATGGTTTCCTCCAGTGCTATTTCAAGCTCCTGTCACTGGTGTTTGCTTTGTCCACGAGCCTCACTGCAACTTCACTCCTCATCTTAATGGTGAACTCCTGACTTAGCCTGTGGTCTGAGCATTGTTGTTCGGCCGTTGCCTGTCTTCAGTTGTGCTAGCTCTAATCCCCAAGAGAATTTGGATTTTGTCATATCATAGCCTCAGAATCTGGTGCTCTCCAGAATTCAGAATAAAGAAAGACCCATTATGGATTAGAGCGTGCACTTTTGAATTAGAGTTAAGAAGCCGCCCAGCATCTAGGCTGGACTTAGAGACCCTGCATGAATTCTCTAGCCACTCCACATGCAGAAATCCCAGTAGAGCCAACAGGAGTTACACACATGGAGCAGCTACAGAATATAGCCCTAAAGTAGGGAGGAGAGGAGGTTTCTAATCGCAGGTGAGGATGTGATGAAAAAGTCAATGGCTGGTACAACTGAGATCTTAGTCAGTAAACTGGTTCAATTGCATGACAAGGTTGAAAACCACTGCATTACAGCACCTCAGTCAAGTGGCAAGGAAGCAGTATGTGGCAATTGGTGTGTACCTACAAGAAAACACAAAGCTATAGTGAGTTTACAAAAATGGGGAAGTCCTGGGGGGAACACTTTCTCCATGTTAAAAAAAACAAATCAAGCAAACAAACAAAAGTCCTCCTGAAATCTGGAGAGCACTGTGATATTTTGTGTCCTGGAACAACACTTGCAAACATTAGGCAGAAACCAGGTTATGAAAAATCCTATTGTCTGGCATTCCAGGACAACAAAAAGTCTAGTTTGGACAAGTAAAACAGTTATAGTGAGGCAAATTAGCTGCTGCTCTGCCTGGATGAATAGATTGACAGGCATGTCCAATCTGAGGTTGAATATGAAAACTGTAAAATAGCAAATGGTAGAAAGAAGTTATAGTGCTCCTATTTGCCCTTCGTCATAATACAAAAACATAGCTACAGTTAGAGAGTTTGAGAAGCAACACATTTAAAACTACTGCAAGGAAATACTCTTACACACCATGTGTTGTGAACTGTAGAACTCATTCCTACAAGATTCCATAGAAGCCAAGAGCTTAGGAGAATTCGAAAGAGGACCCAGAGGATTATCAATTTTTCTGGGTAAAAGGAATATTCAGAGTTGCACTTGTTATGATAAAAATGTATGAGGTATATTAACCCTGATGCTTTAGGGCATAAGCCACCCACGAACTACCGGGAAGAAACTTCCCACATAGGCACATTATTATATAATTGTTCATTAATGGTTCATGCAGGGTTTTTTAAAATCTTTTCTAGGAAAGAAGCAATGGATCTCCATGTAGACCATCAATCAAAGCCCTTTTACAAGTACGTACATACTTTTGAGGTTATGTTCACTTACTGTACAGGAAAAGATTGTTCTGGAGAAATTTCTTTACAGTGCATGGCATTCATTTCACATGCCTGTGACACTACAAGAATGTGGCAAAAAACAGAACTGGGCTTAAGTTTCAAGGGAGCCTATGCAAAGTTTTGCTTGGGGACCCCATCCAACTTCCTCCTAAGATGGGCCTAGTTGTCCAGTGCCCAGTTCCACAATCCCATGCCCCTAGGAAATGTCAGACTATGGTATAGAGTGCCAATGAATGCATCCACCTTATGAGATGTGAAAATGACACTAGCTAAAAAGAATCATGAGAAGGAGACTTTCCAGATACAGAATATGGCTTGCAATCAGTGAGAATTGCAGAGTACCATCCAGTCCTGGATACCCTTCTGGTAGCAAATATGCAAAAGCACAAGTATTTCAAAAAGTGTGGCACCTGGAGCACATGTCTTGTATATGGCTGGACAAGATACATAACTCTTTGTGGCTCTGCTGTTTCATATTGCATGAAACTATGAAATACTTGATCTCTCCATAAACGCTGGATGAAAATATTTATATATTTGTGTGTATGTAGCTGTATAAAATCTTCCAGTTTCCTCATGCATCAAGTTTAATTAGGATGCATGTAGCGAAGCGACAATTCATCAGTGTGACGCCTCCTGCTGGTCATCTGGGAATTTAGCTCTTTTCCAGCTTTCAGTGCGCCCTCTGTAGGCCGGTGTCTCACCTACCACTGGCTCCGTGTCCCTCCTGGACCCCGGTGCCCTTTACCCTGGGGTTCTGCGCCAGCAGTACCCCCACACTCTGGGTTTCCCCTCCCAGGGGAACCCCCAACCCTCTAAACCCACCTTGCCTCAGTGGCTACTGCCAGTCATCATCTAGCCCCTGCTCACTGGGGCAGACTGCAGTCTGTAATGGCCACTCATCATTGGCAAGAGGTTAGAACCAGCTGCCTCTGCCTATTCCCAGGCTGCACCTCTATAGCCCCAGTACCTTTTGTAGGCCTTCAACAAGGCCTGCAGCCTGGGGGTTTACAAGGGTGGAGCTTCCCAGCTCCCTTTGTCCTTCCCCAGCACCGCTGCACTTCAGATACTTTGCTCCCACAGCAGGGAGACTCTCAGCTCCTGGCCCCCAGTCCTCTTGTAAGGGCCAGCTGGGCCCTGATTGAGCTGGCTACAGCTGTGGTCAGCTACTCACTCAGCTTCCCCCAGCCTCTCCTCCTCTTTCCCCAGCTGCTTCCTCTCCAGGGCTGCTTTTACTACTGGCTTCCCAGGGCAGCCCTCTACCAGGGCTGTTTTAACCCCTTCAGGGCTGGAGCAGGGTGATCACTTTGCTACAGTGCATAATGGATAAATGCTATTTGTTATTTACACATAGGCTTTATCTGATTAGCAAAGAAGGTGGGGTAGCTAATATATTCCTGAGTTTGGACCCAGGTTAACAGCTTTTATCACAGTGTAGTTGGTTGAGGTCAATCCTAGTTAGGGCTTGTCTACACTGCCACTTATAGCACTGAAACTTTCCTCGCTCAGGAATGTGAAAAAACACCCCTCTGAGCGATGCAAGTTTCAACGCTGTAAAGTGGCAGTGTAGGTAGTGCTGCAGTGCTGGGAGCTATTCCCCTCACGGACGTGGGTTGTTTTTTTTTACAGCCACGCTCTGCTGTGACTACACAGCCATGTTAAAGCGCTGTGTAGACATGCTTATGTTTTTGGTCATGCAGAACAAGAAATTGCAACTGACAGAGAGCCAAGTGCAGCACTGTCATGGGGTTCCTGAGCATTGGGAATATAGAAATTGTCACCTAATTCTAGGAGCAGCAATCGGTTTGTGTAGATGCAGGTTGTTTTCTTCTGTCCTCTGTAGAGAAATGACCTTAGGAAATGTCAGACTATAGTATAAAGTTGTCATTTTTTCTTGGCTGAACAAGTCTGCTTGAATAAGTTTATAAATGAACAAGAATTCTGTCTGCAGTGTTATTTCATGGATTGCTTAAACTAGCAGCAGGCTGAGAAACTGTCAGCCCTCTATTCACTATGATGTACTCTGTCTGCCATCCAGCAAAACCTGATATCTGTTGTATGGGATTTTGCTACAGTAAGTGAACCGAAAAAGTATCCTCATGCTGATAAAATGTAAATTCTCATACCCAATTACATATAGTATTTTATTAAAGGTTTATTATAGTGTTTCATAAACTGGACTTTCAGATTTAATTGTCAAGATAGGTAGTTAATGAAGGTTTACTGAATAGTAGGGAAAAGTAGCTATTAACTTTTTGGGGATTAAATGTTAAGAATGTTAAATTTCATATTTTACATATGTATTAATGTAAATGGATTGCACAGTAGTTTTTTAAAGAAATATGGAGCTTTTCAGAAATTATTTTTTGTCTGTATTTGTCTATAAGCCATAAAAAATATAACCATAACAATAACTGAATAAAAAAAACCTCGCACAACTTTTTCATTCATTGTGCAGCATCCAGCCTTCAAACCGAATGAGGTGGTTGCTGCAGAGATGATAGTATGCGACTGTGAACTGAAAGCTATATCATGATGTATATGTTCAAGGGAGAAGAATTAAGGTTACATGTATTCAAACTTAACTTTGGGATTTCTTAGTTTTTGAGTCTTTTTAACCATGCATTCCTTATGTTTTCCTCACATCACCTTCTCTTTATTCAAATCTTCCCCCAATATCTGATGACTTCCATGATACCAAGAAATTGTGAGTTTGCAATACAAAAAGCAACAAACAACTTTCTTTTCCCTGCTCTGTATTTCCAGTATATATTGACTTCTCAGTCTCTCTCTTTCAATGGAAAGACTGCAGCAGTCTGCAAGGAAGGGATTGTCTTTATCTGTGTGGCTTGTACAGCACTGAGCGCATTGCCTGTGGCAAACAAATAAATTATAGTTACAAAATTACATACAGTATATTTTCATCTTATCTTACTTTTTATCTTAATCACACATTATTAGCAAGGCTAAGAGGGACCACTTTCACTAGAATTCAGTTTCCCATTTTAGTAAGGGGCAGAGATTAGAGTCCACTCCATGTCTCACAGGGAAGAAGCACATGGTGGAGTGAATATTTTGAGGTAACACACATTTTTGATGCAAGGCCTCTCTCAGATGTGAGGGAGCAGGTATAGGTTGAGTGAGAGAAGCTAATCGGACAAGATAGCAAGTACTGGATAAGAGGATTTAGAGGTGGATGAAGGAGGCAGAGGTCTCTAATAGGAGTGCTCGTGTTGCTTTAATGAGGACAATCTTACAGGCTGAGTAGAGTCTGTTAGATGGACACCAGTGTGTCACAAGATGGAAGGAGCACAACTGGAAAGAAGGAATGGCTCACTACTGGTCTTCTGCCTCCACTGTCCCTGCCTTATCCCATCCAGTATTCCTCCAGAGCCTGTGGGCTGTGCTGTGGACTGTTATCCTTTCCCATGACACTAGTGAGAGTTGAGAACCAGTCCATAGATTTTTGTTGTTCTCTGTATAGTGAATTCCCTGCCTGCTCTATGTCTGTTTTGCAGTGAGCTTCTCCTGTTTATTACAAGTGGTCCTACTGTTGCCATGGAGATTTTAGGAGATGATGCTGTGTCTGAATGGAAGAAGTTACTGGGACCTGCAAACTCTGGCGTGGCTCGTTCTGATGCCCCGGGCAGCATTAGAGCAATGTTTGGAACAGATGGCATAAGAAATGCAGCTCATGGCCCTGACTCTTTTGCTTCTGCTGCTCAAGTAAGTTTTTTTAAATATATTTTTTCATTATGTTCATTTGCTAAGCTGTATTTTTACCTAATCTAATGATCAGTCTGCAATCAGTACAGAAATGCCATTTATTTTTTTCATTTGAATTTAGTGCTGATTTAAATGTACTACAGTGACACGTTTGTAGACAGTCTTTATCCACAGTACAAATAGCAACTGTGCAATCTATACTGCCTTTATACTTCCACACTGGCCTGGAGGGAATAACCTTGGAAAATTTGGCCAAGGACACTGAGGCTAACCCATCTGCCACATTTTGTACCACTTTCTGGCAGAATTCGATTATTATTTTTTCATAATTTCAGTAGATATTGATGTTTAAGATTTTTTATTATTATTATAATTTTAGATTTTTATCAATTTAAATGTTCACAGCTGCAGGAAATTATGGGGAGGCAGTCAGGCAATTCTTTAATGACAGTAGACATTGAGATTCAAAAGGTTAAAGCTTTATAAACTGTAAAAACTCAAATTGTCATCATCACATGTCAAAATAGACAGTAAAATATCCTTAAATGAACTAATACCTGCTCTTGCTATTAATTCGTTAGTCTATTTGTAACAAGCCTGATTCAAAAATCGAAATCACTGGATTTGACCCATAAAGTCTTACTTTGCATATGTGTAAATTTTGATTATTATCAAAGAAAACATTTTTGTTGGTATGTGTGCATATACTAAAATCAACATTTGCCAATTAAAATGTAATCCTTTCAAGCCTGTATATAATATAGATGCTTTAACTTTGAGTTAATTATGTAGACTGCATGGCTGAGCAATGTAAATTCTAAAAAGCAAGGAAATAAGCAGCTAAATCATTCAGCAAGCCAGCAACGTTCCACTCATCCCTTCCCAACCATAATTATTTCCTTTCCACCGCCCACATATCTCAACCATCATCCTGAACAATCAGCAGGAACCGTGGAATTCCAACCATGTTGAGTGCTTATAGTTCTGTGTTTTGATGGTTAATATGAGTAAGAGTGACTTTCATAAATTTCATTGTACGTGGCTTTGGACTGGTGTGTGTAAGTGAGGTAAAATGTAATTTTGCAATCACTGTTTGCAATCTGTTTTTCTGTAATGTTTAGGAAAAGCCGTTGGATTGGGTGACCTCTTACAAATATTTACGTAGAAATTAGAGTTGAAATTTGTGAGTGCGTGTTGGTATTACAGATGTGTGGTTGCATATTGATCAGTATGAGTGTGTGCTATGAAGTAAAATAAGTGGGGTGTTTGAATGACTTAACGCAAACTGAAATACAGCAATAAACAGTGGCTGTACTATGTAGCTGAACAACCTTAACTCAAAGTTAAAGGTTTTGTGTGGAAATTTCCCATGTTTTAATAAGCTTGTATCATTGTTAGCAGTTAATCATGTAGATGGCTCTCTCCCCTTTATATCCCCCACAGATTCCCAGATTGTTACTCTTCTGTGAAAATCCTGAATTGCTCCCAGGCTTCACCTTGCATAACCCTGCTCACCCTTAACCATCCCCACTGCCAAGTGCACCACATGCTCCCCCATACTTTGTTCCCTAAAATGCCCCTCTTCATTCCTATCATGCTCAACTTTTAAAAGTTTATATGTGTCAACATTTCTGTATGTACATATTGTTACATATTATCATTGGCAGATTAAACATTGCCATAGCTTAAAAATATTGATATGCATGTGTTAGTTGAAAGAAAAGGAGGACTTGTGGCACCTTAGAGACTAACAAATTTATTTGAGCATAAACTTTTGTGAGCTACAGCTCACTTCATTGGATGCATTCAGTGGAAAATACAGTGGGGAGATTTATATACACAGAGAACGTCTGAGGAACAGCGGGGGGGGGGGGGGAATCGTGTGGTGTGGTCTCAATGAAAGCTGGAGGCATGTAGGTAGGCATAGTGGTCAGTAGGTTTCCGGTATAGGGTGGTGTTTATGTGACCTACGCTACCAGCACTCCCAGCTATCTTCGAGACACCACTGACTTCTTGAGGAAGCTACAATCCATCGGTGATCTTCCTGAAAACACCATCCTAGCCACTATGGATTTAGAAGCCCTCTACACCAACATTCCACACAAAGATGGACTACAAGCCATCAGGAACAGTATCCCCGATAATGTCACGGCTAACCTGGTGGCTGAACTTTGTGACTTTGTCCTCACCCATAACTATTTCACATTTGGGGACAATGTATACCTTCAAATCAGCGGCACTGCGATGGGTACCCGCATGGCCCCACAGTATGCCAACATTTTTATGGCTGACTTAGAACAACTCTTCCTCAGCTCTCGTCCCCTAATGCCCCTACTCTACTTGCGCTACATTGATGACATCTTCATCATCTGGACCCATGGAAAAGAAGCCCTTGAGGAATTCCACCATGATGTCAACAATTTCTGTCCCACCATCAACCTCAGCCTGGACCAGTCCACACAAGAGATCCACTTCTTGGGCACTACGGTGCTAATAAGCGATGGTCACATAAACACCACCCTATACCAGAAACCTACTGACCGCTAAGCCTACCCACATGCCTCCAGCTTTCATCCAGACCACATCACAGGATCCATTGTCTACAGCCAAGCAATACGATACAACCGCATTTGCTTCAACTCCTCAGACAGAGACAGAAACCTACAAGATCTCTATCAAGCGTTCTTACAACTACAATACCCACCTGCTGAAGTGAAGAAACAGATTGACAGAGCCAGAAGAGTACCCAGAAGTTACCTACTACAGGACAGGCCCAACAAAGAAAATAACAGAACACCACTAACCATCACTTTCAGCCCCCAACTAAAACCTCTCCAACACAACTTCAAGGATCTACAACCTATCCTGAAGGACGACCCATCACTCTCACAGATCTTGGGAAACAGGCCAGTCCTTGCTTACAGACAGCCCCACAACCTGAAGCAAATACTCACCAGCAACCACACACCACACAACAGAACCACTAACCTAGGAACTTATCCTTGCAACAAAGTCCATTGCCAACTGTGTCCACATATCTATTCAGGGGACACCATCATAGTGCCTAATCACATCAGCCACACTATCAGAGGCTCGTTCACCTGCACATCTACCAATGTGATATATGCCATCATGTGCCAGCAATGCCCTTCTACCATGTATATTGGCCAAACTGGACTGTCTCTATGTAAAAGAATAAATGGACACAAATCAGATGTCAAGAATTATAACATTCAAAAACCAGTTGGAGAACACTTCAATCTCTTTGGTCACTTGATTACAGACCTAAAAGTGGCAATTCTTCAACAAAAAAAACTTCAAAAACAGACTCCAATGAGAGACTGCTGTATTGGAATTAATTTTCAAACTGGATACAATTAATTTAGGCTTAAATAAAGACTGGGAGTGGATGGGTCATTTCACAAAGTAAAACTATTTCCCCATCTTTATTCTCCCCCACACACCTCCCACCCCCGCTGTTCCTCAGATGTTCTTGTCAACTGCTGGAAATGGCCCATCTTGATTATCATTACAAAAGGTCCGTCCCCCCTCCCGCTCTCCTGCTGGTAATAGCTCATCTTACCTGATCACTCTTGTTACAGTGTGTACGGTAACACCCATTGTTTGATGGGATAATGTGATTTTGGTAATTAATTGATCTTTAAATATTCATGGTAAATAGGCCTAATCCCCTGTGATGGGATATTAGATGGGTGGGATCTGAGTTACCCAGAAAAGAATTTTCTGTAGTATCTGGCTGGTGAATCTTGCCCATATGCTCAGGGTTCAGCTAATCACCATATTTAGGGTCGGGAAGGAATTTTCCTCCAGGGCAGATTGGAAGAGGCCCTGGAGGTTTTCGCCTTCCTGTGTAGCATGGTGCATGGGTCACTTGCTGGAGGATTCTCTGCTTCTTGAAGTCTTTAAACCACGATTTGAGGAATTCAATAGATCAGACATAGGAGAGAGGTTTTTCGCAGGAGTGGGTGGGTGAGATTCTGTGGCCTGTTGTGTAGGAGGTTGGACTAGATGATCAGAATGGTCCCTTCTGACCTTAGTATCTGTGAATCTATGTTCTCTGTGTATATAAATCTCCCCACTGTATTTTCCACTGAATGCATCCAATGAAGTGAGCTGTAGCTCACGAAAGCTTATGCTCAAATAAATTTGTTAGTCTCTAAGGTGCCACAAGTCCTCCTTTTCTTTTTGTGGATATAGACTAACATGGCTGCTACTCTGAAACGTGTTAGTTGAGTATAGGAGCATGGTGGAGGAGGCATGCTTAAGGAGCAGGGCTCTGATAAGTGACACATTGGAAGCTGTGGGTGCTATGGGGGGCAAGTGTATGAGTGGAGCCTGGGTGGGAACTTGTGGGAGGACATTGCGCAAATCTGTGGGATAGTGGCACTGTAAGTGAGTGAACGAGACTGTTGAGGGCAGAGGGAAACTTGGGTTGCGTATGATAGGTTTGGAGAAGAAGTGGAATTTGCGCTTGGAGGGGCCGAGGAAAGGGAGTATTGAGGGTAGGTGTCATATTCTGGGGTCCAATCCCGACCAGTCGGGGTTGTGGCACCACCTGCCCTCTTACCCTGGGTGCCTTAAATGCTCTGCTGCTGTGGCTCTCAGCCTTGACACCAGCAGACAAGCATTTACTGAGTGTCTCTTAAACCAACTCTGGTTCCGCAACTCAGATTTCAGCAACCTGCTTATTATACCCCAATCATACTCTGGTATCCACCAGCCATGGTTACTATTAGCCAAGTGACTCCACACACTCCCAGTCCCAAATTTTCCCCAAACTGCATGGTCTGCAGTGTCCAGCTCTTTCCTTGACCGTCAGAGGAATAAGATGATTTGTTTGCTCCTCTAAGGAGACAGAATTCACAGCTTATCACACTGTGAGGGTTTAGATTAAAAGTAAAACAAGTTGATTTAAAATCCTATCTCCTTTTGTTAGTAAGTCCAGGTATGATGGAGAGAACTGGAAATGGTTACAAGCAAATCAAAGTGAAAAACACTTTCTAGAGGCTAAGACTTAAGAAACCTACCATCTTGGTTCAAGGTCAGATTCTTACCACACTACCTTCCAGCAAGGTGGCTGATCACCCTGTTGGTCAGGATCTCCCACAAAGACAAAGTGCTCAGCTCCTTTGTCGTCTTAGGTGAAAGATCACTTGGGGGTTCTTTGCCCCTCTCTTTTATTAAACTTTTGAAAATGAATCCTCCTTAAAGTTAATTGCCCCTGCTGTGAGGAAAGGGGTCATGGAGTCTGATGGAGAAGGTTCCTGACTGGTGTTATCTACAATGCAAACTGATCTGTTTCCTGCAATCTCTTCCCCCTGCCATGATGCTGAATAGTTATCTTCTCCCCTTGATGCTGTTGTTTACCTCTTTTATGTAAATGCATTCCCATTGTTTCTTAATGTACCTTGGAAGTACTTATAAGGTGATGAAACCACATTCCTTTGTCTAGGGTGGGGGTAACTTCAATGCTGGTTGGCAGACACTTTAAGAACGTAACTTCCAATATGTTTATAATTTTGCATTAGTCCACCACATATACACCACACAATAATATTAATGATCAATATGTTGTTAGCTTTCTATTGATATCTTACATAACACTTTTTAGGCACAGGTTATATTAGCGAGATGGGTACACTGAACTGGTCAGGCCAGCTGAAACTCACTACCAGATACTAGTAAGCCCCTTGCCCTCTTGCATTGGGATGCTGTTCGGGTCACAGTGGTTATTTGTGCTCATGGGTTGAATCTGCAAGATTGAAAGATCCAGATGTCTTCACTTGAAAAGGTAAGAGTCAAAGTGTGATCTGGTCTCCGCCTAAAACTTAGGTCGACCTAGCTATGTCACTTGGGGGTGTGAAAAATTCACACTCCTGAGAGACATAGTTATGTCAACCTATGCCCTAGTGTAGACACCACTAGGTCGATGGAAGAGTTTATTACTGTGATGGAAAAACACCTTTCATCTCTGTAGCATCTGTTATAATGGCGTAGCTGCAATTGTGCTGCTGTAGCCCTTGTACTGTAGCTATATCCTGTATTTCTGCTCTGGCATACTGCCAGCATGCTGAATAGCAGCTTCTGAAGAAAGAGGCTATGGGAAAAAATCTGTTAACACAGGATTTTAGTTAGAGAAATAAGTGTGTGTTTTCTGTTGATAAGATTGTTGCTTTACTATACTTGCATTTACTTATTTTAAAATGCTGGTTTTTTGTAATATTATGGTAATTACTTTTGAAAGGCTAGTTATTTTTTTACTCGTCCTATGACTGTAAATGTTTAGCTCACTATTTTGGTAGACTTGCATATAAATTTGTATATCTTTGTGGGAGGGGTTTCTCTTTACCTTGTGAGTACTGGAGTTTATCTCTGATACAGTAATTGGAATTATGAATTTAATGGGCAAGTGCCATACAATGGTAGGTGGCTACATACCAGATGCCAAAGAAATTAATAGGGTGCAGCTTTTAGAAACTTTCCTGGGCGGAAAGAAAAGTCAGCTAAAGCATACTGGGAAAAATCTTTTGAAAGGGAAACAAAGTCCTGGGCTCTTTTGATGATGGTTGAATTGTTCTTCTCACAGAATGAATTGCAGATCAAGTTGAGGGTTTGTCTGCTAGGCTATCCGGGGATAACATCTCTGTTTTTACAGGCCAAATTTGGGGTAATCTTAATTTAGGCATATAGGTAGGTCAAAGGTTCTTGGTTTTTAGAATTCCACATAGTTTTAGTTTGGTATTCCTGTATCTGAAGTGTTGGTTCTTTTAGTCATTTCTCTTACTATTCTTTCAGGAATCTGTTTTGTATATTGCCAGTTACACGTGTTACACTTGTAAATATTTTATCTTATTTTGTTTTTTCCTGGTGTTTTGGGGACTACTTTGTTTATTTAAAGTTAACAGTAGTCAATGACAACAGACCAGAATAGAATAATCTTTGAAACATGCTCTTCATTATCTATAAAAGGATCCAGGAAGTTGACCCTTTGCCTCAGATAGGTGTTAAAATAAGGATACATTTGGTGGCAGCAAAAACAGAGGTAATTTCTTCTTTTCTATTGAAAGAGCCCCTAAATTGCATTGTTTAGCTCATTGTTTAGATAGGGATCACAAGTCATTACAGGGACAAAAGCTATGGAGTGGGAAAATCTAAGTTCAGCTTAATTCCTTCTGAAACACAGTACTAAATCACTGAGGCCTTGTCCACACTATGAGGGGAGATGGATCTAAGTTACACAACTTCAGCTATGTGAATAACGTAGCTGAAGTCAATGTCTTAGATCTACTTACCCTGGGGTCCATACTATGTGATGTTGATGGGAGACACTCTCCCGTTGACTCCTCTTGCGCTTCTCATTCAGGTGGAGTACAGGAGTTGACAGGAGAGCGATCTGTGGTCGATTTAGCGGGTCTTCACTAGACCCACTAAATTGACCACCAATGCATCGGTCGTCGCGTGTCAATCCCCCGGTAAGTGTAGACAAGCCCTCATAGGGAACTCAAGGAGATAAGCTTCACCCTGAGCCTGTTACACAAGGAAGAATCAGCTGAGTTTAGTGGTAACATTTCCAGGTTATTGTCTCCTTTAAAAGGAAATTAATCAAATTCCGTTTAAGATGACTAACGCATCTTATTGGAGGCCATGTTCAGGGTGATTAGCTAATGTTCATTGGCAAGCTGTTCTGAGCACAGTGAATGAATAGCATGGAAGGAAGGCATGGAGTTGTCAGTGAGCAAAGGAAACAAAAGGAGCAATTGGAAAAGAGGCTTGATCAGAATATGCGTGACAAGATGTCAGGTTTGTAGGGCACTGCATTTTGGTGCAGAGCTATTCTGCTTACTCATTCTGGCAGCCAGAACAGATGGGTCTCATTAGCCCACATTCAGGAACATAAAAGATAGTGTCTTTAAGGCAAGAAAAGGGTTTAGAGAAGGCAGACAAGAAGTTCAGGCTAAAGTTTGTTTGTTTGTTTGTTAAGGATAATCCCAAAATGAGTGGGAAGGAGGTCTGTTTGGACTCTAGCCTTGTGTCTGTGTGTGCCGTATTGAAAACTGAGTGGGGATTCCAACCATTCCCACAGGCAAAGGGATGGAATGTGGGAGGCGGGGGAATGAGATCAGAGATATAAATAAAGGAGAGGATTTGTGGAGCAATTTTTGTGGTGGGAGTGAAAAAGCTTGACCTGAAGGCAGAAAACTAGGAAGAGACAATGTTGGGAGAGGAGATTATGACAGCAACATTTTGAACAGATTGAATGCGAATAGATGGAAGTGGGAAAGTGAAGAAGAAATGCTTACAGCAGCCAAGGTGGGAGATACAATGATTAGCCATGCCCTGGGTATCAATGGTGCTAGAGAGAGAAGTATAAATATAGGTGTTCTTATAGCACTATCTAAATAAATGAGGCTGTGGATATCACCGAACAATACTGTGTGTGCTAAAGATCTGAGACATGCAACTGTGTAACGCTAAAATATTTTCAATTTCAATTACACCCAGGAACTGGAGTTGTTCTTTCCCTCAAGTGGAGGCCATGGTCCAGCTAATAGTGCAAAATTTACAAACTGTACTTGTTGCATTATTAAGCCTCATGCTGTTAATGAAGGTGAGTAACATGGGCCTGATCATAAGAACATTACTAATTTAGTAGAATAAAAGTTTGCAGGGTCAGGGTGTGTGTTTCACTGCTGACTCAGAAGTGCTGTATAGCACAATCGTGGCCTTTTAGATGGTTTACTGCTGTGATTTCCATCTTCAAAGAGCAAATCATGTACATTGTTTGGATAAATTATATTTCAGAATAAGGAAAACAAAAACCAAATACAAATCTTAATGAAAGAGTGTCACTCATTCTGTAACAGCCATCTCAAATTGCCTCAAAGTCTTCATCTGAGGAGAAGGGTGCATTACACAGGAAACAGACTTATAATATTTCTGCTATATCTACTTATCTACATATACCATATACATATATGTGAGGCCTTGCATAGCATCTGCTATTGAAAGCTTTGCTGTGCAGCCAAGACAGAGCAATTTGGCACCAGCAGCAGCCTGGGCTTTGATCATAGATAGGTTGGCATATTTACTATGGTAAATGTTTCGATGATGGCGAAAAAAGTACATGGGAAAATTGTCAGATATCTGAAATTGAGTTTGAAATTACAAAATGAAGGGCCTGAACTGGGCTTTTTTAACTTTCATGCACAACTGTTATTTCCTAAAGTCGTTCAAAACTATCTTTTAATGAGACATCAGGAGTCCCTTTCCCCTTTTCAGCCCTCTTTTGACTTGCTGTATCTCTTTCATAAATCTCCGCCCAGGTCCTTTTGTCCACTTTCTTAGTCTCCATCCAGGCCTTTCCCTGTCGCTACTGGACAAATCTTCTCTCCATTTTCACCAATGTACAGGGCTCCATAAGCACTAGAATTGGGGTGGTTCCACTGGGTGTGGGTGGCTCCACTGGGTGTGGGTGGCAGGGAGGTATTTTGGGGTTGTACAGGATGAGTGTGCACTTTAGTGTGAGTTGGAACCCACCTTTGCAGCCTGAAAGATGCAAGGATTAGGCTACGGTTGAGCCAGAAGATCCATTCAACTTCTTTAGTCCTTTCCTTCCCATCATGAATGGTTGGTAAGGCAGAAGCATAGCTGCTACACAGCTAAATTGAACAGCCTAAGAATATCTTCTCTGTGACTTCTCACCCATCCCTATGCCCTGGATTAGATAAATGGAATTACTTGATTTTAAACCAGGAAAACATATGAGAATGGTGGGATTGAATAACTATCTCCTTTGTAGCCTACGTAGGCTCTCCATTTCCTCTCTGTTCTCTCCTGTGCAAAAACCATAGATACTACAACCTAGAAAGTCATGAGATTTTAGAGGCAGGTTTGAGAAACCATCCAGAAGTTTGGGATGAGGCAGAAATTTGGACACGGCGGACAGATGAGTTGCTCATGCCATGGTGGAGACGCCTTATACCTTGAGTTTGGAATAGCTGAGGCAAAGCAACTCTGCTTCCATTGTGCAGCCTGAGAAGGAAGGAATCTTTCCTCACATGGCCCACGGGAACTCGCCCATGCTCAGTCCACTTAACTGGGCCCATAGATGACTCGTGCCTCCTGATAGTGGGGGGCACAATCTAAAGAGGAGGACATGTGACAGCCCCATGTGTCTCTGCGCAACGACCCCCTGCACCCATCCCGGGGCCACTGCACCTGTTACCTCTGGGGGGAGGTGCCCTGTCCTTCTCCTGCTGTGCCTCCACACTGACACATTCAGCTGCTCTCCCCTAGCAATTGGACCTGGGCAGGGAATGAGATGGAGCCACTTCTCACACGCTGAAGCTGGCTGCTCTGGGTCGCTGACTCTGTGTGGTGCATTGGCTCCCTGAGAGAGAGCCCAGCTGGGGAGGTGGCGGCAATGAGCTTCTCCAGGTACTGCTGCCAGGCTTAGTGGCCAAGCGAGCCGCAGTCCCTTCTCCCATCAGTATGTTTCCAGCTTGCTTGGTCCCTGTTCCTGGCAGCTGGGCTCAGATCGGGGGGTGGCCCGCCGCCGCCACCACCACCACCTCCCCAGCCAGGCTGTCTCTCAGGCAGCTGCTGCGCTGCACAGATCAGCGACCTGAAGCAGCCAGTATGAGAAATGGCTGATCCTGCCCCTTCTGCTCCCCACCTGGGCCTGGCTGTCAGGGGGAAGGCGCAGTGGGAGAAGGACAGAGTCCCTTGCGCTCCCACCTGGCAGGCCAAGCAGAAATCTCCGGGGTGGGGGGAGGGCATTTGACCCTGCATGCTCCGCTATGTGTTGGCTATGATGGGTCTTGTGCCGGGCTGGACCCCCTGGGATGTCACCTGGTGTGCTGGGACACCACTGAGTCAGACTATTCTGCCAGCCTGGGCCCCCTTTTACCTGGTCTTGTTGGGCTAGGCTCCCCAGCCTTTTCCAGCCAAGCACACAGGTAGGGCCACACCCAGCTGCACCGAGAGACAGAGATCCGCTCTGAGAAGGCTCACCTTAACGAGCTTGCCACAGCACCCAGATGTCCATCCCCCTTGGAGTAGAAACCCAAAATTATATGAAATTTGCCTCTTCACTCGATGTGGAGGAGAGTATGCACAACTTCTCCCTCCCCCCGCACCCTCCCATTAGAAATCACATCAACTGGGTTATATTGTAAATCAGAAATAAATGTATTAACTATTACAGGTGTATTTTAAGTAGTTGAGGAGGTAGAAGACAGAACAAGGCAGATTATTAAGAACATAAAACAGAGCATGCAAACTACACTTAATACATTAAAGTATTAATGTAACATGAAAGTTCTCATCCTAAATGTTATTCTAATAATCTTCTTCACAGGCCAGATGCCCCTTCTAACCTGGGTCCAGTTCTTTTCCCCAGTTCAGTCTTAGTTGTTTCCAACAGTCATCTTGTGTGGGGTAGCGGGGAGAGAACTGATGGCTTGGATTACCTCACTCCCCACCCTTAAATAGGATTTGCATAAGGCGGGAGTCCTTTGTTTCCTAGTTTGACTCCCCCCACCACAGCTTCTCATGGAAAAGTACAGAATTCAAGATGGGTTTCAGTATCAGGTGACATGGTCACATACCTCTGTAGGGCCCCGTAGCCATTCTTCACAGGCTGACGCACAAGGTTACAGGAAGACTAAGCTCTTTTACAATCCATTGTCTCTTGCCGCTGGGCCATCGGCACTGTCGGGCTTTTTCATTGTTGTACCTGAAGTGTAAGCAGGGGACATCACCCAAAGTAATATAGTTGAAATATAGACACAGAGTAAATATTCCTAACTTCAGATACAGAAATGATACAGGCATACAAATTGGATAATCAATCATAACCTTTCCAATGATATCTCACAAGACCTATCTTGCATAAAGTGTATCTGAGTTATGTCATATTCATATCATAAGCATATTTTCATAAAGAATATGGAATGACATGTCAGAGGCCCAATCACTGGGGAGCAGATTTAATTCTTCTAGGCCTGTCCTTTTATAGGCCTCCTTCCCCCTCCTCATGCAACCTTTCTTAGACACTTTTAGTCTTGGGTCTCTTTTCAAATAATACCAATATCACAGTGGCATCTCAGTTACCTTATATGCACATATATAGTGTTTTGTATTACCTTGTATCCTGTGATGAAAGAGCCTATTGTAAAGGGCTATGTGCCAGTATTAATGTTGCTACTGGGAGCCTTAACTCTGACTTTCCTGACTTCATTTTGCAATTAAACTCTCAGCTTGAAAGTTGCATGAACTTAGGCTTTGGCTCCTAATAATTTTGCTGTTGTTAGATTATAACCCTCGCCCCCACTCCAGCCAGCCCTTCCCCTGAGGACTGCAGCAGGGGTCAGGCTCCCTTGCACTCACCAGCTGCAGTAAGTAGAGCGACCCGGCCCCAGCCTGCTCCGCTCCCCTGGCTCCCAGCTGCACCGCTGCCCCTCAAACCTGGGAGCCAAGCAGGCTGGGTCTGGGTCACTCCACTTCCCACAGGAAGTGACCAGCTCCCCCACGGGGGCCTGGGGCCCCACACAGACCCCCTCCCTTCCCATGGGGTATCAGAGCAGCAGAAGCTTTCAGACAGCAGTGAAAGATTGGATTTTGAGTAGTACAAGTTTTTAATCTAGAGCAACTAAAAATAAACCTTTTCAGTTTCCAGGCTTTGAACATGATTATCTAATTTCCATTAACATAATCAGCTCATTACATGTGTATAATTATGTGCAGTTGTAATAAAACACTTAAGTGCTTGAGCTTACAGAGAGCTTTCCATCTTCCCTTCCCCCACCATCTTTGACTGAATTTGATTTAAGATACGCTTTCTGATCCTATTTCCAATTGATTTTTTTTCCTGCAGACTCCATATCATGATAGATCATTGCAGAAAAATGGCACACTTAGCCGTGCTGGAAGACACAGCCTAGTTTAACCATGACTGAGCCAGGGAGCTTTTCTGTGAGCTAAGTGGTTATCAGAGTTCTGAATCTAATCTCTAGTTTGCACCTAGTTAATTTTAGGACACAGTCCTTTTTTAGAAGCTGACTCTGATTACAGTAGATCATTTATAGGGCTCCTATCCAATGACAGAGCAGTGGAAAATCACTGTTGCTTTTATCTCCGGACTCACTGATCCACTCCTGACTGGAATAAAGAAACATCTGTTGCTAGGCAGCCAAAGCACCAGAACTTAGCAACAGTAGTACCTGCAGCAGAAACATGACGCAGTGATCAAAGGCATGTGATATGTAGTGCGAGTGAGAGCTCTGTGAATGTCTGCCAGGATGCAGAGAAACCCTAGGGGCCAGATAAAGGGATGACTTCGGCCAGCAAGAGTGATAGTAACATACAACACTTGGAGTGGGGGTAGAGATGTGGGTTTGGGAGATAGTGTCATGATCCACAAAAGGATGAGTGTATCATGACATGTCTTTCAAAAAGGCAAAAATACTCAGTAGTTTCAGTCTACTGTCAGCAGAATACTCTGCCTGATATAGGATCAGAGCTCGGGTCCCTGGCTCCCAGTTTGGGAGTGCCTTGAAGGCAGTGTATCCTGGCCTTGGAGGACAGAGAGTGCCTTGCATCATTCTAGCAACCCCCTATCCCTGGCTGAAGCAAAGAACTGCTTTGGCTAATGGGGTGAACTGGAGGGTTGGAAGGACTGTCACCATGATTCAGTGTTTTGAGAGAGGTGGTAAGGTGTTGGTGGTGTGTTTGGATTCTGCAGAGGGCTTATAGAAACATCCCATTTTCTCTTCATAGAAGTGAGGCTAGAGGAAGGACAGAGTACATGGTGGTTTTCTAGGAAGCTATGTTGTTTATGTAATTGTGCCAGCATAGGAAATAGCCATTTCAATGGGGCAATAGGGAGTCCGAGAGCTTCACCATCCTCTAAAGTCCCAAAGATTTCTCCATTCTTTTAAAATCTGTCCTGCCTTCTCCCCAGGCCTCCGCCTCAGCCAGACGGATGGTAATTAGTATAAATTCTTCAATCTCCTGGTTAGGATTATGGGGCACTGTTTAATGATAAGATGTTTCGTGCATGTGTCTTTCCCCTGTCCACTCTGTGCTTGGAGCCTGTGCCAGTTCAGGCATGAGAGAACAAGTGACAAACATTACCCCATGTTTCTCCTGCTCAGAAGTTCCCCAGTGTCATGAGATATCAGTGTGGTCCTGACAAAGCTGATGAAAGTTCCTTTTGAGCCACTGGATTTCCTGAGTGAGCTCAGATTTCTTGTATGGAAGGTCATTTCCTGGTGGCAGTTTTTTATTGTATAAAGTAAGTTTCCGGTTCCACCTTCTACCAAATTTTACAAAGATAAGATAGTGCCACAGGCTTGGCCAAGTTTCTTTCCAAAAGTAGTGGCAGTTTTCCACCTTCATACAATACATGTTCTGCCAATGCTTTTTCTCGTGCCTCATGGCCATTCCTTTTCTTCACACTTCATGTGGAAAGACTTTCATCAGGAAGGGATTAAAGCTCTTTAGAGGCTATCTCCTCTCTGATGCCAAAGTGGGTTCCTCTAGTTCTGACTTGACACACATTGGCAGGAGATAGTGTGTGGGAAGATTCACTATTACTGGCCACGCTGTACTTAAACAGTGATGAAAGAGCCCTTCAGTTTTCAGGGCTGTTGATGCATCAGCTTTTATTTGCACACTGGAAAATTAAAAATGAAAAGTTCATAAAGATACAGACCAAATTTGTACAATGTCTTCTATAGTTAAAGAACAAGTTATTAAGAAATATAAAATTTAATCAGGAGTCAGTCAAGGCTAAGAAGCAAGGGAAACATATTGTGTTAAATACTTCCTCTGTTCTATGGAGTGGTGCACAAATAACAATCTGTGTAGGGGTCCACCAGGGAGTTTGTTAGACAGAAGTGTGGCAGTGTCTGGAAATAACATTAATGACCATTTAAATAGAGGCCAAGACAATTGGGATCAAAGCCTGGAAATGTTGCATAAATGATAGATATGTCATGATGTTCGAGGAACAGAACTGGATGAAAATGCATGGCCAAGTTCTTTAAAGAATTGTTAAATTTGATTATGATCGCAGGAAAGTTGTATTATTAATACTTAGTGGATGTTACAATAAGTAAATACAATCTCCTAGGCACTTTCCAAACATCCAAGAAGGATGGTCCTTCCTTCAAGAAGCTCTCAAGCTAAACATGGATAGAATAGATAAAGGTTAGGGGGGAAGAACAAATAAGCCCCAGTAGAAAAATTAATTAATGCCCCCCAACTAAGAGCTTTGGTTTTTGTTGTGCCATGATATCGACTTTCAAGGAAGTATATAGTCTTGAACCTTGGCCAAAAAGGTGTAACAGCAGCACCTAAGCCAGTGCAATCAGTAAAAAGCAGGAATCTGAATGTTGCTGTTCTGAATGGGTTCAGGGTAGGGTGGGGAGGTAGAGTGAATTGAAAGATCAGGGTTTTATAGCTACTATAACTTAGCCATATTTCTAATAGGAATAGTGCCTTGTATATTAGGGTAGACTTGAATTTTTTTCATGTATTTGTGCAATGTAGCCTAGTTATATTTTGCTATAGGAACCAGAATTTGGAATTTTCTTACTGTCCTTGTTAAAAATCTTATGTTTACTATTTCATAAACACAATATTTTTAATCTAACTTCTTTGCAAAGAGACAAGAAAAAAAGATGTTGATGGTTGATGATCTCCTGTCAACATAGCTTCCAACTTTCAGTGAGGTGGAGTACAGACATCAATGGGAGTGCTCATCCATCAGCTTGGTGTGTCTTCACCAGACCTGCTAAATCGACACCGCTGCATTGATCGCAGCAGTGCCAATTTAGCCAGTAGTGTAGACATGGCCTCAGATTCCAAGGCCAGAGGGAACCACTTGGGCAATGCTTCAGACTGCAGTGTCTAACAGGCACCAAGGAGAAACACTGCCCTCTTTTAGTCAAACCATGGCTCCATTGAAGTCAATGGTGTTTTGTCTTTGACTTCTTTGGGGTTAGGATTTCAGCCCAGAACTTTAAACTGAGAAATGCCAAGGGTTTAGAAAATCATAGAATCATACAAATGTACGACTGGAAGGGACTTTGACAGATCATCTAGTCCAGTCCCCTGCACTTAGGCAGGACTATGTATTGTCTACACCAGTGTGTCTCAACCTTTCCAGACTACTGTACCCCTGTCAATAGTCTGACTTGTCTTGTGTACCCACAAGTTTCACCTCACTTAAAAACTTACAAAATCAGACATAAAAATATTAAAGTGTCACAGCACACATTACTGAAAAAAATGCTTGCTTTCTCATTTTTACCATATAATTGAAAAATAAATCAATTGGAATATAAATATTGTACTTACATTTCAGTGTATAGAGCGGTATAAATAAATCATTGCCTATGAAACTTTAGTTTGCTAGTGCTTTTTATGTAACCTGTTGTAAAACCAGGCAAATAGCTACAGGAGTTGATTTTCCCCCTGGAAGACCTGAGTACCCCCGGGGTACACGTATCCCTGGTTGAGAACTACTGGTCTATACTATCCTTGACAAGTGTTTGTTCAACCTGTTCTTAAAAGCCTCCAGTGACTGAGATTCCACAATCTCCCTACATAATTTGTTCTAGTACTTAACTTCCCTGTTGGTTAGGAATTTTTCCAAGGAAAACCATGCAGTCCTCATTCAGGATAGGTACATGCCAAATTAAAAGAGCTTTTTGAGTTTTCAGTGTGAGAAAATGTATCTGGAAAATATTTTTAAATATGCACTTTTTAAAAAAGTATTCAGATAACTCAAAATTGGCTGAATGGATTGTTCTGAAATTTTCTCTGACCCAAGAAAAAAAAAATCATTTCTGTATTCAGACTAAGTGCAAGAAATTTTGTGCCCAAAATATATTTTCCACAAATAAGTGTATATTATGAATAGGTCAGTGGCAACTACATAGTGAACTGATCTAATCCTAGAAACCTAGGTGCTATGATAATCTTAATAACAACAATAATAATCAGAGTCAGAATTCCTGTACTGTGTGGCTTAAGCCATATAGATGGGAGTGTGTGGAAAGGTCAGTGAGGAACTCAAAGTATTCAGCAACTTAAAAATCAAGAAATATTTGTTGGAAAATAGCAACTGAAAGAAAATGGAAGTGGGATTAATACAAATCTGTGCAGGTGTTGTAAATCCGTACCTCAGGTAATTTTAGACTTGCCTGTGGATATTTCCACTTTCAAGACAAGACAGTGCTGCTGAGTTTTTGAAGCCATCTAGAAAAGCTGTGCTGTTTAGGTTCATGTAAGTGATCCCTCACAGATCTGAACATTTATGTCCAAGTCTGTGAAAGAGTTGAGCCATCTCAATTGCTTCAGTCCCTTTTTTCTGCAGTTACCTGTGGACATAAGGATCCATTGCTCTATGCTTGGAGTATTTTGTTTGGCTTTTAGGCCAATCCTGTGTTCTTTCTAGATTACTTGTTTTAGTAATTTAGTCTTAATCGCTCAAGGTAGATGTTCATTATTAGATTGATTCTGAAGGACAACAGTTACTGATGAGTAACCCTTTTCTTCTTTTTCTAAATACTAAGTGAACCAGACATTAGAGCAAAGAATTCAATCTGCGCTTCTAACTTTTTACAGCTTTTATGAGTGGGCAGAGGGAGGAAGAATTTGGAAGGCAGACATATTTCAGAGCATTGTAACTGATCTTGTGGTCTTAGCCGCTCCTTGCTGAAACTCAAAATATCCATATTCTGGCATAATAAGGTGCCATTTATCATCAAGGTTTTGATTATAATTGACCTAATATAATGTAGAGAATACTGATTTCATCCTCAGTGAAGACTAATGTCTTTAGTATATGTGAGGGAGAAAGTCTTAAAATAAAAATCTTTTAAGCCGGGACATTGAGAATGAATTGATGTTTATATAGCACTTTGGGATTTTCAGGTGCAAGACATTAGAGAAGAGGGTATGTAGCTCTTTTTAAACAGAGGTGCCAAGAGTGATCCTGGGAATTACAGACTAGTGAGCCTTACTTCATTACCAGCAAAACTGAAACAATTTTAAAAAAAAACAAACACCTAGATGATCAGAACATGATCAAGACTAACCCCTGTGACTTCTGCTAGGGAAAATTTTGCTTCATTCATCTATTAAATCCTTTAAATATGCCTCTTGTGAAGGTGAATAAAACAGAACCAGCTGACATAATTCATCAGCACTTCTAAAAACCCTGGGATAAAGTCCTTCTCAAGAGGCTATTAGGTAGCTAAGGCCTTGATTTAGCGAAGCATGGCATATGTTTAAATCTATGCATGTGTTTAGTTTAACTGCTTTGCTAGAAAATAATGGACTTGAGTGTGTATTTAACATTAAGTATCCGCTTTAACTGGCTTTTCCTAATCTGGGCCAAAATTACGGAGTGAGAGGCAAAATATTGGATTAGAAATTGGCTAAGAGACAGAAAGCAAAGACTATGAATAAATTGTTCATTTTTACCATAGCAAGAGATGAACAGATGTGTCACAAGGATCTCTACTGAGATCAGTGTTTATAATATATTTATTAATGATCTGGAAAAGTGGGTGAACAACAAGCTGGCAAAATTTGCAGAGGATACAAAAAGTATTTAGGGCAGTGAAGACCAAAAAAACCTGTGGGGAACTTCAGCAAGACCTAACAAAGCTAGGTCAATTGACAGCACAACAGCTGATGAGATTCATTATTGACAAATTCAAAGTAATTTAATTTGTAATTTAATAAAGTAAGGTGAATGAGTAATTCAAATTATTCCTTCCAATGTGTAACCGGTGGGAAGATACTTGGGTTTCATTTTGTGCACAGCTCAATGAAGTTCTCTGTTCAGTGTGCAGTAGCATTCAAATCTGCAAATAAAATGTTAGGCTGCATAAAGAATAGGATGAAAAATATTATATCTATATATAATATTGACTGTATTAGAATACCATTATATACACTAATAGTGTATCCTCACCTTGAATACTGCGTTGAGTTCTGTTGACCCTATCTCAAAAAAGTTATCACAAAAGAGATTGAAAAGATTGGGACTATTTACTTTAGAGAGGAATAAGAAGGGACATCATAAAGGTACACATATTAATGAATGGCATAGAGAAGGTAGACCGGGGTTTCTGTCCCACTTTCTCCTAACACAAGAACAAGGGCATGTTCAATGAAAAGGAAACCCAGAAATCTCAGCCTGTCTCTCTGGCATTTCCTTGTTGGGGTCTGCAGTTGTCAACGCAAGTTCAGGATGGCTAAAACACAGCTCTCAGTTTTCCCCCTCAAGTCCTTTCTCAATCAATGTAGACAACATCACCATCCTGCTGGTAACTCAGGCCCATAACCTGGGCAACACACACACACACACACACACACACACACACACCCCCTCATTATCCTCCATCAGATCCCTCCTCAAAACTTTCCTTTTCTATGATGCTTACAAAAAAACTTGACAATGGTTAGGTCACCGGTGTGTTGAGATCACTGGCTCTCATCCTGATCAGTATTGTCTCATTGTTGCCTTATACTCCTGTCAAGGTTTCTTCCCCACTCAGAACTCTAGGGTACAGATGAGGGGACCTGCATGAAAAACCCCCTAAGCTTATTTTTACCAGCTTAGGTTAAAACTTCCCCAAGGTACAAACTATTTTACCTTTTGTCCCTGGACTTTTTTTGCTGCCACCACCAAGCATCTAACAAAATATAACCGGGAAAGAGCCCGCTTAGAAATATCTTTCCCCCCCAAGCCTTACACCCCCTTTCCTGGGGAAGGTTTGATAAAAATCCTCACCAATTTGCATAAGTGAACACAGACCCAAACCCTTGGATCTTAAGAACAATGAAAAAGCAATCAGGTTCTTAAAAGAAGAATTTGAATTGAAGAAAAAGTAAAAGAATCACCTCTGTAAAATCAGGATGGTAAATACCTTACAGGGTAATCAGATTGAAAACATAAAAAATCCCTCTAGGCAAAACCTTAAGTTACAAAAAGACACAAAAAATGGAATATACATTCCATTCAGCACAACTTATTTTATCAGCCATTTAAACAAAACAGAATCTAACTAGATTGCATATTAACCTTTACAGGAGTTCTGATCTGCATTCCTGCTCTGATCCGGGCAACAGAAAAAACACACAGACAGAGAGAACCCTTTGTTTCCCTCCTCACTCCCCTCCAGCTTTGAAAGTATCTTGTCTCCTCATTGGTCATTTTGGTCAGGTGCCAGCGAGGTATCTTTAGCTTCTTAACCCTTTACAGGTGAAAGGGTTTTTCCTCTGGCCAGGAGGGATTTAAAGGTGGTTAGCCTTCCCTTTATATTTATGACAACTCCACAATCAGTAAGTCCATATCCATCTGTTGCCTCTAGTCTTATACTTGAGATTGTAAGCTCTTTGGTGCAGGGACGATCCTTGTTTTGTGTTTGCACAGTGGAATCCTGATCCAGGAGTGGGGCTTCTAGACTCTACAGCAATATAAATAATGGAAATAATAAAAATAATAAAGGAAATACTTTCATACAATATACAATTAGCCTGTGGAATTCATAGCCTCAGGTAAGCATTGAGGCCAGATCTTAGCAAGAGTAAGAAAAAACTGTATGTTTATAATAATAATAATAAGACTATGCAGTTATATTAGTAAGAATTAAGGAAACATCCAGAAGTTTGGAAGGGATAGAAAACCTCAGTCTTCAGGGTAGAAACTGACTACAGCTGATATGAGTTAGGAAGAAATGTCCCTGTCATGGGGTCCATTCACTGCAGGTGGCACTGCCTCCTGGAAGTTCTGGGGATTAGCTCTGCCAGGCCAGCGCCCTCCTCTGGTGGTGTCTCCCCTGTCATCTTCTCGCTCCAGGAAACACAGCCTCCTCTTTGTGACTCTGCCCTCTTGTCACATCACTCACCATTCCCCCCGTTCTGGGGTACAATCTGTCGAAGTCTCCGTCGCTCCCACAGCGACCCAAGCAGTCTTCCAGTTCACTGCCCCACCAGTGCCACTTCCTCAGTGGCAGGTAGGGAAGCTCAGGCCTGCTCTCTACTCTGGGTTCCAGCCCAGGGATCCTACAATACACAGCCAACGTCTGTGCAATCCCCAGCCTTGCTGCTTATCCCTGGGCTGCTTCCTACCCCTTGTGCCACAGGCTCTCTTCAGGGTACACCCTTCCCGACAGGCCAGGCCTCCAGGGTCCTACGCTTTCCTCAGGTTCCCTTCTTCCCTCTCTACTAATCAGAGGGTGACCACAAACTTCTTTCTGGCCACCCTTGCTGCTGCCAGCTTCCTGGGTTTATACTAGACCAGCCAACCTCAACTCAGGTGACCTTCCTCCTAATGAGGGTTTTCTTTCCTCCCTTCATTCCCCCCCCCCCCCGCTTTACAGCCTAATTAGTTGATTGGGCCTACTTGGGCCCTCTCAGAGCCAGTATGAGGACTACACCCCATCACAGTCCCCATGAGCATGTTAGCCCGTAACTCCCTTTCTACTGCAGAGTTTCTTGTACCTTGCTCTGAAGTATAGAGCTGGTTGGAACAACTTCACCAAAATGTTCTGTTTTGTTGAAGATGTATTGTTTTTGGGAGATCCAGTTCTAGGCCCTGCTCTGTGATGTGGTGTGAGCTGGGATGAAAAGTACGGCTCTGAATCAGGTAAAGCAGAGGCTTGATCCTGGGTCTCCCACATCCCGGGCAAGCACCCTAACTGCCAGGCAAAAAAAAGAGAGACAAACAGATGTACACCCACCCCTTCTCCCCAAACACAATTCTATTTGCACAAAAACATTCAAAAGGTTTTGCTTTCATTCCACTGCCGAATGAAAACAAAACAAGCAGAACTTCAAAAGTTTCAGTGAAATGGAATTGTCATCCTCCAGTCATTTCTCCTGAATCCTCCAATACTTGAGATTGGATTAGATCAGTGGTTTTCAAACTGTGGGTTGCAACCCAGTACTGGGTCACGGAATGGAAGGCACTGGTCGTGGCTGCTCTGGTCAGCACTGCTGATCGAGCCATTAAAAATCCCGTCGGCAGTGCTGCCCGGATAACGCAGGCTAGTTCCTACCTGTTCTGACACTGGCACTGCACCCTGGAAGCAGCCAGCAGCAGGTCCGGCTCCGAGGTGGTGGGACCACGGGGCTCTATGTGCTGCCCCTGCCCCTGCCCCAAGCACTGACTTCACATTCCCATTGGCCGGTTCCTGGCCAATGGGAGCTCGGGGGGTCAGTGCCTGCGGCCGAGAGCAGTGCGCGTACCTCCGCCTAGGAGCCAGACTTGCTGCTGGCTGCTTCCAGGGAGCAACACGGTCCACAGTGCCAGGACAGGCAGGAAGCCTGCCTTAGCTGCCCCGCTGCATGGCTGGCTGGGAGCCACCCGAGGTAAGCCCGTGCCCCAACCTCTTGCTCCAGCCATGAGCCCCCTCAAACCCGGAGCCCTTTTCTGCACCCCAAACCCATCCCCACCCCAGAGCCTGCACCCCCACCCCAGAGCCCTGACTCTCTTCTGCACCCCAACCCTCTGTCCCAGCCCTGAGCCCCTCCCACACCCCAAACCCCTCATCCACAGCTCCGTTGGGTCATGGACATTAACAATTTTCTTCAACCGGGTTGCCAAAAAAAAAGTTTGAAAATCACTGGATTAGATGGACCATTGTTTGAGCCAATTTGGCAATTTTCATGTTCCTGTGAAGAAACTATTTTTTCCCTTTAAAAGAGACACACTGCAGGAGTGAAATGTGTTTAACTCGGGGCAGAACATTATGCAGATGAATTAATAGAGGCTGGAGAAGAGAAGCCAGTGTTCTGACTTATCTAGATGACTTACACTCCCCAACTGATGACTGGCACTCTGTGAAAAGCTCAAGTGGGATGGCAAATCCAAGAAGAAGTGAAGGGAACATAGCATCTCTACCCATGACAGTCTAGAGTTGGGCTACTGGCTAGTAGATCTGGGAATTGACAAATCAACTATTAGATGAACATGTGGCATCTGTAAACCGGGCATGTTACTCCAGTCAATTGTTTTGCAAACATTTGTATCATCTTACAAAGTCTGATGTTCTCCACTACTCCTTTATTACATATGATTGAAAAATTATCCTTGTATACTACAAGGTAGCAAATTGTTGAAAACCACTGCAACTAATGAGATCTAATGCCTCATCTGTTCATCTGATTAAAATATGCTGGAAGATTATCTGTCCAGTGTTAGTGCCTAGTAACCTAATGCTGTCTAGGAGACACAAAGCTTTCTCTCTCAGTTTTTATGCCGAAGGTTATTTGTTATGCATATTTGCTAGGATTAGTGTTAAATTCCCCCAGTTGTATTTAGTAAGACTGTGATTTCTTTTGTACGTTGTCTCTGAAAATTAATCCTGACTAACCCCTAATCTGCAGCTTTGATTTGATTTGGCTTCTTACTGCACTTAAATATATACTGTCCCTGTTTGGAGGGTCTTTAAGAAGTAGTTCGTTTCACTATTTCACTTGGATTTTAAAGTGGCTACTCTTTTTAAAAAAAAGTCATAAATTTTTGTAAGCTGCTGAAATGACTGCCTAATTAATTCTTCCTTCCCACCCCATATACTCAGAAATCTGAGCACATAACCCCTTCCACTACTGCAGTTGGCTGAAACCGTGGTCCTGAACGGTGGGATTTTGCCACTCTATTGCTCTAGGGTTGCTATATTTGGGCTTTTTCTGTATTGCTCCATTTATATTCTGCAAGTGCATTGTTACTAGGAAAAGGACATCAGTCTATTGGTTAAAGCAGGGCAGTGGAAGCCAGCACTCTGGGGTTCTAGTCCCCACTCTGCCACTGATTTGCTGTCAGGCTTTTGGCAAATCACTTATCCACTCTGGGCCTCAGTTTCCACTGCTGGGAAGTGGCGATGATAATCTCCCCCATTAGAGATGTGGTGTGTGGCTTAATATCTGTTTGTGAAGTGCTCTGATGAGATGAGTAGCTATGTAAGCACAGTGGTGGTGGTGGTAACAGTAGGTTATTCTGTTGAGATTTTAAACTGGCCATGTCCATGGTGCATGCGAGGTCATGCAGGCGGGGTGGAGCAGCGAACTCTTCAAAATATCACCTTCCATCCTATGCAGCGTGATACCAGACAAAACCATGACCGGTTTTATATCTATACCGGCAGGACAGACCTTGAAAAAACAGGACTATTCAACTTAAAACTGGATGAATGGACTGCCTAGCCAGATTTATAAATTTGCCCATTGGCCTTTTCAGTGGGGGCAATCCTCACCCACTTACTCTGAATAGTTGAGGAGGCTTATCATGAGGAGGTTTTTTGGGGGGAATTCTTCTCCCAGACATTTTGCTATGGGAGAGGATGACGTGGGCCAGTGAAATGAATTCCATTGGTTCAACTTTTGAAATGCTGTAGTAATGAGTGATCTTTCTGGAATCACAAGAAATTCTGCAGCTAGGATGAAATCAGGAAGTGCCATGGGAGAAAAGAACATATTGCTAGATCTATCGTGGTTCATTATTTAAAGAACTTTGTGCCAAAGGAACTGCGTTAAAGTGTTCCAAACATGTCTGAGCCCCTCTCACTAAGTAGTCTGTCTTCTCCCACCCAGATGAGCAAAATCTTAATAACCTAAGTAAAGAAGAAACACAAAGTTGAATGGTAGAATTCCAGTATCCTTTATTCCTCTACAACATAGAATTTACTAATTTACTAATTTAATTTACTAACTTACTACTTACTTTACTAATTTACTAAAACTGGTAAGGATAAAAGTCCAGTAGAGAGCAGGTGTATGTTACCCACCGGCCCAGATACATGATGAATATTTTAATCAAACAGTGTGAATGTGCCAACCAGATAGACTGGTGAATGGCTAACTGATATTTATTGATAAAGTTTAAAAACCGAGATCTTCAGCCAATGGTATAGCTGCTATTTCACAACAAGTAGTTCAGCCTTTGCTATTCCTCTGCTTCTTCCCTTTCTTCCTTGGCTCTCCCCAAAACTGTGGCTGTTGGTTGCAGGAATTTAGAGGATGGAGGATCCCTTCCTCTTATCCCTCTGCAGCTGTCCTGTAATCCCTTAACTGTTGACGGTAGAATGGTGACAATTCCCTACTCTGCCACAGATTTCCTGAATGACCTTGGGCAAGTCATTTAGTCTGAGTCTACACTGCAAAGCAATAGGGCTCAAACCCTGGGTCTGGTCTTGACTTGGTCTTGAACCCTTCACCCCCACGGTGTCCTGGGATCCTAGGTCCGAGTCAGTCTGAGAGATTTATTTGTAGATGGAAAGGGGGTTTGAGCTCAAGTCTGAATCTGAGCCTGTTCTCACATTGCAATGTAGACATACCCATTATATCTCTGTGCCTCGGTCACCCCCTCTGTATAATGGGAATAATATCTACCTACCTACAGGGATGTTGTGAGGTTAAATACATGAAAAATTAGGAGGTGCTTAGATACTGTAGTAAGGGAGGGGCCATATGAGTTATTGAGAGAGATTGCCAGACAGCTTCCGGACATCTGGGTTCTCTTTCTGACTCTACCTCAGGTTTCTTGTGTGACCTTGAGGACATTCATCTCTCTGTGCCTCAGTCCCCATGGGTAGATGTTATCCCTATTTTGCCAATCTCACAGGAATATTGTGGTGATACATTTATTAATGTTTGTGAGGCACCATATCAAAACATACCTTGACACCAAAAACTCTGTCTCCACTCATTTCTAAATGCCAAAATTCCAAACAGCTGTCCCCTAGCCAGATGCCACAACCTCCAGCTTTCCCTCAATAACAAAAATAGGTCACATTTTGAAAATGGGAAATTTTGGGGAAAAGCATGAATTGAAAATCTTCCCCAAATTGCAATTTGTATTGAATTTAACATGAAAATGACAGAAAACGATATTGAAGGTACTTCACTAAATTGTTAAGGAACTTGCCCCTCTTCTTGAATTTAACTGAAGTTGCCATCAATATGTTAGTGTGATGCAAAATTCAGCGCCCCTATGCTACAGAAATCTATGGGTCCTGCAGAATTCAGGTTTTGAGCATTTAGGAAACTTGAGTATTAGTTTTCAGTCATAGTCTTAGCTACTGAGCTTATTCTCTACAGTGCTAAAAAAAACCTTTCATATTAGAGAATGGTTTATTAAGGTATTTAATGACCATGAGTCAATCCTTGCTCCATTAAAGTCAATGGAAGTTTTGCCATTGACTTCAATAGGTCCAGGACTTCACCCCATATCTGCAAGTGTTGAGCAAATACTTTACATTGAACGCCTATAGATGAGTGGTGGTTTCTGCTCAGTAACTCTCATCCATTGTACTCTATGCATTTTCTGCTTTTTCATAAACTTTTTACCAGATGTCTTTCTTGGACTTTGAATGACGAAGTGCAAGCCCCATCTCTTTGTTATATAGGCTGTCTAGGTGTTTATATTGCATCTATCACCATAGTGTGCCACAGTGTACTCATCTAAAGAAATAACAATACCTCAATGCAAACATCACAACACAATGGCAGGATGTCTCAGTACGGTTAATCTGTGGCTCTACTCCATGTCCTCTCCCTCCCCCACCTCTAAGACAGGCTACTAGAAGAGAATGGGAGGCATTCTCCCCTCTTGCCTCTTTCCATACCCTATACCTTCTTGGAACAACAAGAAGAAATCCTAGGAGCATCAATTCATTTGCTTCAAGTTCCCAGTGCAACATTTGGACTTCAGCGTGGGGACAGCACTATGATCATCTCTGCTTGCTCTTGAACAAATGTCTGGAAACCCCTAGAACTATATGAAGTGCTCCTGAGAGCTGCAGGAAGTTCTGGAGCACTGACTGGGTTCATCCTGTGGATACAGTATTTCTACTAAGTTCTGCCTACTGTTGCATCGTATGCTAGACTGACATAGTTTCTCAAAGGGCCTGATCCTGTGAACACAAGTCCCATCCCACCCCACTTTAGTGAGTTTATTCATTGGTAGGTATACTCAGTAGTAAGTATTTACAAGAACGGGCTCCAGATAGGAGTGGGACCATATTTTTCTCTGTTGTAACTTCGTGGAAGTCCATGAAGGTACATCAGAGATGAGCTTTTGTACACATTTAATTAATCATGTTTGTTACAGGTGTGCCTAGGGACTAACCAAAAATGGGGCCCCATTGTGCTGTACTTACACTGAATAGTAGACAGTCCCTATCCTGAAGAACTTGCAATCTAAATAATATTTTAAATGGCTGTTTATATAAATGGAGTTTTGGGTGCAAATATAGAGTGAAGTCAATGGGAGTTTTGCCATTGACTTTAGTCTGGCCAGGATTTCACCAATCACATTATTCATACATTGCTGCAAAAAGTTATTTCAACAACTGAATAAAAACTCATTTGGAGAATCACCTGCAAAGGATGGCTTCAAAAAGTTTGATATCTGAATTCTGCTCTGCTGCATATTTCAGCTTTACAGAGATAACATAAATGCTGTGTTTTGACAAGAAGACAGGTAGTATATGAAGTAACTGCTATACCTATATACTATGAATTTCTTTAATTGTTTTGTGAATGTGTGTGTTTGTATCTCCATAGGGATAACTGGAAAGATCATAAATGCCATCCTTGATGGAGGATTTGAAATCTCAGCTTTGCAATTGGTAAGTATCCTCATGCATTTCATATCTTTCCGTTTTCCATTTCAACTGGATCTAAAGTTGTGTGATTGCCATTTTCTTTAATTAAAAAAAAATCTCAACATAGGAACGTGGGCTGTCAAATTGAAGACTGTATTGGGAAGAATGTTGGAAGCCTGGCACTTCCATGTACTTCTGTGATGCAGAATGAGTCTCTGTCTTAAAGGTTTTATACTGCTGCCCCTCATCGTAGTGTATGAGTGCCTTCTGAATAAAATCAACAGGAATAACAGAGTCCCTAGTGGACTTCATTGAGTCGCTGGTGCCTCTCCCTTTTTTAGGATCAGAACTTTTTGGGGGTATGTTTTTGTTTGTTTGTTTGTTTGTTTGACTGGGTGATATGGTCATTGGAGGGTTATTTTCATTTTGTGTTTATATTTTTTTGGGGGGGACAGTTATTTTTGTAGACGGGGTGTCAAGGTTGTCAGCATTAGGATTATTTTTTCTTTTAAATGTATGGCTGGTGTATCGCTGATGGGTGATCTTGAACAAGTCCAAGTCACTTTGCCTCTCTGTGCCTCAGTTTCCCCATATGTATAATGGCAGTAATGATACTGACCTCTTTTATAAAGCACTTTGAGATCTACTCATGCAAAGTGCTAGGTATTAATAATAATCTGCTTAGAGTTTTTTTTTATAAAACATTTAGTGTGAATTTAAGATAGGATTTTCCAAATTGCCTAAGGGATTTTGAAAATCTCACCCTTAATACTTGTGAAAACCTTTGAGATTGAAATCATCTATTTGGCCACAGAGCTGTTTTTGCATGGGAAGAATCAAAGCAAACGTTTCCCCCACAAAACTGCCATTAATATGCCTCAATCTTGATCTGGAAGGACAGACTCTAGAGTTCAGAAGGTAGTTCAGCCTCCTTGGTCTATTTGTGCGCTCATTGAGGCACAATTAACAGAATCAATTAGTGCAAGCTGAGGTGCTGGACTTTCTAATCGAATTTGGAATTTAGAGTTCAGTTATGGTCAGAAAAGGAACTGTGTAAAAATGGTCTTATTGAATCCATCCTGCTCCCGATTTATCTTTAAGTGGCATCTGCCAACTTCATGGAGAAAATACAATATTTACTGCTTAGCTGTATGGGCTTGCTGGGCTGTTAAAGAATGATCTGGAACCTATCTGCCCCATGCATCATCAGCAAAAGAGTCCTTCAAAGCCTTCCTTTGTATCACAGGGGAAACTATCAAAATACTTTATGGGGTAAATAAAGAGTGTGCTAAAAGCTTGCTGGCTTTTTCTCCTGAGACAGTTTAGCTAACATTTTCACCCTTTTCCTTTGCATAGTTCAACATGGAACGTGCGAATGTGGAAGAGTTCTATGAGATTTACAAAGGTGTCGTTGCTGAATACGCTGTAAGTATCAACTAGAAAAGAATCTACTAAAAAATAAGACGGCAGTTAAGGAGAAGTGGTCATTGCTCTCTGTACTTAGGATTGTGACTAGAATTCTATCTGGCGTCTGATTTTGATCACTCCCTGAGTTGGTCCAGAATGAACCAATCCATCTGAAATTCCTCATGTATACTCCTGAGACAGAAGAATTTTTTGTGAGAAAAGTGGAGGACCATTGGGCCAAGATATTTATGGAATAGATCAGATTGGAAAAGCAGAACTGAGCTATTTCACTTTGGTAGAGCTGATGTAATGTCTAGTTTTATATTGTTGTTGAATGTCCTATTTCAAAAGTGGTTTGGCCTAGAAACTCTGTATTTATTCCTTTGTCCTCAGTGCGTCCTGGGGCGTTTCAGCATTTTTATGATGGTTGGGCGGTTAATGTCATATATAAGTTAATCTGTCTTTTGAATCTCTGTGAAATCGGTATGGTCCAGTAGGTATGTAGTAATCTCAGTGGGGACTGATGTCTGTGTACATTGTAATGCCTTTGAGCACTGGCTCTGAAGGCTTTCTGGGTACAGGTGGACCAACGGGAATATAATAAGGTGACTTTGTATTTCTGCAACACCCTCCCTCTGAGGATTTCAGTTCACTGTAAAAACAATAGTGAAAAGAGACTTACAATGTCCCTGTGAAGTATTCAGAGTGGTAGCTGTGTTAATTTGTATCAGCAAAAACAATGAGGAGTCCTTGTGGCACCTTAGAGACTAACAAATTTATTTGGGCAAAAGCTTTTGTGGGCTAAAACCCACTTCATCAGATGCATGGAGTGAAAAATATAGTAAGCAGTATATATATTACAGCACATGAAAAGATGGGAGTTGCCTTACCAAGTGGTGGGTCAGTGTTAACAAGGCCAATTCAATTAAGGTGGAAGTGGCCTATTCTCAACAGTTGACAAGAAGGGGTGAATATCAAGAGAGGGAAAATTACCCCCACTTGGTAAGGCAACTCCCATCTTTTCATGTGCTATAATATATATACTGCTTACTGTATTTTTCACTCCATACATCTGATGAAGAAGGCTGTAGCCCACGAAAGCTTATGCCCAAATAAATTTGTTAGTCTCTAAGGTGCCACAAGGACTCCTCGTTGTTTTTTCCTGTGAAGTATGTAAGTTATCCCTATTTTAAAGATGGATTAAGGTACCAGCACTCCAAAGGGATCTGGCCATTTAACTTTTATGCCTCTGGGCGTACAAGAAGTGTGTAAGGGTACCTCAGGTTGATCACTTTGGAAGATCAGGACTCTAGTGACACAAGAGTTTGGTGGCAAAATAGGGAATGTTAACCAGGTCTCATCTCCCAGCCCTGAGCCTTAGAACTAGGACAAAGGAGGATCTGACAAGATAGGAGAACTGAATGTAGCATAGCTCAAATGTGAGCATATCTGTATGGTCTGATAAAGAAATTGTATACTCTGCAGTTGTTCTCATCTCCAGAGAAGTCCCTGTGGTTGCAACAAAATGCAATTGCTATTCCATCTCTGCACCTCTTTCATACATACTGTACCCCAAAATATTTGGCATGGTTAAATAATTCAATAGGAGAGTTGACCAGAAGGGAGAGGGAAATTTGAGAGATCAAGACAAGAAAGAAGAGATTTTGTTTAGAGTCTATTTGAAGCTAAATTTATGAGTCAAGACCTCCTTCAAGCCCTCTGTGCCTGGAGCACTCAAGTGAAGGAAATGGGATATCCCCAGGTGCAGGTCTGGTCTTCTCTGAGCTAGAGAGGTATAGGAAATCTAGTCTAGCTTGTAAGAGAAGGCACTTGCACCAAGCGCAGTGAGATAGTGCCAGTGCTAGGCAACTGAAAAGGAGCAAGGAGGGAAGAAGGAGGAGCACCTAAGTCAGGATCTGACCTCCATATATGTGACTCAGATCTCTAGGACTTTCCATCCTGTTGTGTTTTTTTTTTAATGACTTAAAAATAATCATCATGATGTGTGAAATTTCAGGGCAGAAGTTGTTTCATATTTAAATCCAGCTTCCTTTTCAAAGGTCTTATCCTCATTTCCTAGGGATCGTCGTCTGTCATTCAGATGTGGGCTTGGCATCTAACTATAAAATGGTCCTTCATGAAAGGAGAAATTGAAATAGTTGCCAATAGCTTTGCTGGTGTTTCGTCCAACTGCATAGGGCAGGAGTCCTTAGATAACTGTTAGAAAAAAACAAACCACAAATGATCACTTTATAAACACAGTTACACGTTTTGGGATGTCCCATTATGCTGAGTACTGCTAGAGCAGGGATCCCCAAACCGTGGTAGGTGAGTTTGATGTTCCATCTGTTCACTTCACAGCCATTGTTTAAGAAGGTGGTATATGAACCAATGAACTTTGGAAGCAGCTGCACTAGAGCTTGTTTCATAGTAATAATACCATTTAGCATTGCACTGTAGCTGAAGGCATCTGGTCTTCAACCTTGTGCCTCATAACGCAACCTAGGAATTTGGAATAAACTCATCCCTTGTTGAGTGCTTGTCTTACTGTGAACACCCTATAATCAAAGTTCTGGGGTGAAATCCTGGCCCCATTAATGTCAAAGGGAGCATGCTATTGACTTCAGTGGGGCAGGATTTCATGAGTGATCTCAAAAGGGATCTCATTGGGAAGTTGCTCTCATTCTGGAAACATAGCATTTGAATTTAATTCTCTTTGCATTTAATCTTAATTCTTACATGCTAGGGATAGGCATGATCCAGGTTTTTCTGCCACATGCCTCATCTCCTTGTTGCCCTTTACTTTCTTGTTCTCTGCTTGCCACCGGGTTGACCTATGAGCAGCTCATTGCTGAGTGCTAGAATGGTGACATCTTAGCCTGTTCTCACCACCTTCGCCCATTTCCTATTCCTGTCTTCCCTTTTCCCCATCAGTTGCAATTCCTTTCTTTTGTTTTGTTTTAAAAGTTTCTGCCCAGAGATCTAGGTGCGCACACACTCTACAGTCTGTGTTATGCGGGAGGTCAGACTAAATGATCATAAGAACCCCTATTAATCTTGTTAGCAAACTACAAATTGGCACCAGTGGCTATAGTTAAAATTCACCTCCCCAAATTAAGACTCTCCTTAAAGAAAGAGGCAGTGTCTAAGGGAGGTAGGACCTAAAGCATGATGTAAGTTTTTTATCAGCTAAAACGGACAACTTAGTTTATATTGACTAAGTAGGTCAGGTGTTACGTGTCCCCTATGGGAAATGCTGCTAAGTAAATAGATCGCTCCATTCTGAACCAGCTGAAGATTCTAAGGCTATGTCTACACTACGCACCTTACAACAGTGAGGTGCACCACGTGGTTGCTCTTTGTCACCAGGAGAGAGCTCTCCCAGCTACAGAATAAAATCACCGCCAATGAGAGGAGGTAGCTTCATCGCCAGAAGAGCGGTTCCCACCAATGAAGCGCTGTCCACACTGGCGCTTTTCATCACTAAAACTTTTGTCGTTCGAGGTGTGTTTTTTCCCACCCCTAAGCAACACATTTTTAGCAATGAAAGTGGCTAAATGTTCTTCAGGTTTAAACCCAAGTACAGCAAGTTGCAGTAACTTAATCTGAAGGTGACAAAGCTATGGCTTTCTGTAGCAAGATCCATGTGAGGAATGAAGAGGTTGCAACCTCAGGCTAAATGCAGAGAAATAAACATACTTTGGCAACTGCTGGTACTTGGGCATCCTGAAGAAGTTAGGGATCCAACTTACCCTCCATGTTGTGAACCTGAATAACAAAATATGGGTAAATTATCTCAACTAAGGATGCTGATTATACCTTCTGCCATTTCTTCCTGCTGTTTTCCCCAACATTTCCTAATAATTTCTTCTTGTTTGTGTTTCGATCCAACTTTTATGTGAAATACAACTCTTGGTAACACACTAACAAACTGACATTTGTTTTCATCTTTTCCTCTTCCAGGAGATGGTTACAGAACTGTGCTCAGGGCCTTGCATAGCACTAGAGATCAGGCAGCTTGATCCTCAAAAAGTATTCAGAGACTTCTGTGGGCCTTCTGATCCTGTAAGTTACTTGTTTAAAGAGAAATATTTGAAAGGCGATATTCTATATGTCAAACTTAAACATTACAGTATTGCTCTGTTACTGTATGTGTTTATCACTTCCTTTGAAACATTTAGCCTTTGGACATAGACTCATAGACTATCAGAGTTGAAAGGGACCTCAGGAGATCATATAATCCAACCCCCTGCTCAAAGCAGGACCAATCCCCAATTGGACACTGCTTGCTTGAAGCCGGATACTAGACCTAGGTGGATCAGTGGTCTGAACCTGTAGGCAATCCACCGATCCTAGGTAAACAAAGTAATAAAATTACCAAAAGAATACTTATGTGAAAATACAGTGTCAAGATAACTTTTATCTTGGTAATTGTTTTCATCAATTTTCTCTGGACTGCAAAGCACTACAACAGTTAACCAAAAACAAATAGGCTGATTCTCCTTTCAGGCCAGAGTAAATCAGTGTTACTCCACTGAAGTCTGTGGCATTCCCCTGGTGTCTAACTGGTGGGAGGAAACTCTCAGGGTATGTCTACACGGCAAAGTAAGCCCAAGCTTGAGCCTGGGCTCAAGCCTAACCCTCCTTGTGTCTACGCTGCAATAGCGCTAATCCAGGGCTTGGACCCAGGGTCCCAGGTCTCTGGAGGACCCAAGCTTGAATTAAGCTGGGACCCAAATCTGAGCCCTTTTGCTTTGCATTGTAGATGCGGCCTCGCTTGATTCAGGTTCCTGGTGTCAGCCAGAAGTATCCCACAGTTCCATGGAACAACTTCCTTAGTCCTCTCTGTTCCAACAATCTGCAATCCACTCTACTGAAAATGGAAGCCCTTTGCAAATGGCAGCAGCTTAGGTCAGCATTAACACATTCTCTTCTGATCACTGATCTGCAAGCACACTATCAAAGAGCCTCCTGGGTTGCAATGGAGAGTGAACTGATCAAGCCTTTTGCAAAGAGTGTTGCTTCCTGGTAATGTGCAGGGCAGGCAGTAAAGTTTTCCCACAGTGCACCACAATCCTAGGGCTAGAGTGGCCACATTTTGGGGGAAAGGGAGGATGCTGGAATGTGGTTATTTTGACTTGGGTCTGTGCACTGCAGTGTGGATATCAGAGCCCAAGGTTGTAGCACAAGTTAGAAAAGTCTTAACATAGGGTTAAAATGCAATGTAGATGCTCAAGCCCAGAGTTCCCTAATACAGATCAGCTGACTCGAGTCCCACTAACTCTGGGCTCATAGGCAATAAGTATCAGGGGGGTATGCTGGGTCAAATGCCCCCGCACAATTTCTTCTTGGCCTGGAGGGCAGAGGGGTGGAGGGAAAGGAGCTCTGTCCTTCTCCCACTGCTCCTGTCCTTCAGCACACTCAGTCCTCGACCCTGGCAGTCAGGCTTGGGTGGGGAGTGGAAGGGGCAGGACCAGCCACTTCTCACACCATCCACTCCGGGTTGCTGTTCTGTGCAGCGCAGCAGCTGCCTGAGAGAGAGCCTGGCTGGGGAGGTGGCAGCAGTGAGCCACCCTGCCCGCCCAGGCCTGGCTTCCAGGAACAGGGGCCGAGTGAGCTGGAAACATGCCAGGGGGAGAGGGGACTCCAGCTTGCTCAGCCCCTGTCCCCGGCAGCCAGGCCAGGGGTGTGAGGGCGGCTCACCGCTGCCACCTCCTCAGGCAGCCACTGTGCTGCACAGAGTCAGCAACCCAGAGCAGCCAGCTTCAGCACATGAGAAGTGGCTCCATCCCATTCCCTGCCTGGTCCCGACTGCCAGGGAGAGCAGCCAAATGTGCCAGGGTGGAGGCGCAGCAGGAGAAGGAGAGAGCCCCTCCCACCCACAGGTAACTGTGGGGGGGCAGGGAGAGCATGGTGGCCCTGGGCTGGGCGTAGGGTGGGTTGCTGGGCAAAGGAGACATGCGGGACAATCACATGTGCTCCCCCTTTAGATTGTTCCCCTCAGTATCAGGAGGTAGGAGTCGTCTATGCCTGGGCTTACATTACATTGTGGACATACCCCCAGTCTCCATGTTCATTGTAGGAAACAAAAAGCTTGCATTCCGTAGCCCTGCTTGTAATATGATTTTTATAGGCTTTATTATGTATTTATTTGAGTGCCATCAACGTACATGATGCTGTACAGAACAGAGAGGTAGAGACAGTCCCTATCCCAAAGATCTTGCCGTTTTTGACTAACCAGACAATAAGGTGCAGACAAAAATACCACCAGATTGCATCCAGAAGACAAAATGACAATCCCTAGGCAATGCAGTCAGGGCTTTGTATTTTAATATTATGGTAGGATGTTTTAGTTGTAATTTGGCAGTTTCCAATGCCCAGTATTTTATAGATATACACTTGAAGAAGAGAACAACTTCTTTAGAGTTTATTGCTGTGTAGATTCACATTTAACATTAGAGAAGGCAAATATTGGGGGAATTATTCAAATATTTTTGCTAATTTCTACCTGCTTTTCCATTTGGCCATGTTAAATGTTCCATTTCATGTACTCTGTTACTCTAGTGTGAGCAGAGCATAACCCCAATTATTTGACCTATATTTAAATGAAGGTCGGTCACCTCTCTCAATAGCAGTTCACACAGTACACTGCTCCTTTGGTTATCCCAAATGCCATGAATGGAAGGTTTCTAAACACTTGAACTCTTTGAAAGATTGGGGTTGTCATTTTATTTCATTTTTGTTTTTCATGTTTATGCTGGTTTTGTTTAATCCTTGGCATGGTACTGCTGATACTGGAAGGTGTTCACAAACTAGCAGTCTTAAAGTTATTAAAGATAAATCCAACATGCTCATAACACTGTATGATGATAATGGTTATAATTTAATCTCCTGTTTCAGGGCTTCCAGCAGAGGTTAGGAAGGAATATTTTTGCTCCAGTGCACAATTATAATCTCTGCATTTTGAATTTTGTTGGGTCTTTTTTCATTCTGCTTCCTCTGAAGCATCAGAGATTTGCCATGGCTAGTGAGGGTGGGCTAGGCCGGTGGTATGAGGCAGTACAGAAACTCCTTTGTTTTAAATGCCTGGCTGGTGTTTCTTGCTCACATGCTCAGGATCTAACTGATTGCCAGATTTGGGATCAGAAAGGAATTTTTCCAGGTTAGATTGTCAGGGACCTTGGCTGTGTTTCATCTTCCTCTGCAATGTGGGTTGTGAATTGCCTGCTAGGATCATCTCAGTATAGGGTATATCTCATCTACTCAATTCCTGGCCATCACAGGGCCTTGGTTGTATCTCAGTCTTTCCTATTCTCTGCCTGTGGTACACCTCAGTATATTCTCCTGAGGAGTAAAATGTTTTGGTTTAACTGAAGTCATTAGGCTCAATTTAGGTGGAATTTAATGGCATGTGATATACAGGAGGTCAGACTAGATGATCTAATGATCTCTTCTGGCCTGAAGCTCTATTAGCTATTTATTTATTACCATAGTATCTGAGTGAGTCACAATCTTTAATGTATTCATCCTCACAACACTCCTGTGAGATAGGGAAGGGTTGTTATCCCCATTTTACAAATGAGGAAGTAAGGCATAAAGAGACGAGTTGATTTCCCAGAGACACACCAGAAACTTGTAGCTGAGCAGGGAATTAAACCCTAGTGTCCAGAGTCCCAAGCTAGTGCTCTAACCATTGGATCATCTTGGATATTTGTGTGGTTCCTCTTTACCTGGTAGCAACACTATATGTGTAGAGTGAAAATAAGCATGATTCTACATGCATTAGAAACAGATGTCTTAGGTTTTGGACATTGGCTTCATATTGCTTGCTTTAATGGTATGTTGGAAGTACACAACATATCTATCTCCACTGTTTATTCTAAGAATCACCTTAAATCAATTCCTTATCCACATACAGGATAAATGCACAGCGATAGAGCTGCTTTCAGGAGTATCTTTCCTTGCAATTTATCTATTTAGTTAGATAATGTTTGCAGCTTGTCCTTGACAAAACGTGGTTAAAGTATCACATTTTTTATCATCCCTAATCTACATAGTCAGAGAAGCTAACGACTAAACGTAGTTTCAATGTCTGCCTCAGGTAGTGGTAGCAGAACCCAGAAAAGCAATTTCCTGTCTAACAAGGTTATGTACAGAGTCTTAGAATTTCATGAGCTGATATTTTAGTGCTTAAAGAGAGGGAAAATATTTAAAGTGTCCCATAAATATTACATTGTTATTCAGAGATCTGAATTCGCGCACACGCGTGTGTGTGTGTGTGTGTGTGTGTGTGTGTGTGTAAAATAAAAAAAATCTGTTTTTGTCCTATACAGTTCAGTTATCTTGTAGAATTAGTTTCAAGCTTCACTACTTTAGATTTAGTTTTCTGCTCAATGTGGGGTTTCAGTTTCAACATTTTTTTTTATTTTAACATTTGTTGACTGGGAAAGATTTAAGTGTTTTTCTTATTCTCTCATATAAATGCACCTTTTCTCATTTAGTTATTATGTTTCTGATCAATGAGGTGTTTTTTGTTTAAGCTTACTGTGGTAACTTTCAATCAGCATTGCTGTCCAGGAGATAAAATCCTGGAGCAATTCTAAAATCCTGAGGCAGTGCCAATGTCCTCTGACAGACTCGGGACAAGAGGACCTAAATTGACTCTGATTTATGAAGTCTATTGACCTTAACTTGTGTGAAGAAGTTTGGTATATAAATACCAAAGTTTTAAGGCATTTGAGAATAGCCAATCAAGCATTTTATGCAGCATGTTCTTAACTACTAATGTTAACAATGCGCTATGGCATGTTATGCACACATGTTCATAGCTGATGCACTGCCTCCTGATTTAAAAATACAACCTGCTATAGACCAAGACAAGGGCAAAGCCTGTAATTACGGCACAAAACACAAAGTTCCAGATTGTGCCAACCTTGCTCATGTTGAATAGTCCCTTACTCCACTAGTTGTCTCATTTGAAGTCAATGGGATGACTCTTGAAGTAAGGTGCTACTCAAAGTGAGTAAAGACATTGGACTCTGACCTATCTGGATGTCACCTTAGTTTATTGGTGGCAAATTGTCTCTCTGATATGTAACTAATGTAATAATTACTACAAATGTGGCAATTCACATTTTTAAAGTGGATCTTAAAGACCCTAATGATAACATCTCCCTGAGCCTGGCATAAGCATCCAGAATAGTGTCCAGTCACGCACATTCTCTACCTGTGGCATATAATAGTCTAGTCTTCTGTGGGCTGTAATATTTAGGTCTCATTTTGGTTGCTGGGTTTAGAGTACAGGTGCTGGGTGGTGTCGCTGGCCGGAGAGATCAGGAGATCAGACTACTGGCCTTGGAATTCTATGATGTCAGTAGAGTTGGACAAAAACACATGTGGCCTGGGTTTCACATAATCAAAATGAGATTGTTGTTTGGACCTCACTCTCATTTTGTCTGAGCCCCCAAACTCTGGGGATGAGGAGGAGTGAGGACAAGTGATTAACTTTCCATGGTCCCCAAAATGGAAACGGTAGGAACAGCTCTAAGTGCACAAAACCAGTAATTAGTGCACAGTGCTAAAACTGGAATGAAATGTGTTTCATTTGCTATGACTGGATTATTTTTGGTGGCACTTCAAGTGAGTAAACTTCTGCAAAGGAAAGACTCTCCCATTGTAAAAGGAATATCTTGTTGCCATTGGGGAAGATTTCAGACAGAAAACTTGCTGTTTTGTTGTTGTATACTAGCGTAGTCTGTATGCTGGGACAGCATTGCCAAAGATTTTAGTGGATTTTGTGAATTAGGTATTTGTTTACAAGGAACTGGGCTAAGACCAACCCACAGTTAAAAATACTGTAACTGACCTAACTGTAGGGATCACTGGGAATGCAGTGGTACAACAGTCCCTTGTAAATATTTAGTAGTGTGGAGGGAAATGCCGTTACAGGGAATGAAGTACAGTCTGCACTCCAGACACTAGGTTCTACAGATTTTTGCCCTCTGCTGGGTTTTTATTAAAGACTCACACATATCCGGTAAATAACCAGTGAGTTGTTGCTAAAACTAAAAAAGGGAAAAAGGTGCAGATACCCTTGTTACAATGTCTTAAACAAATGACAATTAAAAATTATCACACTAGTTTGTAAGTCCACTTGTAGGAGGCAATCAAGTAGAGAGGCACAAGGATATCCTCACCCCTTTCAGACCTAGTATTTAGGGTGCTCCTGCTAGCCCACTCATCTGTTAGAGGGCAATTAATTATTGACCTGTGGAACCCACTGGCCAGGGTTTAGTTCCCTCATCTGTGGTCTCGTATAGGCCTTTCCTTGTTCTCCTGTCAGTCAGCTAAAGTGGTTGCCTCTCATTGTCTGCTTGGATTGCTCTACTTTGGGTTTTCCTTCACAGCCAATTGCCAGGATATTGCCTACAACCAGCTGCTGTCACAGTCCAACCCTCTGTCTGTCTCATTAAGCCTGATCTTCTGTCACTTTTTGGTCACGCTAGGTAACAGGTTGCCCTCTATGGATACTGAAAGGTGTTTCTACAACTCCTAGAATGACAGATAGCCCAATCTTTTTGCTTCTGTTTGTTCTAGGGGGCTAGTCAGTTGCCCAATCAGAGGCCAGCAGGTTCATTAAAATGCCAATTTTAATATTTTTTCTTCATGCTATTAAAATTATAACGCAAATTTTCAAAGACGGATGCATACATTTGGGAACCAAGCCCATATTTGGGCATCTAAATAAAAATCTTGATTTTTTTTTCCAGAGGCGCTAAGAACCCATTGAATTTGTTGGAAGTTTGGGCTTTGAGCGCATATGAAAAATAAAGCACTTTTATGTAGGTGCCTGAATATGAATTATGGATGGGATTTTCAGAAGTGTATGGGTGACTTGAAAGCACAAGTCCCTAAATCACATAGGCACTTTAAAAACTTTGCCTCTTAACTTTAGACACCCAAATTTGAAAATTATTTTTTATAATCCTGGCTGTAGTTATACTATTTCTTTTATCTGTTACTGTGGTTCTGATGCACAAAGAATTGTAATTTGGAGGCAGATTAGGGTAGATCTTAACTTTGTCCTCTTGCCACTGGTACCAATAGAATACATTGATTATGCAGCCATGTCACTTGCCTGAATCTTGTTTCCATTCGATTATAGTATATAGTGTCTCTGAAACGCTGTACTAGTTGTACTAGTCACTGTCAAACACTATTCTATCTTTGTAGTTTATATTGAACTGGTCAGCCACTGTAAAGATTTTTTTCCCCCCAGGTCTATTTGCATTCCTCATTTCCTCTTCCCAGATTACTCTATCTCACAGCCACTATACACAGTGACTTCAAAAGCCCCACAAAATTCCCCAAGTCAGCTGGGAGCATTGGAGGCAGCATGCAGGATTCTTCTGTAAAATCCCTTTGTTTGGCTTCTGCAGATCTAGAAAGCTATACCATAAAAAAGAAGGCAAGTTAACCACCAAGGCCTTTTCTCAGAAGTGTGTTGACATTAATAACATTATAGAATCATAGAAGTGTAGGGCTGCAGGGGATCTCAAGAGGTCGTTTAGTCCAGTCTCCTGTGCTGAGGTAGGACCAAGTATACCTAGACCATCCTTGACAAGTATTTGTCCAACCTGTTCTTAAAAACCTCCTATGATGTTGACCACCACCTCTCTTGAAGCCTTTCCAGTGCTTACCTACCTTTATAGTTAGGAAAAACTTTCCAACTCTCCCTTGCTGTAGATTAAGCCCATTACTACTTGTCCTGCCGTCAGTGGACATGGAGAAGAATTGATTACAGTCCTCTCTATAACAGTCCTTAACATATTTGAAGACTATCCAGTCCCTCCTCAGTCATCTTTTCCTTAGATTAAAAATGCCCAGTTTTTTTAATCTTTCCACATAGGCCAGAAAAATGTTATCATTTTTGTTGCTCTTTTCTGGACTTTTTTCAATTTATCCACATCTTTCCTACAGCATGTGGGAACTAGACATAGTAGTCCAGCTGAGGCCTCACCAGTGCTGAGTAGAGAGGGACAATTACCTCCCATATCTTACATGCAAAACTCTCTTATTAATACATCCAAGAATATTACCCTTTTTTGCAATCACATCATATTGTTGGCTCATAATTACTTTGTGGTCCACTATAGCCCACAGATCATTTTCAGCAGTACTACCAGCTAGCCAGTTATTCCCCATTTTGTATTTGTGCATTTGATTTTTCCTTCCTAAGTGAAGCACTCGGCACTTATCTTTATTGAATTTCATCTTGTTGATTTCAGACCAATTCTCCAATTTGTCAGGGTCATTTTAAATTTGAAACCAGGTCACAATGCCATACGCTTGCTGAAATTTGGCCTGGCTGCCCTTCTGTCATGCCAGGAGGCATGCCAACCTCCACCCCCATTTAAAAAGTAGAGGAGAAACTATCCTTTGGTCGTCCCCCCCCCCGCCCATCTCCAGCATCTATAGTGGTAAGTGCTCAAAATGTTATATAAATGAGAGCAGGCTTTGTGATTGTGGTGCATGTAACTGTGTAACTTGTGATTTTGTTTCCCATGTACTGCACCTTTAAATATTTGTCATGCAAGACAGCTGCCACTCTAGGATACTGAGTTGATGCAGCATGTTGCACCAAAGATACATACCAGGCTTTCATGGAGGCTTTTGTTTTGGTCTTTTTTTTCTGTTTTTCTTAATCTAAAATAAGTCATTTGTGCTGAAACTACTATATATGGCTGTCCTACGTGTATGGAAAAACGTTGTGAATAGAGATAGTACATCACAGAGGAGGTAAGTGACAGCAAGTCCATGACAGTTGGGAGTAGAACCCCAGATTACCTGACTCATTTCCTTGCTTTGATAGTATGAAAATTCCCCCAGATTGAGAATAAATAACCTCAGAACATGGGAATGGAACTGTAACAGGAAGCCGCTAAAGAGACATTGCCAACCACAGAAATTTAACAGATATGTAGTTCTTAATTTCTGCTGGTCATGAAGTCACAGGGACTGATCTATGCCCCAGTCTATACCCAATCTCCTGGGAATGACCCCTTTAGTGTTCCAAGCCCCACAGACCTACAGTTCCACAGAGGCAGGCCCCTGGCCTCCAAGACTCCAGCGTCAGCAAACCCTGTTTTTCACCATGGCTCCCTGCAGTGAATCCAGCTAAATCAGACTCCTGCGGGAGGCTAGTACTGAATCCATTCAGGGCGCAATGTTCTCAGTATTTGCAATGACACAGGCAGTCTTTTCAAAACAAGGTAACAATTTATTAGTCACCTGGGTACAGAATCTGAAAGTCCGTAGATTAGCACAGGGAGGCAGAAATTAAGCCATAATCCATCCTGGCCAACCCAATGCCATGATGAGCCAGACATGTTTTGATGGACTCCAACTCCAGCTCTCTCCCCCTGCCCCCTTTTGTCTCCTCTGGTCTGGGCTCCTGAGTCCCTCCAAAAATACCCCTCTTCTTCCACTCACCTGACACCTTGTTCTCCAGCTCAGTTCACAAATCCCGCTTGCTGGGGTTTCCCGTTGCTAGGTCTTAATTGTTCAGTGGTTGGGGCATCTCTTTGTCTTGCTGGACCTTCTGTTTTGAGCCAGTTTTTTAATGACTGTACTCATTCCCTCCCCCCCGCCCCCGAGACAGCCAGGTGACACAGATGACACCTCTGGTCTCCTGTGCTGGTCCAAGAGCAGTGCTAACCTTTTTGCACCCACCGGGTAGCAATGCAACGTACAGAGGGAAATTGAGGCATGCGTAGGATTCATAAAAATGTTACAGAAAATTCCCACTGTGTCACCCTGCTCTTGACCCTTTGAAACTCTCTTCAAAAGCAACAGTTTCCCCTTACTAGTTTTGGTTTGTCTGTGTCAGGCAAACACTGGTAGTACCACCCCAAGGAGCACAAACCTCCATAGCTTTTTTGCTGGTCATAAGCATAAAGGAAAGATATGAAGACTAGTAAGAGTCCAATATGGCTCCATCAGGAGCTCTTTAATTACCTGAACATCATAAAAGAATCCTACAAAAAGTGGAAACATGAAGAAATTTGGCCTGTTTGGGTTTCTTGCCCTTCTCCCACTACCCTCCTTTTGCAGTCCTTCTGGTGCCCTTGCTTACCATAGATATTTATTAATTGTACTATGGTATTGTCAAGATGACTAAGTGAAGATCAGGACTCTGTTAAACTGAGTACTGTACGTACATATAGTAAGAAATGGTTCCTGCCCCCAAAGAATTTACAATCTAAATAGACAATACAGACAAATGGTGGGAGAAAGGAAATAATATTCCCATTGTACAAATGGGAAATCAAGTCACCAAGAGATGAAGTGACTTGTCGGAGGTTGCACAGGAGGTCTGTGGTAGGGCTTGGATATGAACCCACATCTCTCAAATCTCTGTCCAGTGTGTCTTAACCACAAGACCATCTTTCCTCTCTAATATCTATAGATTTCCTTGCTTTTGTCTCCTCTAGTCTGGACTACTGTATATGTTTTGCTTAGAACTGCCCTTGAAAACCACCTGGAAGCTTCAGCTTGTGCAGGATATTGCTGCCTGTTTCCTAAGTGTGCTGGGTTACCATGAGCATATAACACATATGCTTTGCACTGACTCGTGTGGTTTCTCAGTGCAATTCAAGGTGTCAGTTGTGTTCTCTAAAGCCCTAAATGGTCAGAGGGACAGCTTCCTGAGAGTCTGCATCTCCTCTTATGTCCCATCATGAATGGTTAAGAATGGCTAGGGAATTCTTACTTTTGGCCCCTGTGCATAAACTCTAGAGGACAGCCAGCATACTTAGCTGAATGCCCACATCTGTGAAACTTGCTACTTCCTGCCCTTTTTCAGCACCTGGGTTTGGAAGGCTTCAGGGCACACTACAAGGAGCACTCATGTAACCAATCCTTTTGTGCCTAGAGGAGTCAGTGCTGAGGATTTGATTTGGTGATGGGTGGCCAATGGTTTTCTGGCTGCTTTGTTGATTCTATGAATCATCATAGAAGAGAATCAGACTGACTATAATCACGGTACAGCAATGCCTTTCTAAAAGGACATTTGTGAAATGATTAGGCCTCATTGTCTACAAGAGAAAAACATGCAGAGGAAGATCTATACCAGAAAAAAAGAAATTTCAATGTATTTGAGCACTTTCCAAAATCAGGAAGTGTAGTTACTTCTTAAAAGGTCTTATTTTCAACAATAGAATGTCAGTCACTTGGTTCCATTTTCCAAAGCAAGAAATGTTGTGTTTTTTAAAGTCTGATATAAAAATTTAGGCTTTATTATATCATTTAAAAATATGTATTAGGAAGATATTCATAAATTGAGTAAAGTTTAAAAAGAAATTCAACATTTGTATTTCAGAAAAGTAGGAAGAGGCCCATGACCATGCAACAAGGCATGGTTAAAGGATTAGAAAGCCAGTGGTGGATTAGCCACGGGGCCAGCAGGGCCCATACCCGGGGCTCCAGCCAATTGGGGGGGCCCCAGAAAAATGGGTGCCCCCACACCCTGATCGGCTCTGCCCACCCAGCTCTCTTGCCAGGAAGTGGGGTTGAGGCTTGGGGGCTTACCGGGCTTGTCCTGCTCTGCCCGCTCACCCGGCACTCCAGCTGGGGATTGGGGTTGGAGTGCAGGTGGCTTGCCAGGTTTGCCCCGCTCTGGCCGCCTGCCCAGCACTCCAGCCAGGGAGCAGGGTCAGCATGTGGGGGCTTCCCTTGTGGGGGCAGGAGTACCAGGTGGATAGAGCAGGACAAGCTCCCATGCCCTAACCCTGCTCCCCAGCAAGAGTGCCAGGTGGGCAGAGCGGGACAAGCCCCTGCGCCCCAACCCCGCTTGGCGTGCCAAGCCCCCGTGCCCTGACCCCATTTTCCTGGCAGAAGTGTGCAGGGGGACTGCAGGTGGAAGGGGTGGGGAGGGGCCCCCACTTGCTCTGGCCCAGGACCCCACAAAACCCCAATATACCCCTGCTTATAGCAATAGACTCAAAGAGCTCAATCTATTTAGCTTAACAAAGAGAAGGTTAAGGGTGACTTAATTATATTTTATAAGTATTTGGGATGTAAATATCCATTTAAAAAGTTAACCATTTAAATGATTAAAATTATGTCATTTAAATGGTTAACCGATTAAAGGGAGAGGAGGTGGGGCTGTTTGGGCTGGCTGGAGTTGGGGCTGGGGTTGCTCTGGCCAGCCGGCCCACGTGGGCTGGGAGCTAACGGTTTGGGTCAGTTAACTGGTAAGATTAATGCTTACCGGTTAACTGTTTAGTATTTAACATCCCTAATAAGTATCTACATAGGGAACAGAAATTTAATAATGGGCTCTTCAGTCTATAAGAGTAACATGATCTAATGGCTAGAAGTTGAAGCTAGACAAATTCAGAATGGAAATAAGGCACAAATGTTTAATGTTGGGAGTAATTAACCATTCTCCATAACTGACAATTTTTTAAATCAAGATAGAGTGCTTTTCTAAGAGATAGGGTCTGAGAATTATTTTGGGGAAGTTCTATGACCTGTGTTATACTGGAAGTCAGACTAGATGATCATGATGGTTCTTTGTGGCCTTAGAATCTATGAATCTGTGAACAAAATCGATGAAATGTAACAGCAGCAAAGAGGTAGCTACTCTACAGAGTTAAAAGGATGGGTTACAATGTTAATTAACTGCTGATTTATGCAGAATACAAAGCATGGATCTACAGCCTCGATATCAGCTAGAAAGGAAAAAGAAACTATACTGCTAACCTGTCACCCAAATTTTTTATTAAAAAAAAGTACACATTTGCTCATGAGAAATTATAGTACTTTGATAAGGTACTTGATATTTTCTCAGTAAAGCTGTTCTGTTTAAGTACTCAAGGATCAGTCTTGGGATCGATCTTATTCAATATTTTTATTAATGACCTTGGCACAAAACATAGCAATGTGCTAATGAAATTTGCTAATGGTACAAAGGTGAGAGGCATTGTCAACAGAGGAGGATCAGAATATTTTACTGGAAGATCTGGGTGACCTTGAAGACTAGAGCGACAGAAATCAGATGAAATTTAACATTACGAATTGTAAAGTCATATACTTAGTCTGATAATAAGAATTTCTGCTACAAGCTGTAGCTTTATCAGTTGGAAGTGACAGAGGAGGAGAGAGACCTGGATATATGGATTGATCGCAGGATGACTATGAGCCAGCAATGAGATGTGGCTGTGAAAAAGGCAAATGTGATCCTAGAATGTATTAGGCGAGGCATTATCAGTAGAGAGATTGATGCCCTTGTACAAGGCACTGGCAAGACCTTATTTGGAATATTGTATACCAGTGGTTCTCAACCAGGGGTACATGTACCCCTGAGGGTAAGCAGAGGTCTTCCAGGGATACATCAACTCATCTCTCAAGCTTAGTTTTACAATAGGCTATATAAAAAGCACTAGCGAAGTCAGTACAAACTAAAATTTCATACAATGACTTGTTTATACTGCTCTATATACCATACACTGAAATGTAAGTACAATATTTATATTCCAATCGATTTATTTTATAACTATATATTAAAAAAAAGAAAGTAAGTAATTTTTCAATAATAGTGTGCTGTGACACTTTTTTGTATTTTTATGTCTGATTTTGTAAGCAAGTAGTTTCTAGGTGAGGTCAACCTTGGGGTACACAAGACAAATCGGTCTCCTGAAAGTAGTCTGGAAAGTTTGAGAACCCCTGCTGTATGCAATGCCCATGTTCAAGAAAGATGAATTGAAACTGGAACAAGTACAGAGAAGCACTACTAGGATGATCAAGGAAATGAAGGGCCTATCTTCTGAGAGTAGATTGGAAGATACCAAGTATCATGTGATATTTTCTCAGTAGAGCTGTTCTGTTTAAATACAATCAGAGCAATCCAGAAAACCTTTTCACAGAGAGTTTGGGGAGGGGAAAGGAGCTAGGGTCAGAGCAAAGGAAATTTTCAATAAATCTGTTAGTCTTTAAGGTGCCACAGGAAAAAAAATAAGTTGTTTTTGTAGATTGGAAGAGCTTGGCTTGTTTAGTCTTGAGGGGATAAGAAGACTGAGCAGGATATGATTGGTCTCTGTAAATACATTTAGGGTGGTAAATACCAGGGACGGTGAAGAGTATTTAAGCTAACAGACAATATTTTCATAAGAACAAATGAATGCAAACTGGCTATGAACAAATTCAGGCTGGAAATTAGAAGATTTCTAGCCATCAAAAGGGTGTGGTTCTGGAACAGCCATGTTGTTTCCCCCCACAACAGCCAAGTTGTGGTGGGAAACAACTTAATTAGTTTTAAGAGAGAACTGGACAAATATATGAGTGCACTCATGTGACAGGATTGCTTGTGATGCTAGGGGGCAAGGCTCAACAGCCCTGGAGCTCACTTCTAGTTTATATCTTATTTCCTAAACCTTGTGTTTCAGAGTTTCAGTGAGCCAGTGGCAGGACTCAGGAAGGGGACACCCCCCCACCATGTATTCAAGGAGGCTTTTTTTCTTTCCTTTCAAGCATGGCCACAACTGGAGATGGGGCAGTGTGGGCTGGTACTCTGAGGTGGCACCACATATTCTCTCTCTCAGGTGCTCCGCTGGCTGGTTCTTGCTCACATGCTCAGGGTCTAACTTATTGCCATATGTGAGGTTTGGAAGGAATTCTCCCCCAGGTCAGATGGGCAGGGACCTTGGGGTTCCTCTGCAGCGTGGGGGTGCAGGTCACTTGCCAGGATTATCCAGGTATCTCAATCATTTCCCTGCCATTGCAGGGGCCTCTGGCACTGAGGCACTTTTGTCTCTTCTATTCTCTGCCTGTGGCACATAGTCTAGTCTCCTGAGGGCTCATTTACTTTGGTCTCATTTTGGTCGTTGGATTTAGTGTGTGGGTGTTGGCGGCCTGGGATATACAGGTCAGGCTAGATGATATAATGGTCCCTTCTGCCCTTAAACTCTATTACTCTTAACAACTGAAAGGGAGGATAGTCCTTATGGTTTAAAATGCAGGATTGGGAGTCAGGAGATTTGACTTCTGTTTTCTCTGACCTCCGTGTAACCTTGGGCAAATTGCTTAGTCTGTGCCTCAGTTTCCACATCTGTTGAATGGGAACAATGACATGACCCACCTGCCAGGGTTGGGAGCATCTCTGTGGCAGATACTATGAAAGTGCAAAGAATTATTAGATATATTTGAGGGCTAAATACTTATGTACTTTTATACTGTCTTATAACTGCATTGCCTATGTGACATTTTTATGGGATGTGAAAAATGACCATATAAAAATTAGAATATATAATCATATAATGTACAATGACTCTTTCAAGCAACTAAGCTTGTTGTCTTCCTTGTCTAGTGTCAACTAAGCTTGTTGTCTTCCTTTGCCTAATGATCACTGCTTACGCATCTACAGAGAGACACATTAACATGTATGAAAGGCAATTATAACTCTTTGACAAAGAAGAAATTTATATAATCAGTTACCCCTTGAAACAGTACAAGTTAAATTAAAAAAAAAAAATTCATTCAGCCACAGACCATTGTCGGCTAGAGTAGCAAACAGATCAATAACAGGCAGCAGTTACTATGTCATGCTGTCTATGGAGTCCTGTAATGGAAAGGACATGATTGAATTACTTAAATGTTATTTAGGGTCAGATATCTGACTCTGTCCTTTCAATTTTAATTGAGCATATGAGCTATTGCAGATCTAATGAAAAATCTGGTACAGACTGTGCCAAGGCCTATTAGCTAGGTGGTTTAATGATTTCCTTATAAGGGTAAACTTCCAGAGTCAGATTCTTCTCTATGATATTGCCTCTTTGTGATGATCTGATAGTAAAATAGATCCATAAAGCCTACAGATTTAGCCAGTTCAGGATTCCCTTCTACCTTTAACACCTCCCTATGCTACTCTCTGCCTGGCACCTAGTGTAGGGGGCTCATTAGGGGATGTACCTACAAGGAACAGGATATGACCAGCCCTCCATTGTGCTCTCTGAGTTTGCTCTAAACTACACAGTCACCAGTGTGGTGCAGAGCTACCTCCTTCGTGCCTTCTGCCAAAACTGTGTCCAGTGTGTGTTGGTTACTGCTGAGAACCTAGACCCCAATCTCTAAGGCCTGGTCTACAGTACATGATTATGTCGATTCAGCCGCTTTAGGTCAAATTAAAACTAAATCCGTCCACACAACCAACCCGGTTTTGTCGATTTAAAGGGCTCTTAAAACCGGTTTCTGTACTCCACCTGGGCAAAGGGAGTAATGCTAAAATCGACATCGCTGTTCTGGATTTGAAGTACTGTGGACGCAATTCGATGGTATTGGCCTCTGGGAGGTATCACAGAATGCTTCATTGTGACCTCTCTGGACAACACTTTCAACTCAGATGCACTAGCCAGGTAGTTAGGAAAAGCCCCAGGAACTTTTGAATTTCATTTCCATTTTGGCCAGCATGGCGATCTCATCAGCATGGACTGAATGGGAGGTTCTGGATCTGATCGCTGTGTGGGGAAAAGAATCCGTGCAGGTAGAACTCCGTTCCAAAAGACAAAATGCCAATATATATGTCAAAATCTCTAAAGGCATGGACAGAACCCCGGCCTGGGCTGAGCGGGGCCAGCGGCTGGGACCCCGGCTGGCAGGAGCCGGCGGCCGGAACCCCAGACCGACAATGGGCTGAGCCGCTGAGCCCGCTGCCGGTCTGGGGTTCCAGCCACCGGCCCTGCTCAGCCCACTGCCAGCCTGGGTGAACGGAACAAAAATCGGCATGTGTGCTGCAGGTTGCCGACCCCTGCATTAAATGAGCGCAATGAGAGGAGGTAGGAGCACGATGAGAGGAGGCAGGATGTAATGTTGAGGCTAATGGGGGAGCAAACTGACATGCTCAGGCATCTGGTGGAGCTGCAGGAAAGGCAGCAGGAGCACAGACCGCCACTGCAGCCCCTGTATAACTGCCTGCCCTCCTCCCCAAGTTCCATATCCCCCTCACCCAGGGGCCCAAGAACGCGGCGGGGGGAGGCTACGGGCACCCAGCCCCTCCACCCCAGAGGATTGCCCAAGCAACAGAAGGCTGGTATTCAATAAGTTTTGATCTGTAGTGTGGCCTTGTCCTTCCCTCCTCCCTTCATCCAACTCCCCACCTGGTGCTTCCCTCCTCACCTACCCCTCCTGGGCTACCTTGCGAGTTTTCCCCCTATTTGTTTGATGAATTAGTAAACAATGCATGATTTTGAAACAATAATGACTTTATTGCCTCTGAAAGCGGTGATCGAAGGGGGGAGGGTGGGTTTTCACTTACAGGGAAGTAGGGTCAACCAAGGGGGTGGGTTTTCATCAAGGAGAAACAAACAGAACTGTCACACTGTAGCCTGGCCAGTCATGAAACTGGTTTTCAAAGTTTCTCTGATGCTCAGCGTGCCCTGCTGTGCTCTTCTAATCGCCTGGTGTCTGTCTGTGTGTAATCGGCCACCAGGCGATTTGCCTCAACCTCTCACCCCACCTTAAACATCTCCCCCCTGCTTTCACAGATATTGTGGAGCACACAGCAAGCAGCAATAACAATTAATATTGGTTTCGCTGACTTTTCCTTTCACTTTTTAACCATGGTCCTTGTATGATTCTTACTGAGAGTAAGAGATGGGGAGAAGGGAGGTAAAGAAAGTGGGGGAAGGGGAAAGAGCGGGGGAAAAAGAATTGGGAAAACACCTGAAGCTTCTTGTATAGCACTAGGGGCTCAGAGTGAAAGTTCCCCAGGGTTGGAGGGCTCTCAACTTGCCCCTGCTGCAGCCTTGGTCTAGGACTTGCTGTAACAATGTCCAGCTATTTGAGACCAATTCAGGAAAGAAAAGTCTTTCTGCAGCCCCTGAGATTGGAAATTGGGATTCCTGCCCCCTACTGCAGGCTTTAGATCCTGTTCTGTTCTCCTCTGATCACTGCGACACCATCTCCAGCGGCTTCTCACATTGAACAGCTGCTGGGTCCGTGCTTTGAGAGAAGTCTGTGTCCATGTCCTCATCGCTATCGTGATCATGCTATTGTCGCCTCCTCACCTGCTTTTGCAGGTTCTGCACATACTGCAGGATAATACGCGTGGTGTTTACAATGCTCACAACTGCAGCGGTGATCTGAGCAGGCTCTATGCTTGCTATGCTATGGCGTCTGCATGAAAAAGAAAAAGAGCGCAAAATGATTGTCTGCTGTTGCTTTCATGGAGGGAAGGAGGGGTGACTGACGACACGTACCCAGAACCACCCGCAACAATGTTTTTGCCCCATCAGGCATTGGGAGCTCAACCCAGAATTCCAGTGGGCAATGGAAACTGCGGGACCTGTGGGATAGCTACCCACAGTGCACTGCTCTGAAAGTCAACGCTAGCCATGGTACTGTGGATGCACTCCGCTGACTTCATGCGCTTAGTGGGGACACACACAATCAACTGTATAAAATCGCTTCCTAAAAATCGACTTCTATGAAATCGACCTAATTTCATAGTGTAGACATACCCTCAGTCTAATAGGCATGTATTCAATGTTCATAATGTTAATTTTGTGACACACTCAGAGGCATGTAGAATATATCTTAATAAAACCCAGCCAACCAAACAAAAAAAGATAAGTAAGTTGGTTTTTACCTTATGGCTATACAGCTCATATGGCAGACCTCCACAATGTGTGGGATGACCTGCTCAGTTATCTTTTTTCATATTGACTTTCCAAAATCATCCTGGAGAGGCAACAGAATTTACTATACTAGAACAAGGGGCTTTTAATTAAAAGGTCCTGTATCAACCACTGCCACTTGAAAATATTTTCTTGTGCAGATTAGAACAATTAGGGAATTAGTGATGGGATATGGATCCTTTCAATTTCAACTGCTGGTTTAAATGTGCTGTGCCATAGTTTGGTAGCGCCCAAGAGATTTTGCCATGTGATAGCTGTTCAGGGAAATGAGGTGGTGGTCTCAGTCGTCTTCCTGATAGGCAGTTGTCCACATGTGCAAAATCACCACTCGATTGGGGATTTGTTGGCAGTTCCAGCAGGGAGGCCAAAGACTGGTCATGGACACTGAACTCTACTCTAAATCCTAGAGGCGGATTTTCCAAGTCATGGCTAAGACACGTTGACAAGGCCACAGTGTAGGGACAGCTGGCAGTGCCTCTTTCTCTGCTGTGCTTGTCTCATGGATAGAGACTTATATTCTCCAGAACATTCAGGCCAGAACCTTTCAGGAGCACTAAATCCTCTACATAAATCAATCCTGCATGGGATAGTCATTGAACTAGATTCATTAGTCATAAAACTGCCGCAATTAGGTACAAAACAGGTATTGCATTGTGCTAAGTGTTAAACCCAACTGAGAAGAGCTGATATTAAGCATATTGTCTGCAGTGAGGGATGAGAACTCAGAAAACTCTGCTTCCTTGTCTCCCTTAAGAGTCTCTGGTGACTTATGGCGGGAGACTGGAACTGGGGTCCATCCCCCTTTTTGCTGCAAGAATTTTTTTTGTCCTTCCCCCAGTTGCTGAAACACCTAACTAGTTTTTTTTCCTATACCATCCATCACCATGATGAGTGTTGTAGCATCCCCACAATAAGGGCCCTGATCCATCCAGCTTCCAAACACTCCTAATGTTGAGTACATTTAAGTAGGTTATAGAAGTCTGCCTGAGGTCTCACAAGCCCCCAAAAAACCTGGCGTCACCTCGGGAAGGTGACTGTACCAATAGATAGAGAACCTCATGATCCCTACCTGTCTGTCTCAAGTGCTGGCCTTTCTCACTCATCTCCACATCACTGGATGCCATGACAGCAGGACTAGCCACTCAAGTACATACCCAGGGTCCCGGGCAGGCTTGTACAGGTTGTTCTGGTGCCCATGCTGCCATGGCTTCACTGCTACTATAATCCAAGCTAGCTAGGTCTAAACTAGCATGTGTATGTCTACATGTGCTGCAGTCTCACATCTGATCGTAATGTAGACATACCCAAAAAGGTTGGCTGAGATGACCAATATCCTAGATACTCCCTTTACACTCAAAATGATAATGATAAAAAAGCAGCACATTCTTTACCTGTGTGGAATGAAATACACAACATTTTAAGCTCTCTGTAGCTAATATTGATCTTTCTAAAATTGTATCATTTGTATAGAATTGTATGGTTTGAGTGCTCGGCCTCGAAAAGGTTAACTATTTTAGGTAGCCTGTCTTGATCTTTAACTCTGCAGCTCCAGAGCTTACTATGCATAAATGGGTTTGTCTAGACTGGGAAGATTAGGTCATGTTTCACAATTTGCCAGCTAAGATGATGTTAAATGATATTATGCACTTTGTGTAGACATGGCAAATTGTATTTTAAAAATGTGGTGAATGGTTGTGGTCAACCCTTTGCTTCCCCCGCTAGATGACAACAACCAACCAATGAATTTAACACCACTTGCTTTGTCTAATCTTGGTGCAAAGTCTTTTTAAAAATCGTGTTAGCTAAACATGTTTTGAAACACAATATCTTTTTACTAGTGTAAACATGGTCTTGGTAGGATTAGAGAAGCAGTTGGGTTTTTTGGCCACATCTACAGTAGGGAAAAAGTTGTGTTTTTAACACATTAGCTAAATGCAAATTAACATCCTAGAGTAGACAAGGCAAGTTGTAGTTTAAAATTTGTTAGCGCTAGCTCTGGGGTCTCAAACTCGCAGGTCATCTGTGGCCCGTGAACCTCCCCAATGTGGCCTGCAGGGCTCCAGCAGTTTTAGGGCCGGGTCTCTCCTTTGGCCCCACCTGCCGCCCTCCAGGCAATTTACAATGGCCCAGGGCTCCACCAGCTCAGCGGAGCTGAGCGGCAACTGCCTGCTTGCTCCATGTGTCTGCCGGGGCGGGGTGGGGCTGTGCCTCCGCACGCTGCCCCTACCCCGAGTACCCCTGTGCCAATGGGAAGCTGCGGGGGTAGTGCCTAGGGCCCCCCAGCCCACCCCACCTTGAAGCCCCAGGTAAGCGCTGCACCCTCCGACCCCCTCCCAGAGCCTGCACTCTTCCTCCCTCCCAGAGCCTGCACCCCAATCCCCTACCCCAGACCTCCTCCCCCGCCCAAACTCCCTCCCAGAGCCTTAAGCAGTGGGGGGGATTTGAAGTTTTGGGGGGCGGGTTCTGGGCAGCATGAGTGACATTATTGGCCCACTGGGAGGACTTGAGGACTGCATTGGCCCTGAGGTAAATTGAGTTTGAGACCCCTGCGCTAGCTCCTTCTAGGGTTGACCCCTGCCAGCTAACATGTTAAAATACTGCTTTCCCTGTCTATGCTAGGGTTTTAACAAGCTTTAAAGCCACACCTTTTTTTCCAACAAAGACACGGCTTTCGAGGGTAAGCCACAGGACTAGGAGTCAGGAGACCTGTGTTCTATTCTGTTCCTGGCTCTACCCACAGACTCACTGTTTGATTTGGACAAATATATCAATCTCTCTATCATAGATTCCCCATCTGTAAATTAGGCTTTCCTGTCTATCAGTGGTGTTTTTGAGGCTAAATTCAATAGTATCTATAGAGCATTATGTGAGATCCGTTTATACAATGTGCTTTAGAAGTGCACTCAGTATCTGGGTTAATTTCTGTCTAAGATGTTTGTTTCTTTGCTTGGCTTGGCTTGTTTTGAATTTTGGAGACCTATGGGGAAGCTATGTTCTATGAGCCCAAACCCTGAGAGAGCATTTTACCAAAACAAAGTCACTTGTGATACCAGTCCTCCCACAGAGAAAGGGGCACTGTTTTTCAGAAGATAAGGGAAGTGCTGAGGTCACAGTGTCTAGAAAGGGAAAAGATATTGCAACAGCAGTGAACTACTGTCTCCCTTCTCTTCAGTTCCTCAGCTAAGGATAGATGGCTGGTCACAATGACCTTGCATTTACATAACAACTTCATCTAAATAGATTCCAAAGCACCTCACAATCTTCTGATTCTGTAATTTGTTTGCAAACAGAAATGGCTTTATCCATCACTGAAATGCTTCCAGCTCTGAGTTGGAACACAGCAATTGTGCAGTGTTATTTAGATGAGGAAGTGAAGAGGAATATCTAGCTGAAACTGCAAGGAGAGTGTAAGAGAGCAGAATGTAATTAACCAAGCTAGAACTCTGTTAGGACACTAGGGCTAGCTGCCTTATCTTTCCAAAAGTGCCACAGGAGATCTGTCTGTGGGTAAGAGTCAATTATGATTGCCCCAAAAAGTTTCATGCAGGAAGCTCACAGTGATTTATCTCGGTCAGTCACTTACTAATAATTTGTTCTTACAGGGCTCAGTCCTGGAATGTATTGAGTATTTTCTTTCCAACACCCTTGAAATCAATAGTAGAGAATGGCATGATCAGGTGCATATAGCACCTTTCACATTTGTCATTTGTGTTGCTCAGAATCTGTTGGGGTTTTTTCCAGAACAGTGCCCTGGTTACTGTAAGATGCTGAGTTGTAGTTAACACTCAGAATGTCTGTTGACAGTGAGGAATACTGTTTGCTTAGGGCAGGTCTTCACTACCCACTGGATCGGCGGGTAGTGATTGATCTATCGCGTCTCGTCTAGACGCAATAAATCGATCCCCGAACACACTCCCTGTTGACTCCAGAACTCCAGCTCGCAAGAGGCAGAAGCGGAGTTGATGGGGGACCTGCCAGTGTCCTCATGGCCAGGTAAGTCAACCTAAGATACACTGACTTTAGCTACGCTATTTGTACAGCTGAAGTTGCGTATCTTGGGTCAACCCCCCACCCTTTCCCAGTGTAGACCAGGGGTGTCGTTGATTTTATTATTTATTATGTGTAGCTTGTAAGCACCCCAACCATGGACCAGGATCTCATTGTGCTAGGTGCTGTACAAACACAAAACAAAAAGACAGTCCCTGCCCCAAAGAGCTTGCAATCAAAGTATAAGCAAGAGACAACAGATGGATACAGACAGACAAGAATACAAGTAAACAATGAGACAGTACTGGTCAGCATGATAGGCAGTTGTCTCTGCAACTAGCAGCCTAGCCGTTGTCAATTTTTTTTGCAAGCATCACAGAAAAGAAGAGCTGTACAGAGGGATTTGAAGGAGGATAATGAGGTAGCTTTGCAGATGTTTCTGCAGAGCACCTTGCAAGTGTGAGGGGCAGTATGGGAAAAAGCACAAATGTGCTTGTTTGAAAATTTAACTAGTGGGTGATAGAGCAGCTGATAGCCATGCAGAAGAGGGGTTGCAGATCACAGCCTTCTTCATCTACCCTTTATTAGTGTGGATTTGAAGTACACCGAAGAGGCAGGTCTGTGAGGAACTGTCACTCGTTCTTTGAAATGCTCTAGGGGGAACTCACCCACTCTGTATAGGACTCTCAACTGCAGTGGAACCACAAGAACTGGCTAGGATATGGAATGCGATTTAAAATCAATCTACACAGGTTCCTTGGAAGCTGCAGCTGGCTTCCTAGACAACTGCTTGTGACCTGACTCTATGCTTGCGTCGTTTAAAGGCATGATGGGATTGTCCCTAGGGGAAGAATTGGGACAGAGAGAATACATATGGGCTGAGAGTTTCCGCAGTAGGCCTCGCATACCACATTGTGCCATTGTAATAACACAAGAAATGCATACTATTGCTGTCAGAGAATGTCTCCAGTCTTTTCTGCTTAGGTTACATCATCAGTGGTTTAGAAGGGCAGAAATATGTTCCAAGCTGAGCCAGCTACCCTTCTGTATCAGAAAGAAACAGGTGATCTCTGTTTTTCCATCCTTCACCTCTGCTGTAGCTGACAGCAGCAAACACGAGCAGCTGCAATAGCAGGTTTCACTCTGTAGCATTATCTCTGAAACCATCAAACAAAGACATTTAAAAAATTGGATATAAAATGAGTGGCTCAATAAACATGCTGTCGATGAATAATTTAGGGTGTTTCTTGCTGCTCTGCTCTTCTTTCTACTGCAAGGCAACCTGAGCAGAATTTTTAGCAGTTTCGTTTACTTATAGTCTGAGAAAATGCATGGTAACCAAACACTGGATTGTTTTTTAAAAACTGAAATGGTTGAGTGCAAGAGAACGGCATTGTGATAGGGAACAAGGGAGGGAAAGCCCACACAAAGCCCCTCTGTGCAGACTCTGGATGGAATGGTTTTGGAAGATGCCCAGGTGGAATTGAGGGGCTCCCTTTGCAGGGAGGGGACTAGGCAGATACCTGATCTGAAATCTGCTCAGGAATTAAAGGAACATTAACCCAAAGAGCAAGGATGGTTGAGGAACTGGGCAGGGATTTAGGAGATCTAGGTTCATTTTCCAGCTTTGTCACACATCCCTGTGTAACCTTGGGCAAGTTACTTAATCTCCCTGTGCCTCAGTTCTCACTCTGAAAATGGAGATGATACTCTTTTCTCCCACCCTTTGTCTGTTGTGTCAAGATGGGTTGTAAGCTCTTAAGGCAAGGACCATCTCTTAATATACATGTACAGAACCTAACACAATGGGACTCTGATCTCAGTTGGGGCTTTTAAAGAACTACTGTAATACAAACCGTAATATTTCCTCCCAATAGCTTCTATACCTCTTTCAGAAAGGGGCAGTGCACTGCCATGTGGAAAGCAGCCAATACCTTCATTGTTCCAAAGGAAGGCTTACTGCTGTATAGGAGGAGAAGGGGATCCTGAGGGTGGCCCAGAATCAGCGAGAAGGATCTCTGGCATCCCCAGGATATGTTCATTGCGCACCTCAACAAGGCTGCAAACTCCTTTTGAAGGGAGCAAGATGGCTTAGCTTGGTGAATCTTATAGAATTTTCTGGTGGTTCTTTCCTCTTCTGCATTTCTTTCTGTGTGTGTGTGTGTGTGTGTGTGTGTGTGTGTGTGTGTGTGTGTGTGTGTGTGTGTGTGTGTGTGTGTGTGTGTGTGTGTGTGTGTGTGTGTGTGTGTGTGTGTGTGTGTGCGTGATGGGAGGATCGAAGCCAGAAATGACCAGACTTAACTTTCATCATCTTGGACCCTGCTATCTTTGTACACTAGGTAAACTCTGAATTTTCCCAACAAGAGTAAAGTTTGTGGTGATTTCAGGAACAACTTCTTTGCACTTTATGTATGTACACATATGTGTAGTACAGTGAAGCAGTTTTATCGGAACTGTTTGTATGAGTGTAAAATTTTGCTTTTCTCTCTTTCTCCTAAAATTCAGAAGGAAGAAATACTTGCCTATATTAGTTCTGCTGGGGTAATAGTCAGTCAGAATGCTTGCAGACTAATATTGTGGTTCAGCTGTATAGCTCCTTTTATCTGAGGACCTCCAAGTGCTTTACAGGCATTAATCAGTAAAACTCCATAATGTCCCCTGATACACAGGCAAGTATCGTTATTCATGTTTTACAGGTGGATAAATAAACCCATAGGGTGAAATCCTGGTTCCAGTGAAGTGAATGGCAAAACTACCACTGACTTCACTGAGGCCAGAATTCACTGATAGAGTTTAAGCAGCTTGCTTAAAGTCATTGTTGTATGCAACGTTGTAGCCATGTTGATCCTAGGATATTAGAGAGACAAGGTGGGTGAGGTAATATCTTTTATTCGACCAGCTTCTGTTGGTCAGAGAGACAAGCTTTTGAGCTGACACAGAGCTCTTCCTCAAATCTGAGGACCCAGACCTGAAGAAGAGCTCTTTGTAAGCTCGAAAGCTTCTCTCTTTCACAAACAGAATAAAAGATAAGGAGTACTTGTGGCACCTTAGAGACTAACAAATTTATTAGAGCATAAGCTTTCGAGAGCTACAGCTCACTTCATCGGATGCATTTGGTGGAAAAAACAGAGGGGAGATTTATATACACACGCAGAGAACATGAAACGATGGGTTTATCATACACACTGTAAGGAGAGTGATCACTTAAGATAAGCCATCACAGCAGCAGGGGCGGGAAAAGGAGGAAAACCTTTCATGGTGACATGCAAGGTAGGCTAATTCCAGCAGTTAACAAGAATATCTGAGGAACAGTGGGGGGTGGGGTGGGGGGAGAAATAACATGGGGAAATAGTTTTACTTTGTGTAATGACTCATCCATTCCCAGTCTCTATTCAAGCCTAAGTTAATTGTATCTAGTTTGCAAATTAATTCCAATTCAGCAGTCTCTCGTTGGAGTCTGTTTCTGAAGCTTTTTTGTTGAAGGATAGCCACTCTTAGGTCTGTAATCGAGTAACCAGAGAGATTGAAGTGTTCTCCAACTGGTTTTTGAATGTTATAATTCTTGACGTCTGATTTGTGTCCATTCATTCTTTTACGTAGAGACTCCAGTTTGGCCAATGTACATGGAAGAGGGGCATTGCTGGCACATGATGGCATATATCACATTCGTAGATGCGCAGGTGAACGAGCCTCTGATAGTGTGGCTGATGTGATTAGGCCCTATGATGGTATCCCCTGAATAGATATGTGGACAGAGTTGGCAACGGGCTTTGTTGCAAGGATAGGTTCCTGGGTTAGTGGTTCTGTTGTGTGGTGTGTGGTTGCTGGTGAGTATTTGCTTCAGATTGGGGGGCTGTCTGTAAGCAAGGACTGGCCTGTCTCCCAAGATCTGTGAGAGTGATGGGTCGTCCTTCAGGATAGGTTGTAGATCCTTGGTGATGCGTTGGAGAGGTTTTAGTTGGGGGCTGAAGGTGATGGCTAGTGGCGTTCTGTTATCTTCTTTGTTGGGCCTGTCCTGTAGTAGGTGACTTCTGGGTACTCTTCTGGCTCTGTCAATCTGTTTCTTCACTGTACCTACCTATTTTGTCTTGCTTACAGTCATACATTGAGTCAAAACAGATCTGAGAATGGAACTCAAATAAAGTAACTAATCAATTTTTTGAAGACTGTGAGTACATGAGGCTTGGCTACCTCTTATTTTTCTTACACCCTCATATTAGTTGCTCTTTGCTGCACACTCCCCTTTCACCTGTCAGTGTGTAATTTACACACATTTTGCAGACCTACTGAATTCCAAATCGAGTAATTTTACCATTTACATTCATATTCTGACCAACTTACACCTCATACATAACTTTTCATTTACATTACCACTGAATTTAGCCCAGAAACTTGCATAAGAATTACACCTGTTTACTCCAGATCTGAATTTGGCCATTGTTTATGGCAGATGCGTTCCTAAATAATACATTGGAATAACTTTCTGTGAGAAGTAATTTAGGAGCCATCATTGGAATTGCTAAAGTGTAGACCAGAAAAGTCCAGGACAAGTAGAAACGCTGTCTGGGCTAGTAACTGTCAAGTTTCCTGCACACAGAATAGGAAGTCTGTGGGTGGATTGAGTGATATCAAGTCTGCAGCACCATTAGGCTGCCAGTCAGAGAGAAGGTTGGCTGGAGGAAATGAGTGGGAGTGAAGCAAAGAGAACTGAACTGCCTGAGGGAAGAGGAAAGAGAATAGGCTGTGTAGCAATTTTTCAGAGACTTGCAAGCTTAGGCAGCAGCTGCTGAGGTTACAATGCAGAGCATGGTTTGATTTTAAGTGGGCAAATATAACTCGCAAAAGGGACGTGGCTTTAATCTGAATTCAAAGGCTGTCATTTTTTACCAGCAAGGCAAGCAATACTTGAATTTGTCAACCAAATCAGAGCAGACTTTGTAGGAAAATAAACTACAGTTTGATTACTTGCTACTGCTGCCAAACACGATCTGATACATTTTTTACATCCTTGCAATTGCATACTTGACGACTGCTGCTCCCTGGGCCAGGCAATTTAATTTGCAAATCAATCCTTGACTCTTACACTGCTTTAAACACACCACTATGTGTGCACAGAGTTGGTTGATTTAAAAAAATGAAAAATGTCTGGAACACGTCAAACCAACCTGGTTAAAAAATTAACCTGAATCAGCAGAGGGTAATACTGAGGGCCTAAGGCCAATTAAGTTTAATACACCCAGGACAGAAGATTATGCTAAAGAATATAAGGAATTTAGATATAAACTCTCATTCCAGAATTTATGATAATCTACATATCAGTTGGCTACATGTCAGAACGATTAAAAGTTTTTAGTGGAATTTTCAGAAAGCACAGGAAGTTTTCTGGCAAGACTTGGCAGTGGGTATTATATCTTTATTATTGATTCCCTACCTGTATTTGACCTCTCTGCTGCTCATGTGGAGTGCATGTAAACAGAAATTGCATCACTTTGTCAACAAGAAGCTCCTATTACTAATTACTCCATAAAATAGAGGAAGAGGACCAAGTGTTTAACATGGAACCTGGTTTCGGTTTTTCGGATTTTTGAAATACTCTTCAACTGGCAGGCCAGAGCTTAAGCATCTTGGAGCAACTACGCTAACACCCAACCAAATGAAAGACTTCGTAAAGACAGCAAATTAGTCTCCTTGGGAAGTATCTCAGGAATACAAACAGAAAGCTTATCACTGCAGTTGCTGATGGCTAAACTGATGTCAGATCTATGCAGATTGGGAAACCGTAGGCTCTGCTTACGTAGCAGACTTAGATGGTGTAACCCTGTGGGATAAAAAACAGTTTAGGCATTATAGTGATTATAATAGAAGAGCACAACTCAAAACTGGTTGACCTGAATTTAGAAGGAGCAAAGGTGGATATGGGCTGCTCACATGGTGTGCAGGCCAAGTTCAGACAAACTGCTCCTCATGAAGTTGTGCACTGCATCAGTCGTAACCATTAACTTGGTATTCTGCGACTTGGAAAGGATTATCTTTATCTTAAAATGTGACCTTATTTTCAAAGACATTTCAAGTTGTTCTATTTAAGTCCCAAAAGATGACTGGAACATCAAGCTCTTTCATAGATTGAGGCCAAAAGACATCACTGTGATCATCTCGTCTGACCTGAAGTATAATACATGAATTAATTCTATCCCTTGCTGAGACTTTTGAGGCAAAAAGGAGTGGTGTCCAGAGCAATGAAGACTATGATCAGAATTATCATTTGGATTATATGGCAGAAACTAAGTCAGGATGTTGCCACTTGAGGTAGAGCCATTCTTAAAGACATCAAGACAGGCATATTTGTGGGCATGGTGTTTTCCATGATGGACTTAATCACCATTGATATTGAAGTCACTTGCTTTTCAAGGAGATGATCTCTTGGGATTTTAAACTTTACAAAAGCTAGAAAGTCTATTCTGGAGCTCATGGCAGTAAAAGACAATTGTGGTCATTGTGTCTTCTTAATTATCCTTGTGAATGGCAAATTTGAAGGGGCAAACATTTCTGTATTATTAGGGACAAAGCAGCGAAAAATTAGATCTATAAGTAGGCTTGGATTAGATTTTTTAGTAAATGTCAGTAAACATTAATTTCACTGTACAATACAAACCAATGACAAATATTCTATCGATGATAGAAATGTACAGATAGGCAAAGTAGGATAAATGCTGCTTGAGAACGTCTTAGTTTGATTTCGGGTATTTATTTTGTATATTTTGCATATGATGTTGGCAATTTGTGTTTTAATGGCTATAAAGCTTTAATGTTTTGAATCTTGACATTAAATAATTGCCTGCCCCTCCCCAATTTCCTACAACTGAAAATTTAAAACAATCAAAATAGAAAAAATGCTTAAATATAAATGTTTATCTGTCAAACCTTTTTAAAAAATTCAAATAGAATTCTGCCCATCTTATCTGTAAGCTTGAAATTGATAGTGAACACATTGGTGCTTGATTCACCAGGGTATTGGAACCATCATTCACCTGGAGTGAAACCACATGATGGCCTGATTATTATAAAAAAAGGACCTGCTGTGGATAGACTACTTCATATAGATCTTGAATGAGAAGGAAAAGATAAGTGCCTGATGTCAGTGGCTGCCTCTAGAATTACACTTAACTAGAATCTCATGTCCACAACAAATGACAATACGCATGCATGTTTAACAACGCTTTTAACCACCTGCCTTTCTGGCCACATGGGGCTAGCTCATCTGTACTGAATGCTTAACCTACTTGGAATCTGCATTTATGGCTGGAACACTTTATCTGACACTTGTTACAATTCTGAATTTTAAAAAAAAATACTTCCTGCATTCTTAACTACAAAGCCATTTCACCTGAAGTGTTGAAGCAAAAGTAACCAGCCCTCTCATCATAAAGATGTTGTTGTTTTCAGCCTGTTTTTGACAATTATCACTACTAAAGGCAAGAGGAAAAATGCAAAATCTGCCCTCCGTAACTCCCCGTCTCATCTAGGAGAAATGAGTCCATAGAATTTGCAAATTATTTCACACGGGCAAGGTTACTCCTGCACAGTGAAAGGACATGTGTATATATAATGGAGAGAATATGAAAATAGGTATATATAGCATGTAAAATATAAACTCTGAGAACTGGAATAAATAGAATGCTTTTTGGTTTTCTTAATTAAAAATAAGAGGACCATATACTTGAGTGTCTCTCTTGGTACTAAAGAGGCAATAGAAATGTATTGTATATGTAACAATAAACATAGGAAGCAATAAGCATATACCTTAAGATCTGCACTAAGGACTGTGGCTATGTCTACGCTATAGCTTATGTTGGCATTACCTATGTCGTGGAGGGGTGTGAATATCCACCTCCTTGAGCAATGTAATTTACACTGACATAGCACTGTCCACACCGGCGCTTATGTCAGTGGGAGAGCTTCTTCCGCTGACATAGCTACCATCCTTTGCAGGAGCTGGAGTAACAAAGCTGACAGGAGAATTCTCTCCCATCGGCTTAGAATGTCCGCCCTAGCAGCGCTACACAGTAGCATTGGTGCAGCCGTGCCACTGTAAGCTCTGTTGTGTAGCTGCAGCTTGAATTCTATAAGCAATGCCCCGTCGGAAATGACCACTTAGGAAGTATCCTCAAGATTTCCAATATTTTTTTTAATGTTTAACTAAAGATCAACTGTTTTTGTGTTGTTTCTTTGTACTGTGCCTAGTATACTGGGTTCCTGATCCCAGAGGTGAGTGCTTCGGTGTTACTGCAATAGAATGAAGAACTAATAATTAAAAGGGAACTGATTTTTGTTGGTCCCTTGTTTGGTCACTTAGTGAAAATTGTCTTTTCTCTGGTCACATATATTAACTGAAGGCAATAGGAATCTATTTAGATTGCTCAAGAAGTATTATTATTATTTTACACTAAACATACAAGCTGACACAAAACTTGACTCTGCCCTCCGTATGATCTAATGCAGGCACAGGAAAATTAGACTTAGTACAATAGGTGCCATGAGTTTGTGAAAAAGATGAGAGATGTATTGCAAGCAGCCACTGTGGAAAGGCTTCCTGGAGGAAGTTTGGAGAAGGATTGGGAGGTCTCAGGATGCTAAAGAAAAAACAGACTTCCAAGCATAAGAGGCAGTAGGGAGAAGGACAGATTCAGGACACTTAGAAGGGAGGCTTGGGAAGTGGAGTAGGAAGAAAAGAGAGCTGAGATGTAGGCTACAGCAAGACTCTGCAGGGATGTAAAAGTGAGGACAAGGAGATTGAATTTGATGAGAAAATAGAGGGGAAAGTGCTGAAGGAATTCAGAGAAAGAAGGGACATGTTTGGAACAGTGGGAGAGCAAAATTATTTTAGAAGCAGCATTTTAGATAAGCTGGAGGGGAAAAGGTGTGAACATGAAACTTTGACTTTCAAGTCTGCCTCTGAGCTAATTCTTGCTGAAGTGGTAGCTAACATTTTATGGCTACCGAAATATTTGTAATGTCTTTCTGTCTTTTCAAGTAAAGTTTAAAAAGCCTGGGGCTCTCTTCAAGCTTCTAGCAGCCAAATTGTTGTCGCTCTCTGCCAACTGGGATCAACAGTCATTTCAAGCCAGGCTTCACTTACTCAGTACAAAGCAGATGCAGTAAACTCGCATGTGATTTTTGTTCCCTCATCAATCTCAGGTTATTGGCAATCCCGAAACATGATCGGGTTTAGGAGGTTTTTTTTCTTAAGAGAATCTCTTGGACTTTACTCATAGGTGTAGTTTGACATCTTTGTTTGGGCGGGGCAGCTCCAGTCAGGCCAATGGGGCTGCATTTGGGTGGGGGTAAATTCTGCACCTGCCCAAGGCTTGCAGTTTGCAGGGGGGAGGGCAATGCCCGTGACTTTATTAGGAAGCAAAACCTTGTAAATGCCTATGAGATGAAGAGTGTCTTCATCATGTGTGCTCCTGTGTCCACAACTAAAGATAACTACAAAGTAAACAGTAACTAACACTGGCATACACACAGTAACAATGGGAAAATGAAGCTTCTCATCAGAAAGTGGTTTGAGCCAGATTCAATCCAGCCATAATATGGCTTAATTGCTTTTCAGATGGGTACCTGTTAACTAAATTACCATTCATATTAATTAATATTACAGAAGTATGTGCAGGCCTCAGTCAGGTTGTTGTGCTGAATGCCATCCCTGCCTCAATCGTAGTTTAAGACAAGACATAACAGGTGGGTGAAACTGGAGTGTGGAAAGCCAGGGTAAGAGTTGTATGAGCATGTTTTTTCAGAGACTAGCTGCATGCACAGTTGATTGGTATGTGTATATTTTGTTAAGACAAATCAGCCGTTTAGTAGCAATAGTCTCAACTCATCAGCTACCTGACCCCTCTCAGCTGGTGGTGTTCTGTAGTCATCAAGGTGGACGACAGGGCTGTGGCATTATGGTGGCTTTTTCAGGGAGGATATTCCATGCCTAAGGGATGGAATGGAAGGAAGCTCAAAGGTGTTTGTGGGAGAGGCAGACAAGTGGGTGGTCGATCCTGCATTGTTGGCAGAGCAATAAAATAATAGAGCAGGTAGGTATGGCTAGGCTACATTGTGAGAGGCCTTGAAGGTAAGGGCAAGAAACTTTTATTTGGCATGGTTGAGACAGAATTCGTATGAGGTGGGGGGATTGACATGGTCACAATGATGGGACAGGTAGATGATCTCAGCAGCAATGCTTTGATTGGACTAGAATGGGGCAAGGTTGCAGTAGCCATGATGTGAGAGGAGCACCTTAGGGTGTGGACAGAGAGGAAAGGTGGAACTTTGAAATGTTATGAGGGAAGAAAGGGCAAGATTTAGATATAGCCTGAATATGTTGATGCCTGGGGTTATGGGGCTGAATGATTGGGAGGAAGCTAGATGGTGGTGGCCACAGTGACGGAGAAAAGAGGACGGGGGAGGAAGGGGCTTGAGGGTGGATCAGAAGCTCAGTTTTGACAATGTCAAATTTAAAGTGAAAATCTGCTTCCTTCAGGCTGGAGGAGATCTAGTGTAGCATTCTGCATTAGCTAAGTGTGTGTGATCTTTTCATCTCTAGTGACTCTTCCATGTAGTGGATAAGAGCCTGCTACATATGCACAGCTAATTCCATTAGTTCAAGTGTTAGGTGCTTATACATATATTGTGGAAGGTGCTGAGTCCTATCCCTGCTGACAATTCCTGGTGGTTTCATAATGATAGACCCAAGGAGCTCAGTCTATTTAGCTTAACAAACAGAAGGTTAAGGGGTGACTTAATTATAATCTAGGAATATCTACCTGGGGAACAGATATTTAATAATGTGCTCTTCAGTCTAGCGGAGAAAGGTATAACATGATCCAATGGTTGGAAGCTGAAGCTAAACAAATTCAGATTGGGAATAAGGAATAATTTTTTAACATTGAGAGTAATTCACCACTGGATCATGGTGGATTCTCCGTCACAATTTTTGAATCAAGATTGGATGGTTTTTCTAAAAGAAATAATTTAGGAATTATTTTTGTAAGTTCTGTAACTTGCGTTATTCAGGAGTTCAGATTAGATGGTCCTTTCTGGTCTTGGAATCTATGAATTACACTAGATTCACATCGGACTGTTTTTACCCTTCGGTTCCCATCTTAGTCATGGCTTTTCAATCACATGCATACATGAAGTCCAAGTTGGAACTTAACACTTAATTTTCATTTTTGATATACTGTACATATATTAATCAACATTCAATGAATTCTTTACTTGATACATGTTTGTATTGTCTATGATGTAACATGGCTATAAGGTTCACACGGTGTTAATATTTATATATTCAATAGGAAATAGCCCGTCACCTCCGACCTGGAACCCTGCGTGCCATCTTTGGTAAAAACAAGATTCAGAATGCTGTCCACTGTACAGATCTACCAGAGGATGGACTTTTGGAGGTAAGGTTCAACAATTCTACACACCCTTTTTATAACCGGGTTTTTTAAAATTAGAAAATAAGCCTAACAATTTCTGGAGCTATTTAAAATGTGTTGTGTTTGGAGTAATAGTACGGGAATCTAGTGATAAGTTAAAAATAAAACAGCTGGTGACTTTATTAAGAGAAATTAATTCAACTACACGAGCAAGCCGGAGGCAGAATTCTAGTTCATTATGTTGCTTGAGAACTCCACCCATACAGTTTTCTCAGGATGTTTCTGAACAAAGTAGTGAACCAATGTCAGAAGCATTATATCATCAGGACCCTCTCATTGGCTGGACCTGTCCTGAGGGCATGTTTAGCAATGTGACGAATGCATAAGGTTGCAAAAACTCCTCTTGGTGATCAGCTTTGTTTTAGACAAAGGGGGTTCAGGTGCTGCAGGGGGCTCAAGGCAGGGGGTTAGGGGGCTCAGGGCAGAGGGCTGGAGTGCAGGAGGGGTTTGGGGTGCAGGCTATGGCCCAACACCGCTTAACTCGAGCGGCTTTAGGGTGGCAGCAGCGTGCAGCAGGGCTAAGGCAGGCTCCCTGCCTGCCCTGGCCCCGCGCTGCTCCTAGAAGTAGCCAGCATGTCCGGCAGTGGCCCTGGGGTGAGTGGGGAGAGCAGATGGCTCTGCCGCGCACTGTCCTCACCTGCGGGTACCATCCCTGAAGCTCCCATTGGCCACGGTTCCCTGTTCCTGGCCAATGGGAGCTGCAGGGGTCGGTGCCTGCAGGCGAGGGCAGTGCATGGAGCCCTCTGCCCCGCTCCTTCTTCCCCCAGGGGCCACAGGGAAGTGGTACCGGCCACTTTCGGGAGGAGCACGGGGCCAGGGCAGGCAAGGAGCCTGCCTTAGCCCCGCTGTGCCATGCAGCTGGCAATCCCGTGGGCTGGAATGAAAGCCCTGATGGGCCGGATCCAGCCTGTGAGCCGTAGTTTGCCCTCCCCTCCTTTAGATGATCAGCGGAGAAAGGGTTTAACCCCTGAAGATAAACCACCCAGAGCTGACAACAATTCAGTATATCTAGGAGACTTCCATATATATTGTTAAATAATATGGGCCAGATTCACAAATGTACCCTGGCTGCTTTTCATGAAAGAAGTGGCACAAAGAAGCTGGAGTATACTAGTGAATCTGGCCCTGCTTCTCCTCAATGAAGTTTAAGGCTGAAGTTCTATCTCTATGTTCTGATTGCATGAACTCAGACCTCACTGTAATGGTTCATGATGTCCTCTGAATCCGCAGTGCGCTCACAGACTTAAGCATATTATTTCATAGCATGTTCATTCTTATTTTAAGCATGTGCTTTGCAGTCCATAAACATTCCTCTTTTTCTAAATTACCTTTTTATCATTGGCGCATTTGCCCCCACAACATGGCTTTGCAGCTGTCAATTGTTTCTGCAATGACAATTTGAGCTAAAGCAACAATAATGAAGACCATCCATCCAATGTGCATTTTTAATGTAATGAAACAGTGAATACTGAATTGTTTCCTTGGCAAGCGGACATTGTTTTATAAATTACTAGAGCTTTTCAATTCCTAGAATGCATACATTTCTGACTCTTCTTTTTAATCTCAGTTTTGTAATTAACTGAAAACCCAGCTAAGCAGAAATTAAAAAGAGCCTCTGAAGTGTTTTATGGTCCTGGTACATACAACCACTTCGCTTGTCATACCTGATGAAATGGTAGTGATGTAGTATGCATTTGCGTGATCCTAGGGAAGGACTGCACTGAGAAGCTTATTAAGGATGAGATGGAGAGGGTTAGTACAAATTTCCTCATAGCAAATCCCCAAAGTATCGGTCTTTGAATAACATAGACTAGACCTTTATTTCTGTAATAATAATAGTACTGTACCACCTTTCATCTCAAAGTGCTTTAAATATCTATGTATACTGTACAATTGCATTGAAGTGTAGCCACTGCTGGAGTGGAGTAAAGCAACCAAATCATAGAATAAAATAGAATAGAATATTATCAGGGTTGGAAGGGACCTCAGGAGGTCATCCAGTCCAAACCTCTGCTCAAAGCAGGGCCAATCCTCAATTTTTGCCCCAGATCCCTAAATGGCCCCCCTCAAGGATTGAACTCACAACCCTGGGTTTAGCAGGCCAATGCTCAAACCAGTGAGCTATCCATCCCCCCTGGAAAAAAAAAATGACACAACACAAGCAGGGGGAAATTTTGGTCAAGACTCTGAGGCAAACCACTGATCTTATGAAAAGTGCTATGGTGATGGGTTTTTTGGGTGTGGATAATTTGGCATTTTAATAATACATTGAATTCAAAATATCAAATATTTTGGGCTTCAGACTAGGTGAACTTCAAAGAGACTGAATTCACTCTCCAGTAGGAAGACAAATTTGTGGGTCCCACTCATGGTTCCCCATCACTACATAGTGGAGCCGGCAGGATCAAGTCAGTTTCATACGTTTCAATGGAAAATTTGCTTACTCTGCCACTATTATGATCATGCAGATGTTGCTGCCATGAAACCTTGGTGTGCCATTGCTGGATACTTGATTAGCTGAGAGAGACTGGACTAAATTCATCACTGGTATAACTACATTGACTTTTATGGAATTATGCCAGAGATAAATTTGGCCTATTGTGTTCTCATGCCAATATGAGAACAATCCCTTGTAATTCCCAAACGGAGGAGAAACTTGACCCTAGCAGTCACTTTTCTACCTGAATAAAAGCCAGACCTTTTGGTGTAGAATTATTTCTGCACTGCATCACATCCCTGGGATACTTGTTTAGAAAATGAGCTCCCCAAATGCATCCCCCTCTACTCTGGCCACCAACAAGGCCCTGGCTTCTATAACCTGACAGTATGCAAATCCCAGCCAGTATGCACTCCAGCCAGCTGAGAGAGGTGTGCTGGAGTGATCTAGGTACAGACATGGGAACTCCTGAGTTTCACCTCCAGGTCTGTCTGTCTGTCTCTCTCGGCTGAGTCACTTCCAGAAATTTTGGGTGAAAATGTTGTAGCAAAGTTTTCTGCTACATTTTTGGCAAAAAGTGAAATGTTAAGTGCAACCAAGACTTTGCAAAACAAACCACAAAATTAGTGTTAAAAATAATGGTGGGAAAACTTACGAGCTTTTACTTTATTTTTTTGCCCTGCTCTATATAACTGCATTTTGTTTTGTGCTGAATAGCACATGGACTCATTTCACCTCCTGGGTTGGGTTTTGCCAGATTTTGCTGTTGGAACATAGGCTGCAAGTCCAGAGGCAGTAAGTCTGCCTGGAGTGAGTTGCCTGTAGCCCTTGGTCTGTCAGAGTGGTAGTCTGGAGCCAGCTGTTGCTGCCCCAAAAGAAGGCAGAGAGCATATGTGCTCATTCATTGCATAGCCCAGGCAGCCTCTAACCCAGGGCTCCTTGGCAATCGTATTTGTTACACCTCACTTGCCCTTCCCTGACGAGTCCCACTTCTGGTGCAAATATCCTGTGTGCACAAGGGATGCAGAGAGCGGCCTTCTGCTCTGGGGAGAGTAAATTTGTCCCAGTATGTTTGTAAAAAGAAAACTTTAATCCTGTGTGTTATTGACCAAAGCAGCAGCAGGAAGATTATTCATTGGTTGTATTACCCTGGGACCTAGAGGGCCCAATCAAGATTGGGGCCCCGGTGTGCTAGGCATTGTACAGGTACATGGTGAGAGACAATCCATGCCCCAAAAACCTTGCATTCTAAATAGATAAGATGGTCAGAGGGAGTATTGTGGTTCCCATTTTGCAGATGGGAAACTGAGGATGGGGCAATCCCCAAATCCTAATAAAGACTTGTGATGTTTGTCCTTGTATAGCCAAACTGAGACGGAGAAGGGGCATCTGATTACCCTGTCACCATGTCCTTAGGCATGTATGGTCAGTATTTGCTGAGTGGAAGAAGGAAGGAGAGAGAGGAAGAACTTTTCAGTCTTGTGACAGATTCTTCAACTGATTTTTGAGTGCTGTTTTAGTAGCAGGCTACCCCTGATTTCCATAGGATTCATTTAGGTATTCCTGTTTCTACGTGCTGGTTATTTTAAGATCTCTCTCTCTCTCTCTCTCTCTCTCTCTCTCTCTGGCATCTGCAAAATTACTAATAACCTCTGGTTAAAGATCGACCTGAACTGGATTTGGAGAGTGTTATTTGGGACAGTTGCTGTTCAGCTTGCCCACAGATAGAACAAAGTACTTCAACCTCTTAAAAGAGAGAGAGATAGTAGGTAACTGAGGGTGGCCAGATCTCAGGTCATTGAAGTTGATAGCTAATCTCTCACTGACCTGGATAGTGCAGGATCCTGACTTAGTCCAACACTGCTGGGATGGAGCAGACTATGGCCTTCCTCCCACAAATAGCATCCCAGAGTTACAGGTGTGGACTATTGTAGGCACAGGGAAAGCTGAAATGAACTAGATCCCAGGTGTTGGAACAAACATTATTATAAAATAACTTTTAGTCAAGTTTGTTAATTCTGCACACTAACTTTTCATTGCTGCCAGGTAGTACTCTGTCTGTCAGGCTGAAAAATGAGAAGCAGCTTAAAAATACCCAGTTCATTGTCACTGGCTCCCTATAGTTTGACCCTGACCTCTTGGCTTTGTTCTGCAAACTACTCCACATTTTAGCGAGTCACTAAGCACCTCAGAGTTAATGATTAACTCTGGTGACTGAGTCAGGAGGGTGGAGTTGCAGTTTAGCCTGAAGCATTGGCCATAATGAGAGAGCACATTTTCATTCATAAAATTATAACTTCAGTTTTTATTTCTGGTATAATTTGGGTGATGGGAGTGCAGTTAAATCTATCTAAAGTGCTCTTCACCTTGCTGGATCAGGATCTTAATTATTCCTCTGTATATGTGTTTACATCCTTGCTTATGCCCAAATAAATTTGTTAGTCTCTAAGGTGCCACAAGGGCTCCTCGTTGTTTATACAGCAAGGAGTGGCTCAAAAGATTGACCTTAAAAAAAAAAACAAAACAAAAAAAAACCCACCTAGACCCAATTTTGCTGTCCATTACCTGTTTGAAGTCAAGGGGTAGCACCAATGTAACTGAGGGACATGGTGCACTTATGTGGTAATCTGCTAACCAGGGAATTTTTTGACAGGTAAAAAAGCTGAAACTAAATCTTGTTTTCCATACAGTAATAATCTAAATTTTAATCTCAATTTGCTTGGCGAGCTTATGTGATATACAGCTTTGAGGACATTCCCAGGCAAAAAACTTTGCTTACTTAAAATTAAGGTTGCTAATCTGTAAAACAGTTACAAAAAAATACATACCAAGACTGTACGACTAATAAAACCTAAGTGTTTAAATGTATGTTAATACTCAGGATGGTGTAGATAAGAATGCAACTTTTAAGGTTCATGCAGTCTTAAAGAAATCTAGACATGCCAACAATCAAGCATTCAGAAATATCCAACAACCCTTAACTCTGCCCCCTCATGAGAAGGAGAGAGCCATTGACAAACATATCACATAACTTTAAGAGTTACCAGGCCCGGCTCCAAGCACCAGCGAAGGAAGCAGGTGCCTGGGGTGGCCAACAGAAAGGGGCAGCACACCGTCCATCATTGGGGCGGCACGTCTGGGTCTTCGGCGGCAGGCCCTGCAGTCCCTCTCTTCCTCTTTGGCGGCACTTCGGCGACAGCTCAACCAGGCTTGGTTTTGGGTTTTTTTTTTTTTCCCTTCACTGCTTGGGGTGGCAAAAAAGCTGGAGCCGGCCCTGAGAGTTACACAAAGTTCATGACTTAAGTATTTTAGTTTGAGGTGGGAGTGAGCAGAAGCGCTAGGATGTAGACGCAGACCGGGATCAACCTTTCAAAAAGTTCAGGGAGAAGTTAGGATCTTGGTGAAGGTTTGGGTTCAGATAGGAAGTTTGGATCCTGATATGAATTGAAATGCAAAGCACAGGCCTGCATTTTGAGAGCATTCAGACTCACAGTTCGGGTTTGAGCCCATCTACACACACTGAGTAATATTTTCAAAAACATTTAACTCCCATTTTCAGAAATGTAGTTATGGGGAGCCAGATTTTCAAACTATTTAGGAACTTAAAGAAGCAGATAGGTGCCTAGTGGGATTTTCAAAAGGGCCTTGGTGCTTAACTCCTATTAAAATCATTGGGAGTTGAGTGCCTAGGTGCTTTTGAAAATCCCACTAGGCATCTATCTGCTTCTATAAGTGCCTAAATACCTTTGAAAATCTGGCCCTTAATTTGTCTATAATCAATGTAACAGCAAACTACATGAACAATGCACTTCGAAGTCTACTCAACATACACGTTTGATCTGAAAAACAGTAGCATTTTTGGTCCTGATTCTATAAGGTGATTCTGATTTTGAGGGTCCTCTGCTTCCACTGACTTCAGTGGGGGTCAGGAATGCCCAGCACTTTGCTTAATTGGGCCCTTAATTGTCAAGTTACACAACCATTATCCAAATATACTTTGCTATTTAATATTTGTACATAAATAAGACACATCTTCAACTTTGTAAAAGGCCAGATTCTGCTTTCATATTCAATGAACCCATGAAATTTGAGTTATTTTGTAATTTTTAACATTCATTAAAGCTTTTGCCACAAACCCAACTTGCGTAAAATCTTTTTACATGAATAGCTATGATATGAATAGTACTATTCAATACCTAACTTTTCCCAAAACGTATATTTCCCAGAGTCTTTACAGAAGAGTAAAGAGCCAAGCTTTCTAAAGGGGGTTTGCTCAGGAGTCTGTATAATTAGCAGTCTTTTTGAAAACCTGCTGTGTTAGACCTGCAGACCAGCATGGCAGCTTTTATTTCTCATGCTGTCACCAAACCGGTACAGTACAAGTAGTTTATGCAAATGTTCATAAAGTATTAAGGATTTTTGTAAAGCACGTCTCTCTGGAATTGGTTCGTGCAAATCTGGGGCCATCAGCCATTCCATTGAGACTCGCGCTTTTGTGTCGGAGCACCTCTCCACCACCTGCTCTAAACTCCTATCCATGACATCTGAAGGGATTCAGCTTCTTGGGGCTTGTCTGTGCTAGGAAAATCACTAGCCATTTTAGAGACACTGCTAGCAATGATGCAGCTATGTCCATGCTAAGACATGCATCAAAGCAGGTTGTCAGGGTCTGAGTAAAAACATCTCAACCTTGTGTAAAAAAATTAGTTTATAAGCTGTTGCTACCACTGACCGGAGCAACTTCTGTAATAAGGCTACTAATTTTTCGAGTGTAAACATGTGGATAGGACCCTGGTGGTAGTGAGAGTATGCTCAGAAGTGGTCTGAGTGTGGAGGAAGCTTCCAGTTTAACAAAGAAGAAGAAGGGTGGAATCTGTGGTATGCTGCAGCCAGTACTATGATTAAAAGGCAGATGTCCTTATTCATCATGGGGTTCCAGGCATCTCAGAGCTCTGCCAGCATGAAAGAGCTCATACCACACAATATTGGAGTGTGATCAGTAAACACCACACTAGCATAGGTGTCCCCACTGTCCATAATTTTGGTTCTCCTGTAGCTGCAGGTTTGGTAACATAATCTGAAGCGGCCTGGCAGTCTCTTTGTTAGTGTTTGTAGGAGCATTAGCTGAATAGTATCACACTTACCATTCCTCTCCATGTCGAGTTTACATTTTTCCAAATGTACATTTTTCCAGCCTCAGAGCTGCCTAAAATGCGGATTGTATTGGCTACCTCCACACCCTCCCATTCACCCTCTCTCCACCTCACCCCATTCACAGTTAACTCATCAGAGAGTTAATTGTGTTTCTCCTCGTGATCATCCTGCTCTGTGTTTCTCTTTGGTGGGTGGGCTTCGGTAGGAAGACATGGGATTTTTCATTGTCTCAGGCAAGTTTTCAGCCTGGATTTGAACAGAGCCTCCTCAATCCCTGTCTGTGCCTCTGTTCCTCCCTGTCCTTACCCCATACTTAACGTATCTTGCAGGCATGTAAATGACCTCTTGAAGTGGGACGCCTTTCATTTGTCCACTGAGAGAGCCATTTATTACAGTGTTTTCTATCTTTTTTTTTTTTTAATTTCAAGTATGCCCTGAGATCCCCAATTGTGGGGCTGTGTATTGACAATCTACATGAGTCTTTGCTACTGACAAATAACCTTTCTTTCTCTTGCCCAGCATCCTAGCAATAAAACTAAATGACTTGGTTAAATGGCTTAGAAACAATAAGTAACACCATTTAGTTGTACAAATTGCTTACAATTGCTCGATAGACAGTGGGATACACAGATACAATTGTTATCAAGGTTCAGACAACAGAAATTCAGCTAATTGGGATCCAACTTTATAGAAATGGAAGGCACCACCTTTTACAATGATCATCTCATAAGCTGAGCAGTGTCAGGCTGGACAGGTACTTCAAGGATGTTCCCTAAATGACTCTCATCAAGTAGGTCCTACATGTCATGTTGTTGGATATTCAAAGGAAGCACTGATCCCTTGGAGTCAATACTTAAACTATTCATAATTCTTAGTACCCATCATGTACATATGTCACACAAGAGTAATAATGATCAGTAAGTTATTAGTATTCAAATGGTACCTCACAAGGCATATTTTGTACAAAGGTAATTACAATAGTGTGTAGGGTATGACTACAGGAGTGCTTAGTGTCACGATGGTTTTCAGAGCTGCTGTGCAGCTGGAGATCATGCCAGTGGTGCATATAATTGTTCGACTGAGTTTTTGATGTATTGCACTTGTAATTTGTAGGAGTTTGCTGTCCATAGAGGCTGCTGCCAATCTGTGATGCAAAGTTGTCACACAGGGTCCAGAGGAGGCAGCACACATTGTGCTTTCTCAAAGAGACTTTATTTTTGTTCTTTCTTGTTCTGTTGTTTCTCTTGATCTAAAATAAGTCATTCAGAGTAACGGTGTGTGGCTGCTCTTTGAGTGTGGAAAAACATAACACTGCCCGTGTGGTGTCATTAAATATCTAATGGCAATTTTCACAAGGGGAGGTGTATTTGATGCAGTGTCTTGGTGAATGCCAACTTGAATTTTCAATGTGACACTTCTCTTCCTATCTTAAACCATTGCATAGGGACTCTGGTGTGCTGTCAAATGGCCGTCAGATTCCACTCCAGAGGAGGTTGATTTTAGTGATGGATGAGTCGGTTGCTGTGTATGGTTTATGTTACAGTGCGGGATGAAAGACCTTATATGAGTGTAAAACATTACTTATTTGATTATTTATTATTTCATACTATTTGGCAACAGTACACCATGCAATAATAAGTAGTAAAACTAGAGTTCTTTGTTAAAAGATGCAAATGTTAAAAGTAATCTTTTTGGTGCATCAAACTTTGCATGACAAACATGCTAATAAAGTCTGTGAATGAATAACTCTGGAAAGCATAGAGATGCTAAGAAGAGTACATATTCTTAGTGTGAAATTTCAGTATATCACATTCTGAACAAAGGTCTCCTGCATTGTTTGTTACATATTAACTACTCTGGCATGCAAGCAGCCTCTAGCCTCTGAGAACTAACTCTTACTATTCACAAGGTGATGCAATTTGTAAAACATTACACAGCAGAAGCGCAGAATGTGGCAATGAACCTTTCAATAAGGGGGTTTCATTTGTATGGCATTTCTTTTCAAGAGTCTTTAAATTGTTAATAAAGAAGCCATTGTTTCTCAGTCATAGGCAATCTTGCAATGAAGTCTTTTACTAGGGGCCTATACTGAGCTGCATAATCCATAGTAAAATGGTTTTAATAATCTCAAATGAAAAGGGAAAAATGTTTTGAACTTTTCATGAAAATAATAGGCATTTTGAAAGACTGAAATTTGTATCTGACTGTCGCTCTTGATCAAAATTAATTTTCAGAGAGATTTGTGAGATGATAAAGATTGTGATTTAAGTCTTCTACCACTTTGACTTTTGGATACCTGCTATCCAGGAGGTATGGGAGCAGAATAGAAATAATCTGGAATGCAGGACAGTCTTTTGTATCTAATTCGGTGGTGGTTATGCACATATTCACTAGCACTGGAATTTTGTCTCAAAATGTTTCCTGATGCTGTGTATGTAGCTGATACCAAGAGGTGACTCAGCACAAAGAATGAAAAGGACTTTGTGCATGGAAAAGAAATTAAAAAGAAAATAGTAGGTCTAATGTAGATGTATTACTTTTAGTTCTGTTGATGCTTTATCTTTCCTCTGTAAAGCCTCAAGTATTAATTCACTTGCCTACCTTCGAACTCGGTGAGTAAAATGGTTATGCCTGCCCTAGATTGGCCAAACAAACTCTGCTGAAACTGTATTTAAACAATCTTTAGAAACAGTTCAGCTAACATGCTTTCACTGCCAGGGAAGATGAGGCCCAAATGCCACCTATTCTGCCAAGTTAGGGTATTTCTAAGCACTAGAGTAGAGAGGTTAACAAACTGGGAGCGGATCAGACAAGCAGCTCTGTTCCTTTCACCTTATCCCAGAGGTCATCTCTTTCGCTGGTTCTCAACCAGGGGTATGTGTACCCCTGGGGGTACATAGAGGTCTTCCAGGGGGTACATCAGCTCATCTAGATATTTGCCTAGTTTTACAACAGGCTACATAAAAAGCATTAGCAAAGTCAGTACAAACTCAAATTTCATACAATGGCTTGTTTATACTGCTCTATATACCATACACTGAAACGTAAGTACAATATTTATATTCCAATCGATTTATTTTATGACTATATAGTAAATATGAGAAAGTCAGCAATTTTTCAGTAATAGCGTGCTGTGACACTTTTGTATTTTTATGTCTGATTTTGTAAGCAGGTAGTTTAAGTGAGGTGAAACTTGGGGTACACGAGACAAATCAGACTCCTGAAAGGGGTACAGTAGTCTGGAAAGAGTGATAGCCATTGATTTATGTGATAAATGGGCTTTTAAGATATATATATATATATATATATATATATATATACATATATATATATATATATATATATACACACACAGAAAGAGAGGTTGTGCTGAGCTAGAAAATTTTTGATTTTTTTGTACATTATGACCTCTCAGTAGCCTGTCTGGCCTGCTTTCTTGGCCTGGCTTCTGTCTCAGATTACATCTGAAACAGTGGGCACGTTCTAACGGGACAGCTGGCCCCTCCTCCTGCTCATGCTGCTGCAACTGCACTTCTACTTTTAGCTCACTAACTCAATCAGAACTAGCACGGGTATGTCTAGTGAAGCTGGAAATTACACTTCCCAGCTCCAATGTAGACATACCCTGTGGTGTATAGAGCTGTGTGACTGTAAGGCTGTTTTCTGTCCACTAATACACCTTTAGGAACACACTGAAATATTACTATTCACTTGTCCAAAATAGCATTCTTCCCAGAGATCCCCTAGGCAAATTATTAATTATACCTGTACTGGGTAGGGCCTCACTCTTCTCTTATCAGTTTAACTCTATTGACTTCATTGGAACTACTCCTAATGTACGTTGATATGATTAAATTAGGTCAATAAGTTTTCGTGTATGTGTGTGTGTGTGTGTGTACATATATATATAAATAAATTTAATCACACAAAACATTGTGTTTAACATGGAGTGAAGGCTGCTGATATCCATTCCTAGCTAGCACAATCACTACAAATGCAGGAAATCCTGAGCTAAGGTTCTTTCACAAACTTTAGAAATCACTTCCCCTGTCATACGTAATATTTCCCAAATACAAACCCCAGGTAGGACAATGATCCCGCTGTGCTAGGCACTGCACAAACACAGAAGACAATGAGGGTGTCTGGCCTAAAGAGCCTACAATCTAGGTAATACAAAGGAAACTTGAATTAAATCCTGACCTCGCTGAAATCATTAGGAATTTTACTACTGACATCAGTGGGACAGGAGTTCACTTCTTAACTCTGGCTAGGTATTCATTTACATATACTGAGTGAGTGTCGAATAGATGCACTTTTATAAATTAAATATAAAACAAGAAGTTATTTCCCCATATAGGTGTGTGTGTGTGTGTGTGTGTGTGTGTGTATTTGATTTTAAGCAGAGCTTGTTGAGTGGTTAATGCAGGAGTCTGCCATTGACTTGTGGGACTTTGGGCAAGTCTCACCGTCTTGCTGTGCCTCAGTTTTTCCATCTACTAATGTAAATAGTGGTGATAGCACTGACCCATTCCACAGGGGAGTAGAAGTCCTGTGGCTTAATCAGATTGTAAAGCACTTTGAATGCCACAGATGTGTAAAATAATCGTATTGTGAGAGATCTCTTGGGCTGCAGTGAGTAGAATAGCACAGACACTCAAAATCTCAGAATAACCCACTTGAAAGAGGAGGTTACTTGCGATGAATAAAATGTTACCAACCATTTTCTTGTGTGTGAAATAATCCTTCTTGCGCCACGAACTGTAGCATATATGGTCCCCTAGCAGGGCCTTTTGGATAGGTGTTACTTTGCATCTATGCCATGCTGTTTAGGGATAGCTTGTTAGCTGTACAGCTCCTAGTGACTTTATTTTTCTCTGGATGTATCATTTTAACTTCTAATGGGAGTGATCTCACCTTATTGCCCTTTACTAACTTCTTCCTTCTCAGGTACTTTAATATAGATGTTTACCTGTTACTGTGAACAGTATGCAAATCCCTAAATCACTGATGTGGTGACTTCACTCTGAACAGACTCTCCCATTCTCCGTTTTCCAGTTACGCTCTCATTTGCTCCGGCGGTGTACACTTTTGAGTTGTTGGCAGCCCAGTCAGTTACAGTGTGGAAACCTCCCAGGCTGTCTTCTTCTTTCTCACGTGTGTCTCACCTGCAAGGAGCTCTGGGACTTGATTTTTGGAAGTGCTGAGCACCCAGACCTACATTTGGAGTCAATGTGAATGCCCCACCCCTCTGAAAATCAGGCCCTCTGCTTTTTATTGATAGCCGTTTTACAGCTATTCAAATAAGGTCCTTAAAACTATTTTTGCCTGCAGCCTTGTGCTATGATTCTTTTAGTGCTTGCTCAGACTAAACAGGGATATACTGAGTCAGTAAGTGGATGAGTCCTCTAAAATATGCCTAGATATTGCAAGAAGTGGTGGTTTGAGTTGATACTGAATCAATATTCCAGCGTAATGTTGGGAACTGGGTGCTGTGGTTTTTAAAATGAGTTGTGAATTTAGGAGTTGCCAGATCAAAGGCCTGTCTAGTCCAATGTCCTGTCTCTAACAGTGGCCAATACCAGGTGCTTCAGAGAGAGAAGTAGAACCCAGGCTGGACAATTATGAAGTAACATGCTTACGGGAGTAGTTTCTTCTAGGGCTGTCAAACAATTTAAAAAAAAATTGTGATTAATCCCATCTTTAATCGCATTGTTAAACAATAATAGAATACCAATTTACATTTACTATAAATATTTTTGGCTGTTTTTCTACATTTTCAAATATATTGATTTCAGTTACAACACAGAATGCAAAGTGTACAGTGATCACTTTATATTATTTTTATTACAAATATTTGCTCTGGAAAAAGATAAACAAAAGAAATAGTATTTTTCAATTCAACTCATACAAGTACTGTATGTAATATAAAAGTGCAACTTACAAATGTAGAATTTTTTTTCATAACTGCACTCAAACACAAAACAATGTGAAACTTTAGAGCCTACAAGCATGAAGGGGCATACGAATGTTTAGCACATCTAGCACACAAATAACTTGCAGTGCCAGCTACAAAAGTGCCATGCAAACACCCATTCTCACTTTCAGATGACATTGTAAATAAGAAGTGCGCAACACTATGTCCCGTAAATGTAAACAAACTTGTTTGCCTTAGTGATTGGCTGAACAAGAAGTAGGAGTGAGTGGACTTGTAGGCTCTAAAGTTTTACATTGTTTGTTTGTTTGTTTTATTGCAGTTATGGGAAAAAATTCTACGTTTGTAAATGTCTGAACTCCTCTTGAATTCAATAAATTGTGTCAGTGAATTCCACTGGTTAGCTATGTACTGTTATATCCATTTTAAATTTACTTTTTAATTTCATTGACTATATCCCCTTGTTGTTGTACTATTAAAGAGAGTAAATTAGCAGCCCCAATTTACCTTTACTGTAGCCTTCATTTTTTTCATGTATCACTATCGTGTCCCTTCTTACGTGTTTCCCATCTAAGATGTTGACCTAATCTTTTTAATCTGTCCTAGTGTTAAAATTATTAAGACATGGAAAAACTACCATTGTCCTTCTGTAAACCTTTTTTTACTTTAGCTACAACTTTTTGAGATGGGCTAATCATAGTTGAACACACATTTGAGATGAGTGTGTGCCACCAACATTACAATATTTTTAATGTTATTCTCTTTTGCTTAACCTTGCGGAGTACCCTCGTTTGTTTTTTTCATCATGATCATGCACTGAAAAGAGCTGTTCATTGAGCTCTCTGCCATGAAGCCTAGGTCTTTTATGTCAGTGGTTAAAGTTGATTTAGAACCTGCCAGTATGTGTGAATAGTTCAGATTGGCCCTTCCTGATCAGTTTTGTTCCTTACAAATTCCTTGGCACTTTGGTAAGAAGGAAAGGAGTATAACCTTGGTGTCCTTACCAAAGTCCAACAGTGAACCAAATTCTCTCTGCAGTTTCATCTGGAAGAGCTATTCCTCACTTCCTTGTTGGTTGAGTGGTATTGCTATAAACTGTTAAATAGCTGCTGGGTCTCACCCCAGAGGTGACTGCATGTGAGTGGTGGGTAAAATGTCTCCCTTGTTTGTACATCAGTTTGTTTATAAAACCCTTTGGGATGAGAGATGTTGTAAAAATGCAATATTTTTTGAGTGTTTTAATCCATGCTGCTGTGTTAATACTGCAGTGACTCAACAGCATCTAAAACAGAACTCAGTCTTAGCCATCAATAAGTGCAGTCAGGTCTCAGCGAGGTTTATACTGATGTAGAGAGCAGCTTTAATGGCCAAAATGGTATTTGAGTTCCCATTAGTGATTTGAAATTAAGATATTCCTAAAGAGTTATAAAACCTCAGTGCCATGGGTCAGTAAAAGTCACATGAATCACATTATCACCTGGACCTTGTTCCTGGAGCCCTGTCACTGGTTCAGTGGGGGTATAGTGTCAAAATGGTTTCAGAGAGATAGCATTGATGAATTGCATGCATTTCTCTCAGCCAGTTGGAGGAGGACTGGCTGGCTCTGAATTAATAATAGACTATGGAGCCTTCCATCTCTTGGCTGATGATTCTAATTCAGCATAGGTTACAAATGACTGAAAATTACTATCACCCTTTCGGTGACACTTGTGAAATGAGTTAGGGGTCTTAGATTAGTTTCCATTGGGAAAGAGTCTACATTGCTAAAACCACCACTACCAAAACTGACACTAACTGGTCCCCTGCACTTAGGAGTTTCAGATTGAGAGGCCAAGGATGAATGGACCATGAATAACAAAGTACCCTTTCAACTCTAGGGCAGGGTTGAGGCATTCTGCCAAGCCAGTGGCAGATTAAAACATGGGCCCATGGGGTCCTGGCCAATTTGGGGGCCCCTGCAAGAGCGCTGGAAGCTGTGTAGAAGTGGGGGACCCTCTGGCTCCAGAACTGTGGTCCTGCTCTCTGGCCAGGCAAGAAACCAGAGCTGGGTTGTGGTAAGAGCCACCCAGGGAGACTGGGCCGCTGTGGGGAGCCTTGGACCTTCCACCTTCCCTGGGCAGGGGCTACGCCTGGCCTCCCTGGTTCCAGGGAGCTGCGAGACATGGGGGGGGCAAATGTTCTTTGTGCCCAATGCCCCAGTAAGTCATCATCCACCTCTGTGCCAAGGTATACTGCTACTGCCCATTCTGTATTTATTCCATGGTTAAACCAAGAACATTGGTCTCTCAGGCTGTCTAGCTAGCTGGCACCTTGCATTAGCATTAAACTCCTCTTTATTTTTTAAGGGGAATTTCCATTTCTTGGGAATACCCTTACTTGTGAATTTCTCTACTATTTCACTTTGGAATCCTCTGCTGTGTCCTACACCTAAGAGACCTTTCTCTTTCCTTGGGATGCTTGATTGGTTGGTTTGCTTTCCTTTTTAATTTTCTGTCTAACCTCTCCTTGTTTTTAGGATGCACATTGTTGAAAAGAGAAGTGTTTGCATGAGTGATACAATCAGGATGTTGTTGGATGTTGTTATTGCCTGCACAACTGTGTAAACTCCTGAAAATGCTAGAGCAGGGGTGGGCAAACGTTTTGGTCTGAGGGCCACATCAGGGTTGCGAAACTGTATGGAGGGCCAGGTAGGGAAGGCTGTGCCTCCCCAAACAGCCTGCCGCCTGCCCCCTACTTGCCCCCCCCACTTCCCGCCCCCTGACTGTCCCCCTCAGAATCTCCGATCCATCCAACCCCCCCGCTCCTTGTCCCCTGACCGCCTGTCCCTGGAACCCCCTGCCCCTAACTGCCACCCCGGGATGCCATGCCCTATCCAACCCACCCTGCTCCCTATTCCCTGACTGCCCCGACCCCATCCACACCCCTGACCCCTGACAGATGCCCGGGACTCCCACGCATATCCATAGATTCATAGATACTAAGGTCAGAAGGGACCATTCTGATCATCTAGTCCGACCTGTACAACGCAGGCCACAGAACCTCACCCACCCACTCCTACGAAAAACCTCACCTATGTCTGAGCTATTGAAGTCCTCAAATCATGGTTTCAAGACTTCAAGGAGCAGTAAATCCTCCCTCAAGTGACCTGTGCCCCATGCTACAGAGGAAGGCAAAAAAGCTCCATGGCCTCTTCCAATCTGCCCTGGAGGAAAATTCCTTCCCGACCCCAAATATGGCGAACAGCTAAACCCTGAGCATATGGGCAAGATTCACCAGCCAGATACTACAGAAAATTCTTTTCTGGGTAACTCAGATCCCATCCATCTAATATCCCATCTCAGGGGATTAGGCCTATTTACCCTGAATATTTAAAGATCAATTAATTACCAAAATCACATTATCCCATCATATCTTCTCCTCCATAAACTTATTGAGTAGAATCTTAAAGCCAGATAGATCTTTTGCCCCCACTGCTTCCCTTGGAAGGCTATTCCAAAACTTCACTCCTCTGATGGTTAGAAACCTTCATCTAATTTCAAGTCTAAACTTCCTGGTGGCCAGTTTATACCCATTTGTTCTTGTGTCCACATTGGTGCTGAGCTTAAATAATTCCTCTCCCTCTCCGGTATTTATCCCTCTAATATCTTCATAGAGAGCAATCATATCTCCCCTCAACCTTCTTTTAGTTAGGCTAAACAAGCCAAGCTCCTTAAGTCTCCTTTCATAAGACAAGTTTTCCATTCCTCGGATCATCCTAGCAGCCCTTCTCTGTACCAGCTCCACTTTGAATTCATCCTTTTTAAACATGGGAGACCAGAACTGCACACAGTATTCCAGGTGAGGTCTCACCAGTGCCTTGTATAATGGTATTAAAACCTCCTTATCCCTACTGGAAAGGCCTCTCCTGATGCATCCCAAAACTGCATTAGCTTTTTTCACAGCCATATCACATTGGCAGCTCATAGTCATCCTATGATCAACCAATACTCCAAGGTCCTTCTCCTCTTCCGTTACTTCTAATTGATACGTCCACAGCTTATAACTAAAATTCTTGTTATTAATCCCTAAATGCATAACCTTACACTTCTCACTATTAAATTTCATCCTATTACTATTATTCCAGTTTACAAGGTCATCCAGATCCTCCTGTATAATATCCCGATCCTTCTCTGAATTGGCAGTACCTCCCAGCTTTGTATCATCTGCAAACTTTATTAGCACACTCCCATTTTTTGTGCCGAGGTCAGTAATAAAAAGATTAAATAAGATTGGTCCCAAAACTGATCCCTGAGGAACTCCACTGGTAACCTCCCTCCAACCTGACAGTTCGCCTTTCAGTAGGACCTGTTGTAGTCTCCCCTTTAACCAATTCCTTATCCACCTTTTGATGTTCATATTGATCCCCATCTTTTCCAATTTAACTAATAATTCCCCATGTGGCACGGTATCAAACACCTTACTGAAATCTAGGTAAATTAGATCCACTGTGTTTCCTTTATCTAAAAAATCTGTTACTTTCTCAAAGAAGGAGATCAGGTTGGTTTGGCACGATCTACCTTTTGTAAAACCATGTTGTATTTTGTCCCATTTACCATTGACTTCAATGTCCTTAACTAATTTCGCCTTCAGAATTTTTTCCAAGACCTTGCATACTACAGATGTCAAACTAACTGGCCTGTAGTTACCCAGATCACTTTTTTTTCCTTTCTTAAAAATAGGAACTATATTAGCAATTCTCCAATCATTCGGTACAACTCCTGAGTTTACAGATTCATTAAAAATTCTTGCTAATGGGCTTGCAATTTCAGGTGCCAATTCCTTTAATATTCTTGGATGAAGATTATCTGGGCCCCCCGATTTAGTCCCATTAAGCTGTTTGAGTTTCGCTTCTACCTCAGATATGGTAATATCTACCTCCATATCCTCATTCCCATTCGTCATGCTACCATTATCCCTAAGATCCTCTTTAGCCTTATTAAAGACTGAGGCAAAGTATTTGTTTAGATATTGGGCCGTGCCTAGATTATCTTTAACCTCTACTCCATCCTCAGTGTTTAGCGGCCGCACTTCTTCTTTCTTAGTTTTCTTCTTATTTAAATGGCTATAGAACCTTTTACTATTGATTTTAATTCCCTTTGCAAGGTCCAACTCTACTCGACTTTTAGCCTGTCTCACTTATCCCTACATGTTCTGACCTCAATAAGGTAGCTTTCCTTGCTGATCCCTCCCATCTTCCACTCCCTGTATGCTTTCTGCTTCTTCTTAATCACCTCTCTAAGATGCTTGCTCATCCAGCTTGGTCTACAACGCCTCCCTATGAATTTTTTCCCCTTTCTTGGGATACAGGCTTCCGATAGCTTCTGCAGCTTTGATTTAAAGTAATCCCAGGCCTCCTCTACCTTTAGATCCATATATTCTTCAATCCAATCCACTTCCCTAACTAATTTCCTTAATTTTTGAAAGTCAGCCCTTTTGAAATCAAAAACTCTAGTTGCAGATTTATTTTTGTTAATCCTTCCGTTCAGTTTGAACTGAATTAGCTCATGATCACTTGAACCAAGATTATCCCCTACAACCATTTCTTCTATGAGATCCTCACTACCAAAATTAAATCTAAAATGGCATCCCCTCTAGTCGGTTCAGCAACTACTTGATGAAGGAATCCATCAGCTATTGCATCCAGGAAAATCTGAGCCCTATTATTATTACTAGCACTGGTCCTCCAGTCTATATCTGGGAAGTTAAAGTCTCCCATGATCACGCAGTTTCCATTAGTATTTACTTCATTAAAAACATTAAAAAGGGCTCTATCCATATCCAAATTAGATCCCGGTGGTCTATAGCACACCCCAAGCACTATCGTAGGAGAGGCTCTACTAGTTATCTTCCCCGATGTAATTTTTGCCCAGACGAACTCTGTCTTATCCATTGCATCGCTTCTTATTTCTTTACATTCTACCTCATCATTGATATACAATGCTACTCCACCCCCTTTACCTTTATTTCTGTCTTTCCTAAACAGCACATACCCTTCAATACCTGTAGTCCAGTCATGACTACTATTCCACCATGTTTCTGTTATCCCTATAATATCTGGTTTCACTTCCTGCATCAGTAGCTCTAGTTCCTCCATTTTGTTACCTAGGCTCCTCGCATTGGTGTACAAACATCTTAATTTTTGCTGTTTGGCCTCGCTCACATTTTATACCCGATTAGGCACAGTCATTCTACAGCCAGTATAACCTATTAGACTGGTATCCACACTGCCCTTGCTCCTTATATACATTCTCCTACCCACAGCTGTATCCTTTCTTACTTCATCTTCTGCCCTCTCAATGCTAAGATCTGGCATGGAGATTACCTGGATATCTCCCAACCATCTCCCCCAAATTCCTAGTTTAAAGCTCTCTTAATCGGTTGTGCCAGCCTTCATCCTAGAAATCTATTTCCTTCCCTACTCAGATGAAGTCCATCCTGAGAGAACTGTCCTCTGTCCATGAATGCCTCCCAGTGGCCATAAATCCCAAAGCCCTCCTTATAGCACCACTGCCTAAGCCATCTGTTGACAGTCATAATCTTGTCACACCTTTGTTGCCCTTCTCTAGGAACAGGAAGGATCCCGCTAAAGATCACCTGAGCCTCAATTTCCTTAAGCGTCTTCCCCAGCCTAGCATAGTCTCCCTTAATACTTTCCAGCGAGAATCTAGCCGTATCATTTGTTCCCACATGAAGGATAATTAGGGGATTCTTTCCCACTCCCAACCTTTCCCTGTCCCGACTGTCCCCTGGGACCCCCTGCCCCTTATCCAACCCCTGCTTGCCACTCAGAGCACCAGGACCGGCAGCTGTGCTGCCCGGCAGGAGCTTGCAGCCCTGCCACCCACAGTGTTGGCAGAACAGCTTGGTGAGGCTGTGTGGGAGGGGGGACAGCAGAGGAGGGGCCAGGGGCTAGCCTCCCTGGCTGGGAGTTCAATGGCCAGGCAGGACGGTCCCACGGCCCACAGGCTGTAGTTTGCCCACCTCTGTGCTAGAGGGTAGAAAGTTTGGAAACGGCTATTTTATTCTGCACTTTAAGAGATGGAATTATCATCTTCACTAGTCCTAGGATTGCAGTGAGTTTGTGTCCACTGTGGAATGCAGCAGTTTTAGAGCTCTCCCTGTGAGGTCATTGGTCTTGTTGGAGTCAGAGAGTCGCAGTTCTTTTTCCATGTTACCATAGAAGCAGGAAGCAGAGTGGGCTTATCTTCATGTTTATAACCCAGTTTTCCTTGGAGGTTGGGTGGCTGCTGAGATTAGTAATGGGATACAGAGCCTTTCATCTTCTCCTTCAAACCTATCCCAAGGGAGGAGTGAGTGTAACTGAAATTTACCACCATTTAAAGGCCATTGGGTGGCCTATGAAAAATGAGTTTGGCTGGTTGGTCTCACTGTTGTCCTTGGAGGACAAATGTCCACAGACAAAAATCATTACTGTCTTTGGCACTGATTGGCCCCCTTGTTAATAGCAAAGGGGCCAAAATTTTGAATAGACTATAGAGACTATATTTCCCTTTCCGGGTCAAGAATGAGGCACATTCGTGTTGTGCAGGGGAAGCTTTTTCTCCTGCTGTTTGTGCTGTCCCAGTAAAGAGTGACTGCAGGCTGAGATTTTCCGAAGTGACTAGTGATCTGTCTGCCTCCATCTTTGGATGCCCCATTAGAGGTATCTTAAATTTCTCTGGTGGCATGGGTCAGCGCTTTCTGAAAATTGGGCCATCCCAAAGGGCCTAGAACAGAGGCACCCAAAATCACTAGTTACTTTTGACAACCTTGGCCTCACTCTACAGCTAGCAATACACCATCTTTCACAAGCACTAATTCATTAAACAGATTTTAGCACTGTTTCCTACTGATTACCCAGAGCCATATTTATCATTGTAGCATCTTGCCCAGCAATGCACAGCTCCTGAGAGTAAGTCTTTAGAAAGGCAGATCCTTCCTCCGTACTATATACCTGTAAATTGTTAACAGATTTTACAGTGAGTCTATGGCAGCTAATCCACATAATTGTATTTGGAAAGAACATAATGGCACATAGTTTGTAGGTTATACAGTATCTATTGTGCTTGTTCTGCCTTTGAAGTTTGTCAGAACGTTCTGTGTGGGTTTTAGACAATGCAATAAAAGCTATTTTAAAAGAGAGAGATTCTTCAAACCAGGGGTGAGCCATTAGTGTGAGAGAGTTCCCTTCCAGAGAGGCCATGTAGGTGGAGGCCCAGGCTGCAATAAACAGGGCATCTATAGTTAACACTCTTTATTAGTATTAGTCGTGTAGATTTTAAGTGTGACATTCATCTAGACACATCAAAGCATTTTACAATCATTAATGAAGTATTATTCACATTTAATGAATTGGGAAACAGGACCAGAGAGATTAAGTGATTTTTGCCCAAGGCATCACAGCAAGTCAGTGGCAGAGCTGTACCTTTCAAAATCTCCAAGTTACTTATATTCCACCCACATTTGGTGTCTTCCCTTTATTGTTGAAAATTAGTTAAATGAGAAATGCATAATCATGTGACCAAGGTGAAACAGAGTTATTTACACTGAAGGAATAGATCCCATGCATTTTAATTTTCCTGCTTTTTGTCCTCCTCATTTTGGTTCTCTGACACATGTTGTGTTCCACATTTACACTTTTGCAAGTTGAGAGGATTGGGAAGAGATGGGAAAAGAACCCCGATATTCTAAGGCTTAAACTAACTCTGTTCTGATCAGGGGTCTACAACACCTTAATGACGTTATGTATATTCATAAGATTGCTTGTTCTCAAATTCAGCTATTATGAGTTTGCCTTTAAGTGTCTCTCTCTGTATTTCGTAGGTGTTTTTAATGTTCCTGTCTCTCTGGAATTCAATCTCACCAAGAGCAGAGAGAGAAATCATTTTATTGAATTAAAAAAAAAAATTACACTTGAGTCAATCTAGCAGCATGAACAGAGTGTTTAGATAGACAGCTGATAATATACCATGTAAGCAATAAGGAAGTAACAGCTCTACTGAGTGCAATGGAAGCTTTTACAAAGTCACTACTGTACAAACAAACCACCCTAAAATTTGAAGTTGATGGCAGATAGGCCTCTCCATAAGTCAAGCTAAATTCAAAATTCTTTATTAGTGTGACAACTTACACAATGCTGCTAAAATTTTAAAAAGAGACAGACCTGGGGTATTTGTGAAAAGTAGTTCTAGTACATTAAAGCCCTAGTCCTGGACCAGCTACTGGGCACTGTATAAACATATCACAGTAAGATGGCCCCTACCGCCGAAGAACTGACAATTAGAGATGGTCAACAAAATTCAGCAAAACAGTTTCCCATTGAAATATGCAGCTTTGTCAACATCAAAACATTTAATGGGAAAGTACTGATTTATTGATCATTTTAAAATGGAAAAAAGTGTAAACTTTTTTGACAGCATGGAAATGTTTTTACTTATACTCATATCAAATATACAGTTATAATATTAGTGTTAATTTAATGTTATCAATTTAATATAAAAGTTAAACTGAAATAAGTCCAAACAAAATGACCACCTTTTGAAATATTCTGACACTATTGAATTGAAATGTTTCAGTGGTCCCACATTGAAACATTTTGGAATTTTAATATTGTGGGACATTTCAAAATGTTGGCTGTTCGTTCTCAACTGGGACCTTGTTTTTAAATGTCAGAATTTCCCATGGAACAGAAATTCCAAACAGCTTTGTTACAATCTAAGTATCCGGTATCCTGTCAGGCTTCATAGTCATTTTTTGGGTTTTTATCCCATCTCCATCGGTCATTCTTGTTCACCTCTGACTCCAGCTATGTCTATGCTATGAGCTAGGGGCTGAGATTCCCGTCTGTGGACACATACTCGCACTAGGGCAATATCTACCAGTGTTCGGGGGGTTGTATTTTGCACAGCTCAGACATGCTTTCACTGCCACTACCACTGCAGCTGTACAGCTATTCTCACTAGCTCGATGAGAGCTAGCACAAGTGTGTGTACATGAGCTGGGGAGAATCACACCCCTAGCTCGTAGTGTAGACATAGGAAGAAACGTGCCCAAGGCTATGTGATGCTATCTCTGTCCTTTGTCTTTCTCAGGATTTTTTAATGGAAAGTCTCTATCAAGTATGATAGATTGGAGGACTTGTATTTCTGACGGTTGAGCAGAAAATGTCTCTCCATCTCTGTCTCCTTTGCAACACTGATTCACAAGTCACACATCTAGGGTCTCCCAGTTTCGTCCTGTAATTTTTGGTCACTGATTCTGTTTTACACATCTGTATTCTTATATATCTACTGGTATGAAGGTTCTGTGTATGATTCTCCAAAAGTCCAGCTGGTTTTGGGTCTTTTTTCCCCCAATGATGCATGTAAGCATGCAGTGTAGATTTTGGTGCAGTGTTTTTTGAGTACTATTTGGTTCTAAGGGCTAGGGTACATGTAGTATTTGTTTGCAGAAATGGAAGTGTAGGATTTCAAGAGTGGGGTTTTCTCCCAACTCCTATACTTAGTGTAGTTCAACCGAATCTAAAGAGGAAAATTTGGGAACCAATTTAAAATGTTATATTAATTGGTGGATTGCATTTGTACATTGGATGGCTTTTTTGGTATATAATTTAGTGACTGAAAGCCTCTGAATTTACTATGGGGCCCAGATATCAAATAAAAATATAATTTATTGCTCATTTGGGGGTGAGGGGAGGAAGGAATTTTTTGTTTTTCCTGAAGTTTACATGTAGAGCCTATGGGTGAAATCTTGACCCCACTGAAGTCAATGGTAAAACTTCCATTGAGTTCAGTGAAGCCAGCCTTTCACCCTGTGGCTTGTAGCATGTTCTTAATAAATGTACATACCTTTGGCAAGAGTCTAATCAGATGATTTTCACAGAGCAGACATTTTATCTCCATTGTTCAGTGCGAGTCCTATGTTTGGGTATTGGTGTATACATATAGCTGGACAAGGTAGGGACTTGCCTCTGTTGTACAGGACCAACACAATGGAGCGTGAGTCATGACTGGAGATTTTGTGTGTCACTACAACTACCTGTTTAATATTAACATTTGATTATATTGAAAAAGAAGGGCTGGGGTTTTGATGGTCTCTCATGCTTTCTTGTTGGGAGTATTTTTTCTGGGGCATGGTACATTGGTAAATGCCTTCCCACCAATTTCCTCTAGCATCCTTTGTTTTTTTTTCAGTTTATGCTATCCTTTTACAAGAGAATCAAACTCAGTGCCCTGTTAGATGCATTATCCCTCTATTAATCAAATAGGACTGTTTGGCTGTTACAGAGGGCAGCAGTCCCTAAATTAAAACTGGTTTCCCAGGGGTCTTGTTTGTAAAGACTCATGTTCCATTGTGTTACTGACTGACTTCAGAAGTGGATTGAATGCAGCAAGGGGCACAGGTCACTTGTGGGTTTAAACTAGTGTAAATGGTGGATTCTCTGTAACTCAGTGTCTTTAAACCATGATTTGAGGACTTCAGTAACTCAGCCAGAAGTTAGGGGTCTATTAAAGGAGTAGGGAGTAAGGTTCTGGCCTGCAATGTGCAGGAGGTCAGACTAGATGATCATATTGGTCCCTTCTGACCTTAAAGTCTGAGTCTGTAAGTGACAGCATAAAAAAATGGACTGTTCTACTTAACCATGCTGCTTTTGCCTTTCTTCTAATCCTTTTGCCCTGGGGGTGAAATCCTGGCCTCCTTGAAGTCAGTGCAAAAATTCATTAACTTCACTGTGGCTAGGATTTTATCAAGTGACTCAGAGCGTTATCTCTGACCAGTGATGATCTTGCTGTTTTACTGAGGATATGACAATACTACTCATTTTAAGTACCAGGTTGTACCATGCAAAATGAGGGCCTGGCCCTAGTTGCAAGTTTCTGCTTTCCAGACTTCTCATTAGGGATGCAGAAAAGCTTCCTGTTGGGATAGTTTTAGATGATGTTGACGTACCCTTTCTTAAATGCTTTTTGGGCAGTTTCTATCTACTCAGTGGTGATTTTTCAAGGGAACCACATTTTGCTATGCCACACATGATGAAATACACAGAAAGGGACTTTCCCAGTCATGAAAGTCTAATCCAATCCATTGGATTCTGCCAGTTGCAAATACTTTATATGGGGGGAGGGGCATGTTTGTAGTGGTAACTTGAGCTGGAAAATCAGTGCAGTCCAGGTTTGAGAGGCTCCACATTTGATTTTACCAGAGCATCAAGGTAAGTAGTGTGACACAGGCAATCAAACTGGGAGTTAGACCTGGATTCTGTTCCTATTTCTGGGTGTCTTGCTTTCCTCACTGTGAGAGGGGGACAGGAGTACCACCTTCAGCTTTCTACAGGTAACCCTCTGTGAAAATGCTGATTGATTAGAGAGGCTTCTTTCTGCTAACACTTAGTATCTATGAATCTAAGGTCAGAAGGGGCTATTCTGATCATTTAGTCTGACCTCCTGCACGATGCAGGCCACAGAATCTCACCCACCCACTCCTACAAAAAACCTCACCTATGTCTGAGCTACTGAAGTCCTCAAATCATGGTTTAAAGACTTCAAGGAGCAGAGAATCCTCCAGCAAGTGACCTGTGCCCCATGCTACAGAGAGGAAGGTGAAAAACCTCCAGGGCCTCTTCCAATCTGCCCTGGAGGAAAATTCCTTCCTGACCCCAAATATGGCAATCAGCTAAACCCTGAGCATATGGGCAAGATTCACCAGCCAGATCCTACAGAAAATTCTTTCCTGGGTAACTCAGATCCCATCTCAGGGGATTAGGCCTATTTACCCTGAATATTTAAAGATCAATTATACCAAAATCCCATTATCCCATCATACCATCTCCTCCATAAACTTATTGAGTAGAATCTTAAAACCAGATAGATCTTTTGCCCCCACTGCTTCCCTTGGAAGGCTATTCCAAAACTTCACTCCTCTGATGGTTAGAAACCTTTGTCACTTTCCGCATGTCTTTTTCAGATAGGAACATGCCCTTTTAATAATTGCAATTTTCTTTAGTGCTGTAAGTCTTAACACCTGTGACTATCATAATTGAATCAAGTCTGTTACCTTTTCACTGATAGACATCAGACTAGACCCACAACTGAGGCATGTCTTAGGGAATGCATAGAAAAGCAGGGGAAATTGTGTAGAAGCTCTGTGGTAGGTGAAGTTAAGGTGCTGTTCTATTCACACTTAATGTGCCTTTTTAAAGTCTGTCATGAATTGCAAAATGTCACACAATCCTAATTAGGTTTGTGGTAGGAGCTCTGTTTTTAACCACAGTAAGGTTCAAGTAGGGCCTCACATGTGCATAAAGTGAGTGAAAGGAATGTTTTCATTTTTTCAGGCTAGTGGTGTTCACAAAATTTCTCTAGCTGTTAGATGCAGAGTTGAAAGACTGGCTCTTGCTCCTAAGGGGACAGCACCAGTTAAGGCTGCATTTCTTTGAACTGCTGCTGGAGATTGAAGGAGCCATAGGCAATCTGTTCTCTCATTTAAAAATTAATGCCTATGCCCACCTTTCCTCCCCTCCCCCCCCCCCCCCAAAAAAAATCACTGGAGCTACCATACGTGACTGACATGCACCGAGTTCCCTACAAACCCTTTACAAAGTGAATGGCCCTTAACAGTTGGAATTGTATTTGTGAACACATGGGAATAACTCCATTACTGTGGTCTTTGAAGTACATTCTCATTAAATGGAGGTTTCTGGTGATTATGATTTTGTATAAACTACATTATTGCTTGTGAATCAGTTTGTCTTCTACTTGTGTCTGACCTGAAGCTGCCAGTGATGTCCAACTTTTAAAACAGAAAATAAGATTTCAGCCACATTTTTAGAAGGGTGTTTGACTGCCAACTCAGCTTTAAACTATAAAGGTACATTAGGTACTAAGTTAGTTTGAGGCATCAGCAGATTAACAAAAGTTGGAGTACAGGTTTGTTGGTCAGTAAGCACTACATTTTCATTTCAGCTGCTCCTGTTAGATTAATGCACAACCCCTGCTGCTGTGTTAATATGGTCTAAAATAGTTGATGTACCCACATCATACAATATGTAGGAGCCCTTACCTTTCCTAAACTCAAAGGTTTTTGACCTGTTTGAGAGAGGAACCTGCAGGCCTACACTTTGAAATGTAACTTAAAAATGGCATGAGATCCTATAAGTAAAATAGGCTTGGAAAGATAAGATTGTCAGTAAATGTTAATTTCATCCTAATTTACAGAGAAGAGAAGTGCTGCTTTAGAACTTAGTTTTGATTTAAGGATATTTACTTTTGATGGGATGTTGATTTGGGTTTTAAAGCTTTAACTTTTTGAATATCAACATCTATTGTCAATGTCTTATTTTTTTTTTACTGTTGCAAGGGAATTCTGGAAAGGTCAGAGTGCTAAAAACAATCACTTCCCATTAAAAAGTTTAGAAAAACAGCACTTCAGTACCTGACTTTGCTATAGCTGTTTTACCCCCCTAAATATAGCCAGATTCCAGTTTGACCAGTACATTCTGACAGCCAAGATCCTTTTCTTGCAAACCAAGTACAGTTGATTTGTTTCAGAGATCCAGCTGGATTCACACTGATGCTATTGTTAGTCACTTTGCAATGGTTAACTACCTAGAAGATGCAATGTAATGTGCATCTTTTACAGGTCCAGTACTTTTTCAAGATTCTGGACAACTGACAGCAGAACATGGAACTATCTTGGGTTTCTAAACGAAAGACTGACACAAGGAGAGATGTGTTCATTCATTTATTGTCCAATGTTTTAACCTGACTGAAATACAAGAGCAAGAGCACTGTGCTCCTGGCTATTTATTACATATGTTAGAACATAGAGTTTTGCACTTTAGACAACATTTAACACCATTCTATGGGGTACGGCATTGCTTTTTATAAAGTTCAAAATAAAGATTTATTTTCAAACAAGTGACTTTGGTTTTTCATACATTACACTTCCTTGCAGAAAAAATAAAATTGTACAACTGCATAAATATAAAATCTTCCACCATGAAAATGGTTAAAACATTCAATAAAGACATTAGCACCACATGGTGTGATGCTGCCAGCAGGAGGGGGGAAAAAAAGTATACACAAAGCAAATAATCAGTCATCACTGGTGGGGATAGCCTGACTCAGGTCCCTCAACATACTGGAGGATGAGGGTGGAAAGAGCATTCACTACAGAGCACAGTACACAATCACCTTTTTTATTTAGTCATGAACTCTAATTAGTTTCCCCTGCCACCCCTCCAAATAAAATACCCTTGCACCACAGGAAAATAAAAAGGATTATGGAGTGCTGTTAAATAGTCTCGTAGGTGGGCCTTTATCTTTAAAAGGAAAAATAAAGTACCATGCCAGTTCTAGTCCCATTGAGTATTTACACCTCAGGCAGCAAAAGTCTTTGCTCACAGAAGTAGAAAACAGATACAATACATGGCTTGAAAAATGACCAGAGTATGTACCTATAGTACTGTACACTAAATAAAATACACAAGGCAGCAATACTTAGGGGCCAGAAACACTGCTTACTACAAGTCAGTTATGGAATCATAATTTACAGTAAAAATGGGCACATCCCAAGGCTCAATTTTGTTTTCTTGTCATTTACAGTAGAATAAATATTTTGTCACTATTGCTACACTTGAAGTTTACATTCTAACCTAGTAATGCAGAAAGCTAGTGTAAAGCATATAGATTACGTGTAGGTCCCATACGTATGACAGTTTGTTCAAGACTAGTAGTTTTTTTTTTTTTTTTTTTTTTTTTTAATTTTTAAATGGCTAGGAGGGGAGAAAAGAAAATTGTGCTTATGATCAGCTGCTCTTTATGTCAAATTTCACTTCAAAACGTCCCTGAAAACGGTCTTTGTCACTGTAATGGATGTTCTCACCATAGACCTTGCACTCCACACGCACTTCCATGTTTAAGGTCAGGTTAGTGAATTGCACTGCCAGGAGAGGCTGGAGATACTTTGGCTGGAGCAGCTTGCCGTAGTATGGATAATATTGTAGAGGAAAGCCAGCATAGCCAGCCATCCCATAATATTCAACAGGGCCAATTTTGCCAGCATCTTCCTCTTTCTAAAGAAAGGGGGGGAAAAAAAAGCCACTTGTCCAAACCCCATTGTGTAAATATTCCCCACCACTATATACCCCCATCCAACCCGATTATCTGAACCCTACTTGGCCATCATCATGTGACTTCTGTGCTGGATAGTGCAATAAAGTTAACTTTGTTCATTCAAACCAATTCAGCATCCCTGAGGACAGCTACACAATAGTAGAATGTGGGCAACTAAAGCAATCAATGGACATAATCCAATCCTATTTACCTTTTATAAGGAAGTAGTTCCACAAAAACACTTGGAAATTATGTCACCACAGAACTTCAAGTTGTTTTCCAGCTGCTTGGCAAGATCAGCATTATTGTTCCCTGCCCACTCATTGTTATCTACAGCAGAGGGTACAGGAAAATCCTGAATTCTAATAATTCCCTCTTAGAGCTGGCCCAAAATTGGCAAAGCTTACTGTGCCTCTGGCAGTTTAAATCAGTCCAAAAATTTTAAATTGAACAAAAAAATTCTGCTTTTCAGTTAGCATTATTCTCCACAAATTTCCTGCCTGAGTAAATGAATTACCCCAGGGAGAGGGTACTGCTATTTGGAAGAGACCTTGCTTTTGGGCAATAGATGGGTGAAAGGATTGGGGAGACGTGCCTTTTAGTTATTTCTAGGGCACCTTTCCCAGAGATTGGGGAATGACAACATTCAGTCATTATTAGTTGTTCACTGACCTTTGTGAAATGAGTTGCCTCAATCCAGTTCCTAATGGGAAGATATCCTTATCAAAAGGAATGGCAAGATGGGGGGGGAGCATCATTTGTCAGCAGAAAGCTCAAGGAGTGAATGAGCACTAAGACTTGACTCCTGTCTCAGGATTGAAGCATGCTCACTTTTTAAAATATCCTGAAGTCAATCTGCACCAATCTAAGTCCCAGTCTACACAGAGGGGGCGGAGGAGGGAGAAGAGTCGATATAAGGTACACAAATTCTGCTACGAGCATAGCTTAGCTGAAGTCGATGTACCTAGATCGACTTGCTGCAGTGAGTGGACTGCTGCTGCTCCCTCATCAACTCTGCTTGCGCCTCTCGCAGCACTGGAGTTCTGGAGTCTACTCGGGGATCAATTTATCATGTCTAGACTAGATGCGATAAATCGACACCCGAGATATCAATCGCTACTCACTGATCCAGCAGGTAGTGTAGACCTACCCTAAGAGAACTAGGGCCAGAGAAAGAAGCTCCTGGATAATAAACAGCATCACTGAATGTACATGTCCTCCCACAGCCATGGCTTAGAAGCAAGAGTCTGTTTATACAAAACGGGCATGGTGTATGTTATGGTTTTGGCTTGCTCTGCCCTTTCATGGCCCGAGTTCATTGCACATTCAAATTTCCTCCAAAGCTTAAAGTAAAATTTTGTGATTCTTGACACATGATCAGTCTCCTGTGTGAAAGGCATGGACACTTTCCCACTTACCTTGGCAAAGCAATGAATAGGGATGACATATGGATTGTATTTTCCCATCATCTCTGGAGGGAGGCTGTCATTTAGTGGAGGCTAAAAGAAACCCAGAACAAGCAAGTGTTACATTTCACACTGGACAATCTCTGCTCTTCAGACTCACTCCATTGAAAACACGCACATTGATTAGTTTCCAGCATGTCTTCCTGAAATTCAGAACTATGCCAACAAATGGCCTCATCCTTGTGTGTCAAAGTCCCAGGGGACACGGGGAGGGAGGAGGACTATTGGCAGGAGCCAGATTTGCTTCTAGGTCACAGTTTCAAAGCCAGCTCAGGCTGGCAATGATTTTCAGTCATTGCTGTGAGCAAGTAAGTGGCCATGGAAGCCACTAATTTACCAGCAGTAATCTGAATTTGCCAACAAGAGCAGCTCTACAGACAACTTCCTGAGGGGGGCAGGGTAGATGCAGTTCAGATGCAGTAAAAAAAAAAAAAAAAAAAAAAAATAATATTCTTGTTAGTGAATTTAGTAGTAGATTAAGCTTGACAGCCTGAGAGAACACCCCTCCCCACAATAAATGCTTGTGGTCAAAGGGCAAAGCAAGTCTCCTAAAAGTATTGTGGAAAGCGTATGTATCACAGATAAGGAGGAATGGCACAGAGCCCACATGGGAGTTTGCTTTCTAGATACAGTGCCAGAGAGAGTCAGCATAGAACTTGCGTGGCTGAATTGGGGAAGGCAACTGGCAGTCCTGAACCAAGGGGATGCATCAAAAGTCTCGATTTGCAATGTGCTTCCATAGCACCTATCATTGAAGGCTCTTACAGCACTTTCCATGAATTATTTAAGCCTTGCGTCTACGGTGCAAGGTAGACATTAATATCTCCATTTTACAGAGAAGAGTCCAGAGTAAATGGCTTTTCCAAGACCAGTCCCCTGCTCCTGCTATGAAATCGCTTCCCCCCAAATTATTAGGAAGAGAAAAGAAGCACTTGCCTTTGGTTTGAAGCCTAGAACTCTGTTGAGCTTGGCGACAACACATGGTTTTCCATCTTTGTATCCATAGTTGGTATCAGCTATTCCGGAGCAGTTTTCCAGCCATTCACGTCTGAACCTGCAGACTTTTTTCTGACCCTGGCCATTATTAAATGCTCCTCGGTCGATGTAGTCTTCGGGTTTTTCTGGGGGGAGGGACAAAAAACCAAAACACTTGCATGCAGCATGAACTCACACTTGAAAGCTTTGAGAAGAAAAGCAACATTCCTGTGAGCATTTCCCTGGGATTGGAATCCTTCCCCCCCTCCCGCCCCAGTCTAGTAGTGATCAAAACTAAGATAGACGCCACTTTCTACATACTGACTTCATGGATCTGCACCAAGCCATTCAGTGACATGTGCTCTACTGAACATGGCAAGTCTGTTTTCTCCTGGGTGTTTTTCCTTGAATGAGTGTGTGCAAGGGCTGCTTCTGATTTTTTTGGGAGAGGTTTGGGTCACAGGAGGGATTTTGTCAGAAATCTATTCTCTCAAACACACACATCTCCCTTCAAGTCAACACTACATGCAGTCCACTATAGGTGCTTTGCTGAATTACATTAGAAGGAGAAAAGGTCCCCCTTTAAGTGGTCAGGGCTCTCTCCCCTACAAGAGTTGATATCACACTTAAATCAGAACAGGGAGATGCATTTAGAGCAATGCTTTAGGTGTTAACTGAAGCAGTCAACTAAAGAAGGGAAGGAAGCTCAAAACATTCTAACTGACCTGAGGGACAGGTGATCAACAGGTGTAAATTGGCATAATGCCACTGAAGTCTATGCAGCTGGTGTAAATCTGCATAGCTCCATGATCTGGCCCCAAAAATTAGACTGCAAAGGACACTGAAGTGTGGATTCTATAATTGAGATGTTCTGGTAGAGGGTGGGGATCTGAAACATCTTACAAGCATTTCAAGCCCACTTTAAAAAACAAACCTACTGACCATCTTTGACCTGTTCCATTTATGTCAATGGAAAGACAATGATTGGAGTTTTAGGCCTTTGGACTTGCAGAAAAATACACGTGGGCTAGTGTTACTGAAAAGGCTACTTGCTGTGTATTTGAGCCCAGTGATCTGGTTTGGGTCAAGACCCAGAGCAGCCAACGCTCTCTACTTAGGAGGAAAATATTCTGCTGGTGTCATGATTTAAATGGCTTCCGAGTAACGACCTCTCCCCTGGCTGGCTGTTGGAGCTGAGGAGGAGGAGGAGCAGCAGCAAGTCTAGAAGAAATGCTTTGAATACAGATGTCCCTTCAGACCACGTAGAGAAGGAAAAGCAGTCCAAAGAGATTCAACAGTGCTTTCAGCATCTATTTGTAGTTTGTTATTATACCCCAGGGGCCATGGAAAGGGACACTTCCCCACACGGAACAGCTTTTGGAGACGAGATTTGAATTCTTAACTTGATTTGGGCACACAGGGTGGAACTGTCAAATTTGCTAAGCACTGGCCTAACCCTGCTCCTACTGAAGACAGCAGTAAAACCCCTTATTGTTGCTGATGGGAGCGGAGGATGGCCAATGCTCAGTGTTTTTCACAATCCCACTCATAAGCTTATCAGAGCTGGACAGCAAAGCTCACCGTCATGCATTCTACTTGGACAACAGGCAGTCATGAGCCACTTCAAGACCAGCTAATTAGCCGGAGAGTCTAAAGCTAACCATTGTGCTGTTGGTCACTACGAAAGTTATTCTACAGGGCTTATACCAACACCAACAATGGCCAGTATTATCTGGATTCTTGATGGATGCATTTAGGAGAGGGGTGGCTAATGGAGCCTCCAGCTATGTGAAAACAATCAGAACTTCATATCCAGGAGTCTGCTTACCAGGGCAATTGTCAAATATCATATCGTTGGCTTGTTGATCATTGTCGTAGGCATTCAAGAATTCGTTAAGGCCTGCCACATACTTTTTATAAGTTTTGGGATCAGAAATATTAAAGGAAATTTCTGTCTTTAGTACTCGGGGGATTACTGTCAGTCCTAAGGGGCGAGAAGGAGAAAAAAATTGATTAATAAATACCCAAGTCACATGATCTCAAGGCAACATGTATAGTGCATGAAAGAGTCTGTTCTTCTAGAAACTGCCACATGACTCAGATTTCAGAGTCTGCACAACCAACACACTGAATTTCTTCAGATTTTAGCTCACTTGGAGGTGATGTGTTTAAGACACAGCTCAGTCATTGCTTCCAACAATGGCCCAAAACACTGTCCCGACATTAGTGGCAGGGACAGTGTTTTGGGTCACTGCACAAGTTGTTTTAAAAAAAAACCCTCAACATTCCAGCATGCAGTACACGGCCTACTGGCCTATGGCTTCATTGGTATCCGGCACTGTTATTTCCCCACCAGTTGTGTACACTCTAATCCAGCACAGACCTGGGTCAATTGTACAAGATGGAGGCTGGACACAGCCTGATGTGGATTAGCATACAGCTGAACAAAGAGCTGACAGTGCACAGCCCAAGCATGCTGGCTCAAGACACCTCCCAAACACTCCAACTCAGGAAAGCATTCCAAGCAAGTATGTGCTTACGTGCTTTCCTGAACTGGGCCCTAAGGTAAGGGGGAGCACACAGTTGTCCTAGGCTCTGAGATACCTCAAATGGATTCTCGACAAGTTTCCAAGAGTGCCTAAATGAGCTAGGAGCCAAAGTCCCACTGAGTTTCAATGTCATTTAGGTATTTTTGAGAATTTTACTCAATGGTTACAATGCTCTGGCAGATAGAACAATTCAAGGCTTGGAAGATGGTGAGGTTTCTAAGAAAATGCCTAGAATCCACTAGGAAAAACACAGACTTAGGAAACAATGCAGGTTAGTGAGTAGTGCTAGCAGTCCAAAGCCAAGATTTTCAGAAGCAACTAGTGATTTGGGGGTGCCTCTGCTAAAGACTGAGACATGGGCCAAAGTTCAGATACTACCTGAGGGAACTGAAGAACCCACTACTCTGTTTCTGCCCTTCAAGAGCAGCTCCAGAGCCTGGAGATAGAGGAACGCATTTTCAAAATGACACGTGTCTTTTGGGTTACAGCCTTTGGAAACTCTGGCCCAGTAGAGGTAGAGCAAAGATTGATCGCTGTCCTCTCACATCTAGCAAGAAAGAAAAAATTATGGTCTGGGTGTAACTGCTCTCAAACCTCAGCTCAAAATGCTACTGAGATTTCACACTTCCCTGGCATACTCCTCATTCATGGAGAGATGTGGACTGCAGCCTTGAATTAAACCAGACCGGGAAGATCTATTTTGACATCAGGACAAAGACTCCATCCCATGGTGAATGATGGAGCACAGGAGGGAAATCTGTACCAGATACGGTTCCATTCTTTGCTTAAGTAGAAATTTCATTTTTACAAGCCTGAAATGGTAACGTTTCAATACTAAGCCCTGGTTTACTCTTAAAAATAAGACAGACCTGGCTATGTCGCTGAGGGCTTTGAAGGTCTTGCACCAGAGTACCAAGGTTAGGTTGAACCAACCCCTAGTGTAGAGGCAGCTGGGTTGACAGAAGCAACACTGGAGCACTGCTGCGGCACTTGAATCAGAAGTTAGGCTATGCCCCACTGTAAGGCTGCTGTGATCCCAGCAACAAGAATTGTTCAGACATATCACCAAGATCACACAGCTGTCTGCCCTCTGATCCTACACTATGTGGATGTGGGGGCAGAACAGATCAGCCAGGCATCCAGAACACTTCTCCAGCCCCACATGGCCTCTGCACTTTATAACCCTCCCCTCCTATGCTGTGCAGGAATTACTACGCTAGCCAAATGAAATTTACTCACATCATGAGCTAAGAGCAGAGTCAAATTATTATCTGATCTCTAGAAAGCATTGTGTTTTCCCCCTTACTGATCTCTTCCGGGCTTTCTGCACAGAAAGCGAGCTAACTGCCTCTGGTCAGACATTTCATTGAATGGGGTAAATGGGAACATCCTCCTTTGGTTAGAACCCTGCCTTGGGGGCCAGAATTCTGGATTCCATAGCCAGCTCTGCTCTGTCTATTACAGAAAGGGCAAGGATATTGGGGGGAGGAGAAGAGGATTCATATATAGAAGTTACCCATACAGTCAGTCAAAGGGAAAACCATTCCCTTAGTCATTACAAAACTCTATTAAATATTTGCACTCGCATGAGGTCCAGGTCACATTTTAATGGAATGCCTTGATGCGTGACTAATGCTGAAGTTTAAAATAACGGGAACTAGAGTTCATGCTGCTTTGGTGGTGGCCTCTGTCGTAAACAGTGTGATCATTAGGGATTCCTGGTTGCATTCAGTCCGCTGCCTTCGCTTTAGCGAGCACAGCATAGCAGAGAAGTGGCATCTGCTTTGACAACTTTCAAACAAATGTTTTGCCAACAACAATTTCCTCCAATGCAGGCTGAAGCTACTCAGCTGCCTACACCGGCTCACAATTCTATCAGGTCTTTCAAAGCCAGTTGAGTACTACTGCTTAGCGTCCCCCATCCCCTCCTCCCAAAGTTGGAATTTGTAACCTAGGAGACAAAGATTTGCTTTGTTTTCCTGAGGGCAGCCCCCAGCAGCCAAAGATAGCTAGACAGCCAATCAGTAGAGCTCATGGTTTCAAGTTTTACTTCAGGAAGAAGTTCTAATCTTCTCTTAGTTCTCCCTTTCATATATTTTGCCCGGGGTTGGGCTGGGTTGCAAATTGAGAACTAAGTTACCTTCCCCACTAGCAGAATTAAATCCTATCAAAATTACAATTGCTTGTACAAGAGTCTGACAATTTGTTTTTTTAGGAACCTTTAACTTTGCTATCCACACAAAACCCTCGCTGCTAAATATAGTGTGTGATAGCAAGCAGCTTTTAACCCCTTCCTCCCAGTCCTCCTCCTTGTCAGCTGGTGAATGTTAAACACACTAGTTATTTAAGGTGGCCCTCTGTATGTGGGCTTCAGGCAACACCATTAGCTTTTCAACTGATTTAAGCTTGTAGAGAAATTCTCTCACCCCCTTCCTCCCCTCACCCAGGGAACTGAGAACACAGATGAAGCATAGCAGAATATTTTGAAATGCCTTTCTATAGAAGCTGTAAAGTACACGGTACAGTCTGTCATTAGACGATTCAAGCTACACTTTATTTAGGGCACATGACTCACAGAAAACCTACCCCCTTTTGTACATCTTCTGTTGAAGCAAAAAAAAAAAAAACCCAGGAAAAACAAAAATCCCACCACCCAATATCAAGCTAAAGCCACTAAACAAAGATGACATGTAGCTGCATGCTAGTGGTCAGTCAAGCCCACCATTGACATGTGAGAAAAATGGTTTAATTATATAGCAAATATATAAGCAAGCAATGACCTTTTCTTTTTTGCATAAAAAGGCAAGTGAGTACTTGTGGCACCTTAGAGACTAACAAATTTATTTGAGCATAAGCTTTTGTGAGCTACAGCTCACTTCATCGGATGCATCTGATGCAGTGATCTGTAGCTCATGAAAGCTTATGCTCAAATAAATTTGTTAGTCTCTAAGGTGCCACAAATCCTCCTTTTCTTGTTGTGGATACAGACTAACACAGCTGCTACTCTGAAACTTGGTCTTTTTATGTTGATGTTGTAAGCAAGTGGCTTTTAAGGGGAGGGTTTTAAGTGAGGTACGCAAGACAAATCAGACTCCTGAAAGGGGCATAGTAGTCCGGAAAGGTTGAGCTGTTGCCTTACATCAGAAAGATGCCATTGGCTCTTCTGTCCAACTTCCAATATTTAATTGGCACCTAGTGGCTACTACACTAAGGAGGATGGGAGACCAGAAATTATTCCTAATGGCTCAACCTGTGGCCTTGGCTCCAGTCACTAAGGCCCCAGTTCAGCAAAGCACTTAAGCACGTTTACACTCCTGGGGAAATTCTGCACCACTGCACAATGGTGGAGAATTTCCCTTCCCCCCCAGAAATGGGCTGCAGAGATACTGGCCACCAGCAGGGGCCAATGAACCCAGAAGAGCTCAGTTCACAAATAGAAGACAACACCAGGGGAAAGAACTGGAGGATTCCCAGCAGCTTTAGTTCCCAGCACACCCCGAAGGAAGGAGGCAGTGGCACAGAGAAAACTGTGCAAACCTGGGACCAAGCATCAGGCTATTTCTCCCTCTGGATCCCTGGGGGGTAAGAGGGTGAGAGTGTCTGGGCATGGGGTCCCCTCCCCCTAAGGCTGGCCTCTTGGGGGAGGGGGTGTGATTTTCTGGGCTGGGGGAAGGGTACCTGCAGCTTGCTCTGGGGGGACAGAAGGTAAGCATCTGGCCCCCCAGCTGGGCTCTTGGAGGTGTAGGGGGCAGAGAAACAGGAACTGGGTTGTCATAGGGTTTCTTTAACTCTCTACTCCTGGGGGAATTTGTGTGTGTCTATTTTTAGAGACATACTTGCTTACAGGTATTTTGAAATAAATTACCAAAATAATTGAAACTGGCATGATTATATAGTGTTATTTTGACAAATAAAATTTGCAGATTAAAATATTGTGCACAAAATTTTTAAATTTTTTGGAGTAGAGTTCCCCCAAAGTAGAAATTCTTAAGTCACATTCATTTCATTAGCACTTAAGCTTGTGTTTAAGGAGAAGCATGTGCTTATGTGACTTTGGACTTAAATAGGTAAAATGATGCACAAGATAGATTAGAGGAATAGGAATACCACTGTTAATTTCACAGGGATAGTGTGAGGATTATTTAAATCACTGGTTTCCCCCTTCCCTGTCTCACCTATGTTACTGACAGTGTTGAGGCCCAAACTTAAGACCTACTGCTTCCCACTGTGTCCGCCATCCCTCTAATTTTTGCAAGCCTATAACCACCCAAAATAAATGCTTCAATCCTCTTAAAGAGCAGGCAGTGCAGCCAGCAGCCCAACCCTCATGAACATCCCTGTAAGAGCAGTGTGCACACCTGGGATGGGAAGCAAAATTAAAAGCAGGGGAAGAAAAACAGCATGTCTAAAGTGCTGGCCTTTCCCCTACAGAACAACCTCAAGAAGGAAATGCTGTACTTTGGAAATAAGGCTTTAAAATGAGGAACTTTGGCTGTAAGTAGTGTTGCTTCATAATACAGTGCTATTTCCAGTTAAAGACAATCATGGGCTTAGAGGGCACATTAAGTGCTGATGGGTGTGGCATACACAGATTCACAACAGTCCCACAGTCATTCTTAGCAAGCTACCACCCTCAAGGTCCCGTTAGTTTAGTAAGTTTAAAAAAACCCCACACCAAGATGGAACTAATTTAAAACCCTGATGTGCTGGTGTCACACTAGTCTTCTCTCCACTCCCACTGAGGAAAACGTGCACTTGCTCAACATGTAATGATATGTGCTGCATGGCTGAGTGACCAGGTGCCCTCTGTAGTTTGGACTTCACGAATTCCACTCTTAAGAGATGAGAGGCAGAGGGAAAAGATGTTACTTGCCTCCTGCAGAGAGTTGCCCCCAGGACAGTTGCAGACTCACCAGCAAAAATACACTGACCTCTATTGAATTTATTGCTCCTATGTAAGCTAAGTGAGCCAATGAACCACTATGTACCAGAACAGCCTTTTCCATTACACCACCTCACAGGCATAGGAGGGAGCCATTTTTAAACACTATGATCTGACAGAAGAGTCCTTTCTGCCACAGTTTCTGAAGAGGAAACCAAACTCTGAGGTGTGGAGTGGCCTTCCCCCCCACCCCAGCCCCCTGCAGCCAGGATCAAACAGCAAGAACAGAAATACATGGCCCAATTGATATTTTTACAGCATACTACACTGAGGTTTAAGACAAAACGTCCTATTCCATCACACATATCAGAATTTCTAACCAAATACTGTGCTTAAATAGGGCTTAGAATTCCATACATTTTTCTTGTTGTACTTTTAAAGTGTATCGGTGTTTGCTGTAGTTGCAATGTTGGACATTTGAATGCCTTTGATTCCACCACAACCCCCTAGAAAAGCAATATTTTATGGAGGGGTACAAAACTTTAATTTAGCCTCTTGAGTGAGCAGAATAACCCGGTTGTGTGAAATGCATGCAGTAATTAGCATATTAATGCCATCTGGTAAAGAAATAGAGCTATACCTACATCAAGATCACCCAGTAATTGGCAACATGATTTCTGATTTTATAACAGCAATAGCATTTTTACAGAGCAATGAGGCTAATGCACAACATTTATATAGCATTTTCTTCTGAACTTTTCTTAAGTGCTTTCGAAGGACAAGTTTTATTTCTCCCTCCCAATCTGCAAAATAGCACAAAGAGGTTAAGTGATTTGCTTAAGGGGTCACAGCCAGAGACTGCGATAGAAGTCTGATTTTTCTAGCTCCCAGTCCTGTAACCCTGCCATTCTTGGATTACCAGTACATGTAATAGTTGGGGCCCTGTCACTTTGTACCACTCCCCCACATATACCTGGGCATGTGCTGTTCACTGGGGAATATTGATTTGTATTTTATGTAGCCAATAGTCTACAGTGGTTCCAATGAGAGGCAATTTAGGTTTTCTATTCTCCCTCTCAATACACAAAGTTCTACTTGTCCACTTTCCTGTTTGACAGGATTCCATTTTATAATGAGTCCACCACTGTGATAAGATCCAGTGAGATTTTGTGCCTGGGCTGGTCAACTTTCATGGCCATTTTGCAAAGCTGATGAGATATAAACTCACACTTCCATAACTGAAAAAGTATATTCAGAGGCCAGACTAGTGGCTATGATGAGGTCTGAGGCTGAGAGCTACACTATTTCTAGGCTTGCATGAGGATGGAAAGGCTTCAGGCATAGGTACCTACCAATGTGTAAATGACCTCTACCGTCCAGTCAAGGAAGAGCAAATATCAACTGGTTCCAAGAGACAGAAGGATGCTTGCCCCAATTTAGGGGCTTAACACTAGTGCACTGAATGTCTTGGGCTTGAAACACCCATAGTAGGGGGTGGAAAGGAAGGAATATACAGATTTATAGGATAGTCCATTTTGACTGTGAAGCAAAATGTCGTCATGTTAGTCCCACTGCATGCCCAGGGAGTCTAGTCTGCCTGCTCAAATTGCCATGTCTTCAGAAAATCAATGCCTGCAACCTGTTTATAGAAATCAAAGTGGATTTTTAATGACACATTAAAATGGTGTCTTGAAACCAACTCACCTTCCAATTATTTTATTTTTGAAGGTCAATTTGCACAACATCCAGTCAACATTTTTAAACACTAGTCAATGCTCTATAGATTAAAGGTTTTATGAAAAAATTTCAGCTCACAATTAATCTCAACTCAGAAATAGACCTCCAAAATTACTATTAAAGTGAAGAGACTGGCAATAGTTTAGCTACAACAACAAGTAGATCATGTGATATCAGATCATTCAGCAAGTCAATATGGATGTAGCCTGAAAATCAAACTGCACATCAAAATTTCTCCCCCACCTTGTATTTTTCCATGTAGTTTTGTGGGGCAAACACTTTTCTTCTTTAAGAGCAGATTCCTCCACCAAAACTAATGCATATGGTATGTAGTGCCTGCTCTATCTTAATTATCCCAGTGCTGCTAATGTTGACCACAGCAATCAGTTCTCTTGCAGATGTCAAAGCCAGATGGGTTCAGGCCAATATTTCAGCACCTGGGGCAACATTTACACCTTCTGAGGCATCATAAAAAAAAAAAAAAAAAAAAAAAAAAAAAAAAAAAACCACAGTTTCTAGCCCTTGTTCCAAGTTTCATCCTTTGAAAACACTTCCTTTAAAATGTTGGTGGTGAGGCTTCTGGAAGATCTGCCTTTTGATTTTTGCTTGAGTGATATTGTATAGGCTAGAACAGTAGCTCTCAACCTTTCTAGACTACCGTGTCCCTTTCAGGAGTCTGATTTGTCTTGTGTACCCCCCCAAGTTTCACCTCACTTAAAAACTACTTCCTTACAAAAATCAGACAAAAATACAGAAGTGTCACAGCACACTTAATGAGAAATTTCTTACTTTCTCATTTTTACCATACAATAAATATTGTACTTCCATTTCAGTGTAGAATGTATAGAGCAATACAAACAAGTCATTGTCTCTGAAATTTTAGTTCATATTGACTTTGCTAGTGCTTTTTATGTTGCCTGTTGTAAAACTAGGCAAATATCTAGGTGAGTTGAAGTACCTCCTGGAAGACCTCAGGGTACATGTACCCCTGGGCTAGAATGATAGTCCTTGCTTAGCTAGAATATAGCTTAGCCACAGTTTACCACTGCACTGCTAACCCCCGGGTGAGGCTGCAGCATGCTCTCTGACAACAGAGCTTTGGAACTTGCCAGCAGCCTCACAATTGTCACTTAAATACTATTGTTATTAAAAGCTTCTGAGCTGTTTTTCAGAGCAAGCAGTGAGACAGAGACAAATCGTTACCATCCCCAATGCCAAGCAGCCTCAAGGTCATTTGTAATGTGGGAAAGCAGAAAGTTGCAAGACTCCTCCCCCTACACTCTCATGGCCTACCAGTCACTGACTCTTAGCAGGAGCCAAACAGCATAGACTGGATATGATAAAGTGGGGAATCTGCTGCATTGCCAAGGCATTCTCTCTGCTTTTACCTCATGCAAACTGTTCAGAGATGCTGCTTAACTGATTAAAAAAAGAAAAAAAAGTACTTGTGGCACCTTGGAGACTAACATTTATTTGAGCATAAGCTTTTGTGAGCTACAGCTCACTTCATCAGATACACCTTTTCTTTTTTGCGAATACAGACTAACATGGCTGCTACTCTGAAACCTTCTTAACTGATCTCTTTTTAAACTCTGGCTGTATTTCATCCAGTACCAACAGGCTGTTCATTCAAACAGGAGAACTCCAAATGCATGTATGTGTATGTCTCTCACACACACACACCCCTTTTTCCACCCCCAAATGTCCAAGAATCTAGGAGCAGTAGTTATAAGCCTCTAAAAACCTCAGAGATTGGTATTTCCCCCATTTCACAGAAAAGAAAGAGTTAAAGAGACAAAGGTGGAGCAAATTGTCTGTGGTCACCACTGGATATCAGGTGGCAGAGATGAAAACAGAACCCAGGAGTCCCGACAGCCGTAACATCTAAACCACATTCCATTAATTTGTTTTAATATAAAACAAATCATGCACACTCAGATCTCACTTCAGAAAATGTTATAGGTGATGCAATATTTAATTCTCATTAAGACTCAATAGCAAAAAAAACAATGCTGTAAACATAGGCTAGGAACATACCCACCACTTTTAGACACGCTTGATTGATAGCCACGATGAGGCACCAGTCCATTTTAGCTGTGTGCCACAGCAATGGGACAGCATTCCATCATCACTCCCATGTAATAAAATTATTGTTCTTGAAATGATTTGTACAGTCAGGCATGGGCCTGTTATTTAAATTACCTGGGGGTGCCACTCGATCCTGATATTTGGGTTCGAATTCACTGATAGTGAGCAACATCACTTGAATGGTCCCAATGAATATCCCTGCCAGGCAGCCATAGAAGATCAGGTAGAAAAGAAAGATCTTAACTGCAAGAGAACAGAGAAACAATCAAGCCCTTGATGCAGCCATGTTTGAGCACAAAACTTCATCCTTTTCTACTGCTGAAGGAAAACCCAGCATGCTTAAGTGTGACACTGAAATTGCCGAAGAGGACTGAGCTAGGGATCATGGTCACAACAGTTAGCAAGTTGCACAGGGTTTTCGTATTGTTTATTTGTATCCCAGTAGTGTCTGGGTGTCCTAGTCATGGACCAGGACCCTACTGTGCTAGGCGCTGTACAAACACAAAGCAATTTTCTGATTTTATTCACATCACATTCCAACATAATACTATGAGCCAACTTTCGTTTAAAAAAACGAAAACAAACCATGTGAAGGTTAAAGCTTGGGGACTTATTTCCTGGTGGATCCCGTAACATCACTCTGTGATGCATTATAAGGGACTGATTTTCAGTGAAGCAAGCCTGAGTGGTATTAAAGGACATCTGTAAAAAGTGCCTGTCCTTAGGATGTTCAGCACTTCCACAATGCCCACTGACATCAGCCGCTCACTAGCATTGAGCCTTGGAGCTGGAAATTCCAAATGAATTCACAGTTCAAACCCAACTGAATTCCACTGGGAATTGGGTGCCTAATTCTTTTAGGATGCTTTGACAACCCCAATCCTCAACCGTGGGCCTAATCCCACACACCGGACAATGAGAGGCCCACACACAGGACAATGAGAGGTTGCTAGGAGCAAAATTAGGCTTCATATTGGCTATTGTCTAGTTGATTCCAGGTGCTGAAAGCCATCTGTATTACTGTAGTTTGACAATTCCTATATAAATAAAAACCTCCCAGCATTACCACATCATCCAGCTGAAGCAGCCAATTATATAACCTGATTTTTGGTTTAAAGGAAAGGAGGGACTGAAATAACCACACAAGAAAATAAAAAGGAACACAACACTACTCAGAATCTGGATATCAGTTACTGGTTTACAAGGATTATCTCAAATGATTAACTGCATAGTAACATGCTGTACTAGGCATCACCAGGCAGCCTACAGGAAGGATAAACCAGCCCATGCCAAGCCATTGTATGCTAATCAAGGGAACAGTAACAAGCACAAGTAACAGGTTTCAGAGTAGCAGCCCTGTTAGTCTGTATCTGCAAAAAGAAAAGGAGTACTTGTGGCACTTTAGAGACCAACAAATTTATCTGAGCATAAGCTTTTAGCTCACTTCATCAGATGCACAAGTAAGTGAACTAGAGTTAGAGGCAACAGATGATTTGAGAAGAGACCTATTTGACTTCAGAATGCCCTAATCAGATGTCACTAAGCAGATGTTACAGTTAGCATGCTGTGGCTTGTGTAATCGTGGCATAGCACTGGGCCAGCATGCCAGCGCTATAAAAAACCACCTCCCCACAAGGGGAATAGCTCCCAGCGCTGGTGCACTGTCTACACTGCCTTTTTATAGCACTGAAACTTGCAGTGCTCCAGAGCTGTAAAGTGCCATTGTAAACAAGCCCTAAAAACAAAGACTCTCTGAATCGTCTGGAGTGGGGGAAGGACGGACAAAGTGCAAGAGAAAAAAAAGCTTTCTTCCTGTGCTCAATTACCATATAAAAGCAGCCCAATTCAAATACAATTCTCTTCTCCTTGGCTTTAATTATTTTCAGTCTCTTAAAGCAAGAGCAGCAGGAATGAGTGGGACAGACAAGAGAAAAAACTAAGATAGTTGGGCCTTGTCCTCAAACTTCCTCCTTCCTCACTGGGATAGGGTAGCAGGAAGTTCATGAAATTGAACTCAGCAGCACTATATTTTGGCACACTCAGAGTTAATCACACTCTTTGGTATTCAGGCAGCTCTAGGCAAATGGTTGTGATGTCAGAGAGATTTGGAAATTTTTTCCAGACCAGTCAAAGGAGGTGCTGTTGTAATACACCAAACAAGAGCGCTGCTGTCTGCAATGTGCTTGCTTGCCTTTGATTCCCCCCACCCCCGGATCACATCAAATGGGCAGTACCAGGAGGTAGCATTGACAACATCCTGGTTGGAGATATGTTGAACAGTGTAAAAAGATCTCTACAAGGTACACAGCCTGGGTTCTAGGAAATATCCAGCAAATGCACTGACAAAGCACAAGGGCTTACATGAGAAACAGGTGCCTGCTACACACACCTGCTTGGTGTGTAATATATGTGCCAGATTCTCAGCTAATGTACACTTGTCATAGCTTTGGCTGATTTTAAGGGAGCTATACCAATGGGGATCTGGCTCTAGATATTTAGATGCAAGTTCCTTGTGGCAGGGACCACATTCTACACATCTGTAAAGCCCCACACAGGCTCATGGGGCTATAAAAAACAGTAAACGTATTTAAATTCTGTGCTCACGCATAAGTATATAGTGAGAGCCTCCTATACTGTGTCCTAATGCTTCTGCCTGCCAAATCTAAAGATGGCAACCCCACATCCGGTTTATCAGTCAACAGGGGCTGACTTCAACAATGAGAGTGGCAGGCCAGCTTTGGTTGGCAGCAACTGTAAGACTGACTACGGCTTTTAAAATTCATATATAAATAGACAACTCTCCAAGTACTATTTGAATAGTACAATATGTAATCAGTACATTACACATAGATACTTCTTGCTTATACAGCTATATTGAGGTAGTGTAAAAACCATTTTTTCCTCCCGGGTTCTGATGTAAACTCAGCTTCCTTAAACCACCCAAAAAAGGAAGAATGGAAAGGGTGGATAAAAAGTCTTTCCAGTTCCACAATTTCACTAATCATAAACAGACCCCAGGTTTGCTGATTATAATGCAGCTAGGTAAAAATGAGCCCAAGGGCAAAATGCCCTCTCCCCAAGGACAACCATGCCTAGCACTTCAGTTCTGAGAGATGTATTCCTCGTTTAAGACAAAAGAGGTGTCACCGCCATCTTTGATGCTTGGTTGTTTAAAAGAAAACAAAAAACAGTGGACTGAAATATTTTAACAGTATTTTTTTGCAACTTTGACTGGGAGGTGGGAAAGACAGTGTCTAACAGCCACATGCTAGGTCAAGCTGGAACCAAACACACCATTTCTCAAATTATAGATCACTGCGTATTTTGTGTTTTATTGTACAGAACCGGAAGCTGCTTTCCTCCAGGGTCAAATTAAAATGACCTAGAGCTTGCAGACTATTAGAATCCAAAAGCAAACAGATATGGTTGTATAGAGAACAGAGAGAGAGAGGAGCAAAAAAGATGGAGGGAGGAAAAACTTGGAAGTAATGCCCTAGATCTTCAGCGTCCCTTGTATCTGGTTAGTGCAATGCAGCCTGTGATGCACCTAGAAGTGGGGGTCCTTCTTGCCTCTGACTTGGGAGGAAGAGTGGGGAGAAACACAGCAAAGAGAAGGGAAGGAGGAGGCAATAGATTTGAGCCATTGTGCACCTCATGGTCTCGCTCAAGTTACATTTAGTTGCTAGGAGACTGGCTTCAAGGACTTACTCATTCTTGAGTCTCCCCTGCTTCCTCCCCACCCAGCCCTTTCCTCTCTTCCCTCCCCCCACCAGCTCAGGCAGGTTATTCCTCCAAATGGAGGCAGGGAGCGGAACGTAAATAAAACCCAAGAGGACCATCCACACATCCAGGAAAACCAAACCCCAATGTCCTACTACTGGATGGCCTTGCCCAGAGAGCCCAGTGCCTCCCGTTACCTCCTGCTTTGAGGCATCACCTTGACTAACCTTGAGCTCTGATGCATTATTAACCCTTTGCTTCCCCAGCCAAGCAGCCCCACCGACCTTGCTGGATTCCAGGGAAGTCTCTCCTTGCAACACAAAAGCCCCTACCCCCGATTTCAGAGGCCATCCCTCTAACACCTTTAAACAGAGCCCCTTTTCCTGACCCTCTCCACAATTTGTCCTCCTCCAAAGACACCACGCCAGTCGCACTGGCTCCTCTACAAAGGGTCTGATGCAGAGAAGAATGGTAGGAAACAGCGAGAGGCAGGCATGTGTAGGGCTGTTCGCCCCCGCACCCACAGCCGCCCCCACCCCACCCCTACCGCAGGCACGACTCGGATTTAAGTACATCAGTGCCCTTCAGCACGACCTTTTCCAGGAAAAGAGACACCCGAGCAGCTTTCTCCAGCGGGGAAGGAGCTCAGCCTTTCAGATTTCAAAACATCCCTGACAAATCTAGGCAACAGGCTGGACGACAGGGTATGGGCAAGATCAAAAGACGAGGCAAGGTTCCTCCTCTACATCAGAGCCCACCACACACAATCGCTTTCCGCCTGGAACAATAAGCGCTGCGTCTCCCCCAAGCGATACAGCAGCTCTTCCAGGAAGGAAGGAAGGAAGGAAACCAGCCGCCCCAAGATCAGCTAACAGCTCAAGGTAGCACAGCAAGGAACCAGAAATGAAATCCAGCCGGCGTAACCAAGCCTGGGGTTTGTTCGTTGTTTTTCTAAGCAGCATTTCAGACCAGTGCAGGAAGTTCGGGGTGTGTTTTTTTAATCCCGATGCGAGAGGGATGGTCTCTCGTTTGCTCTAAACCGATCACCATCCACACGGGAATCAACTCCGTGCCCCCCGCCCCCTTTCTATCTCGAGGTATTGCGGGGCCGCGTTAGCAGGGCACGGCAGCCTCCTTCCACGCACCCACCCGAGACCCGCAGCCCGCTGGGGGGGGGGGGGGGAGGCGGGAGGAGCTCGGCTCGGGCCGCTGCCCCTGCGGCAGGGGCCGGCGCACAGGGAGCCGGGGCCGGGGAAGCACTTACACCAGCTGCCGCCGGTCCTGCCCAGAAACTCCTTCTTCTCCGAGTTCCAGACGAATTTCTTCCAGTTGCCATCGCCTTCCTTCGCTTTGCCGCGAGCCATGGGGGAGGCAGCGGCCCCGCCTGGGCGCGGACGAGACACGGGGAAATCCTACTGGCCCCCTTACGGCAGAGCGGCGGGGGCTCTACCCTGCCGGCAGGTTCCCGCGCACGCCCCGGCGGCGGCGGCGGCGGCGGCTTCGCAGGCGGAGAAGGCTGCGGGCCGGTGGCGGCGGCGGCGGCCGCGGGGCAGGTCGGACGCAGGCGGGCCGCCAGCCCCAGTCACAGTCACAGACGCGAGCCGGCCAGGGACACGAGCTCGGCCGCAGCCGCGCCTCGCGACGTGCTATATTGCCCGGCTCCCGGGGACTGGCTCCGCCCACCGCAGCCCCGCAGCCAATGAAAGCGGGATTGGGGGGAGGGGGCGTGGCTGGGGGGGAGGGGGGGAAGCACGTGGCCAAGCTGCAAGGCGACTCGGGTTGTAGCCTCCGTTTCCCCTCCCCCCCCCCCGCCGGCGGCGCCGCCGCCGCCGCCGCACCTGCAAGGGAGCTAGGGCGCTAGCGGAGACCCCACCTGTAATGCGGGGCCCTGCCGGGATCGCCCGGCCAGAGCCCCGCAGACCCGGGTGGGGGCAGCGGTGGCTCTAGCAGGGCGGAGGGGAAGGCGATGGGGGCGGGGAGATCGAAAGCGGCCAGGGGGCCCCTGCAGCTCAGCGGGGCGGGGTGCGGCTGCAGCCCGGAGGCTGGCAGGGAAAGGGGCGGGGATGAGAGACCAGAGCAGGGTGAGGGCCATTTAAGGAGGCGGCGTGGCACAAGCCGCTAGACAAAGGGAGGCGGAGGCCTGAGACCAGGGGAGGGGGCGAGGGCTGGCGCCAGCCGCACACCTGAGCCCTTGCGTGTAAAAGGGGAGGAGGAGGAGCTGGGGAGAGGGATAAGGGGTCAAGGGCGTGTGGAGCTGCAGACGGGAGCTTCGCTGCGAAGCGGGATGGGAGAGGGAGAAATGCCCTTCGTACCATCTCCACACCTCCCCCAGCCCTACCGTCTGTAAATTTGACAGCGGCCAACCCTGCCATGGCCTGAAAGTGCCTGACCCCTCTCCCCTTCTTGTGGGCCCCACATGCCTCCAACGCATTCTCGCAGCCCATCGGCTCCCACCCGCTGGCTACCACGCGCAGTAGCTGCCGGAGATGTCCCTTCTGGCCACAGCTGCAAGTTCCTGCCTTGGGAATCCCCCCATGAATATCAAACACAGGACAGCAGCCCACTCGGCCGGAAAGAGAAAAGGGTACTACCCCCTGATTCTATGCCAGGAACTCCAAGGTTTAGGTCTTTCAACAGTGCCTGTCACTGAGTCGTAGCTTAGATGCCCCAACAGGGGGAGAAGGGGGAGGACAGCATGCTGGGCGTCCTTCCTCTTCGTCTCTGGCAGCAGCGGCAGCCTGGTCTGGGTTTAGGAGAAGGCCAAAGAGGGGTGTTAACTGGTGACAGCAGGAAGAGAAATGCCCTCACCCTTTAAAGTCATTTTCTCTTTGCTATGCAGCCTCCTCTGCATGAGCCTCTACTTCTGCAGCAGCCCTGCTGCTGAGCAGAGAGTGTAGTAGAGCAAAGATATGCTGGGTACCCTTCTTGCGGTTTCTCCTCCCATCTTTCTTTCCTACCCTCCATTCTAAAATCACACTGCACTCCAGCTCATTCAAGGGTAAACACAGCTATTGCATATTTAATGCAAATAATGTGGTTGTGCGGGGAACACCTGTTAAGAGGAGGAGAGAAAGGCAGAGCCTGCCCCCCAGGCGGGGATGCGTCCCTGCTGGGGGGTTGGGACTGTGCTATCCACAATGTCTGCAACAGGATGGTAGGTATGGCAGGGGGTAGAGTCTGCAATGAACAGACCAGACCAACCGGTGGTAGTGTTCAGGAAGAGATTGGGGAAGGGGATGCCATCTGAGGGGTGAGAGAAAGCAGCAAGGACCAGGCCAGACTGTTTCCTCCCAGTTTAACCTTCAGGAACATATGCACTATTTTCCTCTCTTTCCCCTCAAGGACACTGGAGAGCACATGGTCAAACTAAGCACAGCCAGGGAGAAGGAAGAGCTGCCCACAATTACCGACTAGATTTTTGTTTTTCAAAGCCATATCTCAGCTTGCTGGGTCCATGTAAGTGGAGACTGGATCAATACTGCACACAGAACCACCACTATGGAGCAGATGGGGGCCGGCAATCACTGTCCATATCCCAATGCTAGGCCAATTGCCCTATGTATCCATACTCAGCAATAACCATTGGCTCACCTGTAGCCTACCCTACCCCACCATTTACTGACCACCACCACACTCCTGCCACCTATCTTCCCTTGCTAATTGGCCCAGTACTCAATATTGCTAGGTCCCCCACCAAAACCTAAGCAGCAATTTCTGGCCCATCCCTCTAGGTACTCACATCTTTACTGTATTACCGATAGCTAACACCGCCACTTAGCTCTATATAAGAGCTTTTCATCCTGAGGCCTCAAAATGCTTTACAAACGAGGTCACTCTCATTGTGGCCATTTTATAGATGGGGAAACAAAGGCACGAAAAGATGAAGTGACTTACCCAATGACTGATGCAGAAACAGGACACAAGTCCCCAGAGTCTCAAATCAGTATTCTGTGCTTCATATCATGTTGCCTCAATAACGTAGCACCCACCCAACCAACGTAGCTCCTGCTCCAACCAACTTTTACTCTGCCCTCTAGAGATGCTGTGTGGGGAGGAGCGGGAGGTATAAACTAAAATTAAATGTGTCATTAAAAATCAATTTAATCTTATTATGGGACCACAAAAACTAATAGGCCTTAATCATAAATATGGTTATTGCATGGTGTCACTGTGGAGCAGAGTTAAGGTAGTATGAAATGTACATGTAAGGCATCCAAACCTTAACATGTCTGGATTTCTTCTAAATAACCTTAACTCTGAATTTCCTGTGTTTGTAATGCTTGGGTTTGGGTAATTACAGAATCCCTTGTTACAGCATATCTGGCCTACTGGTTAGAGTACTGGACTAGGATTCAAGATACTTGGGTTCCATTCCCAGCTTAAGCCACTGGCCTGCTGAGTGACCTTGGACAAGTCACTTCATTTACCCATGCCTCAGTTTTCCCATCTGTAAAGCGCTTTGAAATCTGCTGCTGAAAAATGCTATACAAGAGCAAGGCCTTATTACTATTACAAGGAAAAGCTTTGTTGGTTTAGCAGCATCAAGCAGGGCTGTAGAAACCATAACCACATATCCCAAACCTAGAACCAAAGGGAAACAAAGCTACCCAGAATGCATTTCAAAAGGCCAGGTGGGTGAGGAATCTTGTATTGGACCAACTTCTATTGGTAAGAGACAAGCAGATCTTAAGAACTGTGTGCCTCAAAAGCTTGTCTCTCCCCAATATCCTAGGGCCAACACTGCATAATTTCAAAAGGCACACACCTAACCACACCACACTCCAAGGCCCCTAATCCTGCAAACACTTATGCACATGCTTAAGTTTATATCCGTGAATGTTTCCATTGGATTCAGTATCACTGTTGTGTAAAGTTAAGCAGCTGCTTCCATGTTTGCAGAATGGGGACCCAAGTTAGGTACAAATTCACCGGTCCCCTGCCTGGCCACTCAGCTTTTTCCCAGTCTGAGCACACAACTATATGATCAGATTTTCAAAAGAGAAAAAGCCTATAATGACCTTTGAAAATGCCGAAGATAAAATGTGCAAAGATATCCACCATGTCTACAGGTTTAGCTGCAGGAGGAAGGAGTTATGGAAACCCACTTCCACACTACCTAGGGAAGAATGATTTAGCAGAATGGGATTTTGTTAGGATTTACTCTCAGTTTCATAAGGATTTGTTTCTTATGCGAATGGGGTGAAGGGAGAAGGCTGAAGTGAGGCATCTTCTTGCAGTGGGAGAAAAGAAGGGATTCAAGAGTTGTTTTCACTTGAAGAGATGGTGCAGCAAGATGTGGGAGTGGAGAGACGCAGGGTTATTCCCCAGAGAGGTGATTATTTTGCCCTTTGGGCAGGGAAAGTGCCTTGCTCTCAGTGAGGGAGCAATGTGGATTTTACTGCTGGGAGAAAAGGGTAGTTTTGCCACCTGGCTGACTCCCGCCCACAGGAACCCAAGTAACTTGCACCGAAATGAGACTGGTGAGATAATAGCTTTGGCCCAACTTCTGTTATGAAAGGCAAGCTTTCAAGCTTACACAGAGCTAGAGTGACCAGACAGCAAGTGTGAAAAATCGGAACAGGGGGTTGGGGGGTAATAGGAGCCAATATAAGAAAAAGACCCAAAAATCGGGACTATCCCTATAAAAGTTGGGACATCTGGTCACCCTACACAGAGCTCTTCTCCAGATCTGCAAATAACTTACATTACACTCCAAGTCTGAAAGGACTGAGGGGAGAGGGGAGCAGGCTCTGGTGGAACCTCATAAACTGCTAGAACGAGCACTGCTTAGAAGATGAAAGTATGCAAAATGCCCTTAAGTAGTTACCATTCATGGACTGCTGCGGCAAACAGGCAGGGCTGGCTCTCATCTGTCTGGCAGGCCTAGAGCAGGAAGGGGCAGCTGCTCAGAAGACTGGCACCATGCCCACACCACACAAAGCAGGTAAGAGAAAAACAAAGGGGACCAATCAGAGCCACCACAGTGCAAAAGGCCACAAGCTATGTGTGCTCTGTTCAGTCTCCCAGGAAAAATTAGGGAGACACAGGGCCTGATTCTCAGTGACACTGGGGCATTTTACACCACTCCAGCAGCGTAATGTAGCCTCAGAGTGGCTAGAAATGCCGCTCTCCCCTCTCCCCCCACGAGAATGTCCCTTGCACCCCAGTCAGTGTAAAGCTAACATACGGGCTCTACATTAGCCCAAGGAGCATCATGTCTGCAGCACACTGCACTGTGACTGTTCCCAGATTCTCTGCCTCCTGGACCCAGAAGGGTCCATGGGAAGCAGAGCATATGTTTTGGAACAGGACAGAAGCAGCTCTAAATTACACCAGGGAACAGGCAAGTCTGCGTAGCCCCAGAATACAGTGTGTGCAAAAGTGGCTTTAAAAACCATCTTTGCTCCCCATTCCTGTCCCAAACACAGGAACGGCATATCTGAGAACCAGGCCCACAGATGTATGCATTTGGTTCTCTGAGCACAGAGTTTTTATTTATGTAGGTTTATTAAAAATGCCTATCCATGCTCCAGGCATCAAAGCAGGGAGGTGGCAACGAGTAATTAGATCAGCAGAAAACCACCAAGGAACCCAGTTCTCCTCTTGCTTATGCCAGTTTTACACCTATGTAATACAGTGGACTTACTCCTAGCTTATGCCAGTCTCAGCAGAGTCAGGTGTATTGGCTCAGCTGGGCAGAACTGTTCAGGCTTCAGTTTCCAATTCAGCACAGAACAGCTGGGTAGGTGCAGGATTCACAGCTCTAGAAGGTCTGAGTCTGTCATGGATGGGCAGACAGGATGTTGGGGATGCAATAGGACTGCATGTAACAGGAGAGAGATCACTGTTGGATGTTAAATATCCAGGCTAGGTCACTGGGACTAGGTATTGTTCCTTTGGCTGATGCACACACAACCATTAGTAGCAGAAACCCGAACAACATTCTGATCAATGCAATAGAAAACTATGATGTAGTAAATAAGCCATTTCTCCAGACCCATTCTTTTTTTGATGATGCAGGAAAATAGGATTTTTGCCTCCTCACTGAAAATAGAGGAAATCCACCCCATTGGCTTGTCCCATCAGAAAGCAAACATCCCTCAGGGAAAAAGCACGTCTCCCAAAGAATAAAGTATGAAATTGGGGAAAATACAATGTGTTTCATTACAGCTGGCATTCTGGAGCCTCTGTGAGGATGGCAGCCAACGTAGTGATTGCTTATCAATCACCATATGAACTAGACAAGTAATGGCAAGGAGGCTGAAGAAAGAGCCTTTCACTCCTAGTGCATTGGTTCAAATTCATCCCAGAAACCGTACCATCTGAAGTCTGTGTGGCATGTGTTTGGTGGCTCTCAGTTCCATTCCTACAGGATAAAAGTCTGCGCCACAAACACAACTGCAGACACTAATTAGCCTCCAGGCATAGGTGCTGGAAATAAGAGTGCAGGGGGTGCTCCTGCACCCTCTGGCTTGAAGTGGTTTCCATTATATACAGGGCTTACAGCAGAGGTGGGCAAACTATGGCCCGCGGGCCACATCTGGCTCACGGGACTACCCTGCCCCGTCCTTCAGCTCCTGGCCAGGGAGGCTAGCCCCCGGCCCCTCCCCTACTCTCCCCCCTCCCCCGCAGCCATGCCACCGCACGGGCAGCACTGCTTGTGCCCACCCACCTCCCAGGCTTTCCAATAAGCCAGTCCTGCCACTCTGAGTGGCATGGTAAAGGGACCGGGGGCAAGGAGGGGGGGTTTAAATAAGGGGCAGGGGTCTTGGGGGGCAGTCAGGGGATGGGGAGCAGGGGGCAGTTTGATAGGTGTGGGAGTTCCGGGGGGTGGGGGTGTGGATAGGGGTAGAGGCAGTCAGGAGATCGGCGGGGGGGGGGTTGGATAGGGGGTGGGGTCCCAGGGAGCAGTTAGGGGTGGGGGGGTCCCGGGAGGGGGCGGTCAAGGAACAAGGAGCAGGGGGGTTTGGATGGATAGGAGGTTCTCAGGGGAGCAGTCAGGGGGTGGGAAGTGGAAGGGGGCAGATGGGGCAGGGGTCAGCCTGTTTGGGGAGGTACAGCCTTCCCTAGCCGGCCCTCCATACAGTTTTGCAACCCTGATGTGGCCCTCAGGCGAAAAAGCTTGCCCATCCTGGTTTGCCATTTGGTTCAATGGCTCTCAGCACCCCCACTATACAAAATTGTTCCAGCTCCCCTGCCTCCATGTTAATTGTCTCAGCAGCAAAAAATCAAGAACTGGCTGGCACGTGGAGACTAAACTCCATGCTCACTCCTAAAGGGGTGTAGTGGTTAGGCATACCAGCAGCAGAAAGCATAGAGGAAGCTTGCCATGCTGCTGCCTATTCCGTTATGTACAGAAGACTCCAGTCTCCAGGGGCCAAGAATCTATCAGACTTCTTTCACCAGCATTAAACCACTTAAATTTGGGAACTAAACTCATAAACCTCTGAAACCTGATCTAACAGAGGTTTAAAAAAAAAGAAGAGGGGGAGGGTTCCTGTCGTTAGCTATCAGGCGCTGACTTATCCAAGCAGCCCACACGGACTGGGGATGGGAGGGGTAAACCAGGGCACAACTTGTCTCTCAAACTCTTGTAATTGTTCAGTCAGGAGCACAGTAGGATGGCAATGTGATTTACAAACCCTTTCAGAGATTCTTTTCCTCCCAGCAGGCTGGACACCAGCAGCAGGAGGTTAAAAAGAATGCCAATTATAGTTAAAAAGCTTTATTTTCAGTTCTACCCATGGTAAGAAAGAAGAGCTCCCAGTTCTTAGCCTGTGAACTCTGAGAATGCTGCAGAACAGAAGGCTGGCTTTGACTCTGTTTTTTGGTCTCGTTAGCCTGATTCCCATTCCATTCTTTAATGATCCGAGTTGCTTGACACCCCGGGGGGGAAGCCGGGGGTGGGGGGGGAGGAGAGTAAGATTTGACTGGACTACCTGCCTCTTGAGATGTCATCATCTAGTTTCCATAGGGCAATATGTCTGACATCTCATGCTGCCACCAAGAGGATTCTGTCTCGGAGCATGTCTAGACTGCAATCATCGGGTCTGAGTGCAGCTCATGTAGACATACCCGAGCTAGCTTTAAATTTTGCTAGCTCAGGTACCAGACGTGTGAAGCTGCAGCAGCATGCACTTCAACTCAGGCTAGGCCAGCAACTAACTACCCAGGGTTCTAGGTGGGCTTGTGCAGCCTGTACTGAAGTGTGCATTGCTGCAGCTTCACTACTCTGGGACCTGAGCTAAGGAGATTAAAGCTAGCTCAGGTAGCTCTGCTCGAGCTGCAGTTGCACTCCTGCTTGCACTGTGAACGTAGGCTTGGCTACATTTCTCTGAAGTAGATTTGGTGTTGACAGAAGGTGCTGAGTTGACAGGCCTGTGGATTGAAGTTCTCTATGCACTATGGCTCAGGCAGTGGTGGTTTCCCCACACACAACACCCGTTGACAAGTGGCCTCATCTCAGTTCTGAAGGAGTTTGTATGGGATATGCAAATAGGCCCAGATTTTCAAAGATACTGAGGCACCTAGAAATACAGCTTGGTGCCTGGTGGGATTTTCAAAAGCATCAAAGCAGGTTAGGTACCTAATCCCACTCGGCACTATCTTTAGGTGCTTCAATATATGTATCGATATATCTTTAGGTGCTTCGTTACCTTTGAAAACTTGGCCCATAGCCTCTGTGGTCCATTCAGTTCCTCCTTGGCCTCTCTGCTAAGACAGCCAGCAACAGAACCAATTAGTGCCAGTTGCATAGTGGTGGACTTTTCTTTACCTGATACCTGCCCACTAGGAATTGGCCTGAGACCACTTCATTTCACAGGGGTCACCATGTGGCCATGGGGATGACTTTCTGGCACTCCCAACCAGAGCTGAAGAACCACCAATAACCTGGAAGCAGAAGGAACTATATCCTATTAATAAACCCTTCAGTCATGAGTTTAATGAGGACACAGCAGAGGAATCAAGCAAATGGTATTGACCTGCTGCTGTCATTTACATGGGACATGCCTTGCAGTCATTCACTTGCAGTGGCACCTGGAGGCCTCAGCCAGATCAGTGCCATTGTGCTAGGCAAATTCTATCCTTGTATTTAATATTTTCCATTTGAAACTTGGTTTCTTATATTTATGCAATGGAGGGTGTTGTGTGTGGACCAGGACTAGGATTGAACTAAATGATAATTTTTTATGTTATTTTGCTTTCAGGAAGGAGGCTGGGGGTGAACTACCAAATGCAAATCAGTTCTGCAGCATGTTGAAGCAGAGCCTGGGCAGTCTTAATTGAGGGCTTGCTCAACTCCATGCAGGGGGATTTGAGAGATTCCTTACTTTTTTCTAAATCCCTTCAGGGAAAGCAGCTGTTATCTGTAATCAGATACTAGTTGTCCTTACAAAGCTACTACTGCTACCTGAAGCTCAGAGCACTTTAAACAAACAACTTCAAAATATCCCTGGCTAATGTTATTATAATACTAATTTTGTAGTTGGTAAATTGAGGCACTGAGCAATTAAATGACTTTCCCCAAGGCTACCTACTAAGTCAGTGGCAGAGCACATTAGAATATCCTGCTTTAACCACTGACTACACTTCTACATTTATGCAATAAATTCATCTACAGTTACTGATTGAAACTACACTTTGACCCATGATTTTCCATGAGTGCAGCTCCACTGGTGATCGTGTAAGCCGGTCTCAGATTTTTTTTTTAAATCACCATGCAATGAGATGAGTGTGTTAAAAGCCTTTACACCTTGTCTACACTACTCTTTCACCTTTCCTTTTCCTGGCAGAGCCACGCTGCTAGTGACCAACTCAAGCACCCAATGCAACATATATCCCAGTTTTATGAGTGCCAGCACTCATCCAGAATGTTACCAGCTCCATTTTGGGAGCTACAAGCAGCACATAGCTGGGATGCCTTATTTGTTGAGTGTGGCACTCTATCTAGGCTTCCATACCATACCTATCACCATGGTATTTGAGCACTTGTCCCAGTGTTAACAGCAACATTAAATAAAGCATACTAACCAATGTAAGGTTAGATGTCTACTAGAGACTGTGGCATATACATGACACCCATATGGCACAGAATGGACCCTTTTGCTACCAGGCTGGTGTGATCCATAGTGTGAGAGCGCAATAAAATCCAATTAACACTTTTGTAGAAGAACTTTCCTCAGCTCTGTAGGTGAGAGAAAACTGAGAAATTAAGATGCATTTTTTTTTCTTTTTGAGGGAAGGCTTGAGACCTGGTAAATGTTTGGCCACTTGGATGGTTTTAGATGCTGCATTCTTGTGATGAGTAGCTGGCCATATTTCCTATATAAATTGAAGTTAGAACCACTTGGAAACTGGTTCTCAACTAACTTTAGTTAGTCTCCTGGAAAACACATGTTCAGCAGGTCTCCCTCTTTGACTCCACTCTGTCTAGCTATTAAAATAGCTTCTCACTCCAGCCCTGGCCCAAGTCCACTGGGTGTCTCAATGACTTAGAATAAATGTGTTTATATGAGAGATTTGCATCACGTAGGGGTAAGGAGCCTCTGACCACTTCTGACTGAAAAAAAAATCTCGAGCACGGGGAAAAAAAGTCACTGTTAGTTCAGTTCTGTGCTTATCTCTCAGAGATCAAGTTCCCAAGCATCTGCCAAAGCTTGTTTCAGTTCCTGTTACACCCAGAGGTTGTACTGACACTGGGAAACCACCCAGATCTGTTCACAATATACTTAGACGTTTCAAAGTGCTTTTAAAAGGTGGATAAAATATATTATCCCTTTTGAATTGATATGGGAACTGAGGGACACAGCCAAATGGTGGAAGCAATGGGAACAGAAGCCACAGTTCACTCACAGGCCACTTCATGGTAGTGTGTCACCAGGTGAGACTTGCCACACGATTCTTGGGAGGCAGCAGAAAACGGAGCTTCAGCCAGAACCACACACAGCTGACTGCAGCTGGCTGAATGGTGCTGCTACAAGACCCAGAAATGGCAGGAAGGAGAAGAGGAGAAGTAAATATATAGTTTTGTTCCTCTTTAGTGCCTTCCATCCAAGGTTACCAAAGCACTTAATCAATATTAGTTAAGTCAGTCTCCCAACCACCCCACTGTAACGTGGGGATGTATTATTTCCACATTATCAGTGGGAGAAACAGACCCACAAAAGGGGCATGACTTATGTAGGATCATACAAGATCATAGAATATAGGTCTGGAAGGGACCTCAAAAGGTCATCAAGTCCAGCCCCTCTCCCCCCATTCTGAAGCAGGACAAAGAAACCTAGACCATCCCTGACAGATGTTTGTCCAACCTGTTCTTAAAAATCTCCAAGGATGAGGATTGCACAAACTCCCTGGAAGCCTATTCCCTTGATAGTGCTCTCCCTTGATATTGTAGTGCCCTACACAGCCCCCCACCCACCACCACCCTTGGGAGGAGCAGGGACTGATCCCAGGCCTCCATGGGGGAAGCGGGTGCAGCCAAGATCTGTGTGGGGTAGGGGGAAACTGCTCCCCAGCACAAGCTGGCAGAGCAGAGTGGGTAGGAGCCGGGTCGCTCCACTTCCTGCTGCCTGATGATTGGAGGCGGGCCCAACCCTGCACTCATGGGGCGATGGGAAATGGAGTGACCTGACCCCAGCCTGCTCTGCTCTGCTCCCCTGGCTCCCAGCCTTGGGGGGCAGGGGGGAGCTGCCCCCCAGCACTCACCGGTAGCACGGAGCAGGCTGAGTCGCTCCACTTCCCGCCACCTGGTGAGTACAGGGCGCGCCTGACCCCTGCTGCAGTCCCCTGGAACATAGCTCAGGGGAAGGGGTAGAGTGGGGGCGGGGACTGGGGCAGAGCAGGGGCTTTGGGGAAGGGGTGGAGTGGGGGCAGAGCTGGGGCAGAGCAGTGGTGGGAAGAGGTGGGGTGGAGGTGAAGGTTAAGGGGAAGGGGTGGAGTGGGTGTGGGACAGGAGCGGGGGCAGCCTTCCTGGCTGGCTCAGCTGGCTGGGGGATCAGGCTGGCTGTTGGAGCAGCAAGCAGCTGCATAGGGCACCAGGAAATTTGGGGCAATTTGGCAAGGCCCTGATTCGAGAGTTTAACCACCCTTCATCATTAGAAAGATTTTCCTAATATGTAACCTAAAATCTCTCTTGCTGCAGGTTAAGTCCATTACTACTTCTCCTATCTTCAGTGGACATGGAGAACAATTGATACCCATCTTCTTTATAACAGCTCTTAATATATTTGTGAACTGTTATCAGGTCACCCCCTCAGTCTTCTTTTCTCAAGATTAAACATGCCCAGTTATTTTAACCTTTCCTCATAGTTCAGCTTTGTAAACCTTTTATCATTTTTGTTGCTCTCCTCTGGATGCTCTCCAATTTGTCCACATCTCTCCTATAAGTGTGGCATCCAGAACGGGACACAATGATCCAGAGGCGGCCTCACCAGTGCCAAGTAGAGTAGGACAATTACCTCCTGTATCTGACATTTGACACTCCTGTTAATACACCCCCAGAATGATAGACTCTTTTGCAGCTACATCACATTGTTGATTTGTATTCAGTTTGTGATCCACCATAGCCCTCCCGATCCTTTCCTGCAGTACTACCATCTAGTCAGTTACACCCCATTTTGTAGTTGGGAATTTGCACCCAGTATTGCACCCAGGATGACCCGTGGGACCCTGCTAGATACACACTCCCAGTTTGACAGTGAACCATTGAAAACTACTCTTTGAGCATGGTCTTTCAATCAGTTGTGTACACACCTTATAGTAATTTCATTTAGAGCACATTTCCCTAGTTTGCTCATGAGACGGTCACATGGGACTACATCAAAAGCCTTACTAAAAATCACGATGTCTCATGGTTACTGCTTCCCCCCACATCCAGTAGGCCAATAACCCTGTCAAAGAAGGAAATTAGGTTGGTTTGGCATGATTTGTTATGGCAAATCCATGCTGGCTATTCCTTATAACCCTATTATTCTCCAGGTGCTTGCAAATTCATTGTTTAATTATTTATTCCAGTATCTTTCCAGGTATTGAAGTTAGGTTGACCAGTCTGTAATTCCCCAGGTCCTCTTTGTTCCCCTTTTTAATGGCAGATACAATGTTTGCCCTTCTCCAGTCCTCTGGGACTTCACCCATCCTCCATAAGTTATTAAAGATAATTAGTAAAAGTTCCAGGATTACTTCAGCTAGTTCCTGAAGTACCCTAAAATAAATTTCATCAGGCCCTGAGGACTTGAATACATTTAACTTATCTAAATATTCTTTAACCAGTTCTTTCCCTGTTTTGGATTGAATTCCTTTCCCCTTGTTAATATTAATTGTGTGGAGTATCTAGTCACCATTAACCTTTTTAGTGAAGACAAAAGAAAAATATGCATTAAACATCCCAGCCTCCTTAACGTCATCAGCTCTCCTTTCCAGCTAAATACAGGACCTGCACTCTCCGTCATCTTTCTCTTGCCCCTAATGCATTTAGAGAACTTCTTCATATTGCCCTTTATATCCTTTGGCAGGTGCCTTAACCTTTCTGATTTTGTCCCTACATGCTTGTGCTATTCTTTTGTACTCCTCCTTAGCAATTTTTCCATGTTTCCACTTTTTGTAGGACTCCCTTTTGATTTTCAGGTCATGAAAAAGCTCGTGACGAGCCATACTGACCTCATACTAGTCTTCCTATCTCTCTTTCACATTGGGATAGTTTGCAGTTGTGCCTTTAATATTGTCTGCTTGAGAAACTGCCAGCTCTCCTGAACTCCTTTTTCCCCATCGTTTTTCTTCCCACCGGACCTTACCTACTAGTTCTGTTAAAGTCTGCCTTTGTGAAGTCTATTATCCTTATTCTGCTGCTCTCACACCTGCCTTTTCTTAGAACGTAATATAGATTTCATGATTATCTCTTCACATAATTTACCTTCCACCTTCAGATTTTCTGCCAATTCCTTCCTGTTGGTCAGAATCAAGTCTAAAATGGCTGTCCCCCTAGTTACTTCATCCACTTTGAGACAAAAAATTGTTCCCCATACATCACATTCTGCTGGAATGTTTGTGTTTTCCTGCATTATTTCTCTGAAAGATGTCTAGGTAGTTAAAGTCCAGCATTACTACCAGGTCTTGTGTTTTCAATATTTCTGTTGTGTATTCTCAGAATGACTCATTCACAGCCTCTTTGATTTGGTGGTCTGTGGTAAACTTCTACCATGACATCACTTCTATTTTTTGCCACTTTTATTTTTATCCTGTTAATACAGAGACTTTCAACTGGTCTGCTTCTCACCTCCTCTGAGATAGTGGAAGGGACAGGAATAGAACCCAAGAGTCCTGGGTCCCAACAGTGCTTTAGACCATCCTTCTTCCCATGTGCTATGGACCCTGGGAATCTTAGTTCCCAAGTACTTCAGATTGTGTCATGACTCCACTCCACCTCAGGTCCTGTCTACACTATAGTTATAACCAAGGAAGTCGTGTTTATGATACAGAGAGCCTACAGCCTTAGCCTGGTTAGCATGACATAATGAGGAACACTACACTGCATTATTGCTTATAACTGGGTTGTGGACTATAGCTTATAACCAGGGCATCTGTTTGTTATATTTACACTGCAGACAGGGCCTCAGCACACATGGACAGGGACTCGGAGCTGAAGACTTTTTTTTGGTTCTATGGGTGGTGACTGTTTTTTGTGGCTGCAGCCTCACTATAATCTTCATTCACCCTCTCCCACCACACTTTGCAACAGACAATAAGAATATTGTACAAGGAAATAAGAAAAGAATCAGCTACTGAACACAATCAACCAAACAGCAAAACTTGGAAGCTAACTGTAGCACACAAAAGCTTATGATCTAATAAATTTTTTAGTCTCTAAGGTGCCACAAGTCCTCCTGTTCTTTTTGTAAACCCTATGCTGCCATCTTGCCTGCTGTACACTCCCCACTCCACAACAGGGATTTGCCTGCCTCAGTATCACAGAATGGTTATCTAAGTGATGGTAGCCCCCCAGATCCCTAATCAGAGAGAGGGGAAAAAGTAGCTAGACAACCCCTTTGGCCAGTGCAGGACTGTACCCTACATTCTAGTCACCATTGTCATGAACATCTTTACCATTGTCATGAGCCTCCAGCTGATACTTGTGTGCCAAGGAAAAGAAGAAAGTCTGAAAAACAGGCAGGGAAGGAAGGGGAAGTGAGTGGGTGTATTAGGGTGACCAGATGTCCCGATTTTATAGGGACAGTCCCGATATTTGGGACTTTTTCTTATATAGGCACCTATTACCCCACCCCCGTCCTGATTTTTCACATTTGCTATCTGTTCACCCTAGGGTGTATTGTCCAGCACAAATACAGTTCCATGAAAAGCTCTCAGAAGAATCAGATTTTAAAGTCAGAAGGGACCATTAGATCAAATAGTCTGACCTGTGAAATTCTATGGCCTGTGTTACACCCAGCTACTCCTGCAGCGAGCTCAGTAACTTGCGTGGGACTAAAACATATAATCAAGCATTTGCTGCAATCTAATTGTCCTTAAAATGTTATTTGTATGTGTTTTCTGTAGATACTAAGCTTTGGTTTTATTAAACTGACTTTTCTAGCCTTTTCCCCTTATACAGGCAGACTCTGTTGTTTAAACAGAGGCACTGCTGCCTTGTTAACCTAGCTTTGGAGATGCTCATCATCAGCACCAAGAAACAAAGCAAAGGAGGTGTGCTCCATTCTTCCCCATTGGGTTTTAGCATATCAATTCCAATGCAAATACGAAATCGCTCCTAGACACACACACTTTGATCCCCTATCACCATGGTATCTAGGTACTTGATGTATTAACTGTGGCACTGCTTGTTTACCTTGCCCTGCAAATAATGTTATTGAAACTTCAAAGCCCAGGAATATTACAGGGGAACCAGAGAAACAAGCACTGGACTGTAGTCAAAACAATGAACTGATGGACAGCTTCAATGCGGTTATATCGTTAATGAATTTGGCTCAGGATGGGGAGTTTGGTGTTGGGGAGTCCTGAGACTTTCAAACAACAACATGGAATTAAGCATAAAAAACCAACCAACCAGAAGAATTTAAATAAACAAATCAGATAAGAAAAGGAGTACTTCTGGCACCTTAGAGACTAACAAATTTATTTGAGCATAAGCTTTCGTGAGCTACAGCTCACTTCATCGGATGCATTCAGTGGAAAATACAGTGGGGAGATTTATATACACAGAGAACATGAAACAATGGGTGTTACCATACACACTGTAAGGAGAGTGATCACTTAAGGTGAGCTATTACCAACAGGAGAGCGGGGAGGGAAGAAAACCTTTTGTGGTGATAATCAAGGTGGGCCATTTCCAGCAGTTGACAAGAACGTCTGAGGAACAGTGGGGGGCGGTGGGGGAGGGGGAATAACATGGGGAAATAGTTTTACTTTGTGTAATGACCCATCCACTCCCAGTCTTTATTCAAGCCTAAGTTAATTGTATCCAGTTTGCAAATTAATTCCAATTCACTAGTCTCTCGTTGGAGTCTGTTTTTGAAGTTTTTTTGTTGAAGAATTGACACTCTTAGGTCTCAGAGTAGCAGCCGTGTTAGTCTGTATTCGCAAAAAGAAAAGGAGTACTAGTCTCTAAGGTGCCACAAGTACTCCTTTTCTTTTTACTCTTAGGTCTGTAATCAAGTGACCAGAGAGATTGACATGTTCTCTGTCTGGTTTTTGAATGTTATAATTCTTGACATTTGATTTGTGTCCATTTATTCTTTTATGTAGAGACTGTCCAGCTTGACCAATGTGCATGGCAGAGGGGCATTGCTGGCACATGATGGCATATATCACATTGGTAGATGCGCAGGTGAATGAGCCTCTGATAGTGTGGCTGATGTGATTAGGCCCTATGATGGTGTCCCCTGAATAGATATGTGGACACAGTTGGCAACAGGCTTTATTGCAAGGATAGGTTCCTGGGTTAGTGGTTCTGTTGTGTGGTTGCTGGTGAGTATTTGCTTCACGTTGGGGGGCTGTCTGTAAGCAAGGACTGGCCTGTCTCCCAAGATCTGTGAGAGTGATGGGTCGTCCTTCAGGATAAGTTGTAGATCCTTGATGATGTGTTGGACAGGTTTTAGTTGGGGGCTGAGGGTGATGGCTAGTGGTGTTCTGTTATTTTCTTTGTTGGGCCTGTCCTGTAGTAGGTAACTTCAGATAAGAGTTATCTAGCAGCAGTTGGTTTAACAGCTGCACACAGAAAATGGGTTGGGTGCCATGGATAGTTCATTCTTATAAATGTTTTGCTCCTTTATCAGAGAAAACTTAGCATTTTGCATCTTCAGAACTCTTTGGGAACACCAGTAATACCTAGAATTTATATAGGGTTTTTTCGACTATAGATCTCACAACACTTTACAAAGGAAAAATATTATTTACTACATTTTACCGATGCAGAACCTGAGTCACAGAGGAGCAGTAACATCCAAGGTTACGGGGCAGGGGAAAGGGTTGGTTTGTTTTTTTTAAAAACACACACCTTGTATTAGCTAATATGTTAAAATTCTGGTGTGGCCAAAGCAGTTGTCCTTTTAACATGTGTTGGCAGGTCAAAGTGAAGATAAAGTCAGAGTCAGTGGCAGAACAAGGATTAGAATCCAAGTCTTCTGATTCCCACCTACCCTGTGCTCCTATCTGTTTCACAACCAGCTGAGAGAAAAGTAATTATTATTCTTCTAAGAGAGAGGTTCAGGCGCTAAAATGTGGGTGTGGATGCTAAAGTTTAGAAGTGTTTGGATCCAGTGTCTGTGATAGATTGGAGCCATTTGCAAAATTTGAATCCAAATCTTGGACTAAATTTCAAACACCTCTGGATTCCAGGGATGTTCACATCAAGGGTCTGGGTTTTGACCCCTACCGATTTTGCTTCCCCATTTTTAAGATGAGAGAACTAGGACAGAGACCAAGACTAACATTTTAAAAAGAAAAGGAGTACTTGTGGCACCTTAGAGACTAACAAATTTATTAGAGCATAAGCTTTCGTGAGCTACAGCTCACTTCACCGATGAAGTGAGCTGTAGCTCACGAAAGCTTATGCTCTAATAAATTTGTTAGTCTCTAAGGTGCCACAAGTACTCCTTTTCTTTTTGCGAATACAGACTAACACGGCTGCTACTCTGAAACCTGTCATTTTAAAAAGAGAGGACTCTTATTTCGGGTGCCTTCATTTGTGAATGTCTAACTTGAGACACCGAGGACTTGATTGTCAGAAGCGCTGAGCACACACAACTCCTGCTGCCATTACCTGGAGTTGTGGCTGCTCAGCATTGCTGAAAATCCAGGTCAAGATCGGCACTCAAAATACATGGACACTTTTAACCTAAGGTCAGTCAGTAACAGAGGTGGATGTGACTCTGGCAGACTAGGTGACAGCTCTTGCCAAGGCTTTAGGCCTCAGCCAAAACACTGACAAACTCATTGCTGGAAACCAGTTGATTTCATCTGGTATGTTAGGATAGTTAAGATAGGTATTGGACTTATAACACTGTGTTTAGACTTTATGAGATGCTTCTAAGTTGTTGCATGCATTAATCTCAAATATAATTTCTTTATCACATGCTATTTGGTAATATTTAATGTTTTGCTGTATAACCGTAAAAAAATGTTTTCTCGGAAATTGTGAACTCAGTCAGGAGGGATTATCTCCTGCCCATCATGAAGGGTTATTAAAAATAAGTGAGCCATTGTGGAACATCACAATACAAAGACTTGGTTAATTGCCCCCGCACCCATGAAGATGCTTGAGTTCAGGAAGAAGGAAATAAAAACAGCTAACAAGAAATCTTTTCATCTTTTTTGAGGTTTGGACTCACGGGACTGAGGAGATATGCAACAGAAGCAGAGATCCCAGGGTCAACCTGAGTTAGGCCTAAGAGGCATTCAGAGCCGACAGATTACTACAACACCTTTCAAAACCTATAGACTAACTCATTTGTGTATAGATGCTTGCCTGCTTTAGCTTTGTAATACCTCACTTCTTTTCTTAGTTAATAAATGTGTACATAATTTACTATAGGATTGGCTACAAGAGTTCTCTTTGGTGTGAGATCTCAGTACAAACTGATCTGGGGTAAGTGGCTGGTCTCCTGAAACTGGGAGTAACCTGAATATTTTGTGATCTTTGGTGTATAGCAACCAATTATCACTAGGTCCGGCTTGCTTGCCTGGGTGATGAGATAGTCCCCTTGGGCATTCCAGTCTGTTATAGTACTTCAGGAGTTCACATTTGTTACCGTGCTGGTAAAATCTAATCATAGAACATACAGCCAGTTTGGGGTCTCTGCCCTGCGGTAGGCACTCACGGTCATAAGCCACTCCAGACAGCGTGACACTGTAAACACATCCATGACTGGACTATGTCCTCTGAAAGCACAGGCCACCCCCAAATTCTCAAAAAACTTTAGTGGGAGTGGGGCCTAACTGATGATCTGTATGAGGGCCACTATATTAATGTTTGCAGGTGTCCGTAAATGTCACTAGATCAGCAGGAATTCGCTGGGGCCCAGATTCCCCCCCTAAAATCTGCTACATTCCACCCCCGGTAACATTACATGAATCTGAGAAGCCCCATAAAAACAATTTAGGGAGTCATTAATACATCAGGACAATATCCTATGCCTCTACTCCAGCACTCTAGTTGCAGGGAATCTTCACTGGCAAATAAAATAAGTCACAGAGTAGGAAATTCAACCCAAGTCTCTGACAGATATGTTGCAATTGTTCTATTCTCTCATTTACCAAGGGAGAGGGCTGGGTTTTGTTGGACAGATAAGTAAAATATCATTAGTTTGTCACCAGTGTCATGCAGGAAGGGTGGTAGCAGAGATTCTGAGAAATATTGATGACACTTGGCAAAGCTGGGCCTTCAGATAAAACAGGCAGATATTAAAATAAACTTGAGGGTGCACGTGCTACACTCAGAGATAGAATAGAGGTTTCAGACCTGCTTCTACCAGCCTTGATAGAACTACGATATGAAGAACTTCAAAACAACTCTTAGCGTTACCCACAGGCCTGATCCACGAATCACAAAGTTAAATCAGAGTTTTCCCCAGTGTTTGGGGGGAGGGCTGTTTTGCTCTGGGGTTGTAACATATCAGAGAAATAGGGGTGATCTAATGTAAAACAAACAACTGATACTTTAAAATTAAGGGCTTGTCTAATATAGACAATTTGCATTTATTTAATTAAATACATTTAAAATGGATCTAGTTGCACAAGTGCAAACCCCTAGATGCACTGAAGCCAGGATAAGCCTAATTTAAAATTGTTTTAGCTTAATTCAGTAACTTGTTTTTACACTGTATGGACCAGGCCTCAATGTTCCTCCAGTTTTCAGCATGTGTATGCATTTAAAATCCTTCACAAAATAATAGACGCTAATAAAGTACTTTGAGATCCCTGTGCTAGGGAAATGTGTTATTAACACTAAAGCAAATTGTGTAGCTGTAGAAATTTAAGTATTGTACCTTTAAAACCATTACTGCCAATATTCAAAGTGAGAAGGGAAGATGCTCCAGGCTAGAACTGAGCTGGGGAACAGTGCACAGGCGGCTTGCAGGATGAGTGATGGGAAAGCTAAAGCAACCACCACGGAGCAGTTCTGATCAGACCCTTAATATGCTGTCCTATTTCTTTTAATCTTTTATTGCATTCTCTGTCTTTGCATCGTATTTTTCCTATTCTAAGATCTTTATACAGCGCCAATCACCAAATCACGAACTGCTGCGATTGCCTCTTTCCCCTGACTCCCATGGGGATGCTGGGCACCATCATGTGCTCAGTGTTTTACAAACATAAAAGGCAATACAGTCCCTGACCCAAGAAGTTGACAACCTAAGTTAGGCCTAGATCAGATGTACATAATACACCAGATGGAAGGTCAAGCTTTCTGGGGTGGAGGTATTTTTGATTAAAAAAAAAAAATTCTAATTCAGAAGAAATTGTGGCTGTGAGATCCTGATAAAGAAAACAAGACCCAGACCTCAGGCCCTGGCCCCACGAGCACTGAATGTAGCCAACCTCTAGCCAAAGAAGCCTGATCAAGACTTCCTTCCACCACCACCAATGAATGGCCCCATCAATCTCAATCACAACAGACATGCGATCCAGTTATAACATTTGCCCATCTTGTTAGTATAGACAGGACCTTAACTGTATTCCCTAACTGGACTAAAAACTTGGACATAACCAAGCCTGGATTTTGTGACAGAGGCACTTTTCCACTGGGAACTGGATTGAGATCACCAAACTGTTTTCACATAGGCTAAACAGCCATCAGATGGTTACAACTTTCAGTCACTACCATCCTGGAGAGTATACCCCATTACTTCTCTAGGTTTATATCCCCATTACAAAATACTCTGAGCCAGCCAGTCCTATGAGCATATTTGACCACAATTACAGCATCTAATAGTCAGTGTTCATAGATCGCAACATTTAGTTTTGCACCAGCTCTTGGTGGTTGGAAGATGTGTCAAAGTTTTCATGAATGGACAGCCTTGAGTGCCGCTCCTGTTGTCAGAACTTTGGGAACATTAGTTGAAGGTTACACCTGTATGTTCCCGCTCAGCAGAATCATATGGAGTGGTGCTCACAACATTGGGATACATGCCCAGAAGTCACTGCTGCTGACTCAACTGAAAGCAGAACTAACATGGGGGTGAGCAAAACAGCAAGTCCTACTGTGTTTCTCCAGGCCTGCTAATCTAAGTTGACCAGATGTCACGATTTTATAGAGACAGTCCCAATTTTTGGATCTTTTTCTTATATAGGCTCCTATTGCCCCCCACCCCCGTCCCAATTTTTCACATTTGCTGACTGGTCACCCTATGCTAGTTAGCCCGCTCTCTCAGGCCTACTAGGTCCCAGCAGTTCCTATCCCCAACTACTTCCTTCTCCCTTACTCCAAGGAAAGAGTCTATAAGCTTCTGCCCCCCCTATGATTTACCAGCCTCCTGGCTTTATAGGAGTTCCCACCTGTTCTCTCAGAGATGAGCTGCGTTCTAATCAAGGCTCTCCCTCATTTAGTGCTTAATTGGCTCATTGGGCCCACCTGGCCTAATTTAGCTCTCTCAGGGCGAGTGTGGGGAATACATCCCATCACAGCTTGTCTACACACAAAAGTTGTACCGCTTTGACTATACTGGTATAGTTAAACCAATACAACTCCCAGAGAGTGGATGCAGTTATACTGGTGAAAAGAGTGCTGCTATAGCTATTATTATACGGGAATTGGAATGAGTGGTACCAGTATATGACCCCTTTATACAGGTATAGCTGCATTCACACTATGGGCATGGCTACACTGGAAACTTCAAAGCGCTGTCACGGGAGCACTCTAGGACTGTAACATAGTTAGGGGACTACTATGCTGTAACACGATCCCCTAGCATTGTAGCTATGTCTGTTTGAATGGGTCTTTTGGTATTATAAACAGAGAGGACTGATGATCTACTGGTCAAGACGCTAGCCTGGGATTTGGGAGACCCGAGTTTAACTCCCAGCTCTGCCACAGATTTTGTGTGTGACTTTGGGCAAGTCACTTAGTCTTTCTGTGCCTCAGTTCCCCATCTGGACAATGGAGGTAATAGCACTGCCCTACTTCACAGGGGTGCTGCAAGGATAAACATATTAAAGATTGTGAGGTGCTCAGATATTACCATCACAGGGGCCAGATGAGTACCTGAAGGCACGTCTCCACTTAGACCGTAGCGTAGCCTAAATACACTGCAAGCACAGCTGGCAAGGGTATACATAGCAGTGTAGGCGGTGAGGCACAGCTTAGATGAGTAGAGTGCCCTACACGCCTGAACCCTTAGGGTATATATCCTACCTGGGTGTCTACATGCCGAAGTAGTGCCTCTCATGTCTACACTGCTATTTTTACCAACGTAGTGTCCCTCTGCCTGTTCACTGCCGGAGCCTTTCCCAGCCTCAGTGAAAAGCTCCAACAGCGGGGATAGGCTCCGAAAGTGCCCCACTGCCAGAGCCTTTCACTGCCACATGTAGCTACACACTGCAGTGACAAATGTGGACACAGCCTGACTTTCACTGCAGCATGTAGCGCCTGAACTCTAGACACCACTGCAAGTGTAGACAAGACATTAGACAAGGTGCCTGACTTACAGCTCTGGAAACAAGTTCCTCTCTTGATACATACAGCAGACAAAACTTTCCTCACCCTGTCCTACCATGTCTCCACTATGGGTCAGAGAACTGTTCAGTCTCTGTGGCCCATTCAGTCCTTGCTATGGTGGACCTTTGTGCATTAGAAACTATATTGAAGTCACTGAATGATAGCCACTTGAATCCACTACAAGTCTGGGTAATTTAAACCAGTGAGCAATGGGTCCCAAGCTTTATTGGTTCACATATCACCTTCTTAAAAAATGGTTGTGAAGTGAATGGATGGAACATCGAACTTCTGTACCATAGTTTGGGAATGGCTAATCTAGAGGCTCCATCTCCCATTCCCAGTCCTGTCCCAGTATTTTAACTATCTGTGAGCAGCCCTGAATCAGACATGCAGTATAATGGTGAAGATTATTGACATCCATACAGGGCTTCATTTCCTCACCAGGAATAGAAACTTTGTCTCACAAAACTTATTCAAATGATGATATAAATGCGCATTACAGAACAGTCAGCTAACCCCCAGCCACTACTATTGTTTTATTCCCCTTTGAGCCTCGGGGAGCCACTCTATCACCAGACACAGCAAGGCTGTTTAGGTTCCTTTTACAGCTTAGGAACTAAAAAGTCATCAACTCCAGACTATTATAATGGTGATGGTTGAAGTTCTAATGTTGCTGTTTGACCAGGCTTCCCCCATTGTTCCCTTTGTTCAACCAATCATCCACCATTTATTGCACTTGCTAGACAGCTTTGCAAATATGAATAAGCAATCAAGATGCCTTTAATTAAAAAGGTTTCAGAGTAGCAGCCCTCTTAGTCTGTATTCGCAAAAGAAAAGGAGTACTTGTGGCACCTTAGAGACTAACAAATGTATTTGAGCATAAGCTTTCATGAGCTACAGCTCACTTCATCGGATGCATCCACTGAATGCATCCAATGAAGTGAGCTGTAGCTCACGAAAGCTTATGCTCAAATACATTTGTTAGTCTCTAAGGTGCCACAAGTACTCCTTTTCTTTTAATTAAAAAGACACCTATAATTCAAATAAAAGTGGATCTATATGAGCTGAAGACAGGTAGTGGGGAATCATTAAAAACTTAGCAGAAAGGCAGGTGGGGAGGGGGAAAGCTTCCAAGAAATTTATCTGCACAGCAATGTAACTAAACTTGAATAACATGTAAAATCATTCAAAAAGAAAATGAACATCAAGATGAGCTAAAGCTAACAACCAGCTGTCTGGCTCTTTGAGAGTCAAATCCATTAGCTCAGAAAGAAAAAGGCTTAATAAAGGTACATCTTAAGACAGGAATGAAATCCTCACCAACTGGTATAACATTGTAAAACCTTCACTTCATTTCCATTGCATTGACAGGTTCCTTCACTCAAGAGGATGCCCCTCCAGGTGGCAGTTAAAAACATGGGCTTTGCTGCTTGAAATTAAAAAGCCAAATGCTACCCTAACCAGAAGCTGCGGCCTTCCTTTCCAAAAAGAACCCTACCAAGGCAGGACAGGATTCCTCAAGGTGAGCTGTCACAGGGCACTGCTGTTTCGGACATTTTGCTGCCAAGTGTGTGCTGATCTGCTGATGTTTATACACAACTGGGGTGAGCGGGAAGCAGGCCATCTTTGCTTGGGGCGGGGCGGGGAAGAGGAGAGTAGACAAGGGGGTATCATAGTGCTTGGATGCTTCACAAGCAAGAAGTAGCTCTTTCCATCCTCTTTCCCTCACCCCAGTACATCAAAGGGAAAGATTCAGCCCATCTCTGGTATTGGTTTAAGCTGGATTTTCAAAGGCATCTAAAAGAATTAGGCTCTCAGTTTTCACTAATCTTCAGTGGGAGTTGTGTGCCTAATCGGTCTAGAGCTTGTGTACATTTAAAAAGATTTGCTGATATAGAGGTACCGGTAGAGCTATCTTGGCACACCCTCTTAGTGGAGACACAATTTATATCAGCAAGAGTGCTTTTGCTAGCGTAGCTTAAACCAGTCCCCCAAATGGAATAAACTATACTAGCAAAAGGACTTTTTTGACAGTGTAACTTCACATACCCTAGGGCTTTTGCTGTCATAACTATGTCAGTTAGGGTTGGGATTTTCTTCATACTTCTAATCGATATAGCAATGCTGGTACATTTACTAGCGTAGGCCAGGCTTTAAGCACTCTGAAAAATACCAGCCTTAATCTTCAGAATCTTCCTAAGGCAGCGTTTCTCAAACAGGGGTTCGCAGACTCTGCTGATCAACTCCTCCCCCACCCTCCCTCAACTCTGCCCCATCCCTTTCAGCCCCTCCTGCACACCGGGGAACAGCTGTTCAGCGGCATGCAGCAGGTGCTGGGAGGGAGGGGGAGGAGCGGGGACGGGACACACTCAGGGGTGGGGGCGGAATCATGTCCGGGGCCTCTCGCCCTGCTAATCAACTCCTCCCCCTCCCTCCCACATGCCATGGAAGAGCTGTTCCCTGGCATGCATGAGGCACTGGGAGGAAGAGTGAGGAGTGGGGATGGGGTACACTCGAGGGATGGGGCACACTCGGGGAAGGGAGCGGAAAAAGGTGGGGAAGAGGAGGGGCAGGGGTGGAGCGGGAGTGGGAAGAGGTAGGGCAGGGGTTAGGCCTTGGGGAAATGGGTGGAGTGGGGGCAGGGCCTATGGCTGAGCAGGGGACTTGGTGGTCCGTGAAAAATTTTAAATCAAAATGGGGGTCCTTGGGATGCTAAAGTTTGAGAACCGCTGTCCTAAGGATAAAAGAATCAAATGGAGTTACACCAATGCTGACTTTGATTCTCTCTCTTATTTTCCTTAGGAAATTGCTAAAACTATCAATCACATTTAAATATACTGGTATAGTATAATGGTAAAACTTCCTAGTGCAGACAAACCCTAAGATACAGAGAGGTCAAGTGATTTGCTAAGGAATTCACAAAAAGAAAAGGAGTACTTGTGGCACCTTAGAGACTAACACATTTATTGGAGCATAAGCTTTTGTGAGCTACAGTTCACTTCATCGGATGCTCACAAAAGCTTATGCTCCAATAAATTTGTTAGTCTCTAAGGTGCCACAAGTACTCCCTTTCTTTTTGCGAATACAGACTAACACGGCGGCTACTCTGAAACCTAAGGAATTCAGTGATTCTGCCCCTAAAATTCTGGTGTATTGACTCCCTGTCCCCTATTTTAAGCACTATAGAGCAGCATCTCCCACTTATTTATAGGGATACAGTCAACTGCTTCTCTAATGTTTTGAGTTCAGTTTACTGACAGATTTTATTTAGTTCAGCATTGCAAAAGGAACTTCTTTAATGAGGTGGTCTCTTCTTTCTCTTTGATCCTGCAAAATCAGCCATGTCGGGATCTGGTTAAAACGAGGTCAGTTACCCAACATCTGAGCATGCTGTATTGGAGTACGGGATACCCTTGCTGTTGAGAAAGCTTACACATCAGAATAGGCTATGCCAAGAAGGAAGACAAAAACAAGATTAAATATTTAGACATATAGATGCCTTTTATTATGTGTATTTAGACAAGGAAAATTCAATAGGAACCAAAGCTATGCTGCCCTTTGAATACTGAGGATAAGCTCTGAGGTTCTAAATGTAGGATCTTAAATGGGAAATAAACTAAATCAATCAACAAAGATTCATCATACCTATTTTATTTTATTTAAAAGCAAAAAATGTGCCAGAAAATAAACACTTAAAACAAAGGGGCCCTGGGCCATGCCTGGAGCTACTACAAGCTACCGCAATATAAATGAGTAATAACAAAAAACCCTCTCATTTTAAAGGAGGAGTAATTTTAAAATTTTATATTGAAAATTTATACTAAATTTTACAGTGAGACTTCTTGCTGTAGCAACCTCAGATATATAGAATATCAGGGTTGGAAGGGACCTCAGGAGGTCATCTAGTCCAACCCCCTGCTCAAAGCAGGACCAATCCCCAATTTTTGCCCCAGGTCCCAAATGGCCCCCTCAAGGATTGAACTCACAACCCTGGGTTTGGGAGGCCAATGCTCAAACCACTGAGCTATCCCTCCCTCCTTGTGTAGAGCATCATCCAGCAACCACAATGTAATGATGGGTCTGTTGGCATTTCCATTAGAAGATGTTTTATTCTGGGTTTTAGACACAATAAAACCTATAAAATACACTTTGGTCTTAACTGGTCAAATTCACATCTCTATAGCTGTGATTTGTGTGCCATTATTTGCTGCAAACTGTATACCAAGTATATGATTTCTGTTATAGTAACTTAAAATTAATTTAAAAAAATATGGCATCAGTTTGATTTTGTAGCACAGACATGACTGAATTTTGTTTTAACCACTTTCCTGGAAACGTGCTGCAAAGCTGCACTTTAGCCCAGTTCAAACCTGTGGTTAATACAAAGCTTAATCTCAGTTATGGTACAAGACAGAACCATTTTTTGTTTGTTTGATTGGTTGGCACGTTTGTTAAGTGTGTGTTGCCCGAACAAGGTTGATCTGACAGTGCAGATGGGACATTCGAAGCAACATCCTCTTTGGAAAGCACACAGAGCAAAGGAGCTCACAGGCAGGACTAGTGGAAAATCACAGGCATGCAGTATTGTAAGTGTATAGAGCATCATACAGCAGGAAAGCGGTGCCAAGCAAGTAATATGTTCCCTGCCCCAAAGGGCTTCCGTCCCACAGGTACTGACTGGTAAAACAATGCAGTACAAAGAGGCAGCTCTCCCGGGAATGTGTCATGGAAACGATGGGGGTTTATGGAATGCTTTAAAGGAGGAGCAACTGAGAGGGGCTCCCCCAGGGGCAAAGGCAGCATGGGAACAAGCACAAAGTGGGATGTTGAGGCCAGCATTTGTGCTGTTCCCCACAGTGTCTTGGTCTTTCCCAAAGGAAAAAAGAAGCATCTATGTTTCGCCCCTTGTGTAGATTATTCAGCAGTGTAATCGGAGCCCATTAATCTGGCCCTGCACAGCAAACAGCCTCCAGCCAAACAGCACAACAAAAACCTGCCTACCTACCCCTTTCACCTTGATGAGGAGCCAACCAGAAGACCTAGGTGGGATCACTAAAAATGTATCTTTGGTTTGTTGAGAGAGTTGGGCAGGGGCAATTTAATAATAAGGCTGGAGTCCAGGCTCCACTTCTGACATTGTTTTTGTCCCTTTCCCATCTCATTTCCCCAGCAGGCTCCCTGTGCTTAGCCTTCGCCTTCAGGACAGGAATCCCCTGTCAGCCAGCTGTGACTGGAAGGAGATTGGGTCCTTTTCTTGCTCATTTATCCCTAGTGGAATTTTCCCTCTTGGTAAGAAATGAAAAGGTCACTTCATTCTTTTCTGTCTCTGCATTCTCTCGCCCCTGCTATTACTTATTTATCTCTGTGAAGCATTTAACTGGATTCACAAGTCGTCCCTTTCCAGCACTGACAGACCCCTGGCTCCTGAGCCCTGCCTGCTGCTGCCTTGCATCAACTTCAGAGCTACTGGCAGAACAGATGCAGGAGGAGGACGGGACAAAGGCCACGTCCCACAGATTAGGGTGCCAATTTTCTAATTGCACAAAACCGATCACCCTTGCCCTGCCCCTTCCCTGAGGCCCAACCCTCACTCATTCCAGCCCCTCTCCCTCCATCACTCGCTCTCCCCCACCCTCACTCACTTTCACTGGGCTGGGGAAGGGGGTTGGGGTGCAGGAGGGGGTGAGGGCTCCAGGTGTGGGTTCTGGGATGGGGCCAGAAATGAGGGGTTTAGGGCGCAGGAGGAGGTTCCAACCTGGGGCTGAGGGCTTGGGGTTGGGCTCCAGCTGGGTGGTGCTTACCTCAGGCAGCTCCCAGTCCGCAGTGCAGCAGGGCTAAGGCAGGTTCACTTCCTACCCTGGCTCCGCACTGCTCCCGGAAGCAGCTGGCATGTCCAGCCCCTAGGCGGAGATGCAGCCAGGTGACTCTGTGCACTGCCTGTGCCCAGAGACACCACCCCCACAGCTCCCATTGACTGTGGTTCCCAGCCAATGAGAGCTGCGGAGCCAGCACTCGAGGCGGGGGCAGCATGCGGAGCTTCCCTGATCTCCCCTTTGCCTAGGGGCCAGAGGGACATGCCGGCCACTTCTGGGAGCCATGCAGAGCCAGGGCAGGCAAGGAGCCTGACTTAGCCCTGCTGCGCTGCTGACTGGAGCCACCAGGGTCCCTTTTCAACCAGGTGTTCCATTCAAAAACCAGATGCCTGGCAACCCTACCACAGATCTCTGGCCTCCTGCATGGCAGGACTAGGCCTCACCAACCCTTACTATACACCATTGTCACACAAAACACTCAGCCATTGTACATATGTAGCTCTCCTCTCCTACTTCACTACTGAGGGGTGGAGGGAAAGCGTTGTTACTGCAGCTTGAGGCAATGGTAAGGTAACATAAACTTACAATAGCATCAACATTCCTGATGGAGTGCAAGGAGGACATGCCACATAAAGTGACTTCTCCCCTGTTTTTCCCACTTCAGCTGACCTACTGCTGAATTCAAGGGGCCACCTCTCGGGATGTGTGTGAAAGGTGAGTTCTGGCTCCAGGCACACCCAACACTTGACCTCTTTGCTGAGACAGTAAAGGGGACAGCTGTTGCCAGCTGTGATCATAATTGTTCTGAGCTACAGATTCTTCTCCATTAGGAACTGGACTGAGATTCCTATCACCTCATTTCATATAGGCCAATGGTTACTTACTTGGTTCCAGCCAGGGCTGGTTCTACAGTTTTGGCCGCCCCAAGCAGTGACAAAAAACTGCCGCCGTGGACAGCAAAAGGAAGAAGCTACTGCCGATTTGCCGCTGTGGCCGGAGGAACTGCTGCCCCTTTCAAACTGCCGCCCCAAGCACCTGCTTGGAACGCTGATGTCTGGAGCCGGCCCTGGTTACAGCAACCTAAAGGTGAATGACTCAATAATCATTTTAAGCAGAGCCTTTCAGTTTCGCTTGCTTGAAGATCAGTTCTGTCTTGGGGACTAATGTAATTATTTCAGGGCATTAAACTTATCTGAAAGCTTTTGTGGGAAATCATCAAACTGTTCCCTATGTTCTCAATCCCTGCACAAGGCCATAATGGTATGTCCTTATATTTTGTGGTGGTGCAACCATCTAATTGATCCAATAAAGGCTTTATCTTCAAGCATGGGAGATGGTTGCTGAGAGTCTGAATCCCAAACCTTTCAGGAAACAAGCCATATTTGTATCCAAACATTTCTGAACACTAATTGGCTCTCCCAATGCTCATGGGGGGCCAGTATTATTATCTTTGTTTAGCAGATGAGGAAACTGAGCAACAGAGAGGCCAAATCAATGGCAGAGCTAAGACGACAGCCTAAGTCTCCTGCCTTGCACTATGCTGCTCAAGGCCCTGAAACAAATTCTCACACTGAGGCGTATGCGCACAAAAAGGCAGTCCCTTTTCAAAGGAATTTAAGGCTCCGCCCCCCCCACAGTTTTTTGCTATTTCCCCGACTTTAAGCTTTCTGCTAAAGAAAATGTCTTTCTCCACTATTATATATTATTTGTATTACTATAGTGCATAGTCGTGGACTGGGACCCCTTTGTACGAGGCGCTGTACAAACACAGAATGGAACAATGGTCCCTGTTCAGGAGCCTTTGTGCCGCCGGAGAAGAGAGAGAAAAGGGTTTCCTCCTCCCTCATCCAGTCTGCCACCTAATGGGTTTCCCTCTGGGTGAGGAGAGGGCTGGCTCCAGGACTTGTGAAGCGAGGGAACTCACTAGGAGGCTGTGGAGGGTGACAACACATGCCAGACCTGGTGGGGGGTGATCCTTGGGGGTGCACTCAGCCAACTTGGTGGCCTTTTCTGCAGCACAGCTGGCTGCTGGCTTCTGCAGAGTTTCAAAACCATCCCAAGGGACTCTGAGACAGACCCAGAAAACAGGGACATTCCCAGTTTTCCGTAACACATGGACACTGTCCACACAGGCCTTTGTGAAGTTCTCCCACTGTCGCAGCTCTGCATGGGGTAGCAATGGTGAGAGCACCAGTGTGACCAGTACCAGTGTGTTTACTACTATGTCATGGAGGGCTGCTCTGAGCAAGTTCAAGTCACACAGTGGTAAAAAGGCCAGTGGCATATCTACACTAGCCTTTCCACCATTGTATCAGGGACCGGGATGTAGGCAGAGATGAGGGTTAGCATCAGAGTCAAGTGCCAATTACAGGATTGAGCCAGTGATTGAGGCTGAGGGTCAGAGACCAAATTCCAGAGCCAAGGGTCAAGCCAGAGTCAGAAGCTGGAGCCAGGGGTCAGAGCCAGGAATGGTTACTGATGGTTGGAAATGAGGCATATGGGCAGGAACCAGAGGAGAGGCAAGAATCAGCACAGAGCAGGCATATGGTGGGAACCAGGAGTGAGGCCTGACCAATGTAAGCTCATTACTTAGTTCACCACTTCTTCATAGGAAAGTGGACCTGTGCCAGCCTTTGTAAACTGAGCTGAGATCCCCCAAGCACTTCTCAGCAATATTTCTCTGATGTACAGGGAAAGCAAGAAAAAGTGCTCCCCCGGAGGAAAATATACAGAAAAGAGAAAGTGAAATATGGTGAAAAGGGACCAGAGAGAAAATGAATGGACAGAAAGCCTCTGACAAAGCCAGGTTGGGAAAGACTGAATTAATGAGCGTTTGGAAAGCATTCTGAAGCTGAGAATTACTAAGTGCTACTGTTGTTGTGAACAAGGAGTAAACAAAAGGCTCATCTTGGGAAAGGGGGGTGGGTGAGACATAAAGAGGACACTCTATAAAGAGCCCCAGCTCTGGTTTCTTAGATTGCCTGTGCTTAATTATGCTAATTATTCAGTGGAATGCCAACATTCTAGGGCCCTGTCTACTTTGCAACTTTAATAAGCTCAGTTTTTAACCAGTTGCTGGCATGGCTGGCTCTAAATACAGCTTTTGTCTATAAATCAGTAACCCTGGCAGCTAGTGGGGGGTCTCACTCCTGCCCGAGGCCTAGCCTGGCACATGGTTATCTCCCTGTATACTTCAGTGCAGTTGCTGTGAGTGACAGGACCTCCACAGCCTTGCCGATATAACTGGCCAGGCTGGTGGTCTAAGTCAGGGCTGGATTTAACCTTACGCCCCCCTCCCCCTGCCTAGAGCCGTTGGGTGTGTCCCTACCTGTGGATGGCTGTGTAAGTGCAATGCCTGTCAGAGGCTTGTAGCTTGACATTAGCATCAAGAGAGACAGCCCAGGATAGTGGGTTTGGAGGGCTCAGAGATCCCACAGTCCAGTTTACACCCCGGGGACCCTGTCACAGTGGGGAGGAGGATATTTTGCTTAGCAACATCAGGGCAAACCTCTTCTCTTAAATGGTGTTTGTACTAAGCAAGAAAAACTTTGCCAGGACATGAGTTACATGAACTATGTAGGTGCTGGCTTGTCCTTGCAACAATGGACTTGGCAACCCATTTGCCTCTGCACACAGCTCACTTAGTAACTGGTGTAGTGCAAGTAAATCCTGAAACATTTCTCTCCCAGCACCTGCTGGGAACAGGGGTTTTGGGTAGCTTCCAGCTGTAAGGCACTGCATTGTGGGATGGGGCTACAGGGACCGGTTGAGCCAGAGTCATTGTGACAGTTGAAGTTTCCCATCCACATAGTGTTATTAGTTACCTTGGCCCAGGAACAGGACTTCCTTGTGCCAGGCTCTAGATAAACACACCGGAAGACATGGTACATGCTCTGAAGAATTTACAGTCTACATTGGGAAGAAACTATTTTAGATTGCAGCTGGTCCAGAGCTAAAGACCTGGTGCATTACCAAACATTACAACCAATGCTGGTAGAAGACCTGGAGGAACCAACTCTGCATTGACAAATGGTACTGTACAGATGTTGCAGATGCAATGCATTCCAAACAATGGTTTGTTGCACTCCTTTCAGTGTTAACCTAGAACCACAGTTGCGTGTAGTGACACCCATGTGATGGGATGATACCAGGTTTACCAGGCAGAATGGAGGGAAGGAAAATAGTTCTGCATTTCAAAATCAAGCTGGTATGGCATCTAGATGGCTCTGGGGCATGGTAGTAGGCTGCTGTCTGTCCCTTCTAGCACCTGTATTTATTGACCTGGATTGTAACTGGGTTGACAGTTCAAATCAAACACAGGTTGTTAACGCCTGGTTGTCGTTAGCATCTCATGGTCAATTCAGTGGTCTAAATGAAGTGAGTTTTCGGTCTCAAACATTCACATCACAAAAGCCACCCTCACAATTGGTCCCTAGCTAGTTTGTCATAGACACCAAGATTTGAACAGGCTGTTGAGACTGCACTTTCTTAACTGCTCTTGATAGCCCAGTGGTTAAGGTGCTAGCCTAGGGCTAGTGAAACCAGGGTCCAGGTCCCTGCTCCACTACAAACTTCCTATGGGCAAGCCACTTAGATCCTCTGTGCCTCAGCTACAAAATGGGATAATAGCACTTCCCTAGCTCACAGGGGTGCTGTGAGGGCCCAGGTGCTGGCTTCTTCCAGGCCCTGGGGGTGCTCAACCCCCCCCACTCTGCCCCTTCCCATCCCCTCCTCTGAGCGCACCCTGTCCCTGTTCCTCCCTCCTCCCTTCCAGTGCCTCCTGCATGCCATGAAACAGCTGACTGTGGTGTGCAGGAGGTGCTGGGAGGGAGAGGGAGGAGTTGATCAGTGGGGCCGCCGGTGGGCAGGAGGTGCTGTGGGGGAGTGGGGGAGCTGGCTGCCAGTGAATGCTGAGCACCCACTCATTTTTTACCATGTGTGCTCCAGCCCTGGAGCACTCACAGAGTCGGTGCCTATGTGTAAGGGTAAATACATTAGAGTGTGACTACACAGGAATTAAACTCCCACAGTTGACTCAGGAGCATGGGGCTGTAATATTGCAGGGTAGACATTCAAACATCGGTTGGAGGCTGGGCTCTGGGACCCCATGAGCGGAGAGGGTCCCAGAGTTTTGTCTCAAGGCTGAATGTCTACACCACAATTTTACGACCCCACAGCCTGAGCCCAGGTCAGCTGACACAGGCCAGCCATGGATGTTTAAGTGCAGTGTAGACACACCCTTAGAGACAATGAGCTGCTCAGACATCATGGTAATGGGACCTATGAAAGATAGATTACTTCTTACACTGACAGCTAGGCTTTTCCTACAAATCACAGTTTACATCAGTAGCTAAATTCTAATGCAGACAAGCCCCGGGTTTCTCTAGACAGGGCTGGCACAGTGGCAAGACAGCATAAAGGAAGCTTGCTCCACGGCTACCGATTCTATACCTGCTCTGTGGTTAAACAAAGTCTCCAGGGGCTGCGAACATGTCACTTTCACCAACACTAAATTCACATTAAAAGACGTGTTCTCAAGTCTTCTTTTCTAGTGACTGAATCCACGGATGTAACCTACTGAAGGAAATCTTAGTTAAGAGAAGGCTGCCTTTGTTAAGCTAACACTTATCCTATTTCCTTTTATAATTACGTATTGTATTTTTTACTGTATGTTCTTTATCCAAAGAGGGTAGTGGACTAATGGAAGAGGATGCTGGGAAATCAAGGATACATAAAACCCCCCTCAGATCCTGTGATTTTAGGGCTGTCATGGTTTGTACAGAATCCACAATGCAAGTAATAACATTGTGTGTCTAGTCGTGCATCTTTCATCCAAGGGTCTCACTTGACAAAATAGTTAAAATTAAGCTTCACGACCCCTCTGCAAGGTTCAAATATTATTCTCACCTATTCTCACCTCCCATTCAAATGGGAGAATGAATGCAGAAGTTAAGCGACTCGTTCATGGTCACATGGTAGTCACAGTAGGCTTGTTTAGGGAAATCTGCAGTTACAGTATCACCAGTGTAGCTCCACTTGTGCAAGCAATGATGGAAGTGCTAGTGTAGACAGGGCTCTGGTGACCACTGGCATATTAAACAATGTGTCATCTAGACTTCATCTGATACAGGGTATGGCTGTGCTGCAATCGGAAGTGTGACCTGTAGATGTACCCAGGCTAGCTTTCAGCTAGCTAGCCTGAATAACAATAGCAGTGATGTGACGGCAGCACGGGCTGTACAAGCCCACCTAGGACCCTCAGTGTGTACTTGAGCAGCCAGCCTGTGCTTAAGTCACCTTCTAATTGCAGCGCAGACCTACCCAGAGTGGTTAAAAACAGTGGTGCTGAGTGGACACTACCACTCACGGCCAGTGGAGCTTCACTAGTGGTGCAAGTGAAAGCTGGGAGACTGCCCCCAAAACACGGAGTAGATGCAGTTAATCATTGGGAGAATTGGGAAGAGAACCCAGGATTCCTAACTCTTGGTCACATGCTCAAGTCCCTAGTGCTCCACCCCCCTTCCTGTAACGTTGTCTATTTGAGAAGTTCTCAAACTGTGGTGCGTGGCCCACCAGTGGTCCGTGAGCTCCGTTCAGGTGGTCCGCGGATAATTCCCGCTAAGGTGCGTGCCTGGGCGGCCACACACAAGAGACTGAAGGGCCCCCCACCTCATTAGTGGAGCTGCACAGGCCTGGTTCCACTAATTAGGTGCCTGGACCCTGGAGAAGATGCACATGTAAGGCGAGGTGGTGGCCTTGGGGGAAATAGTGGGTAGGTGGGAGGGGGCAGTGGGGTGAGAAGAGGGAGTGGAGGGGATTTGGGATGTGCAGGGCTGAAGCGGCCAGAAAAAAAGAGATGAGTTCCCCCAGCTCCAGGGCTGCGGCTGCTAGGGAGAGACCCCCCTCCTTCTCAACCCCAGCTTGGGGGGCTGCCATGGCAGGGGAGAGAGGGCACATCCATCGCATTAGAAAGGTAAGACTACTGATATTAAAATATGAGTTGTGTGCTTTTATTTGTAGACCAAAAAAACGTTAATTATTATTAATTTTTTTTTATACAGCACTTTTATCCAAAGTGCTTTACAATAGTTAGCTAACGGTACAAACAACATTTGGAAAGATCACTACGTGGTCCACCAAGACCCTCAGCAATTTTCAAGTGGTCCACAACAAAAAAAGTTTGAGAATCAATGGTCTATTCTTTACTTACTTTCCATTTACGATCAAAGCACAGGGCTAAAATCTGCTATGTTGTTTTCAGTGTAAACTAAAAGAAAGCAAATTTTCTCTTTGGTCTCCCTGCAAAGAGCTTTGAGAGTGTCGCCACCATGCTGCTGTCGCCCAGTTAATCACCCAGCCATGGAAAACAGCAGCACTAAACTGATCCCTAGACCCACCCACAGCCTCCAAACACTGCAATGAGGTGTTTACGTCAGAGACCTAGCTTGGGCCATTAAACTCACCTATCAAAAAATAAACAACCAAATGGAATCAAAGCACTTAATTTAAACAAACAATCAGCTTTCTGCTCACTTCTTACCCCTGCCTTTTACCGGCCTGAGCCTGGCCTCTTTATTCCCATTCTCTGTCTAGTCTAGGAGGAGACTGGAGATTTTCCATACATACCAACTTGTCCCCCTTTAGCTGATATGAGTCAATACTGGGACAGTTTAGTCTGAATTCTAGATGTCTGGATAAACTGGGACCTGGATCCAACCAAACCCACTTGTTGTTTTATGAAGACAAATCCTGACCGATGTGGTTATGTAAAATCAAAACAAGCCCCAATTTAGCCCATCTCCAGGTAAGAGGGAGGAGCCCTGCTGAACAGAAATACTGACATTTAGTCTCTCCAAATAATCATGCCCTACAGATTTCAAAGGTAGTTAACAGTTTGAACTTATTGTCTCCTTTAAATGTTGCCTTTACACATTGGCAAATCTGGCTTTTTCCTGTGTCTTCATTCTTGGATATAGATTTTTTTCCCCATTTGGGAAGTGATTTTAGTGCTGCAAATTATGCACAACAAGGTCTTCTCTTTCCTCCTGACGCAATAGCTGGAGAAAGCTTGGGCTTGGCCAACTGAGATTTCAGCCACCTGTGTAGCTGCACCATCTGCATACTACCGCTAGCATAGATATGATTTACATCTGTGCAGCTATACTAGTGGTTGAAATCCTAAGGTATGCAAAGGCCTCAGTCTAGTTGTAGCATGAATCTTAGATGCTCAAGAGCAAACCTCAGTCATATTTATTTCTATGAGTGAAATATCTTTAAAGGTTATAAGATGGCTGGGTCTATAAGTGTTATTGCATATACACAAAGGGGTTAGCTAAAAACATAAAATGTTCTTGCAATGTAACACTACTTTATTTCTTAGACTTCAGAACAATAAAACACGAGAACAAACAGAGGGAGACAAAGCAGACTGCTCCCTAAAACAGAGAGGCACAACGTATCCTACCTTGCTCTAAGCTGGCTATCTGTCTGCAGACTGACTCTATGTCTAGGCCCAGGTGGATTGCACACTTCCCAACAGAGCCTGCAAACAGGATCAGGACCTGAACCCTGACCCTCCACTCCCCTTCCCCACTCAAAGTGATAGCTGGCAATTCCACCACAGCCCTCAAAACACCACAACAAACACAAACAATGGGGGAATTTAGGGCTTACCTTAGCTCCAGCAGCGGGAACTAAAGAATGGGTATGCAGGAAAGGCGGCAATATGCTGCCCCCAGTGCTCCCGTCCTCTGTTATTTTTAGCAAGACTAGCTCACTCCCTGATCTCCCTCTCAGTGGTACCCCTGCTCTCTGCCCAGCCCCTTCTGCCTTCCATCAGCTTGGGGACCCAACTCTCCCTTGATGTGCTGCAAAATGGGTCAAATGCCGTGGAAATGGTTTAGGGGGTTTCTCCTTAAGTAAAAATATAAAAACGACAGCATTTCTCGAGTCAGAAAGATGCGATGGAAACTGCCTATGCTGAAAAGTTTAGCGTAATGAAGAGTGCTGCTGTCTCCTCTTCTAGTGGAGATCAATGGGGCCTGAATAACTCTACCAATTAGTCAGTCGTTTCTGAGAGGACTGACTGAGGTCACCTCTGCTCATAGTTATGAATGGCAGATGCAGTTAATGATAATTAGTGACTTACATTTGCACAGCATCTTTCATTCCACCCACAGCAGCTGTCTAACAACACACAGCAATGCTACATTTCTGACCCCATGCCACTATGAAGGGGAATGCTTTATATCCAATCAGAACTACGGGGGAATTTAGGAAGGGGAAATGCAGTTAGTGGATTTAGGATTCAGCCAGGATGCAAGGTTTCCATGCCTTACAAAGATTCCATGAGGTTTTTTATTAAACATCAGTGATCAGAACCTCAGGTTTACATATCACCTGGAAGATGGCTTCTCCAACAGTACAAGGCTCCCTAGCACCGTGCTGGGGTTTTACATATAAGATTGCCACTTACTGATCAACCAAACCTACTCTGTCCAGCACCCTAGATTTTTTTACTTGGACTCTCCACTTCCATCCAGTTATTGACAAGGCTCCACTTTAGTTGATGAGATGTGATACAATCACAGCCAGAGGCAGTATGACTGCAGGGCAGGCCATTAAATGACCATTCACTGCTACAGAAGAAAGCAGTCCCATTATTAATAAGGCCCCATTAGTCTTGAGGCTAACTTCTATCATTGGGATTTCCTTGAGCAGGGCAGTAAAAGCAATCAAAACCTAACCTGCCTTCAAGACAGTTTTCACTGGGGAGATCGGGATGTGGGACGTATTTCCAGATCTGCATTGCTTAACACTCATGGGAAACATGCAGCCAGTAACTAGACTCATATGCAGGCTAGATTTAAGCATGTGTTTTTGGTTCAAGGCACTGTGTTCCCAGCTGCTAAATGCAAAACACACTCCTCTAATTTTCTGTTATCTGCATGCCTGTGGATCACCACTGTCATTGAAAATATCTCAATGAAGCAGTTATGTTTGTGCTGGAAGATCAACCTATCCCCACCTGGTAATCCAAAAGACTGATGTAGGATGGGTTAACATAGAAAATGTCCAAAAATATCAGATATTTTAGAAAGTCAAAAGGACATGCAACACCTGTGCTCCATTTTCTACCAAGTCCTGTCAACGTTCACAAAGAGAATGGGTTCCTATCAAAGGTAGTAAATGTTGCAGTGTTTGGTAGCATGTGTTTCTGTGATGTGACTTAAACAAACAACATTGAATTTTATTGAAGTCAAATTGATCATCTATTCTTACTCCCTTTTTCTGTCACTTAGCCAGTTTCTAATCCATGACAGTATTTTACCTCTCACCCCATAACTTCTTAGTTTCCCTAATAGCCTCACTTAATTTAGTTAACACTTTTTTAAAGTCCAAATAAATTGCATTAATTAGTTCTTGTTTAATCACACTTTCGCTGAGATAATCTAACTCATTAATGAGGAACAGTTTTCCTTAACAGAAGCCAGGCCAGTTTATCCCCATCATATCATGGCATCTCAGGCATTGGCACCCTGACAGCAGGATTGTCTGGCTATGTAGACTCCCTCCTCAGGCCCTTCGTTACCAGCACTCCCAGCTATCTTCGAGACACCACCGATTTCCTGAGGAAACTACAGTCCATTGGTGATCTTCCTAAAAACACAATCCTAGCCACAATGGATGTAGAAGCCCTCTACACCAACATTCCACACAAAGATGGACTACAAGCCGTCAGGAACAGTATCCCCGATACTGTCACGGCTAACCTGGTGGCAGAACTTTGTGACTTTGTCCTGACCCATAACTATTTCACATTTGGTGACAATGTATACCTTCAAATCAGCGGCACTGCGATGGGTACCCGCATGGCCCCACAGTATGCCAACATTTTATGGCTGACTTAGAACAACGCTTCCTCAGCTCTCGTTCCCTAATGCCCCTACTCTACTTGCGCTACATTGATGACATCTTCATCATCTGGACCCATGGAAAAGAAGCTCTTGAGGAATTCCACCATGATTTCAACAATTTCCATCCCACCATCAACCTCAGCCTGGACCAGTCCACACAAGAGATCCACTTCCTGGACACTACGGTGCTAATAAGCGATGGTCACATAAACACCACCCTATATCGGAAACCTACTGACCGCTATTCCTACCTACATGCCTCTAGCTTTCATCCAGATCATACCACTCGATCCATTGTCTACAGCCAAGCGCTACGATATAACCGCATTTGCTCCAACCCCTCAGACAGAGACAAACACCTACAAGATCTCTATCATGCATTCCTACAACTACAGTACCCACCTGCTGAAGTGAAGAAACAGATTGACAGAGCCAGAAGAGTACCCAGAAGTCACCTACTACAGGACAGGCCCAACAAAGAAAACAACAGAACGCCACTAGCCATCACCTTCAGCCCCCAACTAAAACCCCTCCAACGCATCATCAAGGATCTACAACCTATCCTGAAGGACGAGCCATCGCTCTCTCAGATCTTGGGAGACAGACCAGTCCTTGCTTACAGACAGCCCCCCAATCTGAAGCAAATACTCACCAGCAACCACATACCACACAACAGAACCACTAACCCAGGAACCTATCCTTGCAACAAAGCCCGTTGCCAACTCTGTCCACATATCTATTCAGGGGATACCATCATAGGGCCTAATCACATCAGCCACACTATCAGAGGCTCGTTCACCTGCGCATCTACCAATGTGATATATGCCATCATGTGCCAGCAATGCCCCTCTGCCATGTACATTGGCCAAACTGGACAGTCTCTACGTAAAAGAATGAATGGACACAAATCAGACGTCAAGAATTATAACATTCAAAAACCAGTTGGAGAACACTTCAATCTCTCTGGTCACTCGATCACAGATCTAAGAGTGGCTATACTTCAACAAAAAAGCTTCAAAAACAGACTCCAACGAGAGACTGCTGAATTGGAATTAATTTGCAAACTGGATACAATTAACTTAGGCTTGAATAGAGACTGGGAATGGATGAGTCATTACACAAAGTAAAACTATTTCCCCATGGTATTTCTCCCTCCCACCCCACCCCCCACTGTTCCTCTGATATTCTTGTTAACTGCTGGAATTAGCCTACCTGCTTGTCACCATGAAAGGTTTTCCTCCTTCCCCCCCCTGCTGTTGGTGATGGCTTATCTTAAGTGATCACTCTCCTTACAAAAAGAAAAGGAGTACTTGTGGCACCTTAGAGACTAACAAATTTATTAGAGCATAAGCTTTCGTGAGCTACAGCTCACTTCATCGGAGCTTATGCTCTAATAAATTTGTTAGTCTCTAAGGTGCCACAAGTACTCCTTTTCTTTTTGCGAATACAGACTAACACGGCTGCTACTCTGAAACTCTCCTTACAGTGTGTATGATAAACCCATTGTTTCATGTTCTCTGTGTGTGTGTATATAAATCTCTCCTCTGTTTTTTCCACCCAATGCATCCGATGAAGTGAGCTGTAGCTCACGAAAGCTTATGCTCTAATAAATTTGTTAGTCTCTAAGGTGCCACAAGTACTCCTTTTCTTTTTTCATAATTCTATGTATCATTTCAACCAAAGTGACTACTTAGGAGCTGGAACGGTGCTTTGGATGGGATTGTGTTGCTCCAAGAAGAGAAAATAAATGGTACAGAATCATACAGTTCCACGTGGGTTGAGAGGTCTGTGTGGCATGCCATCTAGGCCCTGCCATGGCACCATTCAGCAATGGCATAGTCGAGGTTGAACACTGCTACTGAAAAGCAGGTGGGTAGCACATATGATAAGATATAGCTACCGTCCTCAATGATTTAGCACCATTTAGCCAAGGATTATCCCCCTACATATGGATTCTGCCCATTGTACTGATTAGGTAATTGAGGCACACAGAATTGAAGTGAAAACCCGTATCTCTCAAATACCAGTCCTTTGCTCTAACTACCAAACAATACCGCCTTGCATTCTAAAGGAGGTTCTAAAGAAAGAAGAAACTAGGGCCCATCTGTAAGTCAGCGTAAACCTCCCCAGGGAATAACCCTGGAACAGAAGGCCCCTAACACAGTAGAGAGCCAGCTTTGATACCTCAGCGGCAGCTTTGGATGCAGGGACATTCTAGAGCAAGAGTAGGGGGCAGAGCAGAGGCAGGGCCTGAGCTGGGCCCAGTGAAGTGTGTGCGCATGGCTGGGGCAAACTTGCACTCTGGTGATTCTGCAGTGGTGCATTGGAACCACTGAAGCTAGGGTGTGATTTAGGGAAGACCTCAGAACTGTTCTAGCTTGTGCCAGGGGCCGAACGGGCCCCGTAGTAGCTCCTGCATTGAGGAGGCCAAGATGCCAGACCTCAATCCCTGAGCTGCCCTTATGAAACAATCTAAGCTACAAGACAAGACAAAGCTATCTCAGGGAAGGTTAATGCACTAGAGGAGGTAAGGGGAAGGATGGTAGATGTCTGCTGATTGAGAGTAATGCTTTGTTTGCTTCCCTTTGAAGTGTGGTATTAAGGGGAAGTAAAGCACTCACTGCTGTAGAACATTAACCATTTGAAACAGTGGCATAAAGCTAAATCTCTGTGCTTTCAGGAGTTCTGGAACACTTAGGGGGATTGATCACCAGATACAAACCCTCTCACTCGCTGCAAATTCAGCTGAGGTCAATAGAGACCCAAAGTCATTCTGATCTGATAACTGTTTGTGGCCTGCGAGACATGAGTTGGTGGCCTCAATCCACGTTTGACTGGAGAGATGCCCACATTACAAAACCACCATCATACTCTGCATTTGGTGACAGTCCCAGCTAAGAGGTCAAGGGCTGATTGGGCCATAGAGGGTAGATCTACACAGCAATTAAACATTCGTGGCATTCCCAGGTCAGCTAACTCGGGCTCGCAGGGCTCAGGCTGAGGGGCTAAAATTACTGTGTAGACATTTGGGCTTGGACTGGAGCTCTAGCTCTGGGACCCTTCCCATCCTGTGGTGTCCCAGAGCTCAGGCTTGTGCCCAAGCCTGAATGTCTATACAGCAGTGTTACAGTCCTGAGCCCTGCAAGCCCGAGTCAACTGACCCGAATGAGCCATGGGTGTTTAATTGCTGTGTAGATATACCCAGAGACTGAATGACCCTCTCACCCTTGTTGCCTAGAGGGCAGGAACAAGGCTTCAGTCTCCCAGTCTAAGAAAATGGGCCTAAAAATCCACACCCCCGAGGGGGAATGTGAGGCTTAATTCATTAGTGTACCTCCAACACATGTACAGGCCACAGATTAAAGTCCAAAATACCGACTAGCGCTTTCCCGCCACTCACCTAACTCATCCTCTGTAATTCTCACTATTGCTGATAATATGCTGCCATTTTTAAACAGCTCTTTCCCTATCCCAGTAGTTGGGCATTCCAGCTCTGGCAAATCTAATGTGGCTTTGTCTACACTTAAAAGGGTTTGCTAGCATAGATATATGGTAAAGTTACACGGCAACCTCCCCTAGCAGAGATACAGCGTATACTACCAAAAGAACTCTTTTGTTGGTACACCTTAAACCAATTCTCCAAGTAGAATAAGCTATATGAGCAAACGGACTTTTTTGCTGGTATAACTATGGCTATGTCTACACTAGAAACTTCAAAGCACTGCTGTGGGAGCCCTCCCACGGCAGCGCTTTGAAGTGCGAGTGTGGTCACGTGCGAGTACGGGGAGAGAGCTTTCCCAGCGCTCCTGGTAATCCAGCTCCACAAGGGGAATAGCTCAGAGCGCTGGGAGCACAGGAGATTCCAGGCCACTTAGGAGGAAGGCAGGAATAGTTTATTCATCACACGTACCAGCAATCAATCATTGTGACAAGACCAGAGCAGAAGGGCACCAAAGGACAAACCTACATGAGGAGATTTTTTTTTTTGGTTGAAAAACAGGAAAAGTTGCACTTTTATTACCAATGGGGGAAGCTCTAGTGTAGCTCAGAAGCAGATGTTTTCACCACTGTGTTTAACATCTGTTTGATCAAAATGCCTAAACAAACTGTTGGAAGGACTCCAACTCTTCCATTCTACACTGCAATCGGAGATGTGAGCGCAGCTCCCATACCTGAGATCACTTTCTAGCTAACAGGAACACTAAGAGCAGTGAAAGCTGTGGTAGCACAGATCCAAGTGCAGGGTGGCTGCCCAAATAAGTATCCAGGGTCCTGGGCAGGCTTTTACAGCCAGTGCTGAAGCCTGTATTGCTATAGCTTCACTTCTACTGGTGCCTGAGCTAATTAGGGTACGTCTACACTATGAAATTAGGTCGAATTTATAGAAGTCGGTTTTGTAGAAGGCATTTTTATACAGTCGAGTGTGTGTGTCCCCACACAAATGCTCTAAGTGCATGTAGTCGGCGGACTGTGACCACAGTACCGAGGCAACAGTCGACTTCCGGAGCTTTGCACTGTGGGTAGCTATCCCACAGTTCCCGCAGTCTCCACCACCCATTTGAATTCTGGGTAGAAATCCCAGTGCCTGATGGGGCTAAAACATTGTCGCGGATGGTTCTGGGTACATATCGTCAGGACCCCGTTCCCTCTCTCCCTCCGTAAAAGCAAGGGCAGACAATCGTTTTGCACCTTTTTTCTTGAGTTACCTGTGCAGACGCCATACCACGGCAAGAATGGAGCCCGCTCAGCTTACCATCACCGTATGTCTCCTGGGTGCTGGCGGACGTGGTACTGCATTGCTACACAGCAGCAGTTTACTGTCTTTTGGCAACAGACAGTGCAGTATGACTGGTAGCCGTCATCGACATAGTCCTGGGTGCTCTTTTAACCGGGCGCCTGGGCAAACATGGGAGTGACTCAGCCAAGTCATTTCCCTTGTTTCATCTCATGGCGATTGAGTCCTACCGGCAGTGCACTGTCTTTTAATCTGCAGCTAGCAGAAGACGATGGCCAGTAGTCATACTGCACCGTCTTCTGCCGAGCACCCAGGAGGTGACGATGGCTAGCGGTCGTACTGCACAGTCTGCTGCCAGCATGATGTATAAAGATAGATGAAGTGGCTCAAAAAAAGAAATAGACCAGATTTGTTTTGTATTCATTTTCTCCTCCCTCCCTCCCTCTGTGAAATCAACGGCCTGCTAAACCCAGTTTTGAGTTCTATCCTTAAGGCGGCCATTCAGATCTCGCAAAGCCACCCCCTTTGTTGATTTGAATTCCCTGTAAGCCAACCCTGTAAGCCATGTTGTCAGTCGCCCCTCCCTCCATCAGGGCAATAGCCTCGTTCCGTGCCTTTTTTCTGTGCAGACGCCATACCATGGCAAGCATGGAGCCCGCTCAGATCACTTTGGCAATTAGGAGCACACTAAACACCACACGCATTATCCAGCAGTATATGCAGCACCAGAACCTTGCAAAGTGAAACTGGTGTGTAGGCGACGTCAGCGCAGTAATGAGAGTGATGAGGACATAGACACAGACTTCTCTCAAAGCACGGGTCCTGCCAATGTGGGCATCATGGTGCTAATGGGGCAGGTTCATGCGGTGGAATGCCAGTTCTGGGCTCAGGAAACAAGCACAGACTGGTGGGACTGCATAGTGTTGCAGGTCTGGCACGATTCCTAGTGGCTGCGAAACTTTCGCATGCGTAAGGGCGCTTTCATGGAACTTTGTGACTTGCTTTCCCCTGCCCTGAGGCGCAAGAATACCGAGATGAGAGCAGCCCTCACAGTCGAGAAGTGAGTGGCCATAGCCCTGTGGAAGCTTGCAATGCCAGACAGCTACCGGTCAGTCGGGAATCAATTTGGAGTGGGCAAATCTACTGTGGGGGCTGCTGTGATGCAAGTAGGCAATGCAATCAAAGATCTGCTGATATCAAGGGTAGTGACCCTGGGAAATGTGGAGGTCATAGTGGATGGCTTTGTTGCAATGGGATTCCCTAACTGTGGTGGGGCCATAGACGGAACCCATATCCCTATCTTGGCACCAGAGCACCAAGCCAGCGAGTACATAAACCACAAGTTTTCAATAGTGCTGCAGGCACTGGTGGATCACAAGGGACACTTCACCAACATCAACGTGGGATGGCCGGGAAAGGTACATGACGCTCGTATCTTCAGGAACTCTGGTCTGTTTCAAAAGCTGCAGGAAGGGACTTTCTTCCCAGATCAGAAAATAACCGTTGGGGATGTTGAAATGCCTATAGTTATCCTTGGGGACCCAGCCTACTCCTTAATGCCATGGCTCATGAAGCGATACATAGGCAACCTGGAGAGTAGTCAGGAGCTGTTCAACTACAGGCTGAGCAAGTTCAGAATGGTAGTAGAATGTGCATTTGGACGTTTAAAAGCGTGCTGGCGCAGTTTACTGACCAATATTCCCACTGTTATTACTGCTTGCTGTGCGCTCCACAATATCTGTGAGAGTAAGGGGGAGATGTTTATGGCGGGGTGGGAGGTTGAGGCAAATTGCCTGGCTGCTGGTTACGCACAGCCAGACACCAGGGCGGTTAGAAGAGCACAGGAGGGTGTGGTGTGCATCAGAGAAGCTTTGAAAACCAGTTTCATGACTGGCCAGGCTACTGTGTGAAAGTTCTGTTTGCTTCTCCTTGATGAAACCCCCCGCCCCTTGGTTCACTCTACATCCCGTAAGCTAACCACCCTCCCCACCTCCCTTCGATCACCGCTTGCAGAGGCAATAAAGTCATTGTTGCTTCACATTCATGCATTCTTTATTAATTCATCACACAAATAGGGGGATAATTACCAAGGTAGCCCAGGAGAGGTGGTGGAGGAGGGAAGGACAAGGCCACACAGCACTTTAAAAGTTTAAAACTTATTGAATGCCAGCCTTCTGTTACTTGGGCAATCCTCTGGGATGGAGTTGCTGAGCGGCCGGAGGCCCCCCCCAATGCGTTCTTAGGCGTCTGGGTGAGGAGACTATGGAACTTGGGGAGGAGGGCGGTTGATTACACACGGGCTGTAGCGGTAGTCTGTGCTCCTGCTGCCTTTCCTGCAGCTCAACCATACACTGGAGCATATTAGTTTGATCTTCCAGCAGCCTCAGCATTGAATCCTGCCTCCTCTCATCACGCTGCCGCCACCTTTCAGCTTCAGCCCTCTCTTCAGCCCGCCACTTACTCTCTTCAGCCCTCCAGCTCTCCTCCCGGTCATTTTGTGATTTCCTGCACTCTGACATTGTCTGCCTCCATGCATTCGTCTGTGCTCTGTCAGTGTGGGAGGACAGCATGAGCTCAGAGAATATTTCATCGCAAGTGCGTTTTTTCACCTTCTAATCTTCGCTAGCCTCTGGGAAGGAGAAGATCCTGTGATCCTTGAAACACATGTAGCTGGTGGAGAAAAAAAAAGGGGCAGTGGTATTTGAAAAGACACATTTTATAGAACAATGGGTACACTCTTTCACGGTAAACCTTGCTGTTAACATTACATACATAGCACATGCACTTTCGTTACAAGGTCGCATTTTGCCTCCCCCCACGGCGTGGCTAACAGCAGGGAACATTTCTGTTCAGCCATAGGCAAACAGCCCAGCAGGAAAAGGCACCTCTGAATGTCCGCTTAAGAAAAGCACCGTATTTCAACCAGGTGACCATGAATGATATCACTCTCCTGAGGATAACACAGAGAGATAAAGAACGGATGTTGTTTGAACGCCAGCAAACATACACTGCAATGCTTTGTTCTACAATGATTCCTGAGTACATGCTACTGGCCTGGAGTGGTAAAGTGTCCTACCATGGTGGATGGAATAAGGCTGCCCTCCCCAGAAACCTTTTGCAAAGGCTTTGGGAGTATATCCAGGAGAGCCACGAATGCCAGGGCAAATTAATCATTAAACATGCTGGCTTTTAAACCTTGTATAGTATTTTAAAAGGTACACTCACCAGAGGTTCCTTCTCTGCCTGGTGGGTCTGGGAGGCAGCCTTGGATGGGTTCGGGAGGTACTGGCTCCAAGTCCAGGGTGAGAAACAGTTCCTGCCTGTTGGGAAAACCGGTTTCTCCGCTTGTTTGCTGTGAGCTATCTACAACCTCCTCATCCCCAAAACCTGCTTCCATGTTGCCTCCATCTCCATTGAAGGAGTCAAACAACACAGCTGGGGTAGTGGTGGCTGAACCCCCTAAAATGGTGTGCAGCTCATCATAGAAGCCGCATGTTTGGGGCTCTGACCCGGAGCGGCCGTTTTCCTCTCTGGTTTTCTGGTAGGCTTGCCTCAGCTCCTTAAGTTTCATGCGGCACTGCTTCGGGTCCCTGTTATGGCCTCTGTCCTTCATGCCCTGGGAGATTTTCACAAATATTTTGGCATTTCAAAAACTGGAACATAGTTCTGATAGCACGGATTCCTCTCCCCATACAGCGATCAGATCCCGTACCTCCCGTTCGGTCCATGCTGGAGCTCTTTTGCGATTCTGGGACTCCGTCATGGTCACCTCTGCTGATGAGCTCTGCATGGTCACCTCTGCTGATGAGCTCTGCATGGTCACCTGCAGCTTGCCACACTGGCCAAACAGGAAACTGAAATACAAAAGTTCGTGGGCCTTTTCCTGTCTACCTGGTCAGTGCATCTGAATTGAGAGTGCTGTCCAGAGCGGTCACAAAGGAGCACTCAGGGATAGCTCCCAGAGGCCAATACCATCTAATTGCATCCACAGTACCCCAAATTCAACCCAGCAAAACCGATTTCAGCGCTAATCCCCTTGGGGGTGGAGTAAGGAAATCAATTTTAAGAGCCCTTTAAGTCGAAAAAAAGGGCTTTGTCATGTGGATGGGTGCAGGGTTACATCAATTTAACGCTGCTAAATTCGACCTCAACGCCTAGTGTAGACCAGGGCTTAGATTCAAGCCACTCACCTGCCCAATTGCAGTGTAGACATACTCTAAAGCTCAGAGAGTTCTCACTCCATGTACCTGGGTCCTCCAAGGGAGGCCTCCAGCCAAACAGGGAAAACAAGACTCGATATGTCTGATTCTTCTAAGATAAAAAGGAAGCAGAGAAAAGCAACCCCAAAACCCTATAGAAAAAACAGAAACTTTCAGGTCCTTTTTATAAGTCATCAAATAAGACAAAGATTTTGTCCCAGGTATTTTTAGTAAAAGTCACGGACAGGATGTGGGCAATAAATCATGGAAGCTGGAGCTCTATAGTGTGGGGCTGAAGCCTGAACCCCACCGCCCGGGGCAGAAAGTTATGGAGGTCACGTAAAAATCACGGAATCCATGACCTCAGTGACCGACTCACGTAGCCTTAGTCATAAAACAAGCTAATAAGCCCAATTTCCATGTATCAGGTTGATGGTGGGAGACAAGTCCCTGTGTTAAAAGGGGAAACAAAGGCATGGAGAAAATATACTAAACTGGAGAAGACTGGATACAGTAGTTATCCTTCTGATTATGTTAAATATTTTTCTTTCATTATTTTGTGGCAGCCTCTTTGTTTTCCTTTTTGGCTAGTCAGTTTTCTGCAAAGGGAGTACTTGGCTGTTGATTCAGTAGCCAGGACTGAGTATACGTTCTTGTTTTGTCAAGGCCCAAGGGGTTGGGGGGGAAGAAGGAATAATAAATACCCCTCTTGCCTCACCTTCCTTTCTCCTGGGCTTATATCTCCTCCGGCTGCTTAGCCTCACAGCTTCAAAACACTCCATAGTGTCATACTGTGATGAGAGGGAAGGGCTGCAGGGCACTGTTTAAAGTGGGGAGGCCCCATAGATCTCCCTCTCCCCCACCTTATCCTCCTCTTCCTCCCTCAGGCACCCCATGAGTCCTTACATCCACCTGCTCCAAATCTGAGTGAGTGGTGGTGTGACCAGGCACATGGAGTCACAGTACCATGCAGGTTTGGCCCAGCCAAAAAGTGCTCAAGCTATGGCCCCGGTGCCCCCGCCACTGGCTCTGCAGCCTCTGATGGGAGGTCAGGTCAGTGTATCTGAGACACTTTCTATCGAAATTGTCTCTCCGTCATTGTTATAATCTCAGAGTACACATACCTCTTAGTTTATAATGCTCAGAGGTTAACTTCAGTTAGAATTGTGGGTGCTCAGACCACACCCTGGTGGTCAGCTCCTGGTCTGAATTGACAAGATCTCTGCTTGCTACTAAATAAAGCCCACACCTGCAGGGTAAAGACACAATTTGTATTTTTGCTGCTCACTGAGCTTGTGGGGTTTATATTATGGTTTCAAATATTAGTTCTCTTGATACGGAATCCTAAACATACAAAGGACAGACAACTATCACTTTAAGCCTAGCTCAAGGCTTATCAGGGGGCTATTATTTACACAAGAATCCAGGTTTAAAAAGAGCTTTTAGTTCTGGCAAATTGAGGCCTCTATCTATAGAATAAGCTGGGTGATAGCAGTTCAGTGCTCCACACGCTCCCCCCCGCACCTGGAGAAATGTGGGTTTTCCTGGAATTGAGACAGTATCTCACTCTCTATGTCTCATCATCAGTCCTTGACCTCTCTACTGAGAGCATCAACACGGATGCAAGATGCGTTGGTAGTTTATAAGACAGGTATTGGCCAGTGGGAGCTTGACTGAGACCAGCCAACCACTTCGTACAGGGCACCTAACAGCTGTCACTTGGTAACAACTGTCAATCACTGCCATCTTGAGCTAGATTCAAATTAGCAGTCAGTTCTCACTAGCAGTCCAGGGCTAATCGGTCCCATACAGATATTCAAGTGCTGAAATTGTTTCTAGTGTCAGTGTGATCAAGGAAACAGTTGAGGTTCCTGGAGTTTTTCCTTTCTGATCAAATTAAGAAGGGAGTGGAGGTGGGAAATCAAATGATTAATGCTTTAGAAACTATAAAGTGTTGCCAAATCTCATGATTTTACCACCAGTCTGGTGATAGTCAATATTTTCCCTAAAGTCCCAATTTCTGAAGCCACACGGTTACAAGATTCTCTGCTTTCATTTTAAAACAAAACAGAACAAAAACCCCTGCAAAGTTCTAGCTATTATGATTGTGGAGGAAAGCTTGAAAAAGGTGCCCTGAATGTATCCAAAAGGCTCATAAAAAGAACCCAATAATGCATCCGATGAAGTGAGCTGTAGCTCACGAAAGCTTATGCTCAAATAAATTTGTTAGTCTCTAAGGTGCCACAAATACTCCTTTTCTTTTTGCAAATACAGACTAACACGGCTGCTACTCTGAAACCAATATCTAGTGTATCCAATATCTACTTTTTAAAATCCCATGGTTTTTAAGCCAATCTCAAGATTTTGGGGGGACCAAGCATATCTGGGACTGGCAATACTGAATCCATAACAACAGGTTTCAGAGTAGCAGCCATGTTGATCTGTATTCGCAAAAAGAAAAGGAGTACTTGTGGCACCTTAGAGACTAACACATTTATTTGAGCATAAGCTTTCATGAGCTACAGCTCACTTCATCGGATGCATTCAGTGGAAAATACAGTGGGGAGATTTATATACACAGAGAACATGAAACAATGGGTGTTATCATACACTCTGAAAACCGTAAGGAGAATGATCACTTAAGATGAGCTATTACCAGCAGGAGGGGGGAGGGGGGAAAGAAAACCTTTTGTGGTGATAATCAAGGTGGGTCATTTCCAGCAGTTGACAAGAACGTCTGAGGAACAGTGGGGCGGTGGGGAGGGGGGGAAATAACATGGGGAAATAGTTTTACTTTGTGTAATGACCCATCCACTCCCAGTCTCTATTCAAGCCTAAGTAAATTGTATCCAGTTTGCAAATTAATTCCAATTCAGCAGTCTCTCGTTGGAGTCTGTTTCTGAAGTTTTTTTGTTGAAGAATAGCCACTCTTAGGTCTGTGATTGATTGAGCAGAGAGATTGAAGTGTTCGCCGACTGGTTTTTGAAGGTTATAATTCTTGACGTCTGATTTGTGTCAATTTATTCTTTTACGTAGAGACTGTCCAGTTTGATCAATGTACGTGGCAGAGGGGCATTGATGGAACATGATGGCATCTATCACATTGGTAGATGTGCATAATACACTCCCTCTGAACTTATACACACACATTCCTAGGCATTCATTTGACTGATTTAGATTGTAGAGTGACCAACTTGAGACAGCTTCACTCTAATTTTCAGGAGGTGTCCAGCACCCACAGCTCCCATTGACTTCAGTTAGGTTTGTGGGTGTTCAGCCCATTTAATAATTTGGGCACTCAAGTATTGAGGCACACTAAAGAAGTGGCCACGTTTGAAAAATGTAGCCAAGTCTAAGTACAAGAAATAGTGCAGATAGTACTGTGAAGATAAATACTCCTGTGCAGTAAATGCCTCTTTAAATAGCAGTCACAGTACCCGAGATAGTTAAATAAATATTTATTAAATGTGGGCAGGTATATGCATACATAACCTACCAGGGGATGAGATCTATGTGATAAATTGGATTGCTCATGTACCTTTGACCACCTCACCTGCACTCTGGCCCACATCCTCAAAAGGTATCTAGACACCTATTTCAATAGGAATTAGGCGCCTAAATGTCTTTGATCCAGCAAGGACTAACATTAAGCCACTTAGCTGTCGCAAAAGAAAATCAACTTGCTAGAGAAATTATTCATTTATCCTCAAATTACATGAGCAACATTTGATCTGGCACCAGTAACAGGTTTAAGGACCATTATCTCATTATATAGAGAGAGGCTATATATATAGAGAGAGAGAGCAAGCAGAGCTTTAGTCCATTAGAAATGTTAGATTCCTAGCATCTCAGTGGAATACACAATACTTGGTTCTAGTCTTGAAGGTCCCAAGATTGTAAACCATAGAGCTGCCAGACAGATAGGGTAAAAGCAATTTTAGAGGAAGGAGAAAAATTATTGTTAGAATTGAACTCATCTCAGACAGCCTGGCTGTACAAAAAATTAGTCCAAATAAAATATTTGAGAGCTCTCTCAAACATTTCTAAAATAAAATATGTGATTTATGAAGAATACATGATGTTGTAGTCTACATGTTTTATTGGCACTCCTTTGAGCGTACACGATTTACAGCTTTGCCATTTGTGAATAATACGGCCACGCATGACAATTTCAGATTAGTTTTTAGATGAACAGAAGATAAGCACCCAAAAGTTTAATGGCTTTTCTGAACATCTTAAGGTGTGCATATTGGACTGGATCAGACTGCAAGCACAAGCTGTTTCATGAGTTTTCAGGCGTAGTACTTCCTGCTCTGGTCAGAATACTGGGAAATCAAGCTCTTTCTGGAACTCATAAGTGCAGAGGGGCATGACATTGACAAATAATGAGAAGTTAAAAGAATTCTCAAACCTTAAAAAAAGGTTTGTTTCAGTTTGAATTTTTGACAACGGTTCATAATAGTTTTATGTCTGTAACTACGACTTCCTCTTCCAAAGCATATTTCAAATGAAAAAGACATTTTCCCCCTAAGTGTGTGGTTTTAAATTCCAGTGCTATTATGTTTTCTGTATACTGAATGTTTTACCTTTCTGATTACTCACCCTGACCCTGATTCTGCAAAGAGTTGCATGTGTATAAAGTGATTCACATGCATAAGTGTGTAGAATCAGGGATGAGAGCTAAGCAAAAATGACAATTATTCTATTATTAAATTTTGTAAATAAGTATTCACAACCGTGTTCCAGGAAAGCTTGAAAAATAATTGGCTTGCACTGAAGCAAGAGAAACATCATGTGCTGCAGTGAAAAAAATCTTCATCACAAACTTTGGAAATTAGCTTTTAAGCAAGGAGTTTGAAAAATCTGCAAATTTGGTGGCTGCAAACTTGACATGAAATCTCATATTTCATTCTGAATGTTTTATGTACCCCCAATTAAGCCAATAATACCCTTAATTATTCACAAAGAAGAATTTAAAATGAAGAGTCTGATTGATTGTTTAGAGTTTCAATTCAGGTCAGTATTTACTACAATGTGTATCTGTTGAAAATCACAATGGCTTGGGAATAATAACAGGGGCAGTGACTGTAAGTTACAAGGTTGTGAATATGCCATGCTCTGACATAATAAATCACAAGTCAAGAGCTCTCTTGGTTCATGACATCACCAGCATTTGAAGTTCTATTTATAAGCTACTCTACTGTATGCAGTAAGAGCTTTCTCAGGTTAGAAAGGACTGCTTATTTAGAATTTTAATTTTAGACATCTGGTCTCTTTCAGATGTGCTGATCTATTTATAGCAAAATAACTGCAGTACATAAATATTGATAGGGCAGCATGGGGCTATAGTTATGATGCAGGGGCACATTCATAGCCCACTGAAATAAATGGCAATCTTTCCATCAGGCCTATAATGACTATCATTTTTTCCCTAAAAAGTTTGTCCTGCTTCCATAAAAAGTGGTCTGAAATTTTGCATTGGAAATACATACCTGGATATTAAAGGCTTTGAGGAGTAAAGGCACGGTGAGAATGGAGATGAGGTAAAAAGAAGGGGACATAAAATAAAAATCCTGTGGAATGTTATTTTGTAAGTGGCAAGAGACAACACTGGAACCACAAGCCATCTAAAATGAATGATCAGAAAAAGAAGACCTAACCCAGCAGAGTTCTGATCCTTAGGTACCAGACAGAGACCATGATATGGGCAGCAATACATCAAGTGATTCTACGGACAGATGTAGTAAGATCAGGGCTGATCTTTATTTTCAATGTAAATCATTTACAATAATACAAGTGAAGAGGGCACCAAGTTTATAGAGAGTGAAGGTAAACTTGGGGGGCTCTCGTGAGGGTTAGACGTAAAGTGTACCATTTGGAATTTGCTGGCAACATTCCCTGTGTATTCAAGGCTCCAGAGAGCAAGACCCTACAAACACTGTTAATCCGATTGAAGAAAGACATTGCAAAATCCTCCGGCACAGATTGATTTTAGCAAGAAAGAAAAAGAAGGAGCACCCCAGAGGTTTACAACTATTTAATTCAATCAGAGAATGGTAACAGGTGTTTAGTTAAAACCAACTTCCCATCATAATTAGCCTAATTATACCAAAATACATTATTTTGTTTATATTCATTTTTAACTGTGGCTATCAATGTTCAACATGCTTATAGTGTTTAAAAAAAACACACAAACAAAACAACACCTCCCCAATATCTGTTCCATCAGTTTAGTCAATCCCTTGCTCATAGTGCTTAATATTAGAATCAGTTTCCACCAGCAGCTCTCTGAATGGCAATCAAGCCATCATAGCCGGCAAAAGCAGGGCCAAGAAGTCTGATTAACTTCCTTTCAGGTCAAAGAAGCCAGCCTGTCCAGTACGTCAGTGATAAATTGTTGTACTATTAGATTATGCTGTTCACATCACATGCCCGCTGGAACAGAATTAGATAGGGCCAGATTTTCAAAAGAATAGAGTGTACCCAACTGTAACTGAGGTCAAAAGGAGCTGCAGTTACTCAGCAGTCCAGCCACCTTTAGTACGAAAGAATCAGTAATATCACTAGTTAATATTCCTGTGAAAATCACAAAAGACGAGTGTCAAACAAGTAAAAAACAATATTAAAAAGAAGTCAAGTTATAATAAAACAAATAAATAATAATAATAATAATAATAAAAAGCAGGTAGGTCCACATGAGACAGCAACTAATGCACTTCCATATCTTTACAAGATCAAGACAGCAATCAGTTGAATTATTGGAGTGGCCCTTTTCTTAAAGGGAACATGCAAAGGACTTTTCAAAAACTCGGCTTCTTCAGTGAACTAGCTCTCCAATCATCAGTGTCTCCTTACCGCATAGCTCAATTAGTTAGAAGTATGAATGACCAGTGTGCAGTTTTGGCTGCACATTTGCTCCTTTTCAAAGGAAGAATGAAGTATACTTGGCGAGGTTACCTGCACTCTAGTAATTCTAAAAGCAGCAGCTTGTAACTTGGAAGCATCGCTTGAAACTTGGATAATTGTGAAATTGAATGGGCAGGTACCGTGGAATATTATTATCCTGCTTGCTTCCTTAGGACGAAGGGGCTGTCTTGAGGAGAGTGAACAGGCAGTTGATGTTAGTCCAGAAGCAATCCATACCGAGAACTCTCTTTGGGGAGTGGAAGGAAAGGCCGAGTGGGCTCAGATGTCCCTCTGAGGCACCCAGGTCTTTCTGGAACAAGTAGCCCTCAGGCTTCCCCAGTGCACTTCACTGGGTGCCTCAGAATGTTGGCAGCTCATCAGGGGGATGGGCAGTCTTTTGATCTGTACCTTTGAGCAAATGACCCAGGTCGAATGTCATTGCCCTCACTAGAACTCAGAACTTATTTCTCCTCATGTTTAAGAATAAATTACAATGAAATTTCCCAAGAGCAGTCCAGGACTAAGAAAATATCCAACATGAAGAAAAAGGTTTATTCAAAAATTGAGAGAAAAACAAAAAGATAAATTGTCTGAAACATCCTTAGGACTCCTACCCAGCCTCACCTAGGTAGGCCCCAAACATTTAAGAAGAAATAAGCTGGAGAACCAAATGCTCATGTCCTTTGAGAACCTGGATTTGTTCTTCAAACTGTTGACGTCCCGTCCTTCTCCTGTTGTCAGTTTGCATCTCCCAGCTTCTGATATGAGCCACCTCCTCTCAGGAAATGCCTCCCAGTTACACCCTTTGGTCACTTTAGGGCATGATGTATGATTCTACATTACCATATTGGCCAGAGTGTCACACATTGTATTTGCATAGGAACAATAATGTTTGCTCAGGTGCAGTAGTCTGGACATTTGCTAGGTTGGGGCCTGGCACAATACCCATTGTATACAATATTTAATGAAAGACTCACTCTAGCTGTGCAATCTTTGTGTTTCCAGTTCGCTCTCCCATACCTTTGCCTCTCAAACAGCTCCTTATATGTGCATATTAATGGCCTTATCCCAATTAGGGGATTATTTGTTGTCACTGCAAGACACAAGGCTATCCTCCTTCAATGGCAGTTTTAAAGGTAACATGAATATATCTCCTTCAGCTTCATTCCCTGTCTTCTCAGTAACTTTGATCTATATCAAAGATGACTTGAGGAGTGATATCCAATCCGTTACAATGACAGAGAACTGAGAGGATCATTCAGATGCTGGTAAAAATTTTTAACTTCCAGAGTCCCAGTTTCACAGTGAATTATGTCAGTCCTGTTTATATAGGAAGACAAACACACACATGGATTATGCACACCATTAAAACCTGAATGAAGAATCTTGCAAGCATCACACACACTAAATTTGCCATTAGAAATTGAGACTGACATTTAACTGTGCCTGGAGTTTGTGTTAATCATTGTCATCAGGAAATCTCAAATCATTGTGCATAGGGTGAGAATGAAGTTAATAACCTCTCCCTGTTCCACCAGTCTCTTGGATACAACTATCTTTTAACACACAGGAAGAAACATCCTTGCCCTTCTGATATAAAATGTTAATGACCCATATGAAATGCACCTAGATACCATGCTATAGGCAGCTTAGGATTGTGCAGAAAGAACAACAATAAAGGCTGAGTAAAGAAAGGACTTGCTCAGTATTTCATTTCCAACACTTAGAGCTGTGAGCATGGAAGCAACAAACAAAGACTTTATTTATATTTTTGGCTTGTTTGTTTAAAAGTCAAGAATAATATAGATAATTTCATATCTTTCTATCTAACTGGGACAGGGGTAGAAAAGGCCAGCCACTTTGCTATCTAGATGCTAAACCAAATGATGAAGTAACAAATCTGTCCAGAACAATGACTCTCCTGGGTTAAAGAGGTGTTCAAATGTGTTTTGTTGACCTGATTCACTATTGCATTATTCTAGTTTTCCACCAGTGTAATTCCTTTATTTCAATGGAGTAACACTGGTGCAAAACAGGAGCAAAACAGTGGGTGAATCAGACCCAGTGTCTTGGAGGATCTGTTAGTGGATATTTTGATGAAATCATTACCCACAAAGATGTATCTTAGGTTTGAGTTTTATATAGTCTAGTTTAAGGCTCCATCAGAGTCCTAGAATAGAATGCTTTGCTCTCAGTCCTTGATAGTCTAAACTTGGCTCTTCCTAGATGCATTGTCCTTGTGGAGCAGTCAATAGCTGTCTTGCAGGTCCACAAAGGGAGAGGTCTGTGAACTAGCCTTTGCAAGGATTTGTAAGTTAGGACCTCTAATTCACTAGTACAAATGATTGTTATAGACAGTGACCAGAAGTTGTTGCTTCTGACACGTGTTCAACATCCTGTGTGAAGTGAGGCAGTGGCTTTTGTCCAGGCCAGGTGCTTTCGGTACAAAAATCACTATCAGAACTGGCGATTTCAGCAAATGCACCAAGAACTGAATGGGTTAGCAAAGGCTGAACTATTATTTTGCCTTCTATATGTGGAGTCCCTTCACATGACAACTGAGGCCTATTTCTGTCTGTGCTCTACCTTTTGTGAGCATGAAGAGAGGACTGTAAGTTTCAGGGCTGTCTACAAATTTTAATATGCATTAAGGTAAAGGCAAAAAAGCAAATCTGTACTACATATCTACTCTCAGCATCATCACCTCCATGTGATTCAACTAGAGATTTCTGAACCGGAACATTGGATCTCAATATCCCTAAAATGTGGATCCCAGGGGAGAGCCCTGTACATGCTATGGACATTGCTGGTGTAAAAGAGCATAGCTCCTTTGAAGTCAAGGGAATTACATCACCTCAGGATCTGGCTCTGTGTGTCCTATCATGGAGTGAACAAAAAGCCCTGGATCTGAACTATGGACCCGACTCTAATTTTAAATCGGCAAAAAATAAATCGTGTACTCTTATTTCTCTCTGAAAGACACAATGCCACACCCTGGAAATTTCCATACCAGGACCAGAAGAGATTGTATTTTAATGAAGTAACCTGATATTTAAAGCTTCCTACTCTGAAACAGCTGTAAAGAAACTAAGAAAAGCTACACAGGGACAGAGAAGTGAAGAGAACCATTCTGATTAATGAAAGAAGTGTGTAACAATAGAGGAATTAATCAATAACTATGTAGACGCTAGTGGAACAGTTGCCAACCAGACTGGAAAGTTTCTTTCTTGCGTAACAGAGTCAAACTCTAAGTGCTTTATTGCTCAACAGGGTAATTTTCTTCTTAAGCCTTAAGCTATGCATTTTGCCTGTAATTACTGACTTTTCAAAAATGTTCGCCCTTTTGTTTGCATTTTGTTTTCTTCCTTAGATGAAAGAGAGAAGAAAATGGCAAATGAAACTGACTTGATAAGTAACTTTGGGTGCCCTACACTGAAATATCTGTGGCAAAGAAAGAAGAATGTGTAATGGGATCTATTTTGAAATCTGAACTCATACCTTAGGTCTCCCAAAGAGGTGAACATACACCTGCTGGATTTATGAACTGGCTCTCCTGGACACACATCAGATAAATGCACAAGGAATGTATTATTTGCACTACGACTACCAGCTCCATTGTGCTTGGAGCTGTATGAGACACACCTGCACTGGCTCTGATCGAGCTAGTGCACTACAAACAGAATGTAGCTGCAGTTGTATGAGGAGCTAGATGCCCAAGTACATGCCCCTTCTGCCACTTGTGTCACTGAGACTATTCCTGATTTTTGAGTGTTAGCATGACCACTAGCTCAAAGTGCAGACTTACCCAGAGTCAGAGTCCCTGTCCTGAAAAGTTTACAATCTAAACAGACAGACAAAGCTGACAAAGAATGGGAGAGGTAAGTGACCTACCCAAGGTCACACAGGTCAGTGTCAGCTGGGAATAGGACCTATAGCTCCGGTCTCCTGACTCCTAGTCAAGTGCCTATTCCACTACACCATGCTGAATGTGGGGCTTACACACACTCTGTGGGTCGGCCCACACATTTGTCATGGGTAAGCATAGGTGAGTCATCTGTGTCGTAATAGTCACATAAGTTATCCCACTAAGTGCAAGTTGGTCAGAAAAGCAGGTGTTGGTGGGTGTCTGTGCCTAGAGCAGTGGAACCTGCACCAATTCAGCATGTAGATGTCTAGAAAGAATTTTGTTAAACACAGAGAGACCAGTTCTCCTTCTCACTCACATGTAAATCAGGAGTAACTTAACTGAAGTCATAGATTCATAGATATTAAGGTCAGAAGGGACGATTATGATCATCTAGTCTGACCTCCTGCACAATGCAGGCCACTGAATCTCATGCACACACTCCTGCAATAAACCTCTCACCTATGTCTGAGCTATTGAAGTCCTCAAATCATGGTTTAAAGACTCCAAGGCACAGAGAATCCTCCAGCAAGTAACCCGTGCCATATGCTGCAGAGGAAGGGGAAAACCCCCCAGGGTCTCTTCCAATCTGCCCAGGAGGAAAATTCCTTCCCACCCCAAATATGGCGATCAACTGAACCCTGAGCATATGGGCAAGATTTATCAGCCAGATAGATACCCAGGAAAGAATTCTCTGTAGTAACTCAGATCCCACCCCATCTAACATCCCATCACAGGCCATCGGGCCTATTTACCATGAATAGTTAGAGATCAATTAATTGCCAAAATCATATTATCCCATCATACCTTCTCCTCCATAAACTTATCAAGTTTAATCTTAAAGCCAGATAGGTCTTTTGCCCCCACAGCTTCCCTTGGAAGTCAGTCGAGTTATATTGGTGGGCAGGGTGGCGAGTTATATGGGCCTGTGGTGCCTGGGCTCCAGGAATATTCAGGGCCTGGGGAGCCAGCTCCACCAATGTTCAGGGCCGGGTCTCTCCCCCAGCCCCGCCTGCTGCCCCCACATGCCTCCCCCAGAGTGTCTCCTAGCCCCGCCTGCTGCCCCCAGGTGATTTAAAAGGGCCAGGGGGCCCCCAGTTGCCGCTGCCACCACTAGCATTGCAGTGGGGCTAAGGCGACTTCCTTCCCACCCTCACTCCATGCCACTCCCAGAAGCAGCCGGCATGTCCCTGCGGCCCTGAGGGTGGGGGGTGTCTCCCCACACTGCCCCCGCCCTGAGCATTGACTCCGCAGCGCCCATTGACCGGGAACTGTGGCCAATGGGAGATGTGGGGGTGGTGCCTGTGGGCAGCAGTGCGCGGAGACCCCTGGCCCTCCCACCTAGGTGCCGCTGCCAGAGGAGTGTGTGGGTTGCTTTCAGGAGCCAACCGAGATAAGCACCACACCCCTCACCCTCTCCCGCACCCCAACCCCCTGCTCCAGCCCAGAACCCACACCCAAACTCCCTCCCAGAGCCCGACCCCTCCCCCTCCCGCACCCAAACTCCCTCCCAGAGCCTTAGGCAGGTGTGTGTGGGGGGGTGGGACTTGAACCCTTTCTGGGCACCACCAAAAATTATACAAACCTGACACTCCTGAGGAGAAGTAGATCCAGAAGGAAAAGCAACAACTGTAAGAGTGAGAGATAACATAGTGGAAACATTCTCTTATATGCTGTGTTCTGTTGCTTTCCCCCCACTTCATCCCATGTCATTCTGTCAGCATATAATTTACATTCTTTTTGCATAACTCACTAAATACTTAATCACTGCAACTCTCCTTTACCACAGACACCCATTTATTCAAGCATTCTGACCAATTTACACTTGATATGTAAGTCATAATTCTGCTGAATTTGGCCCAGAGATTTAAATTGCAGATGGTTCATGTGTTACAACTTTTTGCTGTTCAGAGCTACCCCACTGTGTAAAGAAATTGGAGGACGAAGAGGAGGAGGACAGTGCACAGGCAGGAAGTGGGGAATCCGTTTTCCCCCCTAGCCAGGAACTATTCTTAACGCTGGAGCCAATAGCCTCCCCCATTCCCAAGGCGGGGTCCTGGACCATGACCCTGGAGAAGGCACTTCTGGTGAGTGAGAGCTTGATCGGAGCCATGCGGGGGGGGGGGGGGGGGGGGGAACCCAGCCGCGCTGGGCTGTTTGTGTTTAGTTTAAACGGCTCATCGCTGCTCAGATCCTCATCGGAGCCACGCGGTGTGTGTGTGTGTGTGTGTGTGTGTGTGGCGGGGGGGGAGGGTGTTGTGTGAAGCGATCATCCCAGAGAGCCCACAGGCCCTCCTTTTATATGGCAAATCCACCAGGCATTGCTTGCTATGGAAAAGGGGGCCCGACAGTTTGAAAGCATTGAAATGAATGCGGAAGAAGCAGAACCCCACATGCCCCTAGGGCTTACCATGGCTGCCTGCAAGCTGAATTCTGTTGCCTGGCTACATGTGATGGCTTACTCACACCAGAGTGGCACGCACTTCAGTACAAGAGGCAAAATGCGACCTTGTACAGAAAGAACATGTGCTGTGTACTATGAATTGCCTATGTCACTGAGAAAGAGTGTCCCCTTTGTTCTCTAAAATGTATCTTTTAAAATACTACCCTCCCTTTTTCTCCTCCCGCAGGTGCAAGTGTTTCAACGCAGCCCCTATCTACTCAGGCCCAGAGGCTGGTCCAGATTAGAAGGTGGAAAAAATGTACTTGGGACGACATGTTCGCTGAGCTCATGCAGTCCTCCCGCACTGATAGGGCCCAGCTGAATGCGTGGAGGCAAACAATTGCGGAGTCCCGTAAAGTGTTACATGAATACGAAGAGAGGAGAGACATGCGTGATGTGAGCAGGCAGGATGTTACGGTCAAGCTCATGGGGAAGCAAACTGACATGCTCAGCTGTATGGTGAATCTAATGCGGGAAAGGCAGCAAGACCACAGACTGCCGCTGCAGCCCCTGTATAACTGCCCTCCCTCCTCCCCAAGTTCCTTAGCCTCCTCACCCAGATGCCCAAGAACACGGTGGGGGAAGCTACGGGGACCCACACAGTCAGCTCCAGAGGATTGCACAAGCAGCAGAAAGATGGCATATTCAAAATTTTTATTTGGTTTCTGGACTTGTCCTTCCCTCCTCCTCCACCCCTTAACTCAATACCCCCACCCTCCCCCATCTACCCTCTGATTTCTCTCAGTGTTTTGTGCAACAAATAATAACGAATGGTTTTTAAACAATTGTGACTTTATTTCCTTTCATATATGTAGGGGGCAGGTAACTTTAAGAGAAACAAACACAACTGTCACACCGTACCCTGGCCAGTCATGAAACTGGCTTTCAAAGCTTCTCTGATGTGCAGTGTGCCCTGCTGTGCTCTTCTAATCACCCTGTTGTCTGGCTGTGTGAAAGTGGCCGCCGGGCGAGTTGCCTCAACCTCCCACCCCACCATAAACATCTCCTCCTTACTCTCACAGATATTGTGGAGCACACAACAAGCAGCAATTACAATTGGAATATTGGTTTTGCTGAGGTCTAACCAAGTAAGTAAACTGCACCAGCGTGCTTTCAAATGCCCAAAAGCACATTCTATCACCATTCTGCACTTGCTCAGCCTATAGTTGAACCGCTCCTTACTACTGTTCAGGCTGCCTGTGTACAGCTTCATAAGCCATCACATTCAGGGGTAGGCTGGGTCCCCAAGGATAACTATAGGCATTTCAACATCCCTAACAGTAATTTTCTGGTCTGGGAAGTAAGTTCCTTCCTGCAGCTGGTCAACAGACCAGAGTTCTTGAAGATGCGAGTGTCATGCTCCTTTCCCAGCCATCCCACGTTGATGTCAGTGAAACGTCCCTTGTGATTCACGAGTGCTTGCAGCACCATGGAAAAGTACCCCTTGTGGTTTATGTACTGGCCGCCCCAGTGTTCCGGGGCCAAGATAGAGATATGCGTTCCATCTATCACCCCACCGCAGTTAGGGAACCCCAGCGCACTAAAGCCATCCACAATGGTCTGCACATTTCCCAAAGTCACTATCCTTCATAGCAGCTGGTCAATGATTGTGTTGGCTACTTGCAGCACAGCAGCCCCCACAGTAGATTTACCCCCTCCAAACTGATTCCCGACTGACCGATAGCTGTCGGGCTTTGCAAGCTTCCACAGAGCTATGGCCACTCGCTTCTCAACTGTGAGGGCTGCTCTCATTTTGGTGTCTCTGTGCTTCAGGGCAGGGGACAGCAAGTCACAAAGTTCCATGAAAGTGGCCCTACACATATGAAAGTTTCGCAGCCACTGGGAATCATCCCATACCTGCAAGACTATGGGGTCCCACCAGTCTGTGCTTGTTTCCTGGGCCCAGAATCGGTGATCCCTGGCGTGAACCTGGCCCAACACCACCATGATCTCCCAATCACCACATGCCATGCTTCTAGGAACGTCTGTGTCCATGTCCTCATCAGTATAGTAATCGTGCTGTCGTCACTTCCTCGCCCGGTTTTGCAGGTACTGCACATACTGCTGAATAATGTGCGAGGTATTTACAATGGTCAAAACTGCAGCAGAGATCTGAGCGGGCTCCATGGCTATGGCGCCTGCATGGGTAATCCTGGAAAAAGGGTGTGAAATATAGGAGAGCAGAGTGGCAGTGGAAGAAGTGCTGTTTAGTTCACAATAGCTGAAAAAAGGCGGGAAATGGTTGTGTTCTGTGGCTTTCACGGAGGCGGGAGCCCAGGACAGACAAGATGGAGAAGCTCGGTAGTGTGGCAAGAGTGGGAGAGCAGAGTTGGAGGCAGAAGCTGTGCTGCTTGGTTCACGATGGCCAAGCAGAGTTCGCAGTGGAAGCGTTCGATGAGGAAGAGAAAGAGTAGATACTAGAGATTACATAGAAAGATGAGAGGAAATGTGAGGTGGATTCATAGTAGCAAGAGAGCAGTGGTGCACCATCTGCTGAAAGCAGCATGGCTTCTGCACACCAAAAAGGCGCAAAATGATTGTCTGCCGTAGCTTTCATGAAGGGAGGAGCGACTGACAACACACCCCCAGAAACACCCGTAAGAATATTTTTGCCCCATCATGCACTGGGAGCTTAACCCAGAATTCCAGTGCGTGGCAGGGACTGCGGGAACTGTGGGATAGCTATCCACAGTGCACCGCTCCGACATTCGATGCTAGCCTTGGTACTGTGGACGCACTCCACCAAATTCATGTGCTTTAGTGGGGACACAGAAGACCGAATGTATAAAATCGCTTCAGAAAATTCTAATAGAATAATTTTGAAATAATTTCGTACTGTAGACGTACTCTAGCTTACACAGAGCTCTTCTTCAGGTCTTTTCTTCAGGCCTTAAGGCAGAACAATGGGAAATGTTCAGGCTAAGGAAGATGCTAGTAGGTGCATTGAATGGCTCAGAGATTGGGTAATAGAATGTGGAGTGTCTCACCTCCAAGTCTTCAAGTCAAATATGACACCAAGATCAGTAAAGACTGAAAATCACTAATGAGGTTCAGGTTGTTTGGTGGCCCATATGAGAAGTGTTAGGGTTTCAGTCCACTTTCTAGTAGGCAGGTGGCCACATCATAGAAGTTCACACCATAAAAGGCACTCCTAGCAAAAAAAGCTGTGACTGTAACAAATGTGGAGACAGAAGTTTTTTCTCCTGCCTTTAGGTAATCGGTAAGGGCTTGCCTACATGGGGAAGCTATGGTGTGGTTGAGGTAGGTATGAATGTAAAGTGCTATAGCTATTCTGGAATAATTTGCTGTATGGACACACTTATTCCAGAATAAGAGTTTATCTACTTGGGAATACTCAGGAAAGTAAATCCAAATTAGCTTTTAAAGTGCATTTGTTAAACCACATTAAACCCCCTGTGTGGATGCTCCTATTAAAAATTAAAGTGACCTTACTTCGATTTAGTTTAAATCACTTTGGAAATGAATTAAACTAAATCGAAATTAAGGCCACTTTAATTCTGAATGAGCGTCTCCTCACACAGGTTCAGTGTGGCTTAACTAATCCACTTCGAATTAACACCTCTAGTTCACCCATATTATCTTTCCTGAGTGTCCCTGTGTAGCTAGGCCCAAAGAGCTATTGTGGAATAGCAATGCTGGTCAATTCCCCTGTGTAGATAAGACCATTGGTTGGATGGTGTGTAGAAACTCATACTGGCACTGCCTCTGCTTTGCCTGGTCCGCTGATGAACAGAATTGGTCTACCCTGAGGACTGTCAGCGTGGCTCCTATTAGACTACCAGTTCTAAATTAAATTAAGTAAATAATTAAGAGCGAGTAAGTGACTGTGCACGATATCTTGGGTGAACTTAAAAATGACAATCATTGTACATGATGCCAGTGCATCCTGACACTTTGCTGCTGGGGGCGGTTCTCATACTGCCAGAAATCGATACAATAAAGAATTTTCAGGCACTTGCACATCATAAAGCCTCCCACTCTGTCTCTGGCCCTGCTGCCATCCTCCCGCAATCCACTTAGGAGGAGACGTAATGAAGAGTGGGTGTGGATGGCATTATTTTTAGGCAAAGGGGAAAGCTGACCCTTTTCAGAGAGCTCTTCATATAGAGAATGGTTCCAACACCGTCCAAAAATGAGCTTAGGGAATCAATACTTAATGAGCAAGACCAATGTGCACTGAGGGGCTGTAGCCCCAATTTTCAGTGGAGTTACTTCTGATTTTCACCGGCATAAAGGAGAGAAGAATCAGGCCAATGGGGTGTGTGTGTGTGTGTGTGTATGTGTGCGCGCGTACCTTGGAATAGTGCTTGTCAACCTTTACCATACTACGGCCCCCTCTTACAACAAGATAGAATTTTGGGACCTCCCTCCCATCTAGCCATAAAGAAACGGAGGGTGGGCATCACCCCCTTGAACCTTGTTTGCAATCCCCAGTTTGAGAAAACTGTGCGTTAAAATCTGAGCCCGCCTACACTAGCCTTTAGAGCGCTCAGCAAGAGCAGTTTTATCAAGACTTGGGATGAATCTGAATCAATGAGTTGAAGTTGAGACACTTCATATCCCATTACCAATCCCCTGAGCCCTCTACCACCCTTGCTAGTTTCTAAGCTGTTTATTTCCCAAAGCCATAAAACTCCTCAATGGAGCTTGGCAGGCCTTAAATCATTTGATCAGGTTTTTGTGTTTTTTAAGAACTCGGATAATTTTTTCCTCCTCCTCCCAATCTCAACTGCTCTCCCTCACGTATTATTTAACCAATACAAAGAAAATCCCACCTGCAAGCAAGCAGGCTCTTAGTTTGTAAGAGGAAAGCTACAGTTTAACCCAGAAGAGACGCTAATCACTGCTCACGTTATAATCACTCCATCTAATTAAAAACAAAGAGTAAGCGCCAAATTCAAAAGCAACGTCAATGCTGGTGTGTGTTTACATGCCAAGGGGCCACAAGAGAGAGCAGATAGTAGGAAAAGCAACAAACAGGAGGATTTAGGAGTGCATGAAAGAGTAAGTGCCCCCCCATCAAGATTTATGTTGCACTACCTCACATTTTCATATTGATGATCTTTCCTGCTATGCCTCCCCCCGACATGTCACTTATATCTGCATCCCAACATGTGTAATAATCACCACTGAGGTCACTCCTGACAGTACCCTCAGCTACTACAAAAAATTATGTCCTATTTGTTTTTTTAAAAGAGGTTCAACCACTACAGGAAGCTGCTATCTGGACAGGCTGACAAGAGACGGGACCCAGGAAATGCAGCTTAGCATCTGAGCGCATGGGAGAGGTAGGAAGAAATAGAACAGTGGGCCCTTTTCTGGACCAAGACATTTGGCCCTGTGTGATGGGTTTGGTCACAGAGATCCCCTTGGGACTGTCACCTGATGTGGTGAAATTACCTCTGAGCCTGTTTTCTTTGTCAGCTTAGAACTCCAGAACCCTGCCTTGTTGAGCCAGACATGCTAGCCTGCTGCAACACAGACCTAGGGTCTGGGCTATACCCCTAAAGCTGCAGACTTTAACTAAAAATAGCTCAGCAGGTTACCTGTCTTCAGCATCCAGACACCCAGCTCCCAATGGGATCCAAACCCCAAATAAATCTGTTTTACTCTGTATAAAGCTTATACAGGGTAAATTGTTTGCCCTCTATATCACTGATAGAGAGATATGCACAGCTGTTTGCTCCCCCAGGTATTAATCACTTACTCTGAGTTTATTAATAAACAAAAGTATAAAAAGTAGGATTTAAGTGGTTACAAGTAATAACAGCCAGGACAAAGCAAGTCACAAAGCAAAATAAAACAAAACACGCGAGTCTAAGCCTAATACATTAAGAAACTGATTACAGGTAATATCTCACCCTCAGAGATGTTCCAATAAGCATCTTTCACAGACTAGACTCCTTCCTAGTCTGGGCCCAATCCTTTCCTCTGGTACAGTTCTTGTTAGTTCCAGCAGACATCTCAGGTGGTAAGCAGGGGTTTTCTCATGATTGGCAGCCCCCTTTGTCCTGCTCCACCTCCTTTTATAGCTTTGGCATAAGGCGGGAATCTTTTGTCTGTGCTTGTTCCCACCCCTGCCTCATCAATGGAAAAGTACAAGGATTAAGATGGATTCCAATATCATGTGACATGGTCACATGTCACTATAAGACCCCTAGTTTCCATTCTTCCTGGGTTGGCCCACACCTACACAGGAAGATTTGCAGGTAAATAAACCATTTACAATCAATTGTCCTAGTTAATGGGAGACATCAAGATTCTAACCACCATTAATGGCCCGCACTTTGCATAATTACAGTAGGACCTCAGAGTTATACTTCATATTTCTAGCTTCAGATACAAGAATGTTACATGCATACAAATAGGAGGAATATATTCAGTAGGTTATAACCTTTGTTATGAGACCTTACAAGAGACGTTTTGCATAAAGCATATTCCAGTTACATCACATTCACACTCATAAGCATATGAGTACGCATCCGATGAAGTGAGCTGTAGCTCACGAAAGCTTATGCTCTAATAAATTTGTTAGTCTCTAAGATGCCACAAGTCCTCCTTTTCTTTTTACTCATAAGCGTATTTCCATAAAATATATGGAGTGTGTCACACCATGCTTGAAGGCTTTGTTTTCAATATTTCTTTTTGCTGCACTAATACTGTGAGGTACAAAAGGGGTGAAGACAGAACCAAGATGAATTATCTTTAGCAAATGCCTGATCTGCAGTGTATTATGGTTGATTCTCTGCTAGCCCTTTGAACCCAGAGGAAGATCCTTTCCTGCACTGACAGGGAGATGGACCACATGACCCAACTGCTCTTTTCCCTCTTTAGATTCTGTGACTACAGTGATCAAAACTGGTTACAGCTGAGGAGTCCCATGAAAAGGGATTATTGTATCCTAATCAAGTCCTCTGTTTCAGCACAGAACAAGCGCACAACACTTGGTAGCAGCAACTGAAGCTTCCCCCCAGGTAAATGTGCTTCAAATCTATGCAAACGGGACTGCCTCTAGTATTGAGAGGGTACAGCTTCTATAGCCCACTCAGTCCTTGATCCTTTCTGGGATGCCCACCAACAAGTGCCAGGTGTGAGATGGCCAAATATACGTTTTGAAGTGGATTGAGACCCACCAAATTAATATAAAAAAGGCTACACAGCCAATCATTTCCAGCCTTTAACAACAGAAGTGCTACTGAGCCAATTCTTTTCACCCTTGTAGACTTTAGACATGCAGTGTATACAATGAGCTTAACTGGAAGAGCTATGTTAATCTCATTTTGTCAAATCAAAGGTAGGAATTTGTACAGCTGTGCAAGCTATTCAATGCAATAAACTGGCAGCCAAGTATCTGCTATTAAGTTAATTGCTGCTATCCCAGGTGAGAGAGAGATTACTCTCTTGGCTAAAGTGAAAGATGACTTTATGGACCTGAATCCGGTTTCACTTATACATGTGTAAATCAGAGCTGCTTCTCTGAAGTCAATGGAATTAAAACAAGATCAGAATCAGGTTGGCTTTCTCTCCTCCTATAGGTTCTGATTTAGCAAATCTCTCAGTATGTGCTTAACTTTACGCATGCAAGCATTCCCCTACTGAAGTCAATGGGACTATCTATGCATATGCCTGAAGTGCTTGGCTGGGCTGGGCCCCATGTGCTCAGCACTGAGCCCCAAGTGCTTGAAGTTAAACATGTGAGCTCAAATGCTTTTCTGGAGCAGGGTCGCAGTCTTCCCCATCTTTGTTTATGAACCTGAACCTCTCCAGGTCCAAAATAATTTTTTTTTTTTTTAAAAAAAGCATTGGCACACAGAAATACAAACCAAGTCAGCAACTAGCTTCAGAAGGAGAAAAACTATGGGAACTCAAAGAGTGACATACAGGCAATATGTCAAAACAAACCCACTGGGCTCTTATTTACATTGGTGTAACTCTGGAATAACTCCACTAAATCAGTGCTGTTTATACTGCAGCAAAACCAATGTTAGAGCAGAGTTAGGCCCACAAGGTACATATTTTAAAAAAAATCCTTATATATGATAATCATACCTTAGATAATTAAGAATAATCTAGCTTACCTGTATGCTGTTTGTCTTCTTTTTGGTCCTCACTCACCTTGGACTGTTAACATAGGCAGGTCAGTTTCACTTGTTTCTAGCTGGTTTCATTTCCCGGTTCTCATGCCCTAGCTCACTGCTGCTGGGCTTCTGACAGGAAGAAAGAAAGGCAGCAAGATTTAAAAAGTTTTAATTGAAATAAAAATAGTGAAACACTTCTATTCTTATCAGGGTATTTACCTCCAACAGCATTTTGTGTGTGAACAGTGATTGAAAGGTTGGGATTTTCCAGAAGCCTAGGGGAGGTGGGTGCCAAACTTTCATAGGCTTCCTTGAAAAGACCCTACCTAAGGCCTTAGTTTGAGACAGACTTTATGACAGTGTCCTTTAAAGAAAGGGGAACATTTTATTCTTTCCCTGCCAAGCCCATCTCTTTCAAGGCCTTAAGTTGCCTTTGCAAGAATGTCAGATAGATACACTGAACTCATAAGTCATTATTTATCTGTACTTCACTAGCGTCCAATGATCCATTGCGCTAGGCACTATATAAATGTCAAAGGAATAAATTTTAATCAACAATTCTTCACAGATAAGACTGATCCCATTTAGATTGCACTGGTTAGCTACAAGGGAAGAAAGCCACGTCATTTCTGGCTGAGTTACAAATCATTTCACTCACTGTGAAGTGGAGTGGGGAGAGATGTGTTTGGGGAGCTTCTGGGTCCTATGTGTTAGTTAGACCCATGATCCTCCTGAATCAGAAAACAAAACAAACCCCACCACACAACAGTGGATCCAGTATCATCCCACTTGATGGAAATCATTAATGCATTCTTTAAAGGTAGCAAGTTTAAACTTCTATTTGGTTTTTAAGTTTTGTTTCCAAGCTAGAAAGCCTTGAATGTTAGTTTGTCTCAAACAATTTCTGGGCCATTGACACAGAACATTCATTGCTTTGAAAACGCTGACCCAATTGTCTTCAAACTTGGCTTGTTTTGCAGCTCTCATTGAAAGTTTAATCCAGCCCAATATGAAATTGGACCTGAGTGTACATAAAGTTGTATAAGGAATTTCAGGTTGTATTAACTGACAAATAATTTAACAGTACATAAAGACATCAGATGTTTAAGGCACAGGTACAAAGGGCAGAGTTACTGAAAAGTTAAGCGTTCACTATTAACAGTATTTCTTGACTTCCAAATGCTTGCTTTCCAAACTTAAATGCTGTGCGGATGCTAAATTTTTTGCACAGAAAAAACCCCCTCACAAATGGCCTCACTGAGGGATCACTTCCCCACCACCCTTCAAAGAATGCAGCTGTCTCGGGGTAGAGCATGGCAGCTGTTAATAACACTAGATAACAGTTTAGTGCAGTAAATGAAGAATATTGTAAGCAATGAAACTGCAAGGAAAATTTAGGTCTACAGAATGCAATTATTCAAAATGGAATTTGGCCAAGAGACCGAGGTTTGGGTTACTGTTCTTGAGAAAAGGTCTTCAGATCTTTAAAAATCAATGGTATTCAGGTTTCTTGCTCAGTAGAAAGATGGCACCTCTATCCACAGAGTGCAGCTGAATACCCTGCTGAGGTATTGGCTTATTACTTTCTCAGAGAGGAAGTGACACTTGCTGAATCAGTGTCACTTCCTGCTCAACGACCACATTTTCAGAGGTCTCCCATCCAAGCACTGACCAATCTGAAAACTGTTTAGTTAATGAGACATGATGAGGTCACACCGTGAGATGCTACAGCTGTTAGCTTTAGATTAACATAAAATTATGCCTCAGGTTGAGACCTGCTACAAATCAAGGCACTGATATTCAATAGGAAGGGACATAAACTATTAATAAAGTTAATAGCTTATTATCCTTGGGTGAAATGCTTGCCCCACTGCAGTCTATGGGAGTTTTTTGATTGGTATCAACAAGGCCAAGTTTTCACCCCTTGTCTGCACTGCATAGATATTCACACACATTGTGGAAACGCAAGTCCTATCCCAGCTTGCACTGATCTCTGTACAAAACCTGGAAACAATTCCTGAAGGAAGTGGGGAGCTAGCTCTCTGGTTATTCCAATGGCTTAGTGAGAAATCTGGAGGGGATAGTCCCAGAACCTGACACACAGTGCAGCAAACTGAAACAGGTTCTATCCAGAAACAGTGGTAAGTATGTATGGGCTACCTTCAGAGACTTGCATATTGAATAATTAAAAGTATTTTTCCTTCTCTACTTATAATACTCTATGGGCAGTCCCCCCCGCCTGCCCGCCCCCCAGCAATATGCATTAGCTTTAATCCCAAGGAGCTCTGTTAATGAAAAAACAGATCATGTTAGCAACACTCGGTCAGCCAGTTTGTTGGTTTTATTATCGCTTTCCTCTGAAGCCATCAACCCATTCAAAAAAATAAAACAAAGCCTACTACTGGAAAGTTTGTAGTGTCTTTATAGCATTCGTAAATGTGCACTTAATGGACAATCATTATTTACTCTGTGATGACATCTAACTACATACATCATATAGATGGACCTGTGATACGCCAAGGAGTGGAATATGCCTATCATCCAAGTTGCAAAGTCCTTAGGAATTAAAAGGCAGGAGAAGTATCTAGAAAAAGTATAGGAATACTTGTGGCACCTTAGAAACTAACAAATTTATTTGAGCATAAGCTTTCGTGAGCTACAGCTCACTTCATCGGATGCATTCAGTGGAAAATACAGTGGGGAGATGTATATACATAGAGAACATGAAACAATGGGTGTTACCATACGCACTGTAACCAGAGTGATCACTTAAGGTGAGCTATTACCAGCAGGAGAGCGGTTGGGGGGGGAACCTTTTGTAACGATAATCAAGGTGGGCCATTTCCAGCAGTTGACAAGAACGTCTGAGGAATGGGGGGGATAAACATGGAGGAAATAGTTTTACTTTGTGTAATGACCCATCCACTCCCAGTCTCTATTCAAGCCTAAGTTAATTGTATCCAGTTTGCAAATTAATTCTACTCCCAATTGACTAAGAATTGCTTAAATCCTATTATCTTTGTTACCTTGTCTCACGCCCCTCGCTCCAGCCTGCTTGTTCGTCCACCTTATATGTCTTTAGCCTGTAAACTCCTTTTTGGCGGGACTATCAAGTACTAAGTGTTTGTACAGCACCTGGCACAACGGACGCAGGTTGGATTCTAGGAATTAGTGCAATATAACTGTTACTAATACTGCATGGTGGTAAGGAACCTAATGTAGTGTGGGTGACAAGCTCCCAAGAATGGTTAATGAAAGTATTAGCTGGGCTGATGAAGGAGGACAGGATGGGAAAGAGAATGGCACAGTCATGGCAATTCCTTTTTCTCCCCTGGCACAGAATGCCTGGGAGGGGAAGGGCGAGTTGTGTTAGATGCTCATATGCTACAATGAGGCATACAGTTCTGCGCACACGGAGAAGGAAGAGGTAAGGTTACATGGAGCGGACGCATGCCAGCCCCTTGGCAGAACTGCTTTAGGACTTGGTTTCTCATTGAACCTCATTGTTCTTCTCTGATTGTCAAACAATGTGGTTCTGTTTCTCTCCATGAATGTAACTCCTTGTGGGTAACTGCAGTTTTGTTGATTCTTTATGTAACCCTTTGGGACTGGCTGATGTTTGTCACAGCACATTAGTCTGTGATTGTTCTCCAGTTCTCAAGAACAGCTGAGATAGTCAGGTAGCATCTGGATTGTTAGCACAATGTATAGTTGGGGTAAACTAAGGTAGGGCTATGAAATAACTGAGCTATTGTTGCAGTAGGAACTGTGCAATACAGGACAGCGATTTAAGTCCTCATTTCACCTCTCCAGGGATGCACACTGTGCCATTCTTTAGTTTGTCAGCACAAAATTACACATTATAGCAATAGCAGGCTGGCTTTGGGTTTAACTAGCGAAGTTCTTACAAACAGCCCCTACATGAAATGCATGGAGGAGAGATCATTGTATTTTTGTTACAGAGATAACATGTCATTACACACAAATGACACAACGTGGTTCCTCGTAGCAAGCTGGCCTGTTAGTGCTCCCTTTCACCAAAATAAGACAGCTTAGAAGAATGAATAAAAATGCACAATATGAGCATTTATTTTGTTGGAAGAGAAGAATTGGAGGCAGGGGACCCTGCTATCTGGTCTAACATGCCGGCCCCTTTAAAAGTTTTGCTCTAGCTTAATCCTTCCTTCCCACCTTTTCATCAGACCCCTTAATCCCCTCTATCTCCAGCAGCCAACCTTACTCCCTCTTGAGCTGCTTTATTACATCTCAGGTACTTTCCCTGTTATTCCAAATGTTTATTACCCTTTGACTGAAGCAGATCTGCCTGAGTTCCCTGCTTCATGCTGAGTTTTTAATTTGTGTCCCTAGTGGTTCAGTTCCTTCACCCGAGTGAACAACTTAGCTGAGTAGATTTATAAATAGTCATTTCTAAAAGAATCGGGGGAGGAAATAACCACACTGAAGATGTCTCTGTGGAAGTTTTTAAACTCCTTCATAACGTTGACTCTTGAGTCTCAGGAAGGATGGATGTCTGAGTCATAAGGCACTGAACTGGGATCCTGGTTCAAATCTTAACTCTGCCACAAACTTCCTGTGTGACCTCGGCTAAGTCACTTAATTTCTCTCTGCCTCAGCTCCCCATCTGTTCTGTCCTTTTCCCCACCCTTTGTCTTGTCTATTTATATTGTAAACTGTGTTGGGAGCAGGGACCATCTATCGGCATCTGTGTGTAGTTCAGCATCCACTACAAGGGGGCCCTGCTGCTGGTCAGGGCCTCTACCTGCTATTGGAATACAAATAATATTAAAGACTTATCTTTATTGCCCTAGTTGCAATGCAGTAACATTCTTCTTTTCGGACAGCGACCATCCCTAGGGCTGGTCTACACTGCTGCTTTAAGTCAATGTAATTTACGTCACTCACGGGTATAAAAGTTTCATAGTAGCAGCCGTGTTAGTCTGTATTCGCAAAAAGAAAAGGAGTACTTGTGGCACCTTAGAGACTAACAAATTTATTAGACCATAAGCTTTCGTGAGCTACAGCTGAAGTGAGCTGTAGCTCACGAAAGCTTATGCTCTAATAAATTTGTTAGTCTCTAAGGTGCCACAAGTACTCCTTTTCTTTTTGGGTATAAAAGTGATACTCCCATATGATGCAAGTTACATAGACTTAAAGTGGTGTCCACACTGCTATGTCAGTGGGAGAGCACTCTCCTGTCAACATAGCTCATCTTCACCAAATGTACAACATCGGCACCAACATAGCATGGTAGTGAAGACAAGCCGTTAGTACCCTGCTAGGGGAGTTAAAAGGATGATGGTACTGCCAGAGAACTCGTTGCTTCCAAGCCTTCTCCTCTAGATTGAGGTGAGATTATGAAGTCAGCTTCTGACTAAAGCGGTCAGCTCATTGTATGACCAGGGACACAGAGGGGACAGGATACAATTCTACAGAATACAAAAGTCACTCTTTATTGTGGCTATAGGACACAGATGGACCCTGTAGTTCTGTCCATCTCAAGACTCAAACACTATTACTCCAAATGAAACCTTGGAAATCTTATTTCCAATAACTTCCCCCAAAGCATTTATGCGTAGTGGGTGAGATAGTTTGGGAAGGGAATATCCTATGCCTTTTCCAGTTGTAATCTTTTCCCTACTTGTATAGAACGCATTCATGGCCACCTTTGTATGCTGCTTGTAAGCCAGTTTTCTATCCAACTCCTGTCTTATGACTTTTCAATGATTCTGGGCCAGATCTACATTCTGCAAAATGGAGTGCATTGGTGGGAGAGGGCATCATGTAACCAGTTACATCTCCTTATTTTCTGCCCAATCCTGACTCCCAGTCCAGTGCTCTACACACTGCACCAAACTACCTAGCAACAAATGAGAGAGAAAATAATACTAAGTTGGAGCACTAACCTGCAAACACCTACTACTGTAGGTAGGCTCACTGACTTGAGCAGTGCACCCACCTGTAGGTTTTTATTGCTGGGCAATTCAGCCAAACAGCAATTTCTACCTAGTATGGCCTCCCGGAGCCTACTCACAGTAATAGGTAGAGCTGCTCAAAATTTTTTTTTGATGAAACTTCATGTCCAAAATTCCCATTTTACTGAAATCAAAGCTTTCAGTGGGAATGTGTTGTTTTTGAGGAAATTTTCTTTGGTAAAAATTGAAATGAAGCATTTTAAATTTTAAAACAATCCATTATAAATATAAAGTCAAAAGTTGGATTCAAATGTTTTGATTTGGTCAAAATAGAATGATGTTCCAATCAACCCGCATTTTTTGAAAATTCCATCTCGCAGAAAATTGATTTTTGTTTTTATATCAATTTGGAATGAAAACCAATGCTGAAATCACAAATATTTTTGCAGAAGGAGAGTTCTGTTTTTCAACCAGCTCTTCTACTGGCATGATGCCATGTGGTGGTCCTTGCAAGATCAGTCCCATAATTCAGTTTGGCCTTCCCAGAGCAGTTACATGGAGAGGTTATCCCTGGGCTGCACTTTGGGATTCCACAGACTGGCCCTTGGGCACCTTTGATTACTGTCAAGCACCTTCTTAGCATATCCAGGAGATTTAGAGCAACAGGTTCCCATAGTCTCTCCATATGACCTTTAGCAAGTCACTAAGGCCCAGCTCCACAAAGGGTACATCTACACAACAACCAGCCACCCACGGCTGGCCCATCCCAGTCGACTTGGGCTCACAGGGCAGTTTCATGGCTAGACTTCTGGGCTCAGGCTGGAGCCTGGGCTCTAGGATCCTACAAGGGTCCAGGCTCCAGCTGTAGCCTGACCTCTGGGAAGTCTACACAGCCATTAAACAGCAGCACAGCCTGAGCCCAAGCTGGCTGGCATAGTCCAGCTACAGGTATTTAGCTGCTGCGTAGATGTACCCAAAGGGATCTAGGCAGGTTATAGATATGCTAGGGGAAATGAACATTATGTCATATTTCACTAGAGTAAACAAGTCTTTCTAGAAGAAGGCTGCTTGTCTTTCCCTGCACCCCTTCTTCACAACTAGTTAATGAAAAGTATTTTCTACAGGCTAAAAAGCCTTTCAACTGAGAAGAAAAACAGTAGAACTGGGTTTTACTCATCACCATGTGTAGTGATTACTTGGCTACATGGCTCTCCACAAGCCAGTTCCTTTGCATGCTTGTGTGTTTGCCCCTAGTTTACATAAACTGTGGGGCTTTTGGTGTCAAGGCTCTGACTGGAGGGGATTGTTCTATAATATGTTTCCAAGGCAGGAAATAATTTCACACCTTTTCTTAAGGGCCGCTCAGCTGCAGGTAGTGTGTGTTACAGCTCAAGGGAGTGCTGATTAGAGCTCATTATAATTTGATTGACCTTTGTTGGACATAATTGCCTAACAGAAGTCACACTATCCTTTTGGGCTGGAGATTTTGTTTCTGTATGTTTCAGATTCAGTCACCACTGCAGGGATAAATATGAAGTGATCTTTCAGATACACACTCATTGTATCTTCAAATCACTCCTTCTGGCAGGATTGCTCTGTCGTAGACGTGTTACAATGCAAATGTTAGAGTGAAATCATTAAAGAGAGGACTTATAGATAAAGCCAAGCCAGGAATAATAGCAACTCATACTGCAGAACAATGTTTACTAAGTAGTTGTAGGTGTGGGACAGAGATAAGTGGGTGGGATCTGCAAGAAACTCAGCCACATCCTCCTAATATTAAACAACTCCGCTGGCTCCCTATTAATTGCAGGAACCCTTCAAGCAGCCCTCTTGGGGCACAATTCTTCAGTGCCTTGTATCTTGTGTTAGTTACACCTCTGCAAATGGAGTGTAAAAGCTATAAGACTCCACCCAGCATTCCCTTGTGTTTAAGGATTGCTACTATGTTCTGTAGTTACTACTGCAAAATGCTTGTAGCTGGGAAGGCTTCTGAATTATTCCTGTACAATAGGGTTGTATTTTTTTAAAAATCATCCTTGATTTGGGAACTTCACTTTAATTGATGCGGAGGGTGGCAGGGGAGGAAGACGAATCTGTTCTAAACCGAGAAACTGATTTCCTACAAGTCTTGGTCATGAGTTCCATGAAAATGAAATTATGATCATTAATAAATTATTGTAATAATTATTAATAATAACTTAGCTTGTACTTGAGGGAAGGGACCATCCTTCTGTTTGTAAGGTGCCTAATACAATGGGGGCCCGGCCCAGGACTAGGGCTCTTTGGCATTATAGGAATATAAATAATAATCCAAATGGTTGCACTTTATACCATTGTAAAAGACTACACAGGGTCCATGACAATGGTAAATCCATGTTGTTGTGCCAGGCTCATTCATGGCCCTTCATTTTTTCTCTCCCCCGCTTTTTCTTCCCATTGCTCAGAGATGCCAATTGTCTATCATCTCCCCCAAACTCTACCCCCACTATTTCTCCAAAAGCACATTGGGCCAACTCAGTCCAGACATAAGCTTTCACAACACCCTGCAATAGGAATTGTATCCACTTTATGACAAGGCTAAACTCAGTCTTGTGTGTCTAAGCTCTGGTCTACACTAGGCGTTGAGGTCGAATTTAGCAGCGTTAAATCATTGTAACCCTGCATCCGTCCATATGACAAAGCCCTTTTTTTCAACTTAAAGGGCTCTTAAAATAGATTTCCTTGCTCCACCCCCAACAAGGGAATTAGCGCTGAAATCGGTTTTGCTGGGTTGAACTTAGGGTACTGTGGATGCAAATAGATGGTATTGGCCTCCGGGAGCTATCCCAGAGTGCTCCATTGTGACTGCTCTAGACAGCACTCTCACCTCGGATGCACTGACCAGGTGGACAGGAAAATGCCCACGAACTTTTGAATTTCAATTTCTTGTTTGGCCAGTGTGGCAAGCTACAAGTGACCATGCAGAGCTCATCAGCAGAGGTGACCATGATGGAGTCCCAGAATCGCAAAAGAGCTCCAGCATGGACCGAACGGGAGGTACGAGATCCGATCGCTGTATGGGGAAAGGAATCCGTGCTATCAGAACTACGTTCCAGTTTTCGAAATGCCAAAACATTTGTGAAAATCTCCCAAGGCATGAAGGACAAAGGCCATAACAGGGACCCGAAGAAGTGCCGCGTGAAACTTAAGGAGCTGAGGCAAGCCTACCAGAAAACCAGAGAGGCGAACGGCTGCTCCGGGTCAGAGCCCCAAACATGCCGCTTCTATGATGAGCTGCATGCCATTTTAGGGGATTCAGCCACAACTACCCAGCCGTGTTGTTTGCCTCCTTCAATGGAGATGGAGGCAACACGGAAGCAGGTTTTGGGGACGAGGAAGACGATGATGAGAAGGCTGTAGATAGCTCAGAGCAAGCAAGCGGAGAAACCAGTTTTCCTGACAGCCAGGAACTGTTTCTCACCCTGGACTTGGAGCCAGTACCCCCCGAACCCATCCAAGGCTGCCTCCCGGATCCACCAGGCGGAGAAGGGACCTCTGGTGGGTGCATCTTTTAAAATACTATACAAGGTTTAAAAGCCAGCATGTTTAATGATTAATTTGCCCTGGCATTAGTGGCTCTCCTGGATATACTCCCAAAGCCTTTGCAAAAGGTTTCTGGAGAGGGCAGCCTTATTCCATCCACCATGGTAGGACACTTTACCACTCCAGGCCAGTAGCACGTACTCAGGAATCATTGTAGAACAAAGCATTGCAGTGTATGTTTGCTGGCGTTCAAACAACATCCGTTCTTTATTTCTCTGTATTATCCTCAGGAGAGTGATATCATTCATGGTCACCTGATTGAAATGGGGTGCTTTTCTTAAGGGGACATTCAGAGGTGCCTGTTCCTGCTGGGCTGTTTGCCTATGGCTGAACAGAAGTGTTCCCCGCTGTTAGCCACGCGGTGGTGGGAGGCAAAATGCGACCTTGTAACGAAAGCACATGTGCTATGTATGTAATGTTAACAGCAAGGTTTACTGAGAAAGAGCGTACCCATTGTTTTATAAAATGTGTCTTTTCAAATACCACTGTCCCTTTTTTTTCCCCTCCACCAACTGCATGCGTTTCAAGGATCACAGGATCTTCTCCTTCCTAGAGGCTAGTGAAGATTAGAAGGCGAAAAAAACCACACTTGCGATGAAAAGTTCTCTGAGCTCATGCTGTCCTCCCACACTGACAGAGCACAGATGAATGCATGGAGGTAGACAATGTCCCAGTGCAGGAAATCACAAAATGACCAGGAGGAGAGGTGGCAGGCTGAAAAGAGTAAATGGCGGGCTGAAGCTGAAAGGTGGTGGCAGTGTGATGAGAGGAGGCAAGATTCAATGCTGAGGCTGCTAGAGGATCAAACTAATATGCTCCAGTGTATGGTTGAGCTGCAGGAAAGGCAGCAGGAGCACAGACCGCCACTACAGCCCCTGTGTAACCAACCGCCCTCCTCCCCAAGTTCCATCGCCTCCTCACCCAGAGGCCGAAGAACGCGTTGGGGGGGCCTCCGGCCACTCGGCCACTCCATCCCAGAGGATTGCCCAAGTAACAGAAGGCTGGCATTCAATAAGTTTTAAACTTTTAAAGTGCTGTGTGGCCTTGTCCTTCCCTCCTCCACCACCTCTCCTGGGCTACCTTGGTAATTATCCCCCTATTTGTGTGATGAATTAATAAAGAATGCATGAATGTGAAGCAACAATGACTTTATTGCCTCTGCAAGCGGTGATCGAAGGAAGGTGGGGAGGGTGGTTAGCTTACAAGGAAGTAGAGTGAACCGAGGGGCGGGGGTTTCATCAAGGAGAAACAAACAGAACTTCCTCACCGTAGCCTGGCCAGTCATGAAACTGGTTTTCAAAGCTTCTCTGATGCACACCACACCCTTCTGTGCTCTTCCAACCGCCCTGGTGTCTGGCTGTGCGTAACCAGCAGCTAGGCGATTTGTCTCAACCTCCCACTCCGCCATAAATGTCTCCCCCTTACTCTCACAGATATTGTGGAGCGCACAGCAAGCAGTAATAACAGTGGGAATATTGGTTTCGCTGAGGTCTAACCGAGTCAGTAAACTGTGCCAGCACGCTTTTAAACATCCAAATGCACATTCTACCACCAGTCTGAACTTGCTCAGCCTGTAGTTGAACAGCTCCTGACTACTCTCCAGGCTGCCTATGTATGGCTTCATGAGCCATGGCATTAAGGGGTAGGCTGGGTCCCCAAGGATAACTATAGGCATTTCAGTATCCCCAACGGTTATTTTCTGGTCTGGGAATAAAGTCCCTTCCTGCAGCTTTTGAAACAGACCAGAGTTCCTGAAGATGCAAGCGCCATGTAACTTTCCCGGCCATCCCACGTTGATGTTGGTGAAACGTCCCTTGTGATCCACCAGTGCTTGCAGCACTATTGAAAAGTACCCCTTGCGGTTTATGTACTCGCTGGCTTGGTGCTCCGGTGCCAAGATAGGGATATGGGTTCCGTCTATGGCCCCAGCACAGTTAGGAAATCCCATTGCAGCAAAGCCATCCATTATGACCTGCATATTTCCCAGGGTCACTACCCTTGATATCAGCAGATCTTTGATTGCATTGCCTACTTACATCACAGCAGCCCCCACAGTAGATTTGCCCACTCCAAATTGATTTCCGACTGACCGGTAGCAGTCTGGCATTGCAAGCTTCCCCAGGGCTATTGCCACTCGCTTTTCAACTGTGAGGGCTGCTCTCATCTTGGTATTCTTGTGCCTCAGGGCAGGGGAAAGCAAGTCACAAAGTTCCATGAAAGTGCCCTTACGCATGCGAAAGTTTCGCAGCCACTGGGAATCGTCCCAGACTTGCAACACTATGCGGTCCCACCAGTCTGTGCTTGTTTCCCGAGCCCAGAATCGGCGTTCCACCACATGAACCTGCCCCATTAGCACCATGATGCCCACATTGGCAGGACCCGTGCTTTGAGAGAAGTCTGTGTCCATGTCCTCATCACTCTCGTCACCACGCTGACGTCGCCCACTCACCCAGTTTCGCTTTGCCAGGTTCTGGTGCTGCATATACTGCTGGATAATGCGTGTGGTGTTTAATGTGCTCCTAATTGCCCAAGTGATCTGAGCGGGCTCCATGCTTGCCATGGTATGGCGTCTGCACAGAAAAAAGACGTGGAACGAGGCTATTGCCCTGATGGAGGGAGGGGCGACTGACAACAAGGCTTACAGGGTTGGCTTACAGGGAATTCAAATCAACAAAGGGGGTGGCTTTGTGAGAAACTGAATGGCCGCCTCAAGGATAGAACTCAAAACTGGGTTTAGCAGGCCGTTGATTTCACAGAGGGAGGGAGGGAGGAGAAAATGAATACAAAACAAATCTGGTCTATTTCTTTTTTTAAGCCACTTCATCTATCTTTATACATCATGCTGGCAGCAGACTGTGCAGTATGACCGCTAGCCATCGTCACCTCCTGGGTGCTCGGCAGAAGACGGTGCAGTATGACTACTGGCCATCGTCTTCTGCTAGCTGCAGATTAAGAGACAGTGCACTGCCGGTAGGACTCAATCGCCATGAGACGAAACAAAGGAAATAACTGGGCTGAGTCACTCCCATGTTTGCCCAGGCGCCCGGTTAAAAGAGCACCCAGGACTATGTCAACGATGGCTACCAGTCATACTGCACTGTCTGCTGCCAAAAGGCAATAAACTGCTGCTGTGTAGTAATGCAGTACCATGTCTGCCAGCACCCAGGAGACATACGGTGATCGTTAGCTGGACGGGCTCCATGCTTGCTGTGGTATGGCGTCTACACCGGTAACTCAAGAAAAAAAGGCGCAAAACGATTGTCTGTCCTTGCTTTTACGGAGGGAGGAAGGGAACGGGGGCCAGAACCACCCGCAACAATGTTTTAGCCCCATCAGGCACTGAGATTTCTACCCAGAATTCAAATGGGCGGTGGAGACTGCGGGAACTTTGGGATGGCTACCCACAGTGCAAAGCTCCGGAAGTCGATGGTTGCCTCGGTACTGTGGACACAGTCCGCTGACTACATGCACTTAGAGCATTTGTGTGGGGACACACACACACTTGACTGTATAAAAACGCTTTCTACAAAACCGACTTCTATAAATTCAACCTAATTTCGTAGTGTAGACATACCCTAAAGTATTTCGGTGGAGTTAGAGGAACATCCTTATTTTTTCTCCCCACATGTCCTTATTTATAGCTTTAAGGTTGTCAGGTGTGAGACTACTCATTCAGCATCTGCCTCGCCCATCTCCCTTGATATAAATATTTCTGCCGCTGATTTGTAAGCTTTCTTCTGAAGAGCTCCTGCTCTCTGGAACAGCTTTCCTGTATCTCTCTGCCTCATCAACTCTCCCTCTCATTTCCTTTCTCCTTTGTCTATTTTTCTCTCCTTCAATTACTATTTTATCAAACAGTAGAAGATTTAACTCTACTCAAGGATACAGTTTATGCAAAAGATGCAATACAACCATTAAGCAGCATAAGGTGTGGTTTCTGCTTTAAAAGACACCCCAAACCCCACAATCCTGAGTTGCTGAATAAGATTTTTTTTTTTCCTGTGTGCCTTACTGCAATGCATATCTTGTACTGCACCATTGGTCACAGTCCTGAGACAAGGCACAAAAGGAACTCAAATAAATGAACAATGCGGTAGCGGAGACAAAAGGCATAATAGTAAGTGGAAATTTGTGTTTTTTTTAAAAAGAAACAAGCAAAACTTCCTGCAACGTTTAAAGTAGTGCCATGTAAATCAAAGACACAATACAAAATGATTCATGAGTTCTACAGATCTGGGCTGACAAAAAGCCTATGGGGAGGCCAGTCAAGATAATATACTGACTTGACTTTAAGCAAATGCAGAGCTGTGAATTAAAGGGAAATCGCTGTAGAGTCTGTTTAGTAACTCTCATCCCAAGGGATCCCATGGGATTTTATAGGATGTATAGATAGAGGACTTCTTTGTCCCCTACAGAAGTGAAGCCATCTCTGCGGTGGAACACAGCTGCGGTTTAACAGTGCACAGTAACGTCATGTAGCAATTTAAGGGTCCATCTATATGCAAATAAAACATGTGGCCTTAATGCTGGTTGGCTAATGAGTTAGCTAAATTTAGCTTAAAGTAGCAATGAAGATCTGGCAACTCTGCTTTTAACCTGGGTTAGCTGCTTAACTGCAATCCCAGACCCCCTTGCCATCTCTTCACTGCTGTTTTAACCTGGGTTAAGATCTCACTTTTTTCAAATACAGAGGTACCTAAAGAGAGGAGATAAAGACTAGAGCAGCTCCAGTTCTTTTTTAGCTTAATTGACAGTTGTCTTAAAGAAACACAGCATGATATTTTAATATTTTGACAGCTAACTAATGAGATACTAAAGAGGAAGAAAGGCAAGACAAACATCTCCCACATCCGCATTAGGGCAGAAGAGAGACATCCTTTTGGGAGCACTGTGACTTTTGTAGTGCACCCCCTCCCTCGGCTGCAGCAGGTGAGCTTGGGGAAGAAAGTGAGGAATTCTGGGAGGAGCCAACCCCAGGGCTCAATGAAATTGAGGCCTACAGGAGCAGGCACCAAAGCAGCCTTAGCAGAGACCAGCCAATACAGAGGATGTTTTCAGAGTATTAACTCCAGACATTCTGGCCCAGATCCACAAAGGTGCTTAAAAATCTAGTTTTAGGTACTATTGTGATCCACAAATCCCTCACTCAGCTGCAACCTAACCCAATAGGTGCCTAAACTCACTTGGTGCCTAAATTTTACTGTAAAAGTTCCCTAAGTTTCTGCCTCTGTGCATACGGACAATGAGTCACTTTAAATGTCAGGATGCCTATGTCCTGCCTAAGCCCCAGAGTGATCCGTAAACCAGGAACAAATACTTGTCTATCCCACCACCTATGGGATCCAATCTGTAAGCATAGTCTTCATGGATTTGGACCTCTGCCCTGTGCTGATTGGCTGTTTGCACCAACTCCCCTTGTGCTCTCTTCACCCCAGCCTCACCCCCACACCTGCTGCTTGTACCTTCCTCCCCTCCTCTATCCCCCTTCATTTTTGTCCTCTCTCCATTCCCTTTTTCTATACACATAGCTAATCTCTCCTAACTAAACCCATCCAAAAATATTGAAAAACCCCAACAACATGGCGCTAATGTGCCATTTGCTGTCATCACACTGATTCTGCTCGTATGCACTACCTCTTTTCCCTACCCTGGGTCTTCCTTGTCTATTCAGATTGCAAACTCCTCAGGGCAGGGATTCTGTACTACTCTGTTTGTACAGTGCCTAGCACAAAAGGGCGTCCATCTCACTGTGTCCTTAGGCACTACAACAAAATAAGAAAGTTTCCACATGGTTGTGATCATTCACATTATACAAAACATCCAAAGGGCAATTCATTGACAAACACACGCTTGCCTCTGCACTTTTCCCATTAGGGGATAGGGGAACTTGTGGTTCCTGATCACTCCATTGCTAGCCCTCCATATGGGAAAACAAACCCTGGAACAGCGGGCAGTTAGCGGTCATATTAAGGAAGTAATTGAAAGAGGGGTGTGTTTATTCATTACTGTATAAAATGTAAATACATTTTTGCGAGATAAGATGTTTTTGTAAGATCACTCTCCCCATCCCTAATGCATTACTCCCTTCCTCTCTCTGGCTAGATTTAATAATTTTATTAAAATGATGTTAAAATAAAAAGAAAACAGTACAGAGTTTAAGCATAGAAGTTTTTGGTTATCAGGGAATAAGGTACAGATTATCAAGGGGTGCAAAATTCAGTTTAGGATCAAGTGGCGTAAGGAATACATAATCTCAATATCCCCGATTGGGAGTAAAAGGTTAACGGGTCAAAGTACAGACATTGAGATATGGAGGTATGTTGTTCATATAATGGCTATGTTCAAGTGTGGAGTATAATGAGTGGATACGACAAGGAGGATGGATTTACCCTCATTTGGTGAGATTTAATGTTCAGTGAGTTTATGATTCCAGTTCATATGGTCCAATGGAAAAAGTCTCTCGGTCCCTTTCTCATAGTTGATGCACAACGTCATACTGGCTCACACCTCCTAGTACTGTCAGTGGCTGGTGATGTGTTCAATGTAGATATCCCTGCACCATCGGATGGTGCCCGAGACTATGAGGCGCCGCATGAGACGTGCGTAGCGTCGACCGAGCCCACAGGTCTGCAGCACACGCCCATTGCAGGGGTCCCAAGCACCCAGGGCTCCGACGATCAGGGCATCCATCTACACCTTGTAGCCCTTCACTTTCAGGGTGTTGGCCAGGGGGGCATATTTTTCCAGCTTACAAGCTTGGGCTTTGCGGAAGGCCGGGGTTCTGTTCTCAAAGGAGACCGTGATGTTGACTAGGATGATCTTTTTCTGGGCCTCGTCGGTGACTACCACGTCAGGTCGCAACTGGCTGTCAGTACTGGGGATGGCACAATTCACAACGACCTCCCCCAGGTGCAGTGTGATAACTTTCACCAGGCAGTTCTGGATGGCATTGTGGCGCAGCTGCCAGGCTCTGGAGTGGGGCTTGCAGCTGCACAGGACATGGGGCAGGGTCTCGCTGGAGTAGACGCACTTCCTGCAACGCTTGTCTCGGTTCCTGTGGCAGACAGCTCCGTTGAGCGGGACGCAGTAGAGCCGGGCACAGTGGATAAACCGCCAGTCAGTGAAATGGGTGAAGCCGCCCCCGGCGAGGAACTGGTTGCTGGCGTCCCACTTGCTGGTCAGTTCAAAGGCTTTACCCTAGTCCGGTTTACGCTTCAGGTTTCCATGTAGAGTGAGTGGATGGCTGCCTTCAGGGTCCTCTCCAGCATGCCCTTGGTGCTTGGGGTGATGATGGTGTTGTCATCGGACCTGATTTGCAGCACCAGGACTCCCAGCTCCTGGCACTCCTCGCACCACTCCCAGCGGCAGCCGGTTCGCTTCCCCAGGCAACGCGTGGCATTGCAAGCATGGGACGACAGTGAAGCGATGTCGCGCCTGTCCTGTCTGAATTTGCCATCCAGGGAACCGCTCAGGAAGGTGGCGATGTCTTGGCTGTAGGAGGCTCTGTGGATCCGCTTCTTTGTTGTGTCACAGAGTGTGTTTGCCGCGATGTTCCTTATCATGGCTTCGGGACACGTCAGCAGGTGGAAGGTGTGGGTGATCACCGCGATGTCACACAGGTCGCCCATGCGGGGGACGTTGGCACCACCATGCCTGTGGGTGATGTAGATCAGCTCATTGCTGGCTCTGGGGAAGGAACAGCCACTTCTTCACCAGCTGCCGGACGATCTTGTCTGCCTTGTTGAGGGGTACCTTCACCACGGCGGATCCCCTTAGGATGAACGAGATGCGGGAGGTCAGGAAGGTGTTCAGGGCATTTATCTTCTGCCATGGTGCTAGCAGGGAGGCGTCGATCTTGGTGGCATCCTGCAAGATCTCCTGGATGGTGTCCTCGGGAGTTGGCCGGACACAGAAACCCATCGGCGTGCTGAGGTGCTGATACGCCTGCCCCTCTGCCAGGGATGATGGGCTCGCCCTGGATCTGGAACCCTGTCATCTGCACCGAGTCCCTTTTGCTGCCGTCGATGTGGAGAGTTGCGCACTTCTTCGCATTGAAGCAGAGCCCCATCCAATCGGCAGCTCAACTGGTGGCATCTAGCATATGTTGGAGGCTCTCTGGGTCATCTGCGGTCAGGACCAGGTCATCCGCATAAGCCAGGACTCTCACCCTCTCACCATGGAGGTTGAAGCCATCTTTGCCATTGGAATCGCTCGCAGCCACGGCTCCATGGCGAAGTTAAAGATGATGGGGCTGAGGGGACAGCCCTGCTTAACTCCGTTCCGGATCGGGATCTCGGTGGTCTCCCCTTCGACCGAGCGAACGTTGGTGCTGCATCCCTCGTACACTTCTCGGATCACACGAAGGAAGTTCTCTGGCATCCCAAACTCCTGGAGCGTGGCAAAGATGTGGTGGTGGGGCATGGACCTAAAGGTGTTAGCCAAGTTGAGCCACGCTACCGTGCACTGCCTCTGTGCCTTTCTGGCCGTTTCAATGGTGGTTTCGAAGATGAAGTTGTGTTCATAGCAGCCCTCGCAGGACATGAAGCCTTTCTGGATGGAGCTGATGGCTCCCCAGCTCACCGACCACTCCGTGATCATCGATGCCAGGCAGCTGGCATAGAGCTTGTACATTGTGGAGCAGAGGGAGATGGGCCTCCAGTTGCTGGGGTCATCCTGCTCTTGTACACCAGTACCGTCATGGCCTTCTTCCAGGAGCTGGGAGTTCGGCAGAATCGCATGTGTAAGTGGGGGAATAGTCCCGCTCTTGTGAGGAACTTTCCTGGCTTCTGCACTACCCCAGTGAAGTGGGCTAGCGAAAGGATCTGAGTCCTTGCTCCCACTTCCTTTACCCAGTGGCCTCCCTGCCCTTGAGGACTCCCCTTCCACTCTCCTGTCTGGCAGAGTCCTCGTAACCCCAACAAGGCTGGGCCCAGGATTCCTAGGGGGCTCGACCCCCAACCCTGCTGTGGTCACCTAGGGCAGGGGCTAGGGTGTCCCCACTCCGGGGGACTCTCTCTGCACTGGGCACTTCTCTGACCCACTGACCATTACATACAAGTTAAAGCAAATGCAAGTTATTTAATCAACAGTTAATTTTAAAAAGAATAAGGAAAAATGGGAAAGGTTAAAGGAAACACATCACCCCGCTCTGTGGCAGGGAACATCACAAACAGTGTCTCTGGAATGTCAGGGCAGTTCACAGTCTGTTCCTTGCAAGTCCCAGGCCTTCTTCTCAGGCCCTGGCTGTGCTGCAGGGATGCTGTGGGTTGGACACCTGCTCTGGTGGTGGCCACATGCTCTCAGGCTCTAAGTGGTAGGACCCTTCTTCCCAGTGTCGCCCCCACCCTGTCGGGGTTATGATCCAAGCCTGGCCTGCAGAGCCCCTTTGCTGAGGCGTCTCCCTGTGCTGGGCCTGCTGCCCAGGGTCCCCCTCGGTCTCCCCAGCTGCTCACCGCACCCAGCTCCAGACTGCTCCAGCCCCAGCTCCACCACTCTGTCTCTGCACTGGTGCTGCTGCTCTGCCTCCAGCCCCCTGGGCTGCTTCTTTGGCCGCTCTGGTTACTACAGCTCTGCTCCCAGGACAGATCTCCTCTGCAGGCTGCTTCTGTGACTCTGATTCCAGCACTAACCTGCTTCCTGGGCTGCTTTTCTGGCCTCTCTGGCTCTGGTTGCTGCAGCTCTGCTCCCAGGACAGGGTCTGCTCTATCTGGGCTGCTTTTCTGGTCCCTCTGGATCTGGCACAGCTCTGCCCTCCAGCTCAGCTTGGGCCCCTGCTTTCTCCTTAGCTCAGCCCCACTCTGTCTGACCCAGGAAAATCCAGCTCACATTGAGGACGGGACCTCCCTGGCCTCCTGACGCCCTGATTAGCCTGCTCGCCCTGTCATTCAGGCTGACCTGGAGCATTGGCCTCTCCCCATTTGTCCTGGGGACTGTCAGTCTCAGGGTCCTGATTCCCCATTGACCCTTCTCTCTTTTTAGTACTGGGAGCTAGCAACTAAAACACCCCCACTGAATGTTAGTAAGGGGGCAAGAGTCCCCTTACACTTGCACTGGTTGAAGAACGTGGTGAGGACTAGGCAGCTGGGATCTCACTTTTTCAGGAGGCTGTAGGGGATGCCGTCTTTCCCAGGAGCTGTGTTTTTGTTTTTGAGAGTCTGGCCATCACTTCCTTGGGCGTATAATCAGTTTCCAGGACACCTGCTTAGTCGACATGGGGCAGGGGGCGGAGGCACTCTGGGCGCTGCGCGTCATTCTGGACTATGCGGTCAAATACATCCTTGAAGTAACTGTAGAGATGCTCATCCTTGAAGTAACTGTAGAGATAGATCGTGCAGTAGGGCGAGGGCCCACCTAGGATCTCCCTCACGGCCTTTGTGCATTTTGCCCAGTTCAGCTTTTGGATCCTTGAAGCCACTGCTGGATCATAGTGGCAGCTGGCATCTTTACTTCTGGCTCCCCTGGTGGTGGTGTTGTGGTTTGGAGCAGGCATTCTGTGGGCAGGCACGGCGTTCTTCTAATTAGCTGCTAAATCTTGTCTCATCTCTCCTTCTCATTTGCTTTTTCATTTTTTAAATGCACTAAGACCCAAAGTTGCAAGAGAGCTACCCGGGGGGGGAGGGGAGGCAGGCGGCACACATTTCCACTCCCCGTCTCCTCCTAACTATCAAAATAAGTGGCCTGATTAATAAAGGAGATCAGCATTTTGGGTGCTGAGCCGTTTGGAAAAGCAGACCATAAGCGTCAGAACAGGTGCTGCTGAGGACTTACATCTGGCCTTATTTGTAGGTGAGGAACGCTTCAAATCTGACCCACGTATGGGTCACCTATTCCTTCCACATTAGCTACATTGAGCCCCTGGGAAATAGCAACCAAGCACTCACTGTCTAGGCATGAGATTCTAGGAGGAACAAGGGCTGTCTCTTCAAAGTGTAGGTTAGATAAGTACTCAGCAGCAGTAAGGAGTGGGAGTGACTCTTGCTTATTATCTGATAAGATTTCCACTTAAGACAATAATAACAGTGATCATAATGGTAATTCTTTGCACTTATACCCAAAGATCTCAGCAAGCACTTTACACACATTATTTTGTGACACTTCGCAGCACTTCCTGGCATCTCTGTTTTACAGCCAGAGAAATAGAGGCACAGAGCAGGTATGGTCCAGATCAACAAAGGTACTTAGGCATCTAAACCTCAGTTTTAGGTTCCACTGCAACCCCCAGTCAGCTGACACTTAACTCTGTAAGGTTTCAGAATAGCAGCCGTGTTAGTCTGTATTCGCAAAAAGAAAAGGAGTACTTGTGGCACCTTAGAGACTAAGAAATTTATTTGAGCATAAGCTTTCGTGAGCTACAGCTCACTTCATCGGATGATTTAACACTTAACTCTGTAAGTGCCTAAACTCACTTGGGGCCTACATTTCTGCTGTAGAAGTTCCCTTTGTACCCATGTCTCTGCCTCTGGGCATATGCACTATTGCCTTAGTCTAGTCACCAGGATGCCTGTACCATCCAATCCACAAACCAGGGAAAGGTAGATAGGCAAACACCTCTCTTTCTTACAGGGCTCACCTGGTAGGCATTCTCACCCTGTTAGGCCCCATTCGAACTCCATGGCATGATGCTGGACACTTTGTGATCTTCAGCCCAGTGGTTAAAGCATTCCGCTGGGATGTCAGTGATCCAGGTTCAATTTCCTCCATGAGGGGAAGGAAGGATTTCAGCAGAGGTCTCCCACCTCTCAGAAATGAGCTTTAACCACTGAGCTATGCTGATTACTTAGCTAGTCATTACGCCTGAAAAGGTGAGGAAGAATAACTATAGCCTAGAGGTTAGGGCTGCCCCACCTCCAGGAGGTAGGAGGCCCAGGGTCCAGTCCCCCTGCTCCTTTGATTATTTATTCCCAATGGAACAGCTTCAACAGGAGAGACTGAGGGAACCCTACATCAGAATATCCCAGAGCTGGTTAGAGCTCTCTCCTGAGAGTAGGAGACCCCTGTGCAAATCCTTTCTCCCACCAGGCAGAGGTAGTGGAACTGTAGCTGTCTCCTACATCCCAGCTCATTGCTCCATCCATGGGGCTAAGAATTATAACATGGGCACCACCACCACCTGCCACTGCTGTTTTGTGTGGAGTCAGGGAGGCTCCTACCATTCCCTTAAGAAATGATTTAGACACCTCATTCCAGGGAGTGGGTTCCTAGTTCTGGAATGCAAGCACATATAGCATCTTAAGTCTAGGGTGATCATATTTCCCAAAGGGAAAAACGAGACAGTGCACAGGGCTGCCCTTGGGTACTCTTCTCTCCCCCCCCCCCCACCCGGCCCCCCATGGGGCTGTCTCCAGCTGCTGACCTGAAGCTCCGCCCCACCCCCAAATTGTCACTGGTCACTTGAACCGTTCCAGCCTCTGGCTTGAGGCTATGGCTGGAACCTTGCCTGCCCCCAGGCACTGGAACCCTTCCTCTCTCCCCCTCTACCCCAGCCACCCCCCTACATGGGGCTGGCATCTCCGTTTGCCCCCCCTCATGTTCCTCCGCACCACACCCCACTTTTTTGACAAAAATGGGTATTTGTCCCATTTTCTCTTGTCAGCTTGATCAGGGACAAATGCCTACTTTTGTCAAAAGAGTCAGCATGGCTGGGACAGGGCTTAAAAAAAAAAAAAAAAAAAAAAAGGACTGTCCCAGATGTATGATTATCCTACCTAAGTCTGGTCTGCCGGGAGACACCGATCTCCAGCAAGGGGTGGGGTTTAGTACACCCCTCATCACCAGCATCTCCTAGAGCATGCTGGCTTTTGCAGATAAAGGTGCCTAAGAACACTCTCTCCCCATTCATTGTACAGGAAGCTTCAGCACCTAACTCAGGCTTTGTTCCTGTGAGTTTTCTGGGCACTTAAAAGTTAGGCATTGCGGTGCTCAGTATCAGTGGCCAAGTCCCATTGTAGATCTGGGCCTAAGTGACTTGCTGAAGGTCACAGAACAAGTCACCAGCAGAAATAGAAAGAGAATCTAAGGGCTGGTCTACACTTAAATTGCTATAGTATGCAACTGTAGCACTTTGTACAGACACAACATAGGTTGACAGGAGAGATTCTCCCATTGATTTAAGGTAATCCACCACCCTGAGATGCAACTTCCTCATGTAGATGATGCCAAGAGAAGGCCTAGAAGGATTTGTATTATAATTTTTTTGTATTAGAAAAAAAAATCAGGTCTTGTCTATCCTGGAAGACTATGGACCACTGGAGAACAGGTGGATTATGACAGCAAAGATATCAAGAAAGTAAGAACTGATTGAGATGGAAATTGATTTAAACAGGTTAAATCACTTTGGTTTTATTAATACCCACCTAACTCAAACATCCCAGACACAGTCGGAAGAAAAAAAAAATCAGTTTTAAATAAATATTCTATACTCCTCTTCAAAAATCATGACTAGCTTTAAAAACCCCACAATTTAGGAAAGTAATATAGTTTGTGTTCTTGTTTCTTTGCTTGCTGGTTTTTGAGTTTTTACAGTTCATGAGGGTCAAAGGCTTTATATAAATAAATAAATAAAATATTAAAGTTTAATCTTATAGTTACATGACTCCAGGAGCTAGGGCTTTAAGAAAAACACCAAGAGTGAATCCTGGCTTCACTGGGGTTTTGTTATTGATTTTAATGGTGCCAGGATGTCACTTCAAATACTGTGAGAGTTGGCAATATTGTGAAACACCCTCCCCCAACTCCCACGGCAAATCATCCAGCAAAACCAGGTGTGACAAGGCACCTCCTTTACCTTGCCAGGCTCAGCATTTCCCCCTCAGGCAGCAGGGGTTTGGAGCAAGTCACTCCCACTCCAGAGCAGAGGCAGCAAGTTTGTATAATTTTTGGTGGTGCCCAGAACAGATCCAAGTCCTGCACCCCCCTCACCTGCCTAAGGCTCTGGGAAGCAGTTTGGGTACTGGGTGTGGGCTCTGGGCTGGGGTGCAGGAGGAGGTGCAGGCTCTGGGAGGGAGTTTGAGTGTGGGCTCTGGGCTAGGGCTGGGGGTTGGGGTGCAGGAGTGGGCTCTGGGAGGGAGTTGAGGCACAGGCTCTGGGCTGGGGCAGGGGTATGGGACGGGGTCAGCACTTACCTCAGGCAGCTCCCAAAAATGACCCACACACCCCGCTGGCAGTGGCTCCTAGGCAGGGGGTCTCTGAGCACTGCTGCCCACAGGCACCGCTCCCACAGCTCCCATTGGGGGTCAGGGTAGGGGCAGCACACAGAAACTCACCCCCCCAGCATGTGCCAGCTGCTTCTGGGAGTGGCGCTGCACTGAGTGAGGGCGGGCAGGAAGCCGCCTTAGCCCCGCTGCACTGATGGTGGCAGTGGTTGGGGGTCCCCAGGCCCTTTTAAAGCGCCCGGGGGCAGCAGGCAGGGCTGGGAGATGCTTTGGGGGAAGGTGTGCAGGGGCAGCAGGGGGGGGGCTGGGGGAGAGACCAAGCCCTGAACATTGGTAGAGCCAGGCCCCCTTGCTCTGAATATTTCTGGAACAGGGGCATCGTGGGCTCATACAACTCACTGCCCCTGCTCCATAGAATTTTTATTACTCCCCACTCAGGTAATATTTTTCACCATTTACAAGATGGGCCTCAGGGTAGGCCCAAGCTGGACTCTTCAGCCAAACAAAAAGAAGCAAATTCATTACACTAGAAGGGAATATAATATACCTCTCCCTACCCCCTCTCCAGGGTGTTGCCTTGTTATGCTGGCCTTTGGATGCCAGTCCTTCCCCAAACAGTCAGTCAGTCCCGTTGCTTCCTCTATAAGGAGGAGAGCAGCCTACCACCCAGGAGATGTCTTCTCTCTGCTGTAGCTCACCTCCCTCTCCCCAGGTAGCCCTTAATTGGACTCAGGTGTCCCTAACTGACCTGAGGTAACCTCTTTCCAGCTCATCAGGAAAGGTGATTCTAGATTTCAGAGTAGCAGCCGTGTTAGTCTGTATTCGCAAAAAGAAAAGGAGTACTTGTGGCACCTTAGAGACTAACAAATTTATTAGAGCATAAGCTTTCGTGAGCTACAGCTCACTTCATCGGATGAAGTGAGCTGTAGCTCACGAAAGCTTATGCTCTAATAAATTTGTTAGTCTCTAAGGTGATTCTAGAGTAATTCTAGCCTTTAGAATTCTAGGGCTAATCTATGGGCCTTCCACCACTCTCTGGTAGCTCTCCAGTTGGACTTTGTCACACAGGAAAGATCAAACTGATATCACTAATATTTCTAAGGTAACAAAAATACGTTTTATAAAAATCAGACAAGCCGGGCATGCTTTCTTCGTACACCATAAGAAAGCAAAAGAGAACATGAAGCCAGGATTTTTTTCCTCTTTGTAAGTCACTTTCAATAGCAAGGCCTGACGAGTCAGTAAATAACACTAAGTACAGCCATTATATAGTTAAAATGCCTCCTTGATTTACTGATCGTAATCCTAGTGTTGGCTTAGCTTCCATGCTTTATCTCAATACAGCCTTGCTAAGCCTAGGTTCCTTTAACCCTAAGAGTACACAGGGGGTTGCAGACTCCAGTCAGTGTCCTGAGGATGCTGATGTCCTGTTCCAAGACAAATGGCCCAGACCTCCTTCCACCCACCTCCAACATTGTCTCCCCTTCCATCTGCTGGTTGTCCCCGCAGAGAAGCCCAAATGACCCTGCCCCCAAGCCCTCATGACACACTGGGCCAGATTCAATCCTGCACTATAGCTAGAGACCTGGGGGAGCCAGCTTACTTTTCTTCTATTCTACTGCTGCTGCTGAGGGATAAGGCACTGCCCTAACTTATGCTTGGCACTGCCATGCTGAGAAATCACTGGGGCACTAGTCCCCTCTGGCAACACCCACACGTTTCCCTCCTTTTGTCCATCCTACCCCAGAATAATTCCTGCACTGGAGCGCCCTCAGAAAGCCAGCTTTGCACTGGAAGGAATTCATTACGGAGAGCTTTTGGAGTCAATTTGTGACAGCTATGCTGACTGCAACATGGGTGAATTCCCCTTTCTGATTCTATGTTTCAGCTCCAACGATACTCTCAGAATCAGGCCTGATTCAAAATTTGGTGTCCAAAGGTCAGAGTAACTGCATGAATGCTGACCTGCTAGGTGTAGACAAAGATATGCAGGGATTTGCACTGATTGAGCTAATAAGTTTACCCCCTGCTGGCAATCAGTGCAAACCCTGGCTTGCCCTTTACTACACTTAGGCCATGTCTACACTGAGAAAGTGCTTCATGGTAGAAAATGTGCTATCATGTTTTTAACTAAACGTGATGTTAAATATGACTTGGCATCTTTTGTAGACAGGAGCAAGGTGTACTTAACAATGTCCCATTTAACATATTTTTCAACACAACTGTCCTTTCCTGTCCTGAAGGCAACATCGTGTTAGTTTCTAACAAGATGCATTTTCTGAGTGTAGTAATACTGTGAGGGTCACTAGCGGCACAGCTACACCAGTTGCAGTACTGGAGCTATCCCTGACTGTAGACAGGGTCTAACATCATCTCAGAGATGAATACTCCTTTCCCCTGGCTGCCATGATGTGTGAGGTCAGCCCCAGTTCCATTACCCCAAACAACCTAGCTCAGGGCTCCCTGCAAGTTGGCCCTGACTTCTGGCATTTAACACAGCACAAACCTGAAATCTCATGTCAGTAGAAAGTCACACTGCAGTTCAAATGCACAATGGGCTCCTACTGCTGCTGCTTATTAATTTGTTGATTGACAAAATGAATTGCCACGGATGCAGAGGACAGAGGGAATACAGGGAGCACTTTATTTTAAAGGGTTTAAAAAAAAAAGAAGAGATTTCAGCAACTTCCAGTAGGAATTCTTCACAAAAGAGGCTCTGTGCACACTGGCTCTTTAATGCCAACATTTAATCTCATTATTGCAGATGCTTAAACAGTCATGTCTTAGGCTGCCTTTGTTTTATAGCAAAACTGATCACTAAAGATAACAAAATAGAACAGTATCAGCAACTATGCAAAGGAAATTACAGAAGCAAGTAGTTAATAGAATTACAGACATAATATAAAATGATTGGAGGAAAAGAAAATGCTCAGTAATGTAGAACGATTATATAATGTTACACACAAAATGTTAAAAGAACATTATTAAGGTTGCAAAGTCAAGTACTCAAAAGTTAGGAAATGCCAGAATTAAGGTTGCTTGTGCAATTTGAATTTGTCCCCTTGAGCATATACTTTATGATACAGACTTTAATTGCATGATCACGTATTGTTTTTTCAAACAACACTCCTGCGTCATTCTGTGCACAGGATGGATGGCGCTCATTGACTGGGTAGCTATTCAATATTATTTCTTATCCTCATCATTCAGTGTATGGCTCCAGGCCTTATTTACTGCACACAATCCAAACCCTGCTCTGAATACATCATTATTAATTACCTTGTGGGCATTTCAGCACAGTATCTTAGTTTTATCTTCATAACCTCCCGGTGAGGTGAGGTGGTATTATTATCTCCATTTTACACATGTGGAATTGAGAGAGAGAGAGATTAAGACTCTAACTGTCAAAAGTATCAAATAATTTTGGGTGCCCAATTTGAGATACTTAGCATCTTATTTTTCAGAGTATTTAACATTGCAGGTTTCAGAGTAGCAGCCGTGTTAGCTTACGAAAGCTTATGCTCAAATAAGTTTGTTAGTCTCTAAGGTACCACAATTACTCCTTTTCCTTAACATTATATAGCACCATATGGGCATGTCTACAATGTGACAAAAGACCCACAGCAAGGCCCTGGCTGGACCGGGGTCAGCTGACTCAGACTTGCAGGGCTGTGGGGCTCTAAAATTGTTGTGTAGATGCTCAGGCTGGCACCAGGATTCCGAGACCCTGCAAAGTGGGAGGGTCTCAGAGCCTGAACTCTGGCCCGAGCCCAGATGACTACAATGCAAGTTTTAGCCTCATAGCCCAAACCGTGCAAGCCCGAGTCAGCTGACTTAGGCTCTGAAACTCAGTGCTATGGGGTTTTTTATCGCAAAGTAGACATACCCATTACAAATCCATTACAATCTACATACCACACAGACTATGCTGACAGCTTGTGCCACACACTCTCAAGGAAACTGCGGAACCACCTGATCAACATCCTCTACAGCAAACAGGGAAAGATTAAGAATGAGCTCTCAAAACTGGATACTCTCATAAAGAACCAACCTTCCACACAAACTTCCTCATGGCTGGACTTTACAAAAACTAGACAAGCCATTTACAAAACACACTTTGATTCTCTACAAAAGAAAAAGGACACTAAGCTATCTAAACTACTATATGCCACAAGGGGCCACAACAATGGTTCCCGTAACCCACCCAGCAATATTGTTAATCTATCCAACTATACTCTTAGCCCAGCGGAAGAATCTGTCCTATCTCGGGGCCTCTCCTTTTGCCCCTCCACCCCCACGAACATGATACAGTTCTGTGGTGACCTAGAATCCTATTTTCGACGTCTCAGACTCAAGGAATATTTCCAACACACCTCTGACCAACATATTAACCCACAGAGACCTTCCTGCCAACACTACAAAAAGAAGGATTCTAGGTGGACTCCTCCTGAAGGTCGAAACAGCAGCCTTGATTTCTACATAGACTGCTTCCGCCGACGTGCACGAGCTGAAATTGTGGAAAAGCAGCATCGCTTACCCCATAACCTCAGCCATGCAGAACACAGTGCCATCCACAGCCTCAGAAACAACTCTGACATCATAATCAAAAAGGCTGACAAAGGAGGTGCTGTCGTCATCATGAATAGGTCAGAGTATGAACAAGAGGCTACTAGGCAGCTCTCCAACACCACTTTCTACAAGCCATTACCCTCTGATCCCACTGAGAGTTACCAAAAGAAACTACAGCATTTGCTCAAGAAACTCCCTGAAAAAGCACAAGAACAAATCCGCACAGACACACCCCTGGAGCCAGGACCTGGGGTATTCTATCTGCTACCCAAGATCCATAAACCTGGAAATCCTGGACGCCCCATCATCTCAGGCATTGGCACCCTGACAGCAGGATTGTCTGGCTATGTAGACTCCCTCATCAGGCCCTTCGTTACCAGCACTCCCAGCTATCTTCGAGACACCACCGATTTCCTGAGGAAACTACAGTCCATTGGTGATCTTCCTAAAAACACCATCCTAGCCACTATGGATGTAGAAGCCCTCTACACCAACATTCCACACAAAGATGGACTACAAGCCGTCAGGAACAGTATCCCCGATACTGTCACAGCTAACCTGGTGGCAGAACTTTGTGACTTTGTCCTGACCCATAACTATTTCACATTTGGTGACAATGTATACCTTCAAATCAGCGGCACTGCGATGGGTACCCGCATGGCCCCACAGTATGCCAACATTTTTATGGCTGACTTAGAACAACGCTTCCTCAGCTCTCGTTCCCTAATGCCCCTACTCTACTTGCGCTACATTGATGACATCTTCATCATCTGGACCCATGGAAAAGAAGCTCTTGAGGAATTCCACCATGATTTCAACAATTTCCATCCCACCATCAACCTCAGCCTGGACCAGTCCACACAAGAGATCCACTTCCTGGACACTACGGTGCTAATAAGCGATGGTCACATAAACACCACCCTATATCGGAAACCTACTGACCGCTATTCCTACCTACATGCCTCTAGCTTTCATCCAGATCATACCACTCGATCCATTGTCTACAGCAAAGCGCTACGATATAACCGCATTTGCTCCAACCCCTCAGACAGAGACAAACACCTACAAGATCTCTATCATGCATTCCTACAACTACAGTACCCACCTGCTGAAGTGAAGAAACAGATTGACAGAGCCAGAAGAGTACCCAGAAGTCACCTACTACAGGACAGGCCCAACAAAGAAAACAACAGAACGCCACTAGCCATCACCTTCAGCCCCCAACTAAAACCCCTCCAACGCATCATCAAGGATCTACAACCTATCCTGAAGGACGAGCCATCGCTCTCTCAGATCTTGGGAGACAGACCAGTCCTTGCTTACAGACAGCCCCCCAATCTGAAGCAAATACTCACCAGCAACCACACACCACACAACAGAACCACTAACCCAGGAACCTATCCTTGCAACAAAGCCCGTTGCCAACTCTGTCCACATATCTATTCAGGGGATACCATCATAGGGCCTAATCACATCAGCCACACTATCAGAGGCTCGTTCACCTGCGCATCTACCAATGTGATATATGCCATCATGTGCCAGCAATGCCCCTCTGCCATGTACATTGGCCAAACTGGACAGTCTCTACGTAAAAGAATGAATGGACACAAATCAGACGTCAAGAATTATAACATTCAAAAACCAGTTGGAGAACACTTCAATCTCTCTGGTCACTCGATCACAGACCTAAGAGTGGCTATACTTCAACAAAAAAGCTTCAAAAACAGACTCCAACGAGAGACTGCTGAATTGGAATTAATTTGCAAACTGGATACAATTAACTTAGGCTTGAATAGAGACTGGGAATGGATGAGTCATTACACAAAGTAAAACTATTTCCCCATGGTATTTCTCCCTCCCACCCCACCCCCCACTGTTCCTCTGATATTCTTGTTAACTGCTGGAATTAGCCTACCTGCTTGTCACCATGAAAGGTTTTCCTCCTTCCCCCCCCTGCTGTTGGTGATGGCTTATCTTAAGTGATCACTCTCCTTACAGTGTGTATGATAAACCCATTGTTTCATGTTCTCTGTGTGTGTGTATATAAATCTCTCCTCTGTTTTTTCCACCAAATGCATCCGATGAAGTGAGCTGTAGCTCACGAAAGCTTATGCTCAAATAAATTTGTTAGTCTCTAAGGTGCCACAAGTACTCCTTTTCTTTAGACATACCCTGTATCCAGAGCACAGCTCCAACTGCCTTCAGCTGTGGTGTTGAAGAGCCTAGCAGTACTGCAGACCAGAGTCTCATGTCATGTTGGGTACCCAGAAAATGAGGAATGCACAGTGGTCACCTGTGAAAAGTTTGGTTAACGTGACTTTCCCAGTATTACACCTGTAATGATTACACACAAATTGGGGGTGAATGTCTTTCCTTAAAGGCTAAAAATTAGAAGGCAGATGTAAAACAATGTGACTTGAATGTTGAAAAACCAAGGAATCGGAAATTAGGAAATACAGATTTAAGGCTGAAAGCTCAATTTTAACTCTGCCCCCTTGTGCTCATGCTTTAAAATAAGGCCTCTCTTTATACCATTTGAAACAATCTATTACATAATGCAATTTATAATTCCCTGCAAAAGGGAATTTCTTAAAGACCCTTAAGCTGTGAGTTACAGCATCACATATGTACGTAGTGCTCAGCAATGGGAGAAATCTTCCTAGCCTTCATGACTGACACTCTGGTGTGCCCAGGCATCTCACAGCTATGCCTCTCCAAAGGAGGGGAATAATCCGGATAGTTGGCCAACTCAGGGGAAGCTAAAAGAAAAGGAGTACTTGTGGCACCTTAGAGACTAACAAATTTATTTGAGCATAAGCTTTCGTGAGCTACAGCTCACTTCATCGGATGCATTTGGTGGAAAAAAACAGAGGAGAGATTTATATACACACACAGAGAACATGAAACAATGGGTTTATCATACACACTGTAAGGAGAGTGATCACTTAAGATAAGCCATCACCAGCAGCAGGGGGGGAAAGGAGGAAAACCTTTCATGGTGACAAGCAAGGTAGGCTAATTCCAGCAGTTAACAAGAATATCAGAGGAACAGTGGGGGGTGGGGTGGGGGGGAGAAATACCATGGGGAAATAGTTTTACTTTGTGTAATGACTCATCCATTCCCAGTCTCTATTCAAGCCTAAGTTAATTGTATCCAGTTTGCAAATTAATTCCAATTCAGCAGTCTCTCGTTGGAGTCTGTTTTTGAAGCTTTTTTGTTGAAGGATAGCCAATCTTAGGTCTGTAATCAAGTGACCAGAGAGATTGAAGTGTTCTCCAACTGGTTTTTGAATGTTATAATTCTTGACGTCTGATTTGTGTCCATTCATTCTTTTACGTAGAGACTGTCCAGTTTGGCCAATGTACATGGCAGAGGGGCATTGCTGGCACATGATGGCATATATCACATTGGTAGATGCGCAGGTGAACGAGCCTCTGATAGTGTGGCTGATGTGATTAGGCCCTATGATGGTATCCCCTGAATAGATATGTGGACAGAGTTGGCAACGGGCTTTGTTGCAAGGATAGGTTCCTGGGTTAGTGGTTCTGTTGTGTGGTGTGTGGTTGCTGGTGAGTATTTGCTTCAGATTGGGGGGCTGTCTATAAGCAAGGACTGGCCTGTCTCCCAAGATCTGTGAGAGTGATGAGTCGTCCTTCAGGATAGGTTGTAGATCCTTGATGATGCGTTGGAGAGGTTTTAGTTGGGGGCTGAAGGTGATGGCTAGTGGCGTTCTGTTATTTTCTTTGTTGGGCCTGTCCTGTAGTAGGTGACTTCTGGGTACTCTTCTGGCCCTGTCAATCTGTTTCTTCACTTCAGCAGGTGGGTATTGTAGTTGTAGGAATGCATGACAGAGATCTTGTAGGTGTTTGTCTCTGTCTGAGGGGTTGGAGCAAATGCGGTTATATCGTAGAGCTTGGCTGTAGACAATGGATCGAGTGGTATGATCTGGATGAAAGCTAGAGGCATGTAGGTAGGAATAGCGGTCAGTAGGTTTCCGATATAGGGTGGTGTTTATGTGACCATCGCTTATTAGCACCGTAGTGTCCAGGAAGTGGAAGTGTTCAGGGGAAGCTGTATTCTTTCCTTTCAGAGGAGTTGTACAAAGGTCCCCAGGGGAGAATGGAGCCTGGAAGCACTTGAGATCACACATTGACTTCCACCTTGAAGGTGGAATTGGTTTGGATTTGCCTCCCTGCCTCTCTTCCCTTTCGCTCCTCTTCAACTCAGTGCATTAAGCCAAGGCGCCCTTAGAGACAAAGAGCTAGCTTTTGCTCACCCCCAATTGTGACCTGGATATCACAGAGCAAGGTCCTATTCTCCGTAAAGGGGGTATGCCCAGTTTCCCCCTGAATGTCGACCTGTTGGTATAGATTAGACAGCTGCTAGAAGGTGAACTCTACTGTCAAAAATCCCCACCTGTTACCCCTAGGAAATGGGAAAGGGTTAACCCACAGAAATTAGCCCCCGCCCCACTCTTCTGATCTGGAATCATTTTGATGTTAGATTTGAGAAAGTAAGGTTTGTGGGGAAGTTCAATGATTCTTATAGCCACTGGTTCCAGTAAGAATGTTAAGGAGTACTTGTGGCATCGGATGCATCCGATGAAGTGAGCTGTGAAGTGAGCTCACGAAAGCTTATGCTCTCATAAATTTCTTAGTCTCTAAGGTGCCACAAGTACTCCTTTTCTTTTTGCGAATACAGACTAACATGGCTGCTACTCTGAAACCAATAAGAATGTTGTTTTTCCAGCTCCCATTGATTTCATTCTCACTGCTGGGATTTTCATGGCACTGTTCTGTCAAATGCTCCTGTGGGCTTGTACTCTCCATGGGCCCATACCTCCACTCCCACTCTTATCTCCATCCCCACCTCCTGGGTCTTCGCCTGAGGGCTTTGTGAGGGCAGAATATAGCTTTTGTCAGGTGGAAGATACTCTCCTTTCATTCCCTGCCTTGGGGCAGGCGGGCAGGCGTGGGGGTGGGGGGTGGGGGAGGGCAGATAAGGCAAATCATCCCAGCTGGTAGGTGAGATGTAGCACAGTGGCAGACTCAGTCAAGCCCCAATCACACACCTGCAGCAAACTCCATAGTCCAAACTCTAGACCCATGAATCCCCTGCTCCTTCTGCATGAATCCCTTCCAGTCAAACTCCCTGAGGCACTTAAAAAGCTCCTATTCTCCCTTTGAAATGGATCAGATGGAACATAGATGTTATCTTTATAAGCCTTTTTTATATTATCTCCAAACCATCTTTCCCAATCTGCTCCTCAGCCAAACTATCAGTAAGGCTCCACCTTTATAGGCTAAATGCCCCTCCTCAGCAAGAAAAGATGCCAGATCCACCCCATTGTCTCTTGCAAGTCCAGGCCTCAGATAGCAAACCTCATCACTCCTGGGATCGTTTTCCTGGCCCACCAGTGCAATTGGAAAATAATTCCAGAATCCACATTTCCAGCACCAGAAACATGGGGTTGATGGGGCCTCCATTCAAGCCCATGGTTACTCACTCCATCTACCACCTTTTTGTGAAGTCATCCTTCCTGGTGACCACCACATGGGTCAGGACAACAGGTTAAATTCAAGGCAGGTCCTTCTTATACTGTAGGGGTGGGCAAACTATGGCCTGTGGGCTGGATCCAGCCCCTCAGGGCTTTGGATGCGGCCCGCAGCTTTGTCACCCCTGTGGTGCTGTGGGCCCCGTGCTGCTCCAGGAAGCAGCCAGCGCCACGTCCCTGCAACCCCTGGGGGAGGGGGGGCAGAAAGTTCCATGTGCTGCTCTTGCCTGTGGGTACCTCTGTTCCCAGCCAATGGGAGCTTTGGGGGAGGTACCCACAGGCGACGGCAGCACATGGAGCTCTCTGACCCCGCTCCCCCAGGGGCCATGGGGACGTGGTGCCAGCCACTTCCAGGAGTGACGCGGGGCCAGGGCTGGCAGACAGGGAGCCTGCCCTGGCCCCGCTGCCTGCCACTGCCACCCTAGAGGCGCTCCAGGTAAGTGGTGCTGGGCTGGAGCCCGAACCCCTCCTGCACCCCTCCTGCACCCCAACCCCCTGCCCTGAGCCCCCTGCTGCACCCTGCATCCCAACCCCTGCCCTGAGCCCCCTGCTGCACCCCGCACCTCTCCTGCACCCCAATCCCCTGCCCTGAGACCCCTGCTGCACCTTGCACCCCTTCTGCATCCCAGCCCTCTGCCCTGAGCCCCCGCCGCACCCTGACCCCCTTCCCTGAGCCCCCTCATATGCCCTGCACCCCTCCTCTGCCCCAACCCCTTTCCCTGAGCCTCTTCCTGCTCATCACACCCCCTCCTACACACCACATTCCTTCCCGCACCCTAACTCCCTGCCCCGGCCCTGCATGCAATTTCCCCACTCGGATGTGGCCCTCGGGACAAAAAGTTTGCCCACCCCTGCTATATTGTCTTTCAGAAGGACAAGGTGTTGCTAGAGCATCAGACTTTTAATCTCAGGGTCCATGGTTCAAATCTCTGTTCAGGCAGTAGGTTTTTAAAAGGGGACTTGATTGCTGTCTAAGTACATGGGGAACAAATATTTGATAGTCTAGCACATTGGCTCTCAACCTTTCCAGATTACAGTGCCCCTTTCGGGAGTCTGATTTGTCTTGCATACTCCCAAGTTTCACTTCACTTAAACTACTTGCTTACAAAATCAGACAAAAAATACAAAAGTGTCACAGCATGTTATTACTGAAAAATGCTTACTTTCTTAATTTTACCATATCATTATAAAATAAATCACTTGGAATATAAATATTGTACTTACATTTCAATGTATAGTATATAAAGCAATATAAACAAGTCATGGTCTGTATGAAATTTGAGTTAGTACTGACTTCGCTAGTGTTTTTTATGTAGCCTGTTGTAAAACTAGGCAAATATCTAGATGAGTTGATCTACTGCTTGGAAGACCTCTATGTACCCCAATGGGTACGCGTACCCTTGGTTGAGAACCATTGGTCCAGCAGAGAAAGGTATAACATGACCAATGGCAGGGAGTTGAAGCTAGACAAATTCAGATTGGAAATGAGGTTTGCTTTGTTAAAAAATGAAGATAATTAACCATTTGAACAATTGTCATGGTGGATTTTCCATCACTGGATGTTTTTCTAGAAGATCTAGTGTAGGCATTATTTTGTCCTATGTTATGCAGGTCATCAGACTAGGTGATCACAATGGTCCCTTTTGGTCTTGGAATCTGTGGCTCTATGGTCCTAGATCCTTCTCATCCTGACATCTGTCCCAGCCTCCACCCCACCCCACAGTACTTCTCTGTTTCTCATACCATGTGCTGATAACTTTTTGCAATTGCACTCTCCATTTTCTGACCTCTGTTCCTGACTTCCCCATTCCTTTTAATTTTATGCAGCAAGATACCAATGCTGCCAGTGCACCAGTGCTTTGTCACCTGAGCTAGGATCACAGACAGGACAGGGACCAGTGAGCTGCAAGCACACTTGGTCTCAGGTCGCAAGTCCACTCTCAGCACAATTAGAGAAAAATCCAAGTATTCCCATTCCCAGCACTAATATCCCTGGAGTTTCTGGCATCACGTTCCTGGCACTCAGCAACGAGACAAATCTTCATAGTTTTGCTGATTTAGGGTGCTCCCCAGTCTTGTTCCCCTGTTCATGAGCACACCTCTTGTCTTTCACAGATGCTCCCATGTCAGTAGCACAGCATGGAAAAGGGCACTCATTACTTCTCAGGGACTCACCTGGGTTCCTTTCCTTTTCTCCCCACATTGCCTCTCAGATGTTATTAATTTTTAAAATTTCTCTTTTTTGTCTCTCCCTCAATTTCCCCTGAGTGTCCCTATGGCCCAGAAACTGTACTCCCTCTGGGCTGAACTCTGCTGAAAGGAAGGTCAGGCTTCAGCTCTCACTCAGGTCCTGTGATCCCCTCACCACTGACTCCACAGTGTTGGGCTTTGTGATGATAAGATGACATCACAATGCAGAGCTGTGATGCTCTTTGGGCCATCCATTTCCTTCTCACCTGCCATGAGGGGTGTAGGGGACCATTACCAGGCTTCTTCAAGTAACTGTCCGGTATGGGCTTCAATTAAGACCAACAAGGCCTATAACCAAATGCAGTCAAGGAACTCTGGTCTCCTCAGAGTCTGTGAGGGATGCTCCAAAAGCCAATAGGTATTTTCACATGTTTTTTAAACATGTGCTCTAGTGGCTATAAGCCCTCTGCTCTAGCCCCCAGGGCTCTCTGTCCCCTTGTCCTCCTACTCCTGCCTCTAGACCTTGCTCCTGTCATGCTGCATCATTGTTATCCATCCTCCCCTGCCTGGCTCCTGCCCCTGCCCCTATCTCCTTCACTGTCCAGATTCTTCCCATGTTCCCTCTCCTCTCCTACCCTTGAACAGCTCCTGCTCTTCCCAGACCCCTCTGCTCCTATCCTCTCTGCTCCAGCCCCTCTCCCTAAACTTGTTCCTATCATCCCATCTTCTGACCCTCTGTGCCCCTGGTCCCGCCCCTAGTTCCTGCTACTCTCCCCCCGCCCCCAGTCTTCTATCCACTTCCCCTCCTGCCCTGACCTTTTCCACAGTGCTCTGCCTTACAGCCAGGAGCTTCCTTCTCCTCCTGACTGCCTGGGCCCAGCCGGTGGATCATTGAGAGCCCGGAACAGACAGGCTGCATGCAGTCAGAGCTGGTGCCCAGTGCCACAGTGGCTCCCAGCAGTGAGAGCAGCATTTGCAGGGAAAGTCCTCCTTAGCCCCCTGCATTCCCAGGATGGAGGATGCTCAGTAGCTCTGTAGGGATGGCACATGCACAGTCCAGTCAGCAGGTAGGAGCAGGTGGGGGCTAGAGCATGTTCAGTGCAGACAGAATCTTTGGAGAATTTAGCTCCCAGACTGTAATAAGTCCCTACTGAGCATGTGCAAACTGAGATTTTTTTTGAGGCTTTTAACACGTCCACATTTGAACAAAATTTCATGGGGCTGCCAAGGTACATCTTACCTCCAGGGCAATACCCCTTTGTCATATTTCAAATCTCTACCCCCAAAGTCTGGAGGTGCTGGAGCTTCTGAATGAAATGATTGTAAGAATTTTTCTAACATGGGCAAAATAACATATTTTTTCTCTCACCTCATTCTGAGAAACAGCAGACTGTTTTTGCTGAATTTTTCAGTAAATAAATAAATAAATAAAAATTCAGCCTGAGGCAGACACCCAGCATGGAAAATTTCAGCCTGAACAGTTAAAGGTTAGAAAAGTTATAAAGAACTGAAAACAGAGTCTTATCATGGAAAATGTTGGGCAATCTTAACTATAGGTTAAGGCAGATAGTGCTGCCTATAATATGTATATTTCAGAGTAGCAGCCGTGTTAGTCTGTATTCGCAAAAAGAAAAGGAGTACTTGTGGCACCTTAGAGACTAACAAATTTATTAGAGCATAAGCTTTCGTGAGCTACAGCTCACTTCATCGGATGAAGTGAGCTGTAGCTCACGAAAGCTTATGCTCTAATAAATTTGTTAGTTTCTAAGGTGCCACAAGTACTCCTTTTCTTTTTATAATATGTATATGTTTGAGAAGGCACTTGTAATAAGTGCTGCAGAAGAAACTCAGATAGGGTGTCAGTTTTAACCATAATAGAACCATATTTAAATCCTGACAGTCAAAGGCCAATTTAGTAAGCCAAAAAGAAGATAAAAAGTAAAACAAAATAAAAGTAGACAAAAGGCTTAGAGCTTTAGTTTCTTCCATCTGTCTTTGTTTTTTACTGCAAGTCACTTGAATATAATTCCTTTCAGCAGTGGAGCCATTTAATACTGAGGGCAGGGCTTGTTTGCTCTTCTCTGCTTTCAGCTAAGAAACGGTTATTTGCTTTCTGGCTCAAAAGGCATTTTATTATTTCTTTCTCTCTTTTCCTTCCTTTAAAATGCCATAAATATATAGCTGTTTTTTGTTTTTTGGCCATTCAGGGTTGTGTTTAGTTTATTTTTTTAAATCAGCTCCTCAGCTGGAATAAGTTGGAGCAGCTCCATTTACACCAACTGAGGATCTAGCCCTAACAATAGATTTTTTTTATCTTGGAAATTTACAGATAAAGATCTGGAGATCAGAAAAGTAGTTATATAAACTTTATTACTTTTTTATTTTAAAGTGAATGACTTGGCTGATATCAGTTTGTCTATGTTTGGATTTTAAGAAAAGGTCCATTCCAGCAATGATCAGAGGATCTTTGTAGTAATAATAATACAGCTGGCTAAGATTTTTATAGACGGCAAATAAATACTTTTAGAAATGTCAAGGCCAATAGGTCATACGGAATGTGATCACTTCTCACACACTTTCAGATGTGGTAGCATCTAACATGTATTTTACAAAGTTTTCCAAGTATTATATTTTTGTAGAGATATAGTGAACTCACAGAGATAAATGAGGAATTAATTCTGCTCCAAAGATCTGATTTAAATATAAATCCTGACTCGCTTTATATGATTACATCACTTTTGTGAGGGGAAAACAACTTCTGAGAATACACCGCTGAAAATGTTTTCTCACAGGACGCAGCTATTTCTGTAAAATTCAGGATGTTCACTCTAGTTGTAGCGCTGCTAATTCAGGGCCTGATCTTGCCGGCCTTACTCAAGCAAAACTCCTATTCAACTTGTTGGGACAGATTCCTAGGTAGGCTGGTGCAAAGATGCCCTGGGTCAGGTATAAAACTTCCCAGGGGCAGTGAGTCATCACCAATGCTGTCTCAACATGAGTGACAGTGAACAGTCTAGGGAGGGGCAGGCTGGAGGGATGGGGTGGAGATATGGCTGGTGCATTCTTATACCCTGGAGGTTCCGCATCTTGCAGGTTAGAGCAGCCCTGGGGCAGCACCTGGAGTAGACCTGGCTTGTGACTGCCCTGGAATAGAGGAGGAACAATCCACCTCTTCTCAGTCTCTGCCCATCCCTAGGGCTAGCAGCGGGATGCTTTTTCATATACAGCACACAACCACGTAATGTCAATCTGGATGGCCCTCTGTTTAAATTAAGGGACCAACAAATCAAGAGAAGAATACATATGAAGTCCCCATGAAAGAGCAGAGCGTGAGCAGGTGTCTCCCCTATAACAGACTGCATCCAAGCAGCCTCACAAAACGGTAGCTCCCTCCGCTGACATTCTGAGGCGCAGTACCTAGAGAACGATGTCATAACAGAAGTTATGTGGCTCTGTACCTCGTACAATTGATTGGGCATTTGCCTGAGTAAGGACTGTCAAATCAGGCCCTATTTCTATAAACTTCATTCAAGGAGACATGCTATCTTCCAGCAGATCACCCTGCAGGAAGGTAAAACTTGTTCAGAGATCTGCTAGTGGAAACTCAGAGCCAGTTTGCATCTCCTTTATTCAGGGGGAGTGAGGGCTTGTTCCTAACAAGTGCCCCTCATTCAATGACCCCCATGGGCACAGAGGCCTAGACTAACTGGGCACAAGTCTGTCCTTGCTACATCCATTCCCTCTACTTCCCAGGCTTCTTTGGAATGCCCTCTGCTCCCAGGGCTGCTGCAGAGGTAACACAGAGCAGATGAAGCTGGCTCTGTGTAACGCATAGGCGCTAGTTGCACCTTACACCTGCCAGCACAGTTGTAAAGGGGCTCCAGGTCAGTGCTGGATAGGGCCCACATAGTTCACTCCAATCCCCCTTTTTCTTAGGGAGTTTGTAGCACTATAGAGAGGGCTGTGAATTTAGCAGACCCCAAGGATCTGCAGTGCAGTCCAAGAATCTCCGTGGCTTCCAAGTTGTCCTCACTGAGGTTCTCCCATCTGTACTGCTGCCCGGCCTCCCCCTGGCCCATGCTTCCCATGTCAGAAAGTTTCTTGAGGAGACTGTGTTGCCAAGGGCCCATGCTTATTCAACAGAACCACAGAGAATATATTTCCATGGGGTTGTTTTCTTTGTCCAGAGATTAGGATATTAGGATAAGTCTCTAAACTTTGTTGCGTGTCCTAAGTGAACCTCCAACGCTTTCCAGGTTTGACCATTGCTGATTCTAAATTGGGACCAAATCCTACTCACTTTACTGTGGAAAAATTCTCATTGATCTCAGTGGGAGCTTTGACATGAGTGAGGTGAATGGGATTTTTGCTCCAAAGAATTTACTATAATGTTTTGACTTGAGCAGTTTGAAAAGATTTGGGGTCTTGACTGTTGTTTCTGTTAGGGGGAGAAAATGATGATGGAGACAATTATTTCTTTCATGCAATCTTGTTTATTTACAAAGTATACATTAGTCCTGTATTCCTGAACACAGCAGGAACCAAGCAACGGGAGATAATTTCTTTGTTCACAGTTCTAAGCCCTTTCCAGCCAGCACTTTGCTCAAGGCTCTTTCTCTCCTGCTCTTTTTCCTAAGGTTATGCTACCAGTGCTTCTGTGTCTGGTGCTTTGTAGAATCATAGACATATAGGACTGGAAGCGACCTTGAGGGGTCAGCAAGTCCAGCCCCCTGTGCCAAGGCAGGACCTTCACTGACAGGGGTTTGTTCAACCTGTTCTTAAAAACTGCCAATGACAGGGATTCCACAGCCTTCCTTGGAAGGCTGTTCCAGAACTTAACCACCCTTATAGTTAGAAAAAAGTTAGTTTTTCCTAATATCTAACCTAAATCTCCCTTACTGCAGATTAAGCCCATTAATTTTTGTCCTACCTTCACTGACCATGGAGAACATTTGATCCCTGCCTCTCTATATTAGCCTTAACATATTTGTCGACTACTATCAGGGCCCCCCTCAGTCTTCTTTTCTGAAGACTAAACATGCCCAGTTTGTTTAACCTTCCCTCAGAGGTCAGGTTTTCTAAAGCTTGTATCATTTTTGTTACTCTCCTCTGGACTCTCTCCAGTTTGTCCACATCTTTCCTTGCTGATTCTCTGTGTCCTTCTGTGATGTGCCTGGCTGCATCTGCACTCTCTCTCACACTCACGCACACATGCACACACCCATAGGCACCAATTCCGTGGGTGTTCCAGTGCTGGAGCACCCACAGGGAAAAATTAGTGGGTGCTCTGCACCCACCGGCAGCCAAGCTCCCCGCCTCACCTCACCTCCTCCTCCCCTGAGCGCGCCACATCTCTTCTCCTCCGCCTACCTCCTAGCACTTGCTGCTGCCAAACAGCTGTAGCAAGCTCCAGGAGGGAGGGGGAGGAGCAGGAATGTGGCGTGCTCAGGGGAGGAGGTGAGGAAGAGGCTGGGCTGGGGCAGGGATTTGAGGAAGGGGTTGGAATGGGGGCGGGAGGGGGCAGGGCAGGGGTGGAGTTGGGGCGGGGCCGGGGGCAGAGGAGGGTCGAGCACCCACCGGTGCCAGAAGAAGTCGGTGCCTATGCACACACCTTCATTAAAAATAATACCCAGCATCCCTGCCTTTGCATTCAGCCCACAGTGGAGCCCCTCTACCAGCATAGTTCAGATTCCTGACTGGCCCTGTCTGGCCTGTGTTTTGGGTGGTGGCCGGGGGTGAAAGTAAGTCTAGGGACTTACCGGTATGGGGCTGGGCTGGGGCCGGCTCTGGCCCCCGGAAGGGGTGGGGCCTCGAGCAGAAGGGGCAGGACTGGGGGTCAGAGCCAGCCCCGGCCCACTCTGTACCGGCAAGTGCCTCCTTCCCCTCCCTTCCCGCCTCCCCATGCTGGGGTAACAGTGGCAGCCGGGGGCTCTGGCAGAGGTTTAAAGGGCCCTGGGTGGTAGTGGTGGCTGGAGCTCTAGGCCCTTTAAATCATCCCTGGAGCATGCCGGAGCCCTGAGAAAGCAGCGGCGGGGCTCCGGGGATGATTTAAAGGGCCCAGAGCTTGGCCGCCGCTACCGCCCCGGGCCCTTTAAATCGCCTTCCCCAGGGCTCTGGCAGCAATTTAAAGGGCTGGGGGCTTCAGCCGCTGCTGGGAGCCACAGGCCCTTTAAATTGCACCTGGGGAAGCCGATCCACCCTGGTACGGTGCACTGGCTCTTGCCGGTACGCTGTACCGGGGTGTACCAGCTTACTTTCATCTCTGGTGGTGGCTTCTGTTGTTTCAGCAATTTATTCCATCAAGTAGTTTGATTGGTTTCTTATATTTATCCTGAACGAAGGGTGGCTTTCATGTCCACCAGCTTCAATGAGATTTCACCCAACCCCCAGCAAAACAATAATATTTAGCCCTTTACAGGCATGCTCCTATAGTTCATATTCAGGGCAAACTTCCATTGGCTTAATAAAAGTTTTACTAAAGTGCAGACTTCAGGGTTGGGCCTGCCTTCTTCAGAGTGCTATATCAGATACGATAAAGGTGACCTGGAAGAGCAAAAAATGGGTTAGGATTTGTTTCCTTATAATGTAAATCCTTAAACAATTATATATTTCAAAACAGAATCCTTACCTGTGTTACTGGTGCCACCACAGATTCTTAAAACTGAAAGAATGTTAAAGACCTAATTTACTTTTTTCTACTATTCATGTTGATTGTTTACTTGTTTTGCTCTTCCCACAGCTGGGACAGTAAAACTAGTTCCATGGTTCTTAACCAGGGGTATGTGTACCCATGGGGGTACGCAGAAGTCTTCCAGGGGGTATATCAACTCATCCAGATATTTGCTTAGTTTTACAACAGGCTCCATAAAAGCACTAGCAGAGTCAAAGCAAACTAAAATTTCATTCAGACAATCACTTGTTTATACTGCTCTATTTACTATATCAGCGGTTCTCAAACTATGGGTTGTGACCCCAAAGTGGGTTGCGAGTTCATTTTAATGGGGTTGCCAGGGCCCTCATTAGACTTGCTGGGGCCCAGGGCAGAAAGCCAAAGCCCGAGCCCCGCTGAATGGGGCTGAAGCCAAAGCCCAAGCCCTACCGTGGGGGCTGAAACCAAAGCTGGAGTTTTTAAGTGAGGAGAAACATGGGGTTTGCAAGACACATCAAATTCCTGAGGGATATAGTCTGGAAAGGTTGAGAATCACTGAACTACTGGATTCACTATCTGTTTATAGTTAGTTTCGCTTCCTAATTCTGCTCCTGTGCCTACTGCAATGGAAAGGTTTAAATTTGAAATAAAAATGTCAGTGAAATGTAAAAGAAACTTTGCACTGTATAAAACAAACAATTTTTTGTTGATTGCAGGGAGGAAGGAATTAGCTATGCTAAAGTAAAGCCCTGGGCTTGCCATTGGGACTACTTATGTAAATAAAGTTGAGCGAGAATGTGTATGTTTGTATGCGCAAGATCTAGCTTTAAGTTAATAGCACTGCTTTCAATGTATATTGGGCCTACTCATGACTTTGAGGTGGGAGTATTTTGCAAAGTCAGATTGAAGTTCTTAAAATACCAGATCATCTGAATCATTATTCATTTTAAAGATCCGTGCATATGAGACCTGATTATTAAAAGGGTTCCTTTTTCCTTCAAGCACCTGCATTTTTCTCTTACTGACAGAGCTTTTCTTGTGGCGTATTATTGTGATTATATCTGACAAGGTGCATTAGAGTGATGGCTTAGACTAATGAGAAATTATGTTAGGTCACGTTACTATTTTTAAATCAAGCACAGATGATACGACCCTGAAACAGACCAACATAAAAGGAAAAACTGAAGTCCCAGCAGTTCAAAGGTGCTTTTACTTGAGGAAAACAAGACACAAAACTCTGCTGTGATTATGCTCAGCCACTCCAGTACAAGAGAGTGAGTCGGGCTAAATCCTGCACAGCTTTGGCTACTGCAAGTTGAAGAGTATGTTTCCCTATGGAGGCAGCCATTCACTATCCTTCTCACTTTTTAAATTTTGCAAATGCTGTAAGGGAATTTGCTGTGGTGGGGAGTCCTCTTTATACCCACAGAGCAGGCAAGCTTCCCCATTCTGCCCCACCTCATCCACCTACCTCTAGGGGTTAGAGAGGAGTTTAATCTCTGTAGCTCAAATAGTTGCCCTTAGTGCCTAGATCTAGCTATATGTGGAGGTGGGGAGGGGATCCTGGAGCATCTGTGGCCAGGGAAAGCCCTGGTAGCATGGCTCCAAAGGTATTACTTGAATTCAAAGCCTGAACTCTAGCAAACATTTACAGAGAAGAGGTCTCCAAGCAGAGTCATTAATTGACAATTGGTTTATTTATTGGAACATTTGCAAGTGCAAGCTAAACACATAAGAACTAGGTTTTTAAATGGATAGAAATGAAGCTTGTTTCAAATCACAGCACTAGCAAATCAGTGGAACTTTATGTGTAGAACTGGTCTCAGAACTTATTTGCATGCTATAGGATTGATACAAATTCGATACAGGAGAGCTCATGGGCCATATTTTCAAAGGTATTTAGGTGTCTAAGAGGTAGGTGCCTCAGGGCTCATGGAAATCACACTAGGTGTCTAGCTGCACCTAAGTACCTTTGAAAACCTGGCCTCATGTTGTTTTTGTTTTAAATTGCTGTAATATGCCAGGCAAGCTGGCCGATTAGATGAAAAATTGGTGGAAAGCAAATGAAAAGGGTTGTAAATAATGAAGCAAACATTCCCAGATACTTTTTTCATTATTCACCCAGCTCTAGTTTAGAATTCTCCACTTCCAAAATCCCTTTTTAACCGCAAACCTTGACCATTTGGTCACTTCTGAATGCTCCTGAGAGGATATGCAGTTGTCAATTCTGATCAGCTGCTGTAAACAGTTCTTTTAAGATCCCTTGCTAGTCCTTTTGCTGAGCATTCACAGTTGCTTCCACAAAAATATCAACTTTAACCTAGTGACATTTTCACTAAACCAAGGGGATAATGATGTGTCACACCATTTCTCAACCTGGAGAAGTGCAAATTGAAGCTCCCAAACCGATTCCCAGCAAGTGTTACAAAACTTTCTTGTGATTTGAAAAAAGTTCAGTTTTTTCATTAGAGTGAGTGAGTGAGTGAGTGTGTGTGTGTGTGTGAGAGAGAGAGAGAGAGAGAGAGAGAGAGAATTTAGAGCTAGGGAAAGCTACTGGGGACACAACCCTGGAGAATGAAGTTCAGGCAGACTCAGCAGAGAGGCTTAGGAGTGAATGAATCAGTGAAACTGACTTGCTTGTAATACTGTCCTCTGGTCAGAATTCTCCAATTTTTCTTTGTGTCTTTGATTATTCTTACCCATATGAAACATTTTACCTTTATCCTTGCTGAATGACATTTTATTGATTTCAGCCCATTTCTCTTGCCTTTCAGGATCAAGCTATATTTTAAGCTTGGTCCTCTAAAGAGTTCACTGCTGCTTCCCGGGTTTGGTCTCTTATCCGCAGATTTGATAAGCACACCTTCTTCCACGGATTCTTTTTAAGGTTGTTAATTAATATATTAAATCATAGGTAATCCATCAATTAAATGTATGGATCACTCCATTTGACATCTCTTCTCGGCCTGAACACCACCATTACATTAGTAATTACTCTGGGTCCATTTTCTATTAGCCAGCTGAGTATCCCTTGCACAGTAATGCTACCCGTATATACCATAAATAAATACTGAAATAATCCACTTCTGCCTGTATAGCTGGCAGGGCAATACAGCCTACAGATGGAATGAAAATGGATGCATCGTCTTCCCAGTTATCTGTGCGGGGGTGGAGGAAGAACCCTCCCTCAACTCAGATTGTGATCCTGTCAGCTCACATAAAGTAAGCCGGTTCAATCTTGCTCAGGATGGCACATCTCAAAGGAAACCCCAGGAGCTGGTGATTCAGCAGAGGGAGATGTTCTCATTGAGTCAGGACTGATTCATAGAATCAAAGGACTGGAAAGGTCTTTGAGAGGTCTAGTCCAGTCCCCTGCACTCAGGGCAGGACTAAGTATTATCACCATCCCTGACAGGTGTTTGTCTAAACTGATCTTAAAAATCTCCAATGATGGAGATTCCACAACTTCCCTAGGCAATTTATTCCAGTGCTTAACCACCCTGACAGTTCAGAAATTTTTCCTAATGTCCGACCTAAACCTCTCTTACTGCAATTTAAGGCCACTGCTGCTTCTCACCTCCTCAGAGGTTAAGGAGAACAATTTCTCTCCCTCCTCCTTGTAATAACCTTTTATGTACATGAAAACTTTTATGTCCCCTCTCAGTCTTTTCTTCTCCACACTAAACAAACCCAGTTTTTTCACTCTCCCCTCATAGGTCATGTCTTTCAGACCTTTAATCATTTTTGTTGCTCTTCTCTGTACTTTCTGCAATTTGTCCACATCTTTCCTGAAATGTGCCGCCCACAACTGGGCACAGTATTCTGGTTGAGGCCTAATCAGTGTGGAGTAGAGCAGAAGAATTATTTCTTGTGTCTTGCTTGCAACACTCCTGCTAATATATCCACAAGGCTTATTACCCTGTCAAAGAAAGCTATTAGGTTGGTTTAACATGATTTGTTCTTGACAAATCCATGCTGAATGTTACTTATCTCCTTATTATCTTCTAGGTATCTGCAAATTGATTGCTTAATTATTTGCTCCATATCTTTCCGGATACTGAAATTAAGCTGACTGGTCTGTAATTACCTAGGTTGTCCTTATTCCCCTTTTTATAGATTGGCACTATATTTGCCCTTTTCCAAACCTCTGGAAGGTCAAGACTATAATGGGGCTCAAAAAAGAACTAGATAAGTTCATGGAGAATAGGTCCATCAATGGCTATTAGCCAGGATGGGCAGGATGGTGTCTCTAGCCTCTGTTTGCCAGAAGCTGGGAATGGGCAACAGGGGATAGATCACTTGATGATTACCTGTTCTGTTCATTCCTTCTGGGGCACCTGGCATCAGCTTCTGTCAGAAGATAGGATACTGGGCTAGATGGACCTTTGGTCTGAGCCAGTAGGGCCATTCTTACGTTCTTATGTAGTTCTGGGGAAAAACAATAACAAAAAATATGGAAAAGGCAGAACTGCTAAATCACTTGTTTGTTTCAGTTTTCACCAAAAAGTTTAGTGACAATTGGACATCTAACTTAATGAATGCCAGTGAAAATGAGGTAGGATCAGAGGCTAAAATAGGGAAAGAACAAGTTAAAAATTACTTAGGGCATGGCTACACTTGCAAGTTAGAGCACATTAAAGCAGCCCTGGACGCCCTAACTCATGACGCGTCCACACTGGCAAGGCACATAGAGCGCCCTGACTCCGCAGCTAGAGCGCTCCTGGTACTCCACCTCAGTGAATGGAATAACGTTTGATGGGCCCTGGTTGGAGCACCGCAGGGCCAGTGTGGACACCCTGGTTTGTTAGTGCACTCTGATCAGCCTCCAGAAGTGTCCCACAATGCCTGTTCTAGCCACTCTGGTCATCACTTTGAACTCTACTGCCCTGCCCTCAAGTGACCAACCATCAGACCTGCCCTTTAAATCCTCTGGGAATTTTGAAAATCCCCTTCCTGTTTGCTCAGCCAGGCGTGGAGGGCTCTCAGCGACTCTTTCCAGGTGACCATGCCTGCACGCGCCAACTGATCCCCAGTATGGAGCAATGGCAAGGTGCTGGACCTCATCAGTGTTTGGGGGAAGGAAGCTGTCCAGTCTCAGCTGTGCTCCAGCTGTAGGAATTACGATACCTTTGGGCAGATATCAAGGGACATGATGGAAAGGGGCCATGACCGGGACGCACTGCAGTGCAGGATTAAAGTGAAGGAGCTGCAGAATGCCTACTGCAAAGCCTGCGAGGCAAACGGCCCCTCCGGTGCTGCCCCCGCGACCTGCCGTTTCTACAAAGAGCTGGATGCGACACTTGGGGGCAACCCCACCTCCACTCCAGGTACCACTATGGACACTTCAGAGCCCAGTGCAATCAGGCAGGAGGAGGAGCAAAGCGGGAGCGAGGGTGCTGAGGCGAAGGAAAACACCCTGGAATCCCTAGATGCATGCGGCCAGGAGCTGCTCTCAAGTCAGGAGGAAGGTAGCCAGTCGCGGCGGCCGGTGCTTGGGGAAGGACAAACACCAGAGGAGGTTCCCGGTAAGCGGCTTTTATTTTGGGAAGGAAGTTATTCGGTGCAGGCTCTTGGGGTGAGGAGGGTTAGGGCTGCATGTATGCCTAGATGCAGAATACTGCGCTGATGTGCTCTCTCACATCGCAGTAATCGGCCTCAGTGATCTCTTCAAAGGTCCATTCCAGAAGTTGGACAATGCACTTGCGCAAGTTTCTTGGGAGAGCCACTGGGGTCCTTGTTCCAGTCAGACTAACATGTCCGCGCCACTGTTCCGTGAGGGGCGGGGGGACCATTGCTGCACACAGGCAAGCTGCATATGGGCCAGGGAGGAAGCCTTGTAATAGAAGACCCTCCCTTGCTTCGCAGGTCACCTTCAGCAGCAAGATATATTCCAGGACAAACTCCTGTGGAAAATGTGGGGAGAGTGTTCAGTATAGGGGCTCCCTGCCACTGTTGGTTCTTCAAGGCACAGAAATCCAGAGAGCAGTACAGCTGTGAAACAATCAGTCCCCCTTGACCAGGGCCGTCCCTAGATATTCTGGGGCCCTACACAACTCCTCAGGCCTCCATGGGGGGGGCTGGCCCCAAGCCTATGAGGGGGAGGGCTGGCTTGGGGGATGGGGGGAACCACCCCCAGCACTCACTGGCAATGTGGTTGGGGCCAGATCACTGCATTTCCTATTGCTTGTGAGTGCAGGCCCAGCCCTGCTGCACTCCTTGGAGGAGTGGGAGTGGGGGTAGGGCTGGGGCAGAGCAGTGGTGGGAAGAGGTGGGGCTGGGGTGGGGGCAGGAAGAGGCGGGGGATTTGGGGAAGGAGTGGAGTGGGGGCGGAGCGGGGATGGGAAGAGGTGGGGCTGGGGCGGAGCAATGGGGAAGAGGCGGAGCAGGGGCTGGAGCAGCATGCAAGGCACCAGGGAATCTGGAAATTTCCTGGTGCCCTAAGCAGCTGCATACTTTGCGTATGGATAAGGACGGCCCTGCCCTTGACCCTGTGCTTGCTTACCATTTTGGGGCTCCCGTGGGTTATGTGTGCTCACTTTGGGATGGGAAAATTATGCTATTGTGTAGACTGTGCTTGCCCTTAAGTACGGGGGAATCATTGCTCTGTCTGGTGTGAACAATGCTGCCTCTGTTAAGTGTTGCATTTTGCCTTTACAGATGCAACCTTGAGATCTCGGCTGAAAGACTCCAAAGAATTAGGAAGAGGCCACGTAGAAGCAAAGAAGACATTCTGCATGAAGTAATGCAGCAGTCCCTTAACAAGAATCTAAAAGCGCAGGTGGAGGGAGAGTGAAAGGAGGATCCGCCAGCAGAATGAGGAGCGCCGGCACAAAAACGCGGTGCTCCAGCAGCAAAGCACGGATCGGCTAATAAGCATCACGGGAGCACCAAGCAGACTCGATCCAGGCGCTCATAGCCATGCAGGCGGAGCACTACCATGCCCCCCCCCACAGCCCTTGTGCCAAAACTCTTTCCTTTTTGCCCCATGTCACCTCCAACCCACTTTCCCCAACATTTGGGTTCTTATTGCCACCAGCTGCCTCCAACACCTGCAGCTTCACCACCCAGCCCTGAAAACTACGACCCTTACCCACTGCACTCAACCCCAATCACCATGCAGTATAGCCATCCAAAAGTGCAGCACTCATTGCACAGCACTCCAAACCGGACGGCTGAGTATGATAACAGGACATACATAAATCTGTGATTGTACCGTTCCCCACCCCACCCCTTGCCCTTTGTTTCCAAAACAGTTGTGTTTCTTTTCAATAAATGCATTTTCTTTTCAATAAATGGATTTTTTGGCTTTGAAAACATTCTTTATTATTGCATGAAGTAAAAGATAGCTTAGCCCAGGAAAGAAACTGGCCCTGCAAGTCAGTGTAGCAAACACAGATTCATACTAACACTGGAACCACTGCACTTCATTCCCGTGCAGGGCACCAGATATTACTGCTGGCTTTCAGCCTCAAGGCATCCCTCAAGGCATCCCTAATCCTTGCAGCCCTATGCTGGGCCCCTTTAATAGCGCTGCTCTCTGGCTGTTCAAATTCAGCCTCCAGATGTTGAACCTCTGAGTTCCATGCCTGAGTGAATCTTTCACCCTTCCCTTCACAAATGTTACGGAGGGTACAGCATGCTGATATAACCGCAGGGATGCTGTCATTGGCCAGGTCCAGCTTTCCATACAGAGAGTGCCAGCAGCCCTTTAAACAGCCAAAAGCACACTCCACAGTCATTCTGCACCAGCTCAGCCTGTTGTTAATCTGCTCCTTGCTGCTGTCAAGGCTCTCTGTGTAGGGTTTCAGGAGCCACGGCATTAAAGGGTAAGCGGGGTCTCCAAGGATCACAATGGGCATTTCGATTTCCCCTACAGTGATCTTCTGGTCTGGGGAAAAAAGTCCTGGATTGCAGCTTCCTGAAGGATGCATGCATCAGTTACCTTTCCAGGCCAGCCTGCGTTAATGTCAATGAAACGCCCATGGTGATCCACAAGTGCCTGGAGAACCATAGAGAAATACCCCTTCCAATTAACATAGTCAGAGGTTAGGTGGGCTGGTGCCAGAGTTGGAATATGCCTCCCATCTATCGCCCCTCCGCAGTTAGGGAAACCCATTTGTGCAAAGCCAGCCACAATGTCATGCACGTTACCCAGAGTCACGGTTCGTCTGAGCAGGATGCGATTAATGGCCTTGCAAACTTGCATCAACATGATTTCAACGGTCAACTTTCCCATTCCAAACTGCTTAGCAACCGATTGGTAGCTGTCTGGAGTTGCCAGCTTCCAGTATGCAATAGCCACCCACTTCTCCACCGTCACGGCTCTCAATCTCGTGTTTTTGCGCCACAGGTTGGGGGTGAGCTCATCACACAGGCCCATGAAAGTGGCTTTTCTCATCCGAAAGTTCTGCAGCCACTGCTCATCATCCCAGACTTGCATGACGATGTGATCCCACCACTCAGTGGTTGTTTCCCAAGCCCAAAAGCGGCGTTCCACAGTGGTGAGCATGTCCGTGTATGCCACAAGCAATCTTGTGTCGTATGCGTTACTTGAGTCGATATCATGGTCGGAATCCTCACTATCAATTTGGATCTTAAGCAGTAACTTGACTGCCAAATGTGGTGTGCTGGCGAGACTCATCAGCATATTTCTCAGCAGTTTGGGCTCCATTCCCGCAGACTGAAAGGGAAGACAGAGCGTGCAGTATAAAAAACATTGAAAGATGGTGCCAAATGTGGACTGAAGCACAGGGATTGCTGGGATGTGAACTGATGCATCACGGGGCGTTGGGACAGGACCCAGAATGCCCAGCCCCCTCCGCCCCTTCCCACAAGCCATAGCTCCAGAATGGGAAGAGGTGCTCTGTGGGATAGCTGCCCATCATGCACTGCTCCCAATGCCGCTGCAAGTGCCGCAAATGTGGCCACGCCAGTGCACTAGCAGCTGTCAGTTTGGACAGACTGCAGTGCTTTCCCTACTGCGCTCTCCGAAGGCTGGTTTAACTCAAAGCACTCTACATCTGCAAGTGTAGCCATGCCCTTAGACAACTTAGATGTCTTCTAGTCACCAGGCCCTGATGAAATACATCCTAAAATACTCAAGGAGCTGACTGAGGAGATATCTGAGCCATTAGCCATTATCTTTGAAAGTTATGGAAGACAGGTGAGATTCAATAACCTTATAGGGAGCACAGTGCCCCTGTTTGTTGAATGGGCTGTCAAACAGAGGGCTTGTCCACTTGTGGTTAATAAAGTCCTCGTGCTGCTTTTACAAGAGTGGGAGTGTTTATCCACAGGGGACTTTGGCAATGACACTGGCTACCCAGATTTTCCCCTGCAGTTTCAATCAGATAAAATAGTCCTCACTTCTTGGCCTGAATGTCTGTGTAGTATTGCTGTGTGGTGTTAGAGACTGAGTATGTTTCAGTCCAGGAGTGGTTCCATTTCAGTGGAGGTTAAGTGAACATTTAATTTAAGTGAACTTTGGAGTTTGTACAATATATCAGATAGATAAGCACAATAAAAACGCTTTGGGATTCTTCTTGATGAAAGACTATCTGTTTGATTTATGACATATTGTAATAATGTCCATTGTGAGTGGGTTGTCTGGTACTTGCATAGCTCAAGATTAGTGAAGTAAAGAGCTTGCTAACTTATTAAAATAAAAGATCATGAATAAGAACAGCACTACACTACACTAGCTAGGCATAAACGGATCACCAGCTGTGGTCAGGAAGACACTTCCTTGGAGGGTACAATGTTGCACATCAGGAGTATGATTTCCTCTGAATCATCCAGCATTGACCATTGTTTGAGACAAACTCTTGTATTAACTGGACAGTTAGTCTGTGCCGGTATGGCAATTCCTGTGTATCTAGAATATTGTGACATTTTAGAATGCATGCACTCAAACATCGGAATGTGTTGTAGCCAATTTCTTGAGAGCCAGGCAAATATGAAAGAAAGAAATCTGGGCATGCTGCCTTAATGAGGCAATCGGAACATTTGGGATTCTGCATGAAAGACGATTATAGGATAAATGATATTTAGATAGCATCATGTGGCTCATTAAAAATGGAATAAACTGTTAATTCTGTGAAGAATGTGTTTGTTTACAAGGTTGAATCAGTTCTTAAGTGAGAGAAGAAAATCTACTGTTAAAAGTTTGTAATCTCAGTTGTTTTAAGAACTAGTGATGTAGATCTGACAAGCTGTCATATCTACACTTTTCTATGATATCACTATGAAAGGAAGAAGATGCAATATACACTCTTCTTTACTCCAAAGAATTTGCATTTAATGTTTTTTGAAGTGCAGTTGTATTCTGAATAATAGCCGTATAAAAATGCCCACTTCTTATTCAACAGCTCTGCTCAAGAGTGTATTGGAGTCAAATCCGCTGATTTTAGCTGACTACAATAGGGATTTTTTTTTCTCCTTTTAGCTCTACAGTACTAAGAGAATGCACTGGATTCTACTCTTTCTTGTGCACCACCACATGTAATTAATTACTTATTAAATGCCAATCAGCTACACCTGTGCAAACTCATTGAAGACCAAATGAAAGTAGAATTTGGCCTGCAGAAACTTGAAGACTGGTGTTAATGTGCAAGAAGTAAAGAACACAGCTTGACTTTTGGGTCCACTGGGGATTTTACAGGGCTGGCAGGTGAAAAAATAGACATCTTTTTACATATTAACTGAGCACATTTGATCACAGAGCCCCATGATGCCATTTTTTACATAATCAAGTTTCAAAATGAATTTAGTGCTGGTGAAAGGTTATGAATAAATAGCCCTGGTAAGAGAAACCCTCAGTTTACTCACAGTACAGGTACAGCATAGCCAGTAGAAATTTCTCCCCTATTCCCATGCAGAAAACAACAATTTAGAGAGGAAGGATGCCTTAGTGGTTAAGGTGCTGACTTGGGAGGCCTGGGTTTGATTCCCTGCTCTGGCACAGATTTCCTCTGTGACCCTGGGTAAGTCACTTAGTCCCTCTGTGCCTTAGTGCCTCATCAGTAAAACAGGAATAAAACTACTCTGCTCTCTCACAGAAGTGTTGTACTGATAAATATACTAAAAAGATTGTGAGGCACTCCCATACTATGGCCAGATAAGTACCTTAGACCTTGTCTACATGCAGGTTTTACATCACTGTAACTACAGTTAGTTCACCTTACAGTGCCATGTATCCATCCAAAACCTGTTCTCAAAGCAATTTATTTAACATCTTAGGTCGCAGTAAGTAAGTAGTAAAGAGTAATTTCACTTTGTAGTGAGTTTGTTTACGCTAAGGTTCATGTGGACCAATTCCTAAAACCTCTGCACTTCTGGCAGTCCTCCAGCTAGTGGCCCACACTGCATTGCTTCATACTTGGATTGACCTGTATTGATACCTGCATGCATTCCAATGCTCCAGGGTCACCTAATTCTGAAGTAACTTCTCTGTTGAAAAGCTGGCTGCATTTTTGCAAGTAATGCCACCACTGAACCCAACATTGTTGTGGTGTGTAGTACTGCAGAGAATGTGGCAAGCACCCAGCAAACCACTGGTGCTCCCATGGCCCCATGTATGCCATGGGTCCATCCAGGAGGAGATTTATCAGGGCAGCCAAGAATTTTCTGATGTGGCAGATTTGGCTAATACGTGAGAAACCCATGTGGACAGCCATATAGAATGAAACTGCTGTGGAAGAGAGCTCTGCTAGCACCCTGCCTCACATTTCTGTGGAGGGGAGCTGTGTCAGTAAGTATTATGTGCTCTTTTACAATGCAGCTGCACAGGGGCATTTCAATTACTTTTTCCAGGTATGGGCTGTCTGGCGCCATGTAGGGCAGAGCTATGAGCCTCTCTCTGGCTGTTCAGCATTCAACCCCTTCCTGCCCAGCAAGCTGTACATGGTGTCCGCACCAGAGACTTAAAGTTTTATATTTTTATATCTCTGCAATATCTAATCCTACAAACCATGTAATCCCTGACCACCCTTTCCATGTCTTCCCTCCTCTTCCCACATGAGCTACTTTCTGCTCACACTCTCGTGCCTTCCCCATACAGTCAGGGTGGATTTTCCCCCCAACCTCCTTTGTTCAGGGTGTCAGCATCCTGGGGGTTGAAAAATGAAACACATTGCATATAAGACATTTTTATTGTAACCCCAGAAATGGAAAGATTTAAAAACTCATTAGAAAAGGCATATTGGCTCATGGTTTCATTAGGGCACTCCATTAAAAAAAAATTCTCACCAATAGGACATCCTAAACAAATATTTTGTTTCAGTGAAAGGTAGTTTCTGAAATGAAATAGTCTGGCAGCTGCTTAGTGAAATTGACATTCCTAGAGTGCAATCATTGTACTGTGATGAACAACACAATACGAATCTGGAATTGTGATGGGCAAGTGTCCGAAGGTTCAGAGGGCAGGAAAAGCGCCTGAGTGTTCAGATCCTTTTTGAACCTTATACACTCTCCATCCCTCTTGTCTCTGCAAAAGTAGGCCAGAAATTCAATAAGGGCAGACTTCTTCCATGGGATTTTAACACTTCTAGTTGAGCCCAGAGTGCAGAGATGTATGAAAAAGAAGCCATTCTAAAAAAAAAGTCAACTAAATGATTTTGAACCTAAAAAAAAAGGAGGGGGGCTCATTCAAAGTCTAGAGGAGGGTTTGGGGTCAGATGCTACTTTCTCTGAACCAGTTTGGCCATCCCTAAAACCAATGAAACCCAGTCACTATTTCCAACCCTTTGTAAGACTCAAGGGTGATTCATTGTTGTGCTACACCTTGTTTAGCTACTTACACCAATGAAAAGTGAGTGCAGCATGCATGTAAAATGCTACCAGATCTGAATGGTGGTGTTTCCCCGCCCTTCTGCAGTGGTGTAAATGTTTGCACCTTGTGCAGAGGGCAACAGAGAAGGTCTCCACTAGGAAGCCTGATGCTACAGTCCTTGCACATTGCAAACTCCCATTGAAATCCATGGTAGTTTTGGCCATGCAAGAAATGCTGGACAGGGCCCTAGTGTCCTGATCTACAGCTGATTGAAGTCAATTGCAATTTTTATTGTAATGGCTTTGGATCAGGCCCTGGGTCAACAGTGAGGTTTCAGCCAGAGAACAGGGCAGAGAGCGCAACTGCCTTTAGTTTGTTTACCCTAATCATGGTGTAAGTAGACTTGAAAGCTGGGAAAAAGGATGCTTAGACCATGCCTCATGAAAATGGTTTTGACACGCTTTACCGATTGCCAGCCTTTTATGGAAAGAAAAACTGGAATAAGGAAAAAAAAATCTGTCCAGTGACGTCCTCTGGTTCGTGGTAGTAGATGAAAGGCGGGGGGGGGGCGGGTCAGGGAGAGATTGGTCAGTTTTGTATAATTCCAGAGCTGCATTATGTTCTCTGCATGCAGCTGTGCTGTTTGCAATGCTCACGTCTGTTTGTGTTTCTCCTGAGGTGACAGAAGCATGAATGATGGTAGCAAGGTCCACAGCCAAAAGGAAAGGATGCCAAGCACAGATGGTAAACCACAGTCTTGGCAACTGCTAGTACCGGGATATCTAGGAGCAGTGAGGGATCTAATAAGACTCCTTGGTGGCAAGCCTCAGTAAGAAACTGCAGGCACCCTCCCTCAGTCAAGGGGGCTAATATAATTTCTGCCAATTCTTCTGGACTTATCCAGATTCTCAATGGAAAGAGAAGAGCTAGAATGTGAAATGCACTCATGGGCAGTCTGCAGTGAATACTCTGCTTTAATCTGTTTAAGAAAAGCTATTATTCTCTCTTGAACATGTTGGTTATGAGGCTTATATTTTTTGTACTCTTATCTTTCTCACATTTGTTTTGCTGTACATCTCACTGGACTGCCTGACAAGAATTTTCAAGTAGATTCCTGATGGGGTTCTTTCTAGAACATGCCAGATCTGCAATAACAGATCAGACCATTGGCCAACCAAGTCTGGTATCTTGTCCCTGGAATAGGGCAATGCATAATCCTTCAGAGGAAGAATACCCATAGTGCACATGGACAACGCAATGCTGGACATCAAGTAGAAAATTCCTCCCTCGCCCTTATGTTTATCAGCTGACATCCCCTGTACCTGTCTCTCCTTATGGTTTTCAGGCTTTGCTCATACACCTTATCAATTCTATGGAGTGTTTGGTGACCCCTATAAGGTATCACCTTTGGGTTTGGGGAGTGCCCCAGGCCAGTACTTTGTCCACCACCTCCCCACCCATTTCTGTCACTCAGTAGAGAACAGAAGTTGATTTTCATTGTCTCGGAGAATGTGCTGTAGTGAATTGTTCATTCAAAGAGGCCAAGACCCAAACATGTCATTAATCAAATGAAATTCAGATAAAAAATATCAAGAACTCAAAAATAAAAAAAAGACAAATGATACCAGAAAATACACCTATGTTTAAGACTCCCTAAGCTCATCCAGCCAGGCCCACGCCCTTGAAGGTAGAGAAACAAAATCAGAAAATAGGATGGCTTTATTTCTCGAGTTCTGGGTCTCTCTTGGAGTGTCAGAAATTTGCAGCAACCAGCTGAAGGTTTAATGAGTTGCCAGAAGCCACTCCAGGTGCAGTGCAGGTTTGTCAACTATACTCTGCATGCCACTTTGACGTAGTCAGATGTGACCTTGCTCAGTACTATACCAGGGATTCCTTATTGTAATATTTGGACAATAACGTTTGCTCTTATCACATACAGCATCTTTGCTCTGGTCCAATATATAGTGTATGTTTCATTTTCATCCAAGACTCCATTTTTTTTCCTGGGTAAAGAATTTTAGTTCCTGTCCCCATAGGCTGACACAGGTTCTCCCCCTCTTTTTCTTTTTGGTTGTTGCCAATTCCTATCATATAGTCTTTCTTTACATAAACTTTACATACACTCAGAATGAGGGACTAACATTTTGTTCCATGTTTGTACAGTATCCAGTACAATGGAGACCTCCTCCATGACTGGGGCTTCTTTGTGCTATGGTAAGGCAAGTAATAAATAATAATATAATTTATATATCTCTTCTCATCCCCAAGTAAAAGTAACATCTTTGCACCCCAAGAACGGCTGTCTTCCCATGCCCGTAGGATTCTTTTAAATGGTATTTGAACTTGCACTCACCAGTCTCTGTGTCAACAAGGCAATTTGTCAGTATCTCTCTTCTGATCATAATTTAAAAAAATAATAGTTTCAATACATGTAGAATTCCCTGTAACACCTAGGATTCAAACACAAATAGGATTTCTAAAAAGGATTTCTTCCTTTTTAATGTTTTTAATAAAGTAAATACTAATGGAAACTGCGTGATCATGGGAGACTTTAACTTCCCAGATATAGACTGGAGGACCAGTGCTAGTAATAATAATAGGGCTCAGATTTTCCTAGATGCGATAGCTGATGGATTCCTTCATCAAGTAGTTGCTGAACCGACTAGAGGGGATGCCATTTTAGATTTAATTTTGGTGAGTAGCGAGGACCTCATAGAAGAAATGGTTGTAGGGGACAATCTTGGCTCAAGTGATCATGAGCTAATTCAGTTCAAATTAAATGGAAGGATTAACAAAAATAAATTGGCAACTAGAGTTTTTGATTTCAAAAGGGCTTATTTTCAAAAATTAAGGAAATTAGTTAGGGAAGTGGATTGGACTGAAGAAATTAAGGATCTAAAGGTAGAGGAGGCCTGGGATTACTTTATATCAAAGCTGCAGAAGCTATCAGAAGCCTGTATCCCAAGAAAGGGGAAAAAATTCATAGGAAGGAGTTGTAGACCAAGCTGGATGAGCAAGCATCTTAGAGAGGTGATTAAGAAGAAGCAGAAAGCATACAGGGAGTGGAAGATGGGAGGGATCAGCAAGGAAAACTACCTAATTGAGGTCAGAACATGTAGGGATAAAGTGAGACAGGCTAAAAGTCAAGTAGAGTTGGACCTTGCAAAGGGAATTAAAACCAATAGTAAAAGGTTCTATAGCCATATAAATAAGAAGAAAACTAAGAAAGAAGAAGTGGGGCCGCTAAACACTGAGGATGGAGTGGAGGTTAAAGATAATCTAGGCATGGCCCAATATCTAAACAAATACTTTGCCTCAGTCTTTAATAAGGCTAAAGAGGATCTTAGGGATAATGGTAGCATGACAAATGGGAATGAGGATATGGAGGTAGATATTACCATATCTGAGGTAGAAGCGAAACTCAAACAGCTTAATGGGACTAAATCGGGGGGCCCAGATAATCTTCATCCAAGAATATTAAAGGAATTGGCACATGAAATTGCAAGCCCATTAGCAAGAATTTTTAATGAATCTGTAAACTCAGGAGTAGTACCGAATGATTGGAGAATTGCTAATATAGTTCCTATTTTTAAGAAAGGAAAAAAAAATGCTCCGGGTAAATACAGGCCAGTTAGTTTGACATCTGTAGTATGCAAGGTCCTGGAAAAAATTTTGAAGGAGAAATTAGTTAAGGACATGGAAGTCAATGGTAAATGGGACAAAATACAACATGGTTTTACAAAAGGTAGATCGTGCCAAACCAACCTAATCTCCTTTTTTGAAAAAGTAACAGATTTTTTAGATAAAGGAAATGCAGTGGATCTAATTTACCTAGATTTCAGTAAGGCATTTGATACCGTGCCACATGGGGAATTATTAGTTAAATTGGAGAAGATGGGGATCAATATGAACATCAAAAGGTGGATAAGGAATTGGTTAAAGGGGAAACTGCAACGCGTCCTACTGAAAGGCGAACTGTCAGGTTGGAGGGAGGTTACCAGTGGAGTTCCTCAGGGATCGGTTTTGGGACCAATCTTATTTAATCTTTTTATTACTGACCTTGGTACAAAAAGTGGGAGTGTGCTAATAAAGTTTGCAGATGATACAAAGCTGGGAGGTATTGCCAATTCAGAGAAGGATCGGGATATTATAAAGGAGGATCTGGATGACCTTGTAAACTGGAGTAATAGTAATAGGATGAAATTTAATAGTGAGAAGTGTAAGGTTATGCATTTAGGGATTAATAACAAGAATTTTAGTTATAAGTTGGGGACGCATCAATTAGAAGTAACGGAAGAGGAGAAGGGCCTTGGAGTATTGGTTGATCATAGGATGACTATGAGCTGCCAATGTGATATGGCTGTGAAAAAAGCTAATGCGGTTTTGGGATGCATCAGGAGAGGCATTTCCAGTAGGGATAAGGAGGTTTTAGTACCGTTATACAAGGCACTGGTGAGACCTCACCTAGAATACTGTGTGCAGTTCTGGTCTCCCATGTTTAAAAAGGATGAATTCAAACTGGAGCAGATACAGAGAAGGGCTACTAGGATGATCCGAGGAATGGAAAACTTGTCTTATAAAGGAGACTCAAGGAGCTTGGCTTGTTTAGCCTAACTAAAAGAAGGTTGAGGGGAGATATGATTGCTCTCTATAAATATATCAGAGGGATAAATACAGGAGAGGGAGAGGAAGAGGAATTATTTAAGCTCAGCACCAATGTGGACACAAGAACAAATGGGTATAAACTGGCCACCAGGAAGTTTAGACTTGAAATCAGACGAAGGTTTTTAACCATCAGAGGAGTAAAGTTTTGGAATATCCTTCCAAGGGAAGCAGTGGGGGCAAAAGATCTATCTGGTTTTAAGATTCTACTTGATAAGTTTATGGAGGAGATGGTATGATGGGATAATGGGATTTTGGTAAGTAATTGATCTTTAAATATTCAGGGTAAATAGGCCTAATCCCCTGAGATGGGATATTAGATGGATGGGATCTGAGTTACCCAGGAAAGAATTTTCTGTAGTATCTGGCTGGTGAATCTTGCCCATATGCTTAGGGTTTAGCTGATCACCATATTTGGGGTCGGGAAGGAATTTTCCTCCAGGGCAGATTGGAGAGGCCCTGGAGGTTTTTCGCCTTCCTCTGTAGCATGGGGCATGGTTGACTTGAGGGAGGCTTCTCTGCTCCTTGAAGTCTTTAAACCATGATTTAAGGACTTCAATAGCTCAGACATAGGTGAGGTTTTTTGTAGGAGTGGGTGGGTGAGATTCTGTGGCCTGCACTGTGCAGGAGGTCGGACTAGATGATCAGAATGGTCCCTTCTGACCTTAGTATCTATGAATCTATGAAACATAGAGTAATATCTGGTCTGCTACAAGGTATAATGCTCAGAATTTCTTGGCAATAACATGTGGCTATATATAGTACATGAAGTAATAAACAGCTGCCATTTCATTCAAGTAAACAACAAGGTGAGGCATGGCTTGTTTTGATCAGAGTATTGTGACTGGATACATGGTCTCTGTCAGATCTCTGCTGAGATTTGTGATAGGGATAATCAGTTTTTTCTCATTGCAACTTACAGATAGGATCTTTTTAGTATATAAAAAATCTACATGAGTGAAATTCACTATTGTACAGAGGCCTATGCTACCCTTAAACCCAATTTCAACTTTCAAAATAGGGTTTAAGTGCTGCACAGGCTTTGTAAAGGGATGAATTTCATCTTTGATAAGAATGAGCAAATCAGATTTACGAATAATATGAAGATATGAAGGAACACAAACAATTTGGTGCCCTTAGAATGTTGCAATAAGTGAAAGCGCTATTAAACAGATTGCACTTGATTTTCAGAGGGGCTGAGTCCCCCAGAGTGCTATTGAAATCAACGAGAGCTCCTCTGGAAGTCAGGCCCTTAGCAGTTTATTTTCCTCTGGATTAGCCACACCACAGGCTCATTGGGTTGGGGTGGGAATGGAAGGAATAATATAAGAACCTACAGCACAGATGGGCATAGGAATCACAGAACAATGAATATAATTGAAATAAATGAATGAACACTAGATAGGGCACTGGGTGCAATCATGTTTCATTTACTTTCTCATTCACAAAGTGGGTGTAGATTCTCTGCTGTGGATCATTGCTGAAGGTTATCACTAATAAACAGCTTACAGGCTTCTTCCCCTCTTTTGAAATGTGGTGTAATGTAGCAGCTGGTATGATGAACATGACTGCCCTCTACTGAAGAGAATCAAAGCAGTTGAAGACTCAAGAGTTTGTGATGGTACCAGGGACTGCAAAAGGATCTAAGTACATTTAAGGCAATTCAGCTTTAGCTCAAATGACTGAGCTCTGTCCTTTGGAAAGAGAAGGTCCTTGTGCCCATGCGTGAGTGGTGTCTGCAGATGCATGACTATGGATTTCCTACAAAAGTACCAGGCTGCCCAGCTGTCCCCTCTTGTGTTTAAAACAGGAGGTCTTGGGTTGATTGTGGCTAAAAAATGGAACATGAAAAAAAGAAGATGGGGAACTTCAGTCCAAGGAATGTGCAAAATGATGTTGTGAGTGGACACTACCTGTTTCTGGAACAGGGTAACTCTAAACATCATCAGATGTGGTATTGCATCTAACAGGAGTGTTTTGGTTAGTTTCTGGGTGCAACAGTAAACGAAAGAATTGGGCCAGTTCCTCAGCTGGTATAAATCAGTGTAGCTCAACTAAAGTCGGGAGAGTTAAATTGATTTCCCCCAACTGAGGATCTAGTCCTACACCTCTTTTCTCTCACACGGCGCTGATTAAATATAGCAGCGATTCTCAATCTTTTCCATATCTTGACCTCATAGAATCATAGAAATGTAGGACTGGAAGGGACCTTAATAGATCATCTAGTCCAGTCCTCTGCACTGAGGCAAGACTAAGTATCATCTAGACCAGTAGTGGGCAACCTGTGGCCCATCAGGGTAATCGACTGGCGGGCCACCAGACAGTTTGTTTACATTTGCACGGCTGCCCGCAGCTCCTAGTGGCTGCGGTTCACCGCTCCCAGCCAATGGGAGCTGCGGGGAGTGGTGGCCAGCATGTCCCTGTGGCCCGTGCTGTTTCCTGCAGCTCCCATTGGCTGGGAACGGCGAACCGTGGTCACTGGGAGCTGCAGGCGGCCGTGCAAATGTAAACAAACTGTCTGGCAGCCCACCAGTGGATTACCCTGTTGGGTAGCATGCGGCCTCCAATGATGGAGATTTCACAACTTCCCCAGGTAATTTGTAAAGTGCTTAATTATCCTTATAATTAGGAAGTTTTTCCTAATAGCTAACCTAAATTTCTCTTGCTGCAAATTAAGCTCATTACTTCTTGTCTTGTCCTCAGCGTATTAGGAGAACAATTTATCACCCTCATTTTTATAACAACCTTTTACGTACAGTACTTGAAAACTGTTATCATGTCCCTACGCTATCAATCTTCTCTTCTCCAGACTAAACAAACCAATTTTTTTCAATCTTTCCCCATAAGTCATGTTTTCTTGACCTTTAATAATTTTTGTTCAGTTTGTTCACATCTTTCCCAAAGTATGCTGCCCAGAACTGCACACAGTATTCCTGTTGAGGCCTTATCAGTACTAAGTAGAGTGGAACAATTACTTCTCATGTCTTGTTTATAATATTCCTGCTAATATATCCCAGAATTATGTTTGCTTTTTTTGCACCAATATTACATTGTTGACTCATATTTAGTTTGTGATCCACTGTAACCCCCATGTCCTTTTCTGCAGTACTCCTTCCTAGGCAGTCATTTCCCATTTCATATTTGTGCAATTAATTATTCCTTCCTAAGTGTACTATTTTGCATTTTTCCTTATTGAATTTCATCCTATGTGTTTCATACCATTTCTCCAGTGTGTCAAGATAACTTTGAATTCTAATTCTTTCCTCTAGAATGTTTGCAACCCCTTCCAGCTTGGTATCATCCATAGACTTTATAAGTGTACTCTCAACACCATTATCCAAATCATTTAGGAAGATATTGAATAGAACCGGACCCAAGACAGATCCCTGTGGGACCCCACTCCATATGCCCTTCCAGCATGACGGTAAACATTGATAATTACTCTCTAAGTATGTTTTTCCAATCAATTGTGTACCCTCCTTATAATAGGTTCATCTCTAGGATACATTTCCCTAGTTTGCTTATGAGAAGGTCATGTAAGACAATACCAAAAGCCTTACTAAATTTGAAATATATCATATCTACTGTTTCCCCCCATCCACAAGGCTTGTTACTCTGTCAAAAAAGGACATTAGCTGGTTTGACATGAATTGTTCTTGACAAATCCTTGTTGGACAATTACTTATCACCTTATTATCTTCTAGGTCGGGGTGGCCAACCTGTGGTTCCGGAGCCACATGTGGCTCTTCAGAAGTTAATATGCGGCTCCTTGTATAAGCACCGACTCTGGGTCTGGAGCTACAGGTGCTAGCTTTCCAATGTGCCGGGGGGTGGTCAGTGCTCAACCCCTGGCTCTGCCACAGGCCCTGCCCCCACCCCCTCCCCTGAGCTTGCCAGGCCCTTGCTCCTCCCCCCCAGAGCCTCCAGCACGCCAAGAAGCAGCTGATCGGGAGGTGCGGGGAGGGAGGGGGAGGCGCTGATCAGCAGAGCTGCTGGTGGGTGGGAGGCGCTGGGAATGGGGTGGGAGAGCTGATGTGGGGCTGCTGACATGTTACTGTGGCTCTTTGGCAATGTACTTTGGTAAATTCTGGCTCCTTCTCAGGCTCAGGTTGGCCACCCCTGTAAGGTGCTTACAAATGGATTTTGATTATTTGCTCCACTATCTTTCCAGATACCAAAGTTAAGCTCACTGGTCTATAATTCCATGGGTTTCCTTACTCCTGTTTTTATAGTCATGAACTATATTTGCCTTTTTCCAGTCCTCTGGGATCTTTGCCATCGTCCACAAGTTCTCAAAGATAATTGCTAATGACACAGAGATCATTTTCAACCAGTTTCTTTAGTATTCTGGGATGTATGTCATCAACTCCTGATGATTCTAAGACATCTAAAACTTGTTTAAGTAATTCTAAACTTGTTCTATCCTTATTTTAGCCTCAGATCCTACCCTATTTACCTTGATTTTCACTATGTTAGTCATCCAATCACTGCTAACCTTTTTGATGAAAACTGATACAAAAAGGCATTTAACATTTCAGCCATTGCTGCATTTTCTGTTATTGTCTCTCCCTCCTCATTGAGTAATGGGACTACTCCATCCTTGGTCTTTCTCTTGTTTTTAATGTATTTGTAAAATTTTTTCTTTAACCCTTTATGTCCCTAGCTAGTTTAATCTTAATTTTGTGCCTTGGCCTTTTAACGTTGTCGCTACATGGTTGTCTTGTTTTTCTGTATTCATCTTTCATAATTTGACCTAGTTTCCACTTTTTGCGTGACTCTTTTTTGAGTTTCAGATTGTTGAAGATCTCCTGGTTAAGCCAGGGTGATCTCTTACCATACTTCCTATCTTTCCTCTGTGTTGGGATAGTTGTTCCTGTGAGTTTAATAAAGTTTCTTTAAAAAACTGCCAACTCTCCTGAAACCCCTTCCCCATGCTACAAGAGTAAAAGGTTTGGGGATCCCTTTTCTGTAATGAAAGAGAGGGTAGTCCCAACCCTTCAAACCTGGTTGTGGCCTCCAGGTTGAGAGCCCGTAGACTACAGAATATCTTGTCCAATACCAGAATGATGGGGAGAGGGTGTTAAATAAACTCAATGTAGTTTTGATTCCAGGACTTAAAAGGCACTGAAAGAAATGAAAATAGAGCAGCCTATTCATTAGACACACAATTCCTCCAATCAGATGGAGTGGAATTAAATTATCTGTCACTGGACAGAGAAGATTTAATTATGGGGGTACCACCTGGACATCTGACCTATTTACTTCCTTCTGCATAGCTGGTATGCTCCAGCTAGATGGTACTTATGGTTAGAAAGGGGAATCTGAAGCAGCCTCGTTGGGATGAAGGCATTCTGAGGATTTGCCTGATGTTGAAGTGAGGAACTGTGAAGAAATGCCACATTTCTGAAGTTCAGAAGAGTGGGTTGGCTCAAGAGAATGGCAATGGGCTATGAAGCCTCTCTTTCATCTGTGGGAAGCTTATCTAGCAACAGAGGAATTGCCATACTAGAACAAACCTGAGTTCCATCTAGTCCAGTATCCTGTCTCCAACAGTGGCCAATACCAGATGCTTCAGAGGAAGGTGCAAGATGCCCCACAGTATGCAGATGTGGGATAATCTGCCCTCATGATGTTCTTATCCTGACCCCTAATAGTTAGAGATTGCCTTAAAACCTGGAGCATGGGGCTTTTTACTTGTTTGCATTAACAATTAAAACTCTGGATAATCTTGTTATCCATATAAATTTCCAATTCCTCTTTGAATCTTGCTAAATCCATGGCCTCAAAAAATCCCGCGGCAGTGAGTTCTACAGTCTAATTGAGCACCAAGTGAAAAAGGATTTCCTCTTATCAGTTTTGAATTTCCTGTCTTTCAGTTTTGTTGAATGTTCCTTTGTTGTGAAACAGGGAGAACAGAAACTCCCAGGCAACCTTATCTAGACTTTTCATTATTTTATTTGCTCTTATCATGTCCCCTGTTATTTCCTTTCTAAAATAAAGTCCAAATCTTTTCAATCTCTCTTCATGAAAGCTTTTCCATCATCCTAATCTACTTGTTACCCTTCTCTAAATCCCTTCTATTTCTGCAATATCCTTTTTGAGATGCACACAGTATATATGGTGAGGCTACACCACTGATTTACATAATGGTATTATAAGAATTTCTGCATTATTCTCCACCTGCTTCCTTATGCATTCTAAATGGAACCCTTAATTGCGCTGTCCACAGTGATAGCCAGGTCCCTTTCCTCAGCTGCTAGAGCTAATTTAGACCCATATAAGGTGAATGAATAGTTCAAATGTTCCTCTTCAATGTCCATTACTGTGCATTGTAAGACCCTTGTGGCAGGGGCTCTCTCTTTGTTCTGTGTTTCTACAGTACCTGGTCTATCACTTGGGCTCCTGGATGCTACGATAATGCAAATAATAAATAATGATAATTTATTGAAATTCCTCTGCCATCATGTTGCCCATTCCTCTAGCTTGGTTAAGTCCTTCTGAAGTTCCTTGCAGTCTTCTCTGGATTTGACTAACATTAATAACTTTGAGTTATCTACACATTTTGCCACTGATTCCTGGATCTTGGCCTTAGCTTGTGTTTGTCTTCTGACCTTGGCTCTGACTCGTGGCACCTGATTCCTGGTTCCAGCTCAGTCTCACTCAATGGACTTGGAAACTTGGCTCCTGGTTTGGGCTCTGACCACTAGGCCTGCTCACCTCTGTTCCAACCATTAGGCCAGCCTTCTTGACCATGAGGCAAGACTGCCCACAGCCTGGTCATGAACACTAAGTTCACTAGAATTGCCTCTCCAGCCCAACAGAGTGATCAGGCTGCACCATGAATCACAAGTCAGTAGAGCAACCTCATGCCATTCATGGGCACGAACATCTCCCTCAGCAACTCTGATTGTACCAAGTAAGTATTGGTGGTGTTGTTTCAGTTTTACAGATGAGGAAACTAAGGTGCAGAGAGGTAAAGTGACTTGCCTAATGCCACACAAGTCAGTGGCAGATTTGAGGACGGAATCCAGGCTTTTTAATGATCCCCCGCTTTAACCACTACATAGCCCAGCCTCTTCTGTATCACTGCCCACATTATCTGGGACACCGCCAAGTAAGTGCAGTAAATTCCCAGTAATTAGAGCCTCTACTCTTTGACGTAGGTTCCTCTCCTTGAGCTGCAAGGAGCTGAGAGTGTAACGTAAACCTGCAGTGCGAAGTTACTTAAAGGTCAATGTTTACCATTGTGCTAGGCAAGCCAGAAACTTGATTAGCAGTTGCCTGATCAAGGGAGTGCTCTGTGTGGGTGAAAAGTTGAAGGGCAAACACACCAGAGCATTTTCAGAAAAGTAAGCTCCTGAAAACCTTTGCGTGTTCTAGTCAAACACTGGCAGTGCAGCCTGGAGACAATCTTCCATTAAGACAGTACTACCAAGCTTAATTAACTTACTTCGTTCATTTTACTGGAAGAAAAGTGTCAGTGAATGAAGTGATACCATGTATATCTTTTCTCAGAGTTCTTGCACTTTCCTCACCAATGAGGGACCCTTCAAAGACAGGCTTAGTCTGATTTTGCTGCTTCTGCCCTGGTGAAAAGGAAGGCAGCCTGTCAGCATGCAGCATTTATTAAGTGAATACTTTTCAGAGTAGCAGCCGTGTTAGTCTGTATTCGCAAAAAGAAAAGGAGTACCCGTGGCACCTTAGAGACTAACAAATTTATTAGAGCATAAGCTTTCGTGAGCTACAGCTCACTTCATCGGATGCATCCGATGAAGTGAGCTGTAGCTCACGAAAGCTTATGCTCTAATAAATTTGTTAGTCTCTAAGGTGCCACGGGTACTCCTTTTCTTTAAGTGAATACTGTGTGTGTAGGTTTTTACACTGTATAATACAGTGACTGTAAGTACACCCTAATTACATTGCAGTTGCATTCTAATTACGCTGTGATGACACTGTTCCATATCCCAAATATCCCCTAATTCATGTACTTGGAATTGAAACTATATGACTGAGACCTGGTCTACACTTGAAAATTAGGTCAGTTTAACTATGTTGCTCAGGGGTGTGAAAAATCCACACCCCCTGAGTGGTGTTGTTATGCTGACCTACGTCCCCAGTGTAGACAGTGCTAGGTCAAAGGAGGAATTCTTCTGTTGACCTAGCTACCTCCTCTTGGGGAGGTGGGTTACCTAAGCTGACAGGAGAACCCTCTCTCCACATTGGTGTAGGTAGTATCTACACTGAAGCGTGACAGCAACACAGCTGTGCCACTGTTGAGTTTTAAATGGAGACAAGACCTGAAATACTTAAATCACTGTATTGTAACTACCCTCATGTTAAACTTCCTGAAAAGTTTTATGATTAAAAATCAAACTACTTGCACCTAATCCAAGAGTTTGGTAATTAATATATGTATTTTTGGAATCCAGGTACATTCAAATACACTGCAGTTTACACTAATTATTTTGTAGCTTTATTTTCGGATACATGCAACCTCCACAAAAAGTGCATGATAACTTTGTTGTAATCACAGCGTAATTAAATTATCTGTTTTCTGAAAAGATGTATTAAGTACAAACCTAAGGAATAATAAAGTAATTCAGTCATGTGGTGGCATGAATTAGTGGTCGGTGGGATCATGCTATAATTACAGTATACCTACAAAGTGAAAACAGCCATCACACAGAGCATAACAGATCTTTATAAATTTGCTTTTCTCAGTCCTTTTTTCTTTCTTTCTGCTTTCCTCTTTAGTATCTCAGGAAAACCTTAGTTATTGGCGAAATTTTTCATGAAAAGTGAGTATTACAACCTTCTGGGTACAGTCCAATAAGCAGAGAAACTGTTCCTTAACTCCAATCCCTTTGTGTCCTTCCATCACAGGCCCAAAGTAATTCTGTAGTGGTCAGCTCCTGCATGTTTGTGCAATGTAGTGCCACACAGCTGCAACTTCATCATGTACTGATGCTACATCACAAAGCAATGGATGGGACAAAGAATGGAGAATTGAGTCAACCTTTGGGAGGCAGTTGAGAACTTTAAGAAGAGCCAGAAAACTGTCTCATGTTGTTCATATAAAAATTGACCTCAAATTCACCAGTATGTCCTCACAACCCTCTGGCAATTGGGAATCTATTGACTTCCAGACTTCCAAACTTATTTCAAGAGCTGATGCTGAAAAAAGTGTTCAAATATTGGAAAATTATGTGGGGAGGGAGAATTTACACTACTGCACAGCCTCCAGATTGTTGACTGAGTCTCCCAAAATAAACTACAGGACCTATTTATTAGTTCTACTTCCTTTAGTGACCCAGTTACCATATAAAATGCTTTGTGGGAAGCAAGCAAAGATAAACAAAAACAGAAAAGTGATGGGAAGATTTCATAAGTGGACCAAGTTTAGCTTCACCCTACAGGTTATCACCATAAGCATTCCTGAAGGAACTGTGTCTTATGAACTTTCTGCTTAGGGTTTATTAAGCATGTAACTTAATTGAAAGTTAAGCCATGAGAGATTGCAGATGCAATACCTTTCTAGCTGTAAGGAAACGAGCCCAAGTCAGTATGTGAATGGAAACAAATTAGGGTAACAGCAGTTTGTTAGGCACATCCATCTAGCTGCTTGTATGACCCCTAACAGCTTAATATTTGAGCATCTAACAGTCATTTATGTATTTATGCTCATCAGACCCCTGTGAGGTGGAATAGTGCTGTTCCCACATTGCAGAGGGAAACTGAAGTACCTAGAGATCATGTAACTTACCCAAGGTTACATAGAAAGCCTCTGGTAGACCTAGGAACTGAAGCTGGATCCCTGAGTCCCAGGCTAGTACCTTAAGCACAAGATCTTTCTTCCCCTTTCATATTTCACTTAAGTTCCTAAGCACAAATTTGAGCATACAGATATGGATCTGAGTGCACTAATTTATATGCCTGGATTTGAGAACACAGTACAGCTATTGTTGTGTTCAGCCAAGTTTCTTAAGTGTAAAACCCCTGGTCTAAATGAGCGGAGGCAGTTGGCAGAGTGATCGCAAAGAAAGGTCTTTGATTCTGGACCTCACTTCCCCCTTGGTCTGCAGGATCCTGGGTTTGATGACCATCAGGATGTGCAGCAAGGCTAACCTGATTTCTCAGGGGCAGGAGTGTTAAACAGGCCTGGAGGAGAAGGAGACTGAGTCATTGGAGGTGGTGTGTATAATTATGGCTTTGTGTACAGATTGTTGGATAGGTGCTTTTATCACAATGAGTAAATTCTTTAGCTAGCAATTTATCTTGATGACATGTGCTTCTTATTTTGTGGACTTCCACATTGCTAGTGTGAGCAAGACAGATAGGTTCCATGATCACGAATACTTAGCATTTTTCACCTATAGGTCTGCAATTACTATACATAGCAGGTATCATTAAACCCCTTTTATATAAAGAGAAACTGAGGCACTGACCGATGATAACAGCCAAACACAAAAGAGTCAGAACTAGAACCTAGGTTTACAGATTCCTTCTCCACTGCCCAGTCCACTGAATCATGCCACCTTTATTATATAGCACAAATACAATAGGACATAGTCATCTGTTTCCAGAACTGCAACGTATATTACTAAATAAAATTTGTTGATATTACATAGGGTGGAAGAGGGATTTCAGATAAATCTGGTTGTATTATTAAAAGTTGACTGCAACTCTGGTAAAGTAATCTGAGTTTAGGGAAGACTAGATAGGCTGGGTTTTTAATGAATTTATGTAATTGTAGGTTTAATGAAAGGTAAAAATACAGAGACTGATGGCTGAAACTCTCCATTTATCCACTACCCAGGCAAAGGGGATTGGAAATCAGCCAGGTAAAGTTCCCTTTCATAATACCAGCAAACACAGGGTGCACTGGGTAACCTATGAGCTACAGGGTCTTCTACATTCCAGCCATTAATATAGCAGGATTCAACTCCTATGATTTTCTTCCTCTTCCACTTTGTATCCCCCTCCCCCTTTGAGTCTACACAGTTGAGGCCACCAACTACACAGGATTTCCCCTCTGTACCTTTCAGTGTGGCTCATTAATTGGCTAGAAGGGAGTGCTATTTAGCAAGATGAGATACAGTCTTTTCCCTTTCCCACCCTACAGAAGCTGGAGTACAACTGCTCCTTGCTGGTGCCGCTGACAAGGAGACTTTCAATGGACTGAGGCAAGTGGAAGCCATTTCAAGGTAATTGAGCAAAGGGGAACTAAGGTGGGTTACAAACTCTACACTAGCAAGATAACAGGTTCTCCCTTACAGAGCTATGTTAAAAAACAAACAAAAAATCCCCCAGGTGTTTCAACCCCTAGAGATTCATGAGAATCCAGGCTGAACTCAAGTTTGCCTGAAATGCCAGAATACCTGAGTAAAAATGTTGACAGACTTGACCCAGTTTTTAGCTAGGCAAGTTCAGTGGGGTGACTTTCAACCAAATGAGCTCCCTCCCCCACATGGGCATGGTGTAGCAGCTGTATGTCTAGGTGTCTTTTTTTTTTTGCAGCTGGCTTGTATAAACCATATATCTAGTGTAAGTAGTTCAGAGGCCTGGCCTACACAGTTTTTGTACTAGTATGACTATTTCACTTCAGAGGGAATGTGTGTGTGCGTCTTGTTTACACTCATTGGAAGAGCTATACCGGTATAAGGCACCTTCATATTCCTATTGCTGCATCCAGGTTAGGGAGGTTGTACGGCTTTAACTATACCGGTACAGCTAAAGCTGTACAACTTTTGTTTATGGATAAATCCTAAGTATCTACCACCTTGAACTCTACTTAGCACAGTTGTGGGAACTTGACATGTTAAAGTATTGGAGAGTCTCTCAAAACTCACCCACCTGAAACATAAGCATAATATGCAGGGCTGTGTTTTTGTCCCAGCTCATAAAGCAGGCAGAGTCCAACCCAGCAGCTGCCAGACCGCAAAGTCTATTGTCTTTTGCTTCCCTGTCATAGAATTGACCTTGAAAATGTACTTACTGCAATTGCTCTGTGTCTTCACTTTTTCTTGTCAGTGACTATTGAAAAGCTCACTCTGTTCTGCCTGTGTTACTGATGTTCCTGAGCTGTTGTCTATATCACACTAACTACCTCTGACTGTCTGGCAAAAATGTAATACAACATCTCAAAAACAAGAATAAAAAGACTAATTCTAAAGAGCACCCTCTAATGCAAAGGATCCCAAACTTTGTCCTATCTTGACCCCCTTTCTGATTGCCCAAATCACACTTATCTATAATGGGCAATAGTAATATGCTGGGCCAAATTCAAAGGAGCTGACTGTACATGGAGTATATTTTGCTTTTTTTCAGAGCAGAGGGAGAATACTCTGCTCAGACTCCCATTGACTTAAATGAGAGCTATTTTGTATCCTGAGGTTGGAGAATCAGGCCCCAGTAGCTCAAATGCCTCTGGACCGGTGAATATATTGTAGCCCTCAAGAAAATTGGGTCCGTTATGTCCTACCTGAAAACTGGTCTTATAAGAATGAATGTACTCACTAGTTTGCAGGCATTGTCTCTTATGTATGTATTTATTGTGTTTGAAAGCGGTGTCCTGGGGATTGATGTCCATGGGTTTATATGGTAACCCCCACACGCTGTAAACTCCCTGCCCATTTTGACATGAAAAGGTCCTATCAGTGTAGAGGGAATAATGAGAAAGGATTGAGCTACAAAAAATCAGCTCCAGATTTTGAATGTACCAGAATTCAATTATGCTTGGAGCTGGGGAATTTGGTTTTGCCCATTTTGAAGGGAGTAAATTTTTCAAAAGCACCTACATGACTTAGGAGCCTACCTCCCATTGAAAGTAAAAGGGATGTAGGATCCCAAGTTATTTACTTGCTTTAGATAATTTTGACCCTTGGGCCATCTGTGATAGTAAGATCCAGATTCCAATTTCAAACACCCCAAAGCCTGGGGCTGTTCATATCATGGGTCTTCGACTTCTAATTTGGTTTGGCTTCAACCCTAGAAATAATGTAGTTCGAGTCAAAGGCCAGAAGGAACCACTAGATCATCTCATCTGACTTCCTGTATATCACAGATCACTAAACACCACCCAGCCACCTCCACACCAAGTCCAACCACCAGAATTAGACAAAAGGATCACAGCCCTCAGGAGAGTAAATCATTGTGTGCCACAAGGAAAGGATAGGAAGGACCAAGGTGCATCAAATTTGGGAACTGTAGCTCCCTGCTCTATATTATATGTCAAGAGTCTGATTATGATCTCAGACTGGTTTTATGCCTGTATAAATCCATTGGTTTCTATTAAGTTATTCCTGATTTACCCCCCATGAGAGGATTATCAGACTCCCAGAGTGTTACTTTATCTGTGAGATCAGTGCATGAAAACTTGGCAGTACTGACAATATATCACGCATGATGACACTAGGTCTCATGCCCCAGCCTGTGCCTCCTACGCATGAGAGACAAGTCTTGAAAGGAAAGACTCAAAGAAACTCCAGCTTCAGCCTACATTACATATCAACTTGAAACCTCTGGTGTTTTGTTCAGGTTGCCAAATAAACAGAACTGCTGATCAAAAATCCTCTTGTCAGTGTCTAATAACAGGCTTCAGAGGCCTATATTTTCCGTAGCTGTTGCTCTTCAAAAAATTTAATGCTTTATTTTGACTTAACTAAAGGTTTGGGTGGGTGGGTAGGTGGACTGAAAATCCATATGGGCCACTTTAATTACTTAATTAATTACACTACTGCTTCAAGTTACCACAGCATCCTCTGGTTATCTCCCTTCCCTCTCCGCCCCCAGTAATGACAGAACATTAAAAATGAATTAGTTCTTTCAGTTGAATTAGTTATAAACCATTTTTATTCCATGTCTCTTTCCAGCAATCCACAGTTCATGGGTCTTTGCTGCCTGGTGATTGAATTGTTTGACTAAGTTAATAATGAAGTTGTTAGAAACGAATAGGGCTAGATTTTCAAAAGAGCTCAGCATGTGATGGCTAGTCATAGTTTGACTGACTTTAAATATGTTTTCCACTCCAATGCCTGCATGGAGTCACGCAACTTTGCTCTGTGATCTTGTTTGATCTCACCTGCTAAGCAGATTTACTCTTGATCAGCCCTTGGATTGGACTCAAGGAAAAGCCACTCCTGGATGTGGTGTAGGTGTTGGAGTACTGAGGCAGGGCTGAACCAGTGTCCCTAGGATGGTGCTGGGGTGGTGCTGTGCATAGGTGCTGGAACAAGGAGTGCTGGGAGTGCGGCCGCACCCTCTGGCTCGAAGTAGTTTCCATTATACACAGGGTTCACAGTTTGGTTCAATTGCTCTTAGCACCTCCACTATACAAATTGTTCCAGCAGCCTTCGAGCTGTGTTCTTGAAGTTCCCCTCTGTGCGATTATTAAAAATCCCAAGGCATTTTTTTTCACAAGGGTGTTACCCATATGTCCTGGCTAAAATACATATGGCTAATTACATCTTACCTATATAAATCTCTCTTAGCAGCTTCTGTCTGATATAGAAGTCTTCATTTCTTATCTGGAACTATTTCATAGCGGTGTTGTGCACTGTTAAGCAGCTGCTGCTTTCCAACCTCGAAGTAGCTACATTTCAGCATTGGGGGAAAGTTAGTTTTTTACAGTCCAGGAATCTCCAAATTCCTCCAGTCCTGCAGAGTGTTTCCTGCCCTGCAAGAAAAATCCCATTTAATAATATTGAGTTCCTGTAAAAAAAAAAAAAAAAAAAAAAAAACACTCCCCCCTCCCCCAAACCCAATAAAAAAACCTAACAAAACCCTTTGCTTTCCTGCAGGGCAGGTGGAACTTTTAAGACTCAGGAATTCTACATACAATATTTGGGAATCCTGTGGGACAAAAGATGCTGTGTTTATTTATTTATATATATAATCACACACACAAATCTATTGCTAACAAGGCTCTCAGACATTTAGATACAATCTACTTAGGAATAACTAAAACCAAAACAGAGTCCAGTTTGTCTTTCTCACATGTAACATGCTATCAATGCCCCACTCCTATGTTCCAGCAGCTCTAGCCAGTTATTCATTGCTGTCCATTTCTTTATACAGGCAGACCGTTTGCTACCTTGTCTCTTTCCTGGGCCTTCTCTCTCCTCCCACAGCATTGCTGTTACTGCCTGCCTATCCCTGCCTCACTAAACTACTTCCTCCATCTTTGAGTCAGGCCTGATGACTATGCGGCTCCCTGATCATTCGGATGCTGAGTCATCTTCTTGGTTTCCTAGTTCACTCTTGCCTCATTGGTGCAGTTTCCTGTTCTCCACTGGTGATTCTTTCACCGAGGCTGGGGACAATATGAAGGAAATGGTCACTAGCTATATTATTATGCTTCCTTCTATACAAGCCTGTTCTGGAGCGTAATGAAGTTCACAGTCCATGATTGTCTAGTCCAGAGCAGTACTTGGGGAGATCCACAGTTTATGCTAGCTAGTCTGGGAGGGAGTTAGAGAGCAATGGGAGAGCTGCTCAGATCTCAGTCAGTACTAAGCAGGTTCAAAACAGTTACCTTAGGATTCAGCACAGTGGAGTCCTGTCATTTCTGTCCACTGCCAGTGAGAACATCACACCAAAGAAACCATCAATCAACCAGCTCATGAAGCAAATAGGCAAATAGATACACTGAGTTACAAGCAGCATAGGGAGGGGGAGGAGAACCTGTAGCTGCCTGTTTCTGAGGGAGATGTTTCACCCCTTGGGCTGAGGGAGAAGGACAGCTGTATGTGCCGGTGTGGCTTTGAGCATGTGGCTATATATGAGTGTGTGTGCAGATGCCTGTTTGTTCAAGTGGATAAATGTGTTTGTGGTACATGGGAGTGCCTGTATGCATAAGCACGTTTGCACATGACCCATGTCTATGTGAATGTTTGCGTGTGGGTGTGTTTCTGTGGGCAAGTACCTCTGACTTCTATTTCAGTTCTGTTTCAGTGAATAAATCTTCCCTCTGCGGGCTAACGTGTTAGGGCTGCTTTTTTGAGCTGACCAGGCCTGAGGCCTATGTTTTTGGTGCTAACGAATTCCAATTCCCCATGCTGACTGGCAACCGTTATCCGATGGCCATGGCTTCTCTAAGTAGGAAGCCATGAAGTATTACAAACTGGTGCCCAACCTGTGCAACAGAACACCAAATGAGACAAAAAGACCTTGCAAAGGGAATTAAAACCAATAGTAAAAGGTTCTATAGCCATATAAATAAGAAGAAAACTAAGAAGGAAGAAGTGGGGCCGCTTAACACTGAGGATGGAGCGGAGGTTAAAGATAATCTAGGCATGGCCCAATATCTAAACAAATACTTTGCCTCAGTCTTTAATAAGGCTAAAGAGGATCTTGGGGATAATGGTAGCATGACAAATGGGAAGGAGGATATAGAGGTAGATATTACCATATCAGAGGTAGAAGCGAAACTGAAACAGCTTAATGGGACTAAATCGGGGGGCCCAGATAATCTTCATCCAAGAATATTAAAGGAATTGGCACCTGAAATTGCAAGCCCATTAGCAATAATTTTTAATGAATCTGTAAACTCAGGAATAGTACCGATGATTGGAGAATTGCTAATATAGTTCCTATTTTTAAGAAAGGAAAAAAAAAGTGATCCGGGTAACTACAGGCCAGTTAGTTTGACATCTGTAGTATGCAAGGTCCTGGAAAAAATTTTGAAGGAGAAATTAGTTAAGGACATTGAAGTCAATGGTAAATGGGACAAAATACAACATGGTTTTACAAAAGGTAGATCGTGCCAAACCAATCTAATCTCCTTTTTTGAAAAAGTAACAGATTTTTTAGATAAAGGAAATGCAGTGGATCTAATTTACCTAGATTTCAGTAAGGCATTTGATACCGTGCCACATGGGGAATTATTAGTTAAATTGGAGAAGATGGAGATCAATATGAACATCAGAAGGTGGATAAGGAATTGGTTAAAGGGGAGACTGCAACGGGTCCTACTGAAAGGCGAACTGTCAGGCTGGAGGGAGGTTACTAGTGAAGTTCCTCAGGGATCAGTTTTGGGACCAATCTTATTTAATCTTTTTATTACTGACCTCAGCACAAAAAGTGGGAGTGTGCTAATAAAGTTTGCAGATGATACAAAGCTGGGAGGTATTGCCAATTCAGAGAAGGATCGGGATATTATAAAGGAGGATCTGGATGACCTTGTAAACTGGAGTAATAGTAATAGGATGAAATTTAATAGTGAGAAGTGTAAGGTTATGCATTTAGGGATTAATAACAAGAATTTTAGTTATATGTTGGGGACGCATCAATTAGAAGTAACGGAAGAGGAGAAGGACCTTGGAGTATTGGTTGATCATAGGATGACTATGAGCTGCCAATGTGATATGGCTGTGAAAAAAGCTAATGCGGTTTTGGGATGCATCAGGAGAGGCATTTCCAGTAGGGATAAGGAGGTTTTAGTACCGTTATACAAGGCACTGGTGAGACCTCACCTAGAATACTGTGTGCAGTTCTGGTCTCCCATGTTTAAAAAGGATGAATTCAAACTGGAGCAGGTACAGAGAAGGGCTACTAGGATGATCCGAGGAATGGAAAACTTGTCTTATGAAAGGAGACTTAAGGAGCTGGGCTTGTTTAGCCTAACTAAAAGAAGGTTGAGGGGAGATATGATTGCTCTCTATAAATATATCAGAGGGATAAATATAGGAGAGGGAGAAGAATTATTTAAGCTCAGCACCAATGTGGACACAAGAACAAATGGGTATAAACTGGCCACCAGGAAGTTTAGACTAGAAATCAGACGAAGGTTTTTAACCATCAGAGGAGTGAAGTTTTGGAATAACCTTCCAAGGGAAGCAGTGGGGGCAAAAGATCTATCTGGTTTTAAGATTCTACTCGATAAGTTTATGGAGGAGATGGTATGATGGGATAATGGGATTTTGGTAAATAATTGATCTTAAATATTCAGGGTAAATAGGCCAAATCCCCTGAGATGGGATATTAGATGGATGGGATCTGATTTACTATAGAAAACTCTTTCCTGGGTATCTGGCTGGTGAATCTTGCCCATGTGCTCAGGGTTTGGCTGATTGCCATGTTTGGGGTCGGGAGGGAGTTTTCCTCCAGGGCAGATTGGAGAGGCCCTGGAGGTTTTTTTGCCTTCCTTTGTAGCATGGGGCATGGTTGACTGGAGGGAGGCTTCTCTGCTCCCTCGAAGTTTTGAACCATGATTTGAGGACTTCAATAGCTCAGACATGGGTGAGGTTTTTCATAGGAGTGGGTGGGTGACATTCTGTGGCCTGCGCTGTGCAGGAGGTCAGACTAGATGATCAGAGTGGTCCCTTCTGACCTTAGTATCTATGAATCTATGAATCTATAAAAGTGGCTGCTTCCTTAACTGCGTGTTGCGAGGAAGAAGGTGAGGGGGAAGGGAGTTGTGTGCAGGGCCATCCTTAGGCATACACAGCATACATGGCTGCGTAGAGCACCCGAAAATGTGGGGCATCATTCCCCTCACTGGCCGTGGCTGGAATCCTCTCTTCTCCGGCCCCCTCCCCTGTGCTGGGCCGGTGGGCTTCTCCTCACCCCGAACCCCACCACTTCCCTCACTTGCTCCTCAGCTAGCCAGCGGAGGGCTCCAGCCTCCGGCTCTGCTGCCCCAGCCCCAGGAAGCCCAGAGTGGCAAGACTGGTCACTGGCAGCCTAGCGGCCCAGCCCACTGCTGCCTGGAGCAGAGTCCCTGCCTGCCTGCGCCGCTTGCTCTCTGGTGGGGGCAGGGCTGGGGCCAGGACAGGAGAAGCAAAACTTCCATGAGTCAGCGTGTGTGTGTGTGTGTGTGGGGGGGGGAGTAGCTGGGTCGAGGGGACTTAATGACAGTGCGTTCACACTTCTCTTGCACACACACGCGCGCGCGCTCTCACACCTACATAATCTGCCTCTCATGAGTCAGTTCCCCAATACAGATTGTCACACAGTCCCCCAACACACAGTCATATACACATACACACACACTGGCTCTCTCTCTGGCTCTCTCACACGCACTGGCGCTCTCTCATACACACGCGCACACACATTATAGTTGTTGTTATTGCTGCTTGGTTCTTCCTGTCAAAATGCTCATGGTGAGCCAGGAGTGGCAAGGGGCTGCAGGGTCTGGCAAGATGCAGCCCCCACGTAACAGCACAAAGCCTGCCTTGAGCCACTGCCACAGCATCTGCTGCGTACAAAGCACGGTGTGTGTCAACAATGGGGAGGGGTTCTCCGTGCAGGGCTGGTGGCTGTGCCTCCTCAACAGACTGGGGTCAGTAGCACTGGCTGGGGACCGCCTTCAATGGAGCATAGGGGCAGTAGCTTAATAATACTGCGTAGGGCCCCATAAATCCTAAGGATGGCCCTGGTTGTGTGGGTCATCATATTTTTCTGTTCTTCTGTGTAATTTTCTAATGCTTACATAAATCATAAACGTCACGCAGACCCCAAAGTAAAAGCACCAAGATTCACCTGCCCGCAGGAGGCAGAGTCTGTTATTTCAAGGCCTGAAAGTTGCTTTACTTTCCCCACAGGAGGCAGAGAGAGGGAGGGAAATGGCCTTCTAGTTGTTAAATCTCAGTGAAGTATTTTTTTTTCCCCCCTTCGTAAACCTCCTAGTGACCAAGTCACTGAGAATCTTGCTGCCATGTCATCGTGGGCTGCATGCTGACTAGATCTCATAGGTGAAGTAGGGTTGGCTTGTTAGTACATGGAGAGAAACCTCCAAGAAAAACCAGGGTGCTGCAGGAAGTAATGCTGGTGACACTCCTGCATCTGAGTCAGTAGTGAAGAAATGCATTAGCACAGTGCTGGAGGGGAGCTGTGCTTTATTGAAGATACTATCTTTTGAATGAGATAAAACCATGGTACTGATTATAATTATATAGTCATAAAACGTAAGGCCAGAAGGGACTGCCAGATCATCTAGTCTGTCCAGCTGTTTAACACAGGCCATCAACACCACTCAGGACCCCCAAGCTAAACCCAACAACTGACATTAGACTAAGATATTACAGCTCTCAGAAGACTAAACCATGATCTGCTGCAGGCAGAGAAGAGGGACCAACATGATTTTTTTAAAATATGGTAAACGAAAGAGACAAAGCTAGAACTCAAGCTGTGTGGAAACTTTTTTTTCTTTTGGTCTGTAGTTTTATTTTTCTTTAACAATACCTCCTGTTTAAGACAGACTGTGCTTCCACATATCACACTGATCACTAGCAGTTAGTAAACTTCTACCTTTACAAAAAATTTCATGAGATTTCTTATTCCTGCTGTTGTGATTAAATTCCAAGTCAAATAGTTCCTCCTATAGCATCAGGTGGATACAATGTCTTACTTCATTCCCTGTCCTAAACTATTGGTCAGTAAACTACTAAACAGTTTCCTCGTTCCACCCTACTAATGGCTGTACTTAGTGTTTTATATATGTATAATATAGTCTGTAACACTTATTTGGATGCTTGGCTCCAAAGAATCATTACTAGATATTATGTCAAAGGTATAAATTGAAGCTATTTTATTCAAGGAAATAATCCATTTTAGGATAAGGTTCTCTGACCACCACAGCCAAGGATTTAGTTAAGGATACTTATGTCAGTTTGACTACTGTCTTTTTTCTGGATGGAGAATTTGACTGCACTGGGACCAAACTATGGGCAGCAGAGAGAACAAGAGGCCACAAGGTGCGTAGAGGTGTTGGTTTGGGTTAGGGGGGCTAAAGTAGAGTGACAAGAGTGGTGGAGGTAGGTCCCAGGTTGGACACTAGGACAGTACACAGCAGCGTTTTAGGGCTTAGCTGGATTAGGGAAATTTGCTTGTGCAAACCCCATTGTTGAGACATTGCTCCAATGTGACTCACCCCAGTAACCAGGGCCAGCTCCAGGCACCAGTGAAGGAAGCAGGTGCCTGGGGCAGCCCATAGAAAGGGGTGACACTCCGTCAGTTATTGGGGCAGCACATCCGGGTCTTCAGCGGCAAGTCCTTCATTTCCTCCCCACACTTTAGCGGCAGCTCAATCAGTGTTTTTTCTCCCTGCTGCTTGGGGATGCAAAAAAGCTGGAGCCAGCCCTGCCAGTAACTTACTGTAGTTTCACGTGTGCAAATTCTCCCAATAAAAGTGAACCCTCATCTTCAGTTCTACTACTAGAATTAGCTGTGTGAAGCTTTTCACTTGTATTTGCCCTCTCACTTCAGTGTGAATGGAATTTGGGAATAAAACAGACTGGGAGGAAATAGCCTGAGACTGCCATTTCTTTTTGGAAAAAATATTGCCAACCCCAAATATTCAGAAATCATGACTCGGACCTCAAATAGTCATGAAACTTGCTTAAAAACTTGAGTTTTAAAAAAATATAGTTTGCCTCCTGATTTTTGAACCATTTAGGGTGCACGTTTTCACATTTTTCTCTGCAACCATGGGGGCTAGAAACTTGTTAAACATTGAAAGCGGAGAGTTGCACATGACTCCAAGAGGTGGGACTTGGAGAAAAAACACCAAATATGGCAATTTGCAATACTGTAAATAGCCTTTCACTGATGCCCCAAGCAATCTGGGCATCAACCCTCTCCCCCCACTAGCATAGGACCAGGTGGCACACAAGCAACAATTGAGACTGAAACAGGGATATAAAAACCAGGAAGCAGTGTTTTAGATTAAGGAACAACAACAGGAAGATTGTGTAAAGATATTTCCTTATGAAACAGGACCCTTCTTTTGAGCCTCCAGGGCATCTCTGTAAAACCATCTAGTTCCCTAGATCTTTCCTTGCTAAAGGATATGCCTGAAAACATACAGCTTGCTAGCATTCTTTAAAGCAGAGGGGGACTTTTAGGAATTCCAGACATTGAAAAAGTGTCATTATTTGTAAGTTTATTTGCAAAACATCTTTGTTTTAGCTTATCCTGCAGCTCTGGAATCCTTATGCAGGTCAAGAGAGAGATCTGGTGCGTTCTTAGAAGTAAGAATGATCTTCCCTGTCCAGAGGGAACAGAGAAGTATTTATATTGTAGTAGGGACCAGGGCCTCCAGTGAGGACCGAGAGAGACCCCATTGTTCTAGGTGCTGTCCAGACAGATAGGAAGTCACAGTCCTGATCTAAAGCACTTATTAAACCAAGTGCTTTCACCAAGGAGCTTGCCCTGTCTCCACCCTTCTCTACTTTCACTCTGTTTCCTGTCACCTCTGCCCTCCTCTTACAACTTCTCTTATCCTCACATAGTCAACCCCCTTATTCAGTCCTTTGCCTGGCGCTATGCAAACACTCCTCTTACCTTTCTTGCCACTTTCAGCCCCTTTCTTCTTCATAGACTTATCTTTTCCTTCTTGTCCTCACTCATCCTCTGACCCCAACTTCTCCCTCTCTCAAGCCCCTTTTTTGGCCCATCCCAGCTCCCTCTCTCCCATAGCTTCCCTATATATATTTTCAAGGGTTTCCTTGATGTTTTGACTTATATTGAAACAGAATCTGATAGGACCCTCTCCTCTTGTCCAGTGTACCTGGAGCCCATCATTTCAAGGACTCCATGGGAGGCTAGGTAGAGATGTCAGTGTAAGGTCTCCTGAACAGAATAATGCTGCTTTCTTCTCTTTATTCAGGAGAGCATAGCCCAGGGACACAGCCAGTTGAACAGGTGAGATATATGGGGGAAGTACAGTATATCAAGGATGCTCTTTTCCCCTAGAAGATGTTGCTAACATTTACGTCTCCCCCTACAGTAGCTACTGCTACTTTGCAGTTCATTTCAGATGCAGTTGTCTCCTCTGCAGATGTCATGTCACGCAGGTAGGTACAACCCTCAGAGGAGAGGACACTTATGCCCTCATCCTTCAAATTATCATGCAAAATATAAGCCTTTGCCATGAATGCTACACAGCCTGATTTAGCTACTCTCTTCAAGTAGATGTCAGCAGAGCTGATAGCAGATCTTGACATCCTGGATGAGGCAGCCAAAGTGGATTAACTAGCTGCCTTCACTTACAATGCAGCATTTGATAGTGACTTCTTATCAGCCTGTACATATCCACTTGGAGTTGTAGCTCGGATCAATGGGCTAAGGAGACTGCTGTGACCTTTACAGAGTCAAAATGGCCTGGAGACTACAAGGCCCCCAAGGAGTTAACAGAATCAAAGCATTGCCCTTTACCCCAATTATTGCCCATTTGTTTTTTCCTAGTGCCTAGAGGCTCCATCCAAGATGGGGGCGCTGTCGAACTAGGCACTGCAGAAATGCATGAAAGAAAAGTTCCTGTCCCAGAGAATTTTACTACTGAAATAGGTAAGATGGGGAAAAGGTGGAAGAAAGGTAGGATTTTCCTCCCCTATTGAAAGATGGGGAACTGAAACCCTGGGTGACTGTGACTTGCACAAGATCATACAGGAAGCTGGCAGCAGAGATGGGAACTGAATCTATATTTTCTGAGTCACAGGCCACTGCCTCAATCACAAGACCATCCTTCATCTCTAGAGCTTTTAATCTCATGGAAGGATTTTGAAATTTCCATTTGCTCATCTAGCAGGTCTCCTATCCAAGGACTGGCCACATGCATGCACATACAAAGCATGCTGGGAACAAATAAGAGCACAGCCTGAAGTTATATGGAAACAAGACTTTCTTCCACAAGTAAGAAAACATGATAAAGCTGATGCTTATTTGAGAGGCTTCTTGGTTACTACAGAGCCCTTGGAGTTTGTGTCTTATGTCGTCAGCGGACAGAAGTAGAATTCTCAGGCAGATCCTCCGTCAGGTTAGGTTTCTAAACATTTATTGGATGGCATGTGAGAATTTGAAGGAGAGCTCACCAGCACAGATAGCTTCCTGGCAAAGGCTGGCCTTCTAAAGCTCTGAGGTGGACCAAAATAACAGTCATGGCTTGAGAATGAGCACTGTGTGCTGACGTTGCTAAATCATGACTTCTAGGGCAATCGTCAGGATGTCTTGTGTAATGCTAACTGCTGTACTGTGGTCCCTTCAGATCTTCCAGAAGCCAAGGAGCGAAAAACAAAGTGAAGGAGACCTCCAAAAGCAAAGCTGAGCTGCTAGTAGTAGTGTTGGTGATTCAGCAGGTGGCACTTTTCTTTCTGAGGCAGCTTATTAGAGGCTACTGTTCTGGTGGATTACTATTGTTCTTTCAGTGGCGGAACCTTTCCAGACTTGAAGTGCATAGAATCTAATTTTCAGATGTGATGCAACCAAGGGGGTAGCCAATCAGTGAAGTGGAGAGGTTGAGGAAGAAGGCCAGTGATCCCCATAATAAGATTCCCCAGTTATGCAGCCAAGGCCTGTGCACAGCATGGTTGACAAATAATGTTTTACAAAAACCTCAATGATCTTGATTGATTTTTTGTGGGCACCTTGGTCGATGTGAATGTGAAGAGGGTAATGACCAGGCAAACAGTTTGGGGAGAGTATACCAGCATAAGGAACATTGCGGAGAGGGCATGAAGATGGTGCTAAGGGAAGCAGACACTGAGGGTGAAATTCTGGCCCTATTCAAGTCAAATGCTAAACCTGACCAGTGACATTTGGGTGATACATGAAAAATAAATCCACTTCCTCTCTACCTCTGGGTATTAAAGATCTAATGCCACTGAGGGTTTCTAAATGAGGACTTCAGCAGCTCCTTTTAACTTCAAGCCTGTGTTACAGCACATATTATGTATGCTCATGTATTACAATGCCTATAGCACTGAGTGATGGTAACTCTTACTCAGGAAAATAGTTACTTACTAATGCTGTGCAAAGTCTTAGCTCCATAATCCCAAACCACATGATCTGGAGAGTTTTGGTTTCAGTTTTGAAACTAAACTAGCAAAATTTCATCTGAACTTTGTTCCAGTCCTGGGCCAGTTCTATCAGATCTTGACACAAAGCTATTTGCTGTTTGTGGACAGGCACAGATCTTTCAATACCAAGTTGTCTGACTTGCTGTCAGTTTCATAATGAAGCTTTTTATGTCCCATGTACAGTAGCCCTTCTGGGTCCCACAAAACCACATGAACTAACAAGCAACACATGGAGCTGAATGGAACTCCCTGGTTTCATTGGGCTTTGCTGTGTGGGTTCAAATGAAATCTACACTCAATGAATACTAGTCCATGAGAACCACCACTGGAGAGTTTTAAACAGCCTTATGCAGTGAAATCCTACCCTTAGTAGGGTGAGGGGAAATAACTAGCATCAGGTGTGCATCCGGAAGCCCACCACTGGCGGGTGGCAGGATGATCCAGATGGGAGGGATGCACAGCACAAGCAGCATTCACCCTTGCATAGTATAGACTGCAAATGACAGCATGCACATTAGCCACCTGTGGCCTTGGACACACTTAGCTGACAGAACATGCTTCCTTGGAGCCTGACTAGATAAGAAACCAGTCCCTTTCCCTAGAACTCTTAAAAACTAGGTTAAAATCCTACTCTGATTCCTGGGGCTGTGGGTCCCCATTAGAGCCGTTTAGAATTCCGCCCCCCTCACCCGAAAACTTCAACTCTAGAGTGAAAAATCAAGATGCCAACATTTTTGGCCAAAAGTTGAAAAATTGCCACCAAAAATTTAATGTTTTTGGCTGAAAACTATTTCAGTTTGGAAATGTGTCTGATGTCTCCATTTTCCGCTGTTGACTAGGTTACTTGAATACAGATCCTATGATTCATCATGGTCTCCCCTTTTGCTTAGGCTCTGTAGTGCATCATGAGAGTTCCTGGCCGCAATGCATCATAGGAGATGTAGCTGGGGAAAGAGGGAACACCCATCTCAAAGAAGAATGGGGATTTGAAGCAACTGAACTGCAACTCCCATAAGGCGCAGCATGGCATTTCCAAATTGAATTTGTGTGTTTGGGGCTGAGATTTTGGGGGTTTTGGCTATAACTTTGATTTTGGAGTGTGTGTGGGGGAAGTCCCCCCCACTTTTCATGGAAAATGGAAACACTTTTTTGTTGTCAAAAACAAAACCATCTTCCAGAAAAGTTTTGACTGGCCCCACTCCCTCTACCCGCTTTTTTCACTGGTGCATCCATGCATCAGATCAGGGCTTAGTCCTCATTACATGTGTGAGCAGATATCCATTATTTCATGCTCAGTTTTACAAACTGTTTAATAGAGACTTAAATTTGGTTTATGACTCATTTCTCATTGGAGCCTCTGATAAAAGGTTTTGTAGCTAGTCTCAGATGCAGCAGGGTGAAGGTGCTCTGTGGAGGCCTTTTAACTAAGAACTCCTTTGCGTTTGTAATTGCTCAATGTTTAGCTTAAGATTTTTGTGCAGTGGTGCACTGCATCTTATCACGGTTACGCATTTTCTTGCATCTATAGTTTGTGTAAGACCCACTCCAGCAGAAGTGCGTAAAGCATGTACAGGAGTGGAATGGCTGTACTTGCATCAGGTAGCTTGTCGACAACACTATAAAATACCTGGTAACATTTTATCTAAGGTGAGTTGAATGTGTGTGAATGTTATATAAATTATGGGCAGCATGTGCAGTGAGTCTTCAGTGAAGGATACATTAGTCATTAGTCATTACATACAGAGTCATTTTCTGTTGCTTACAACTTTTCAGTCTTACATATATTTTCACCAGAGTGAAAAATAGCAGCTATACTTGAAATACCATAAGACTCTATAGTACTGCTACATTCCTGGCTAGAGATTTAAAGTCATGTTCTCCTTGTAGTGCCAATCTAGTTCCGATTGCCAAACACCCTTCAAGAAAGCAGAAATATGTCCCCTTTACTAGAATGTGAAATAAATCTTCCCCACTGGCCAAAGACTAAATCTGAGAGCCCTTGTTCCATTAGTTGTGACCTTAATCTCAGTGTTAATTCAAATGGTTGCATCTAATTTTAATAGAGATCTTGGTGTTGGGCATTTACTTCTTTCCACTCTGGATATGACATGACTTATCACTAATGTTGTTAGTTCTTGGTTCACAGCCCCCTGGAGGGGATATAACCTAGGACAGGTTATATGAAGGATCAGGTGGGCTCCAGGGTACTGCCTGCTTTGGCCAGAGTTGCTCCAGGACACCAGAGCTGTGCTAGAGTACTTGGGACTACTGTTACCGTCTCTAACAAGACAGGCCACCTGGAGGAAAAAAAACAAGACCATCCTCTAAGATCACACCAGATGGGAGGTCACTGTCCAAACCCACTGCTCTCAGCCCTGCCCCTCCTTCCCAGCTAAGTAATACCTGAACCTGTACTTGTAGGTGCAGGAAATCCCCTCAGGGGAGTAGCAGTGTTTATTCTGGCAGGATCCAGCTCCTGTGTTCTACATCCCAGAGTCCTGACATCAGATTTTCTTTAACTGACGCTGAAGGGCGAGGCCTGGCTTGGACACAATACACTGGAGAGTTGAGGTCATCACCATTGTACCACATACTGAGAATCCCACCTGCTCTGGTCTACTGCTGACCCATGTGTTCTCTACATTTCAGTTGATCTCACAATTTGGGTTTAAGGAAAGGGGAAGGAGGAGGGAATGGACCAACTCCCTTCTCCTCCTCTCCCAGGGCTAGGAGGCTCAGCTCCTCCCCATCACTGCCTGGTGAAGCGAGGACTCACCAGGCAGGGAAATCGGAGGAGGGAGCAGCAGGAGGAGCTGGAGTCCAGCTGGGGAGATCCTGGGGCTCCCAGCATTTTCTGCCCATGGGTAGAACAGGAACAGTGGCAGATGGGGTAGAAGAGATGCCCAGCTGGGCGTCCCCTGTTCACCTCCTCTCCTCACTCAGCTGGATCCGCTAGTTGGGAGGTGTTAGGGGGCTTATTCCTTCACCCACTCACTTCCCTGGTCCTTCTTGCATGACCAGAGAGCAACAATACCTGAAGTCCAAAGATGCAAACAATTTGATGTTTATTGGGGTGAACTTACAGCAAGCAATGATTCCAGTTTCCTTCCTTCGTGTCCCCCTTCCCAGCTCTGACACCAGAGCCTTACCTGTGTCCCTGTTCCCATTCTGCCCCCCCATAGCAACACGATTCCAATTTCCCCACCCCCATTCCCTGTTCCATTCCCCCCTCCCACTTCCTGATTGACTGCAGACTATATAGTAAAACTTGAGTTCTGCTTAGCTATACCTTAACCAATCATTTTCCTGAAATTTAACTAACCAATACTAACATAACATAACATGATTTAACTAATTAGTTTACACCCAGCAAAATTAATTACACAGCAGACAAACAATCACAGAACCAGACAAAGTCTATGCAAACAAATAGCAAAGTAGGAACTATAATGACAAAACACAGAAGTGAGGATTTCACAACTACATCTATAAAGACATAAGGGTTTCCCAGCTGTACCTATTGATAAGCGAGTTCTTACTGAACAGAAAGAAAAGGAGTACTGGTGGCACCTTAGAGACTAACAAATTTAAATTTGTTAGTCTCTAAGGTGCCACCAGTACTCCTTTTCTTTTTGCGAATACAGACTAACACGGCTGCTACTCTGAAACTTACTGAACAGAAAACTATCAAACTAAACTTCCTTTTATATCCTTTAGGCTCTTCCCTTTCTCTGGAGGTGATGGATCAGATCACCTTTCTAACAGCTCCGGATTGCCTTATTTCAATGTGACTAGTTTCGAATGCGAGGATGTGACTGGTGGCTTCCCAGTTTATGGCTGCCTCTGCTGCTTAGCCAAAGATTTTAGCCTAAGAACAGGGCCTCAGACTGTCAGTGAGAAAAGGCCTTATACAGTCAGACAGTGATTTTGATTTTTTTATACCTCTAGAACTAGCTAAGTGATAAGAATACACCTAAATTCTTAGAGTATAGGCCTTTACAGACAGGACTGAATATCTATATCCTAACAGGAGAGGAAGAGGGAAAGACCCCTGACTGCCTTCCCTGACTGGCAGGGGAAAGGGGATTAAGAGGATGCATCCCTTCCCCCCCCCCCCAATATCTCCTTCTTGCTCTGAGCAGGCCGATAATCCCTAACAGACTGTGGTGAGCTTTCTGAATTTAAAGTACAAGCAAAGTATATATGGTGTGTGTGTAATCCCCAGGGCCCCCCATTGGTACTGGCTTTTACATCAGTGCAGATTCTCCATCCCAGTAGAAAGTCGGAAACTAACACCAGGGAGGTGCCTTTCAGGGCTACACACACACACACACACACACACACACACACAGTTGCTGGGCCTACCTGGGGACATAACCCCCACTTCTTGTTCCCATTCTCCTTTTCTTATTGCATCCCATCAATGCAAGATGACAGTGCCACATCATCACCTCACTTGCCAAAGCCTGCGATGACAGCCTCCAAATCTGCTGAGCTTCCCCACCTATCATAACCTACTTTAATCATTGTTTGGGGGGGGGGGGGGAAGGAAGGGATGAAATGAACCAGGCACCTGTGTGTCCCAAACAGAGACAGGAACCTGGCAACAAGACAACGTGTCTGGGGGAAATGAAGACCAGATGGAAGGGAACACATGCAGAGGAGCAAGGGGGAGAGAGGAACAGAAGAGGAAAAAAGTGAAAAGGGAGAGAATCAGACAGATTCTTGACCCCAACTCTGCATGGTGACTCAACACCATAAAGCAGGGAGGAAGCCACCTTAAGGGGGCAGCCAAGGATTCCCAATGGGGAATTCTTGGGTGGTGTAGAACTCTATGCCACTTGCTCCTCCTGCTGACTAGGGCCAAGAACTGAGGGCTTCCCAGGGTGCAGAGGGCACAGCAGAGAATGCTAGGAGTGTGTCTGCACTTCAGGGTGGAGCTGTCCTTCCCATCTTGGAGACGTACTCACACTAGCTCTGATCAAGTTAGCATGCCAGAAACGGAGAGTAGCTGAAGTGGCTGGAGGGGCTAGCCGTTTTGAGTACATACCTGTCCCAGATGGTAGGTACATACTTGGGGAGCCCAGCCACTCCCACCATTCATGCTGCCACCGCTACATTGCTATTTTTGGCACACTAGCTTGATCAGTGCTTATGTGGGTATGTCTCCTTGAGCTGGAATTTACACCTCTATCAAAGCTGGCCTCCAGCCAGTGCAGCTGTCTATGCTGGATGCAGCAGTCTCACAGTTTAGAGCAGCTCCTCTTTAAATTATACTATGGTTGATTTTTCGCTCTCTGTCAGGCTCAGTTTTGGAAGAATGGAAAGGTGGCTTAGAGCCACCTTCCCCCACCCTGCCCTTCCCCACTGAACTTGACAGCTGAAAATCTGCACCAGGAGGATGAATATTTTCCAAAGGGACAAAAGCACTTGGGGAATAAACCACACTTACAACTGTAACAGATGTTTACAGGGAAAACTATTAGGGAACCACTCAATTTGTAACAGGGATATTGCATGACCACAAATGAGAAAATGATTGGGCCATTGTGAAAGGAGGGGTCTCTGTGACAATCTTTGTTAGATTTGGGCCATACCATGAATGGTTTTGAGACTCTGCTCAAGAATACAGGTGTGATGAGATCAGCCTCTATCAATAATTCTGGCTGAAAAATTAATGAGTTGTAATGGTGCCCATTTTAGGGAGGATATATGCATGTCCATGATCAAACCATCAGCACTTCATAAACCTGCGCTGAGTGTCACTTTATAATGGAATTGTTCATGCAAAACCCTGCTAGACTTTGCATTGGAAACATGTTCCTATGGATAGAATAATTACAATTCAGCTTGCAAATGCATGTATCTGGATGATCTTGCAGAAGAGAGCACACTTGGCTCAGTATACTTGGAGGGGGATACGTGCGAGTTTATCTGTTTTAGATGTCCATAAAACTGTCCTCAATGAAAGTCCTTTTGATGTTTCAATGACCTCTTGTGATAATTACAACCTTACAGTTGACCAGTAAGTAAAGCCAGTAGCCCAAGAGCTCTCCCAGAACTCTGGGCAGCCTCGCCTCCAATTTCTGGTCCCACAGCTCAAGTCTCAATAATTAACTTCCTTCAAGTACTGTACAACCAACAGTTGGCCTCAAATACTGCATGTAAATGTTCCAACTAAACCATAAAGCTCCACAGGTGGTGATAGCATGGGCTGTGTAAGAATTAGCAAGGGGGCAAACAGAGGAACAAAGAAATCAGATGGTGTGTGCAGAGGAGCAAGGAACCAGGCAGCTGGGTAATGTGAGCAGGGGAAAAGGGAACCATGTGCAGGGGAGCAGAGGGACAGAGTCAGACTAAATGAGAGGGAAGGTGAAACCAAGAGGAAATGGTGTCATTGGGAGAGGATGGTCATGTGGTTAAGGCTTTGGCTAGGGCCTCAGGAGCAAGGGCCTCATTTGCTATGTGACAAGGAAGGCAGTTATCCCCCTCAGACCTTTGTCCCTCCCCTGACTTTTCCAGAGGGCTGTATGACTTTACAGGATCCATTATAATCACAATGTTCTGTAGGGTGACACATCTTTGCCCACCCTTGCACCGAATTTTTCTGAAATGACACCCTGGCTTGGGATACAGGTATTCTCTTCTACTACAAAGATCTTGGGTGACCTTGGGCAAATCACTCAACCTCTTTAAGGCTATAAAATGGGGATAATGTTTCACTGAAGGGGTGTTGTGAGGACACATTCAGGAATATTCATGAGGTGCTTAGATACAAGTGTGACAAGGGCCATCTAAGGGCCTAGAGAGTTTAACAATAAGAACTAGGGCCATAGATTAATTTCAGTTAATGCTTGCGATTAACTCAAAAAAATTAATTGCGATTAATTGCAGTTTTAGTTGCACTGTTAAACAATAGAATACCAATAGAAATGTATTAAATATTTTGGATGTTTTTCTACATTTTCATATACATTTTATTCTGTGTTGTAATTGAAATCAAAGTGTATATTTTGATTACAAATATTTGCACTGCAAAAATGAAACAAAAAGATAGTATTTTTCAATTCACCTCATACAAGTAGTGGAGTGCACTCAGTCATGAAAGTGCAACTTACAAATGTAGATTTTGTTTCATAACTGCACTCAAAAACAAAATCTAAAATTTTAGAGCCTGCAAGTCCACTCAGTTCTACTTCTTGTTCAGTCAGTTGCTCAGACAAACAAGTTTGTTTATGTTTGCAGGAGTTAATGCTGCCTGCTTCTTGTTTACAAGATCACCTGAAAGTGAGAACAAACATTCTCATGGCATTGCAAGGTATTTACATGCCAGATATGCTAAACATTCATATGCTCCTTCATGCTTCAGCCACCATTCCAGAGGACATGCTTCCATGCTGATGCTTGTTAAAAAAAATAATGCATTAATTAAATTTGTGCCTGAACTCCTTGGGGGAGAACTGTATGTTCCCTGCTGTTTTACCTGCATTCTGCCATATATTTCATGTTATAGCAGTCTTGGATGATAACCCAGCACATGGTCTTCATTTTAAGAAGACTTTCACTGCAGATTTGACAAAACGCAAAGAAGGTACCAATGTGAGATTTCTAAAGATAGCTACAGCACTCAACCCAAGGTTTAAGAATGTGAAGTGCAGTCCAAAATCTGAGAAGGATGATGTGTGGAGCATGCTTCCAGAAGTCTTAAAAGAGCAACATTCTGACGCAGAAACTACAGAACCTGAACCACCAAAAAAGAAAAGTCAGCCTTCTGCTGGCATCTGATTCAGATAATGAAAATGAACATGCATCAGTCCACACTGCTTTGGATTGTTATTGAGCAGAACCCATCATCAACATGGATGCATGTCCCCTGGAATGGTGGTTGAAGCATGAAGGGCCATACGAATATTTAACTCATCTGGCACGTAAATATCTTGCGACGCTGGCTACAACAGTGCCATGAGAATGCCTGTTCTCACTTTCAGGTGACGTTGTAAACAAGAAGCAGGCAGCATTAACTCCTGCAAACATAAACAAACTTGTTTGTCTGAGCAACTGACTGAACAAGAAGTAGAACTGAGTGGACTTGCAGGCTCTAAAATTTTAGATTGTTTTATTTTTGAATGCAGGTTTTTTGTGCATAATTCTATATTTGTAAGTTCAACTTTCATGATAAAGAGATTGCACTATAGTATTTGTATTGGGTGAATTGAAAAATATTTGTTTATACAGTGCAAATGTGTAATCAAAAATATAAAGTGAGCACTGTACACTTTGTATTCTGTGTTGTAATTGAAATCAATATATTTGAAAATGTAGAAAATATCCAAAATATTTAAATAAATGGTATTATTGTTTAACAGTGCAATTAATTGCACAATTAATCACCATTAATTTTTTTAATTGCTTGACAGCCCTAATAAGAACCAGACTCAACTTACGTCCTGGGTAGACAGACACTAATGTATATAGGACTTAACTCCGTTCTAACTCACTCACCTGTAAAGGGTGTGTAAGCCTGTCACCCTCTAGTGGCTGGCCCATATAAAGTATATGCAGTGGCTGCTACATTAGAGGGCTCTCAAATGGTAGAGGCTAGTGCTGAAGGTCTCAGATTCTACCCCACAGCTCTTCAGTGGGATGAGTTTGATGCTTTTCCTCTCACCAGCAGCAATAAATGCAGCTTATGAGAGCTATTGAAATGAGACCAATTCATCCCTTCCCCAACACCTGGTCATTCTGTGAATCATTCCCCAAGGCTTGTTCTACACACAAGAGTTGCACTGGCTAAGCTAAGGGGGTGAATTTAAACTAGTGCAACTTTGGGTATGGACACTCAAACTGATTTAAACCTGGCTTATATTGCTGTAAGTTTACAGGTGCAAGCTAAATGGATAGGACCTGTTTTGAACCAAAATAGGAGTGCCCATGCAGGGATTTGTACCTGTTTAACTTAAATCAGGATTTAAGCTGATTTAAATTAAACTAGTGTAGACATTCAGTGTGTAGACGTGCTCTAAATCCTCTACTGAGATCTACATTAATGTGCTTTGAGCCAGCGACCAGGTAACTGCTCTGGGTTAAGGATGGGGAAGCATTTTCTCCCGCAGCCAATTTTACATGCGCCTTTATTTTATAGATTGTCTCTTGTATTTTTAGAAGTGGATGTTGCCAAGGCAACTGAGCTAGCTGAACATTTTGTTTCCCTGAGAACAATACGTGTTTAAATATTCAGGCAATTTTCCATTGTTCAGAGGAACAGCAAGATCAGGCAGATTATGCAGACCAGATGAGGGAAGTTTAGGTTGGCTCTTTTAGTGTATTTTAAAAAATACTCTGTGTGCTGACAGCTGTTCAACAGCTCTCTCCAATGAGGAGAAATATATAGCAGAGGTGTAGCAATTCCTTTAGAAGAGGAATTAGAATGTTTGGTTTTGCTCCCCGCTGTCGCATGTTTCTGCAATAAATAGCTCATTTCAAAGCTAGCTAGTGTGGACCTTTTATTTACAAGTGGCTGGGCCTTATTCACCCTTATGCAGTTCACTCCTGGGCAAAGGGTTCGCAAAAGGCTGCTTAAGCACTATAGGTGCAAAGTTAAATAATCCTCTCATACAGGTTAGCAATGGAGAATAAAAGACTACTTGATCTATTAAGTCCATACCTCTGCAAACTTGAGAGAGTGGATGCTTTGGGTGAGATCAGTGGATAGGGAGCCAAAACATCTTGAGTTCCAAGCCTGGTTTTGATATTAGCATATCAAAGAGGCACTGAGCTTCTTTGCCTCGGTTTCCCCATTTGTAACTTGGGGGTAGATAATATGTCATAAGGCTGCTATGACACTTAGCTAGTTAATGTCTGCAAAGCAATTTGAAGAGCTGTGCCAAGTCTCAAGAAAGAACAAATGGAGAAATGAATTAAGGCGATAAAAGGGAAAAAATATCTTCAGCACATGAGATTGGAAAAGTTGTAGAGTGCGAATGAAGTGGAGACAGAGGAAGGGTGATGGTCAGAGATACAGACAAAAAAGGGCTCACACAAACAGGGGCCAGATTGTGAACCAGCAGGGAGGAGACAAGGTTGGTGATAGATCAGTGGAGGGTGCAGTGATGGAAGTGGCGAGAGTAGGACAGTGGATATGAATATGCAACTGTCTATCGTCCAATAGTGCTCTCTGGATAGGAAAATACACGATTTGTTAGCGTTCAATGGTGATTTTTAAACTAACCAAATTGGAAACAGAACTTTAATTTCCTCTGTTTTAATTTCTTTGATTGTCTGTCCTGTTTACATGTGTGTTCTTCTCTCACTCTCCTTGAGATTTGAGGCACTTTAGATTGAGTTGGTATATTTCACTCTAACATCTAATTAATGCAAAAATGCCCGTGCTGCACAAATAGCAAAAACAAGGCCACCTAATTTATCTAGGCCAGGGCCATGCATACCAGACAGCCACAAATGTAGTAGGTAAGCCAAAAATAGTGGCTTGAAAAGTCAGTGAATTAACCCTTTGAAAACTGGTCAGTCCCCAGTAGAGATGGGGGCACAGGGCAAAGCCCTGGTTTTGAGAGCCCCTGAATTCTGAAGTGGGCAAAATCTGAATCAATTTCTATGCCTTGGTCCCATCTCTATTTCCCAGGGCACAAGTTATCCATGGGGTCATAATTTTGGGGGTCTGGGGGCGTTTCCTGTAGCTGCAAAAGAGGGAAATTCCTGTTTGGAGTGATTTCCAAATTGCTGCACCTTGCCAGTACTGGAAAGCCTCACTAGTCCCCTGGAATGCACTTCCCACAGGACTGCCCCAACTCCTCACTACAGATGCCCGACCTTGCTTTAGGACTGGGATGGTGGAACAACAGGGATCACATGTGTGTAGGGCTTGGTGAGAGAATAGGTTGGAGGCTGGAGCAGGAGGATTGTGGGGAAACTGAGGAAACTAGCAGAGGGAATGGTAGTTTTGAGTGGGGGTCCTGGGAGATGAATGGAGGAAAGCAGCACTTGAACTACAACTCCCATGAGGCACCATGGTGGTATGTCCACATGGACATTTTTGGTTTTTTGTGGAGAGGGCAGAAAAGGATAGGGTCAGTGATTGGGGAAGGGGCCAGAGGGCTGACATGGGGGTTTTGGGGTGGGAAGGGGGAATAGAGAGATGAACTGATAAAACTTATCCTCAGTGCTACTTATTCTGTGTGTTATGAGATAAGAAGGTGCCTGTGTCATCAGCATGGAATCTCTTCAAATATCAGTGTCTCTGCTCCTGCCAGGTGGCATCTATGAATTATTCAGCCATTCAACTCAACAAAGTGTGTCTAAACAGAGAGGGTTGTGCCAAATGCCAACAATGCCTAGAGGGGATTATTTTAATTTAAAAAAAGATGATGTCTTGTGACAAGAATCAACTCCCCCCACCAGACTCCCTTTGGAAGAAAAAAGGAGAAGGTCCCACAATGAGAAATGTTAGATCAAAGGGCAATTTCCTTATAGCACCAGCTGATCAAACTACCTTAAACTGATCGAACTGTAATAATAGTGGGGAGTTCACTGAGGCAGTGGTATGGTCTAGTGATTCATATACACAACTGGGCCTCCATTGGGTTCTAGTCCTGGCTCTGCTGTGGTATTTGGGCAACTCTTCCATGCTCTGTACCTCAGTTTCCTCATCTGTAAAATGAGGATGGTTGATACTTCTTAACTTCGTACAGTGCTTTGAGAAAGTCTCAGGTTGTAAATGTTTTTTCAGGGGACCTCTTAGTTTGTACAGTACTGAACACAAAAGGGTCCTAATCTTGGGGATGGTGGGGGTGCTAAATTAAACTGCAATATAAAGTTAAACAGAGTGGATGAAAAACCCTACGCACATATTATGAATCTATTGCCAATATTGTTTGTTAGTGCCTTTGTGTGTTTAAGGTTTGAGTAATTTAGAGATTAAAATTTTATTCATGTTAATTCCTTTATATTAATCTTGGGTGGGTTATCTAATGACCTAGGAAGATTCCCTCCCCACACCTGAGATCTCTGACCAGGACTTTCAAACTGAAAAAGGGGCCTCCATTACAGAATCCATGCCAGGTTTTTCCCTGGGCCTAGTGCCAGCTGGGATGAGATTTTTGAGGGCTTAGTCATCTGTGCGGATGGGTTGGACATATCCAGTAAAACTCACCATTTCTTTGATTCTGAGTTTTAATGCCTTGGTGCCTGTAACTAGGCTTGGCAGCATTAGATTTTTATCAATAAATGTCAATAAACCTCAATTTCACTGTACAAACAAACTAATGAAAAAATATTTTCATCAGTAATTGAAATTTTCAGATAAGCAAAGAAAGAAAAATGCTACTTGAGAACTTAGTTTAAGGATATTTACTTTGTCTATTGTTATGCAATGCTGACAATTAATGGTTAAAGTTTTAACTTTTTGAATCTCAGTGTCTACTGTCATTAAATTATTGTCTGAACTCTCCCCCCACCCCCCACAATTTGTTGCAAGTATAAAAATGTAAGTCAATAATTGGAAAAAACATGTGAACCCACATGTTTGCTAGGCAGAACCCTAATGAGTTCAATAATTACTATGTGCTGGATTGCTCTGCTCTGGTGCTTTACCAGCTCCAAGCAATGAAAGCCATTATACCAGTATAATTGTGTCCACACTCGGGGTTGTACCGCTTTAGTTATACTGCTTTTAAACCAGTATAGTTAAAGTGAAAGAAAAGCTGTATGTATACTAGTCCTTAGGTGCTTTTAAAAATTTTACCCTGTGACATTTCCAGTCAGAACTACATCTGACTTTTGACTGTGGTGACTAATGCCAACATTTTCAAACTTGGCTGCTTGAAGTGCACTTCGATCCATATTTAGACATGCAAATAAATGGCCTGATTTTCAGAGGGGCTGAACACCTGCTTTCACCCATGAAGTCAAAGACTCCCCATAACTACTGAAGTTTAATTATATTGAAACAGGTGAATCATTATTGAAGTCAATAGAATCTACAGCTGTTCAGCACCTCTAAAAACCAGACCACTTATTGAACTGACATGAATTGGGGCCTATGTGTTGGCTTTTTTCTTTAACTTTCAGTGGTACAAAAAAAAAAAAAAAAAAAGAATGTGGTATCAGTATTTTATTGTTGAATGCTGTCTTCTGTGTGACTGGTGAATTGCAGATCAATACTCCTGTGTTATCTGCAGAGTGATTACCACCTTATTTGGGAAAACTACTGATCATATATTTATTTATACAATAATGCAGTGTAAAATATACATCCAATATCTGATCTATATTCTAGAGTTGCATTTAGCAAACTGTCTCTGCATCCTCAACTACCTACAGTGGATTTAATAATAATAATTAATAAATACTTAGCTCTTATCTAGTGCTTTTTATTTAAAGTCTCAAAGCACTTTATAACAGAGGGCAGTGTCATTATCCCCATTTTACAGATGGGGAAATGGAGGCACTGGGCATTGAAGTGACTGCCCAAGGTAGGCTAAGGGCAGAGCCCAGGGCACCTCGGTCCCAGGTCCAATGTGCTATCCACTAGGCTGCACTAATGGAGATAAAAAGCCTTACTATACACTTAACATCTGGAAAAGTGATTATAAAACTGGACCTGACCGTTGCTAACATGCATTTTTAATCACAAGTCTAGCATTATTTGGTGTTTTACTTAAAGTCACAGTTCCTGGACTCAGGTGCTTATCTGAGAACTGCAGCTTTCACTAAAAAAAAAAAAACAAACAAACCAAGAAGTGTCTATCCCTTATGGTTGCAGAGGAACTCTTAAAAACATGATCCGAGTGTAACTGGAAAGGCTCAGAATTTAGTTGGCAAATACAAAGACCCCAACATTCAACATATATATATATATATATATATTTAAAGCTCATGTTTTTTAAGCCAGTCTCTTGAGTATTTTGGAGCCTGACTAATAATCTTTGAATGTTTCAGGTTGGCAACACTGCAGCCCTTGACACTCAATCTGTTCCCTGTATCCATTCCAATTGGAATTGGGGCTTCAGTGATTTAGGACTGTTTGCAATAGAAAGTTTCTGCTGCTTTAAGGTTATTAGTATAATGTACTGTGGAGGCAGTTCTATCAGTATAACCTATTCTAGTTCAGGAGACAAAACAAGCCATACCAGTCTGAGTCACCTATATACCAATATAACAGTGTACACAAACACTTTTACCAATATAACTATGTTGACAAAAAAATATGCATCCTACCAACATAGGTGTGATCAGAGATGTGACTGCAGCACAGGTAGATGTAACTGAGCAAGCACTGATGTAGTGAGAATAGCAGCAGCAATGAAGCTACGGTAGCACAGGCTGTACAAGCCTGCACAGGACTATATATGTGAGAGTGACTGGCCCATGCTGTGACAGCTTCATTGCTATGGTTATTTGAATTAGTTAGATCAAAGCTAGCTGGGGTAAGTCTCCACTTTCTGCAGTCACACCTCTGATTGTAGTGTAGATAGATCCTCTTATGCCAGTAAAACATCTCATATGCAGACTGCATATATGTCACATCCAACTCCATCTGCAATCAATCTTAAAACTTCCATTGACTACAGTGGTTCTGGATCTGACTTCAATGGGATTACAGAAGTGCTTAAAGCTAAGCACATGCTAAAGTACTTTGCTAAATTGGGAGCTAAAATAGGTATTTATTTCTCTTTACAAAAAAGACAGCCCTGCAGAACCAAGAGAGCTCTTGGAGAAGCAGGTGGAGACTTTTCTTGCTCATGCATCACCAACAGACTATCGTATGTTCTGTATTGTTGATGATGGCTAGAGCAAGTCAAACATATATTTTTCCATTGAAGGTTTGGTTTGGTTTTTTTTGGTACTGAAAATGTCTCAATGAAAATTTTTATGAAAAGTGTTCATGTCAATCAACATTTTTTGTTTCAGTGGGGGAAAACCCCCCTGTTCTCTCCCCATTTTCACTTTTCCTCTCCTTTTTCTTATGGAAAAGAGGCGTTTTTTTTTTAAAAAGTGCAAGTGTTTTTATTTCTGCTAAAATGAAATTTAAAGTTCAAATTTCAAAAAATTCCCTTTTGATTTTTATGTCACTGAAAATTTCAAACAAAATAAAATATATTTAGAAATTTTTCATGAAAGATTCTACTTCTCTTTTTTCTGTCAGCTCTGATGTTGACTTTTGATCAGGAAAGAACGCAGAATTGATTTTGCAGGGCTGTCAGCAGGGAAAAAAAAATCATTTCAGTTTACAAGTAAAAACACACATTGATTTGAATTCAGGAGAAGACAATCAATACAGAATTTCCTCTTGTGGCTTTTTTTTTTTTTTTTTTTTTTTTTTTTTTTACAGGCACTTTTCAGAATCCAGCAACCCTCTTAAAATAGCTGCTTGCCAGGAGTTACCCTTCGGACAGTGGGATTGGATTCTGAACCCCTTTGATTCAGTCCTGTTCTATTTTACACCCTTGCCTTCCAATGCCTGTCCTCAAGAAGGGCTTGGAGAGAAAATGAAAAGGCCAGGTTGAAAATGGATACTTTTGCCAAGCTTGTGGAACAGCTAATTAGATTTTAATTTAATATACTGTTTTGTTTGACTTCTGAAATGTGAAGGTGACAAGCTAAAAATAAAATAAGAACCTAAACTATTGCTGCTAAGGGGACACACTATCAGTGAGTTAAAGCTACAAATGGAGGATATGTTAAAATAAAAGCAAGTATGAATGGAAATTTTTCATGATTTAAACAAAATGCAGGGCTCGATTCTGCTGTCACTAACACCGTTGTACACATTATTGACTTCTGAATGTAGTGTAACTACTTGTATGAGTAAGGGTGTGCAGGATCCAGTCTTTGTATTGATTCATGTGCAGATTGTGTAAAATACCATAGGTGAGAAGGAAAATTATTTTTGTGGTTAAGATACTATGAAAATGTGTTCAGTTCTTGGCTCTGTCACAGATTTACTCTGTGAAATCAAGCAATTCACTTAATCACTATGTATCATTTGTATTGTGGTACCTAGCAGGAGCCCGAGTCATAGACAAGGACCCTTTTTGTGCCTCAGTTCCACATCTGTAACATGAGGAGAAACGTGACAGATGTTGGTCATGTTACTTAATGCAGATATTACTGGCGATAAGTGCAGTATAAGAACGTCTATAGAATAGAACAGGATAATACAACTTCCTTTCTTCCACCTTTTCCTGTCCTGTCAGTAAGTAGGACTGGTCAAAAATTAGCAGTCCAAACTGGTTTTCACCAGAAAACTAGTTTGTCTAAATTAAATTTTTGATGAAAAGTGTTTGCTTTCTGCAGAAAATTTTGATATTTTGTGGAAAAAACTAATTTCTGGCTAAAATACTTTGCTGAAAAATTGATGAAAATGAAGGAGAAAATTTTGTTCAATTTTTCTGCAGGAAAAGCTCCTATATTCTGTCAAGCTCTAATTGTAAGCTCTTCAGGGCAGGGATTGTCTCTTACTCTATGTCCGTGTGACACTTAGCACAGCAAGGCTCTGATCTCAGTTGGGACCTCTAGTTGCTACTGGGATGAAAATAGATGATTTCTAAATACCATGTTAGTCTCTGCACTTCCTTTTAAAGTCTTGGGCTAAATTGAACCCCGAGTTGATTGCAGCACATTTGCCTTTATATTGGCTAACCAGGCTGCAACATCTGTACGATACATACAGGGCTAATGGGGCGGAGCTGGGGGAGGATGCCTTTTCACTAAGGGGCCCCAGACTGGCTTGTGAGAACAGCACTTGCTCTGATTTTCAAAGCAGTAATAATTTTCTCTGCTGGCCCTTGTCAAAATGATAGTTTGGAGCTCAGTTTCCTGTTGTCAGAATCAAATTACTAGAAAGGTCAGAGTCATTAACATGCAGTTTAAAATGAGTGAAAATACCAGTGAGAAACCTGCAAGCTTTCACTGCCACAAAATGCAAACTGGACTGGCAGAATCCATCCTCTGCTTTGTCATGTTTTCAATGCAAGAAGGGTGTCTTCTTACTCAGGGAGAGAAGAACACTGAATGCATGGAGCTCACACACACATGCATAAGGCATGAGGAGACATACTATTCTTATTACATAAGTGCCTACTATGGTGCTGCCCTAATTTGCACCCCATCTGTAAAGGCCTACAGGGTGTTGCAGTACCTGGGACCACCACAAGTGTGGGAATACCTTGGCCAAAACACTCCCCTGCCCCGAACTTGCATGAGGGGCTCCAAGCCTCCAGCCTGGGGTGCATAGAACTGGCTATGCTAGCTCTGCATCCAGTGCAAAAGCCCATTGTGCCAGGATTTTTCTTCATGTCATGATACATGGAATCACAGTCCTCCTTCAAGAAAAAGGAGGACTTGTGGCACCTTAGAGACTAACAAATTTATTCAAGCATAAGCTTTCATGAGCTACAGCTCACTTCATCGGATGCAACACGGCTGCTACTCTGAAACAAGTCCTCCTTCAGTGAGAGATGTAATGAAAGAAAACAACAAACAGGCTTTTACATTGCTTGCATTGCAGCTTTTCCTCCCTTGTTTACCAAGGGTCATTGCTTGCTTGGAACTCTGTACAACACACAGAGCATCTACTGGCTGAATAGTATACGAGTAGTAAATATATCATTACTAGATCTGGTCAGAAAATACTCCCCCTGGAAAATTTGGACTTTTTTTTGTTGTGAAAAATCACCCCCCCCTTCCCCTGCAATTTGGGCTAAAACCCCAAAAGTTCTATTTGGAAGTGCTGCTGTGGTACCTCATGCCCCCATTCTCCTCTATGTGCTGGGCTCCCTGGCTTCACCAGCACAAACTAGCCACAGTGCAACCATGTGTTGCCTCATAATGTTCCTAGCCTTGTATATGACAAGCTCACTGCTTAAACAAGGCAGACATAAAATAATAAGCTCCTCGCTCAAAGCCACAGTAGATTTACTCTGAAATGTGACTCTGCTCAATATTCCCATGTTCAGTTTGTGGCAGAAGGTCCCTAGAAGTGGGGATGCCACTGGATCCTGAACCATGGCCCAGCCCTCGTACGCCTCTTCCCCAGACCCTGCCCCCATGCCGCCCTTCCCCTGAGCCCCTGTCCCCGCACTGGCCCTTCTCCCCAAGCCCTATCCTTGCATTGCCCCTTCTCCCCCATCACGTGCCCTTATGGCTGATAAAAAGTGGGAGGGCTTGGCCCTCTGGCCCCCCATTCCAGCACCCCTGCCTGTGTTTGGTAATGAACCCTAAAAACACTCAGATATTTTATATACAAGCCCTACTCCCATGCGCCACCTCAGAATTTACACCAATAGCTACTATACTCATGAATCCTTGGTTTTTGCAACACAGATCATTTTTGCTTTGCGAGTTCTAGAAAATACGTTCTCTCTAGATCTATTAGGATAGAGGTCAACAAGATGAAACTCAATTAAGATAAGTATTAAGTATACATTTAGGAAGGAAATATCAAATACACAACTACAAAATGGGGAATAACTAGCTAGGTAGTAGTACTGCTGAAAAAGATCTAGAGGTTATAGTGGATCACAAATTGAATATGAGACAACAATTTCATGCCATTGCAAAAAAAAAAAATATATATATATCATTCTGAAGTGTATTTAATACATGTCATATGTCAGACATGGGAGGTAATTGTCCCATTCTACTCAGCACTGGGAAGACTTCAGCTGTAGTACAGGGTTCAATTTTGGGTGCTACAAATTAGGAAAAGTTTAGACAAATTGGGGAGAGTCAAGAGGAGAGCAACAAAAATGATAAAAGGTTTAGAAAACCTGATCACTGAGAAAAGATTAAACAAACTGGGCATATTTAGTCTTGAGAAAAGAAGACTGAGGGGAGACCTGATAAGTCTTCAAATTGGGGCAGAGCTCCAACCTTGTCCCCGTAGGTCCCACGCTTCTAGGCAGTTTATACTAGCCTCAGTGGCTCACTACGACCCTTCACATAGCCCTTCTCTCTCTAGGGCCAGGATTACGGTCTACTGAGCCCTTTTCATCATAAGCTAGCAAGGAGATAGTTGAGAGAACTCCTACAGTCTGTTATCCCTGGGGACTTATTTCAGAACAGTTTAGCCTCCTGTCCTGACAGGGGCCTGTCTTCCCCTCCCAGGAGATGTTTCAGTGGTAACAGGTTTGGGGGGAACTCAAGCTACCCTCTACCCCAGGGACCCTAATGGCAGGAACTGTTGGCAGCTGACCTTTCACTGCCAGAGTTGCTACATTTCCCTGGGCTACTTCCCCACAGCTCTCCCACTTCTCTCTTCTTCACCCTTACCTTAGGGCTTCCTTACTGATGGCTTGAGGGTATCTTCATTAACTAGCCCTTCAGCCATACTTACTCTCCTCAGCCTGACTGGAGTGAGCCCTTTTATAATATCAGAAGGGCCTTAATTAGACTCAGATATTCACATTAACTTAATGGCCTCACCTGACTCTTTGCAGGTTAATTGGAATTAGGTGTTCTCAATAGCCCAGAGCAGCCCCTGCCCTGGTCAGTCAGGGAACAGAAAACTGCTAATCCAGCGACCAGTAGCTCTGTCTCTAACTCTTCTCTTATAGTCCTCTGGCTTGGAGGAAGATGGGCAGTTGCTGGGGGCTGCTGTTTGGCCTTTGCTCCTGCTCCTGCTAGTGCCCTGGGCTAGATCCTCCCTTCTCTCCTACCTAGTTGCTGGACCCAACCCTCCCCTCTGGTTGCTGCTGCAGCCTGGGGGAGCTGCTATCCCACTCCCCAGAGGAGGGGAGTAAGGGGCCGCAGTCCCAGCTGTTACTGCTGTGAACATCATCAGCAGAGAGGGGTCCTTCCTACCTGGCCACCAGACTGCCTGCTGTTGCTGCCTGCTGGAGCCTCAAGGAGGATGAAGAAGAGGATTGTCTGCTGCTAGGGGAGCCTGCAGAGGCTCTGAAGACCACTGTGGAGGGGGCCTCCAAAACTGAGTAACTTTTGAACTGTGCTTTTGTGGTGGGGGTCTTGACTGTGTTTGTGGGGAGACAGGGGGTGTGACATAGAGCCTGGTCCATCTGTGTCTCATCTTCCCCCTCCACAACCCCCACTGACCACTTACCATCTGCCTCATTTCCTGCCTCAAGGACTCAGCTGCTCGCCTGGCTAGCCATGCCCATTTGCCACCAGTTGGGCCTGAAGCTAAAAGTCAGTTTATGCTCGCTGCTGCAAGTGTATGTGCCCCCCTCCTTGGACTGTTTCCTCCCTCTTCCCCCCCACCACGCTGCAGCAGTCTCCCCCTCTCCCCTTGGAGCCCTTTGCTTTCCCCTCCTTCTTTTTTTTTTTTTTTTTTTTTTTTTTTGCCCCAGCCCCTCAGCAGCTTCATTTTGTTTGCCTGCCCCATCCTTTTCCCTCTGCAGTTTTTGTTTACCCCAGCCTCTGTAGCTAGCCCCTTGGTTTCCCTGCCCTACCTCCAGCCCGGTTGTTCCCCTCCCCCTGCGCTCCCCCCTGCCCTGAGTAGTCCCTTGCCCCATGCGCCTATGCCCCTCCTGTTTTAGTCGACTCTTGTATCACTGCATCCCCCCATGCTACTGTAAACCACCCCCCCCCCCCACCCAGTGCAACTAGAGGAGCCGGAATCCTATACTGATTTAGTGACTGACCCCCCCCCCCAAGTCCTTGATAGCCCACCCTGTCCAGCCCTCCCCTTCCAGCACCCTCCTCCTCTGCCTGCAGCCTAGCAGGGAGGAGTGGTTGCCCCCCTCTTTCTTCTCCCCCCCCCGGGTGTTTTCCCTCCCTCCCCTCTCCTTATGGCAAGGGATAAGGCAGGTGAGACCCCTCGGGCAGAAACTGCTGCCCCCTCTCTGTCTGCCCCCCATCACCCCTCCTGGCCCCCACCTCAACTGCTGCTGCCAAACCATCTGCTACGGCCCCCGCTGGGGCAGTGGCAGGCAATGGGGTGGATTCCAATGCTGCCACATCCCTCACCCCCTCCAATTCTGGGGGAACCCCCTCAGCTGGCAGGAAAGGCCAAGGTAAAAAGAAGATGCCCCCACTGCCGTGGCAGCCCTCCCTGCTGCTCCCTCCACCAACTCTACGAGTGCCCGGCCCCCAGGGCATATGCTCAGGCTCCCCTGCCTGCTGCTACGTTATCTCTCCCGATCACCGCCTCGCTTACCATCTCTGGCGGCCGGGACCTCTTCCCCACCTTGACCAGGAAGCATGGCGTCCGTTGCCTCCTGGTGTTCTCCTCACCCCACGTGGAGACCTACGTGCAGGCGTTGGTGAGGGTGGTGGGGCCCACGGCCATCGTGGCAGCCTCTAAAATGTATGGGAAGGTTGTAATCTTCCTAGCATCGGAGGCCGCTGCCCAGGAGGTGGTGGAAAAGGGCCTGGCGGTGGGGGGCATGTTTGTCCCCCTGGAGCCGCTGGGCATCTGCCTCGTCCTGACCTCTGTCCCTCCCTCCCTTCCTTCCCAATGCTGCCCTGCTACATGCCCTCCCTATCCTGGGGAAACCCCTCTCCGTTGTGAGCCCTCTCCCACTGGGCTGCAAAGACCCCACCCTCCGTCACATCCTCTCGTTCCACCAGCAGGTGCAGCTTCAACTGCTGCCGGTGGCGCGTGACGGAGAGGCGCTCGAGGGGTCCTTTCTGGCCCCCTATCAGGGGGCCTGCTACCGGGTGCATTACTCCACAGGGGAGGCCCAGTGCTACCTCTGCCAGGCAATGGGGCACGTCCAGAGGGACTGCCCCTTGGCTCAGCAAGGAGGAGCATCCGGGAGCCCCAGCAGGGCGCCGGCCCTGGTATCACCGGTGCCCCTGGCTGCCCGGTGCCACCCCTCCTCCTTCCCAGCCCGCTTGGGCCCTAGGGGTAGCTTCCCCCAGCGCACCCAGATGAACGGGAGAGCCCTGCCTCTGCTGCATGCAGTCTGCCGGGGCCTGTCGAGGAGGGTGTGGTGTGGGTACTGCTGTGCGTGGTAGAAGGCCCGCCCCAGGGGAAATCTTCCTTCCCTCGTGCTGCCCCACCGCTACCTCCCCGAGTCCCTGTGCCATTACCCTTGCCCCCTGACCCAATCCCTGCTGGCCAGCCCACGGATGATGCCATGGAGGGCTGGGCCCTAGTACAGGGGAAGTGGGGCAAGTGGAAGGCTTGAGCTCCGCTTCATCCATCTGTTGTGGAGGCCCCCGGAAGACCAGGAAGGAGCCTTCTGCCTTGCCCCCGGGTGAATTCCATCCACCAGTGCCAGCTGGGGAAGATGTGGCAGCACTGGAGGGTAGCACTGCCCCTCCTCTGGAGTCCCTCCTAGAGAGTTACTACAGAGAATTCTTTCCTGGGTGTCTGGCTGGTGAGTCTTCCCCACATGCTCATGGTTTAGCTGATCGCCATATTTGGGGTTGGGAAGGAATTTTCCTCCAGGGCAGATTGGCAGAGGTCCTGGGGTTTTTCGCCTTCCTCTGCAGCGTGGGGCACGGGACACTTATTGGAGGATTCTCTGCACCTTGAAAGCTTTCAACTACGAGTTGAGGACTTCAATAGCTCAGATATAGGTCAGGGGTTTGTTACAGGAGTGGGTGCCTGAGATTCTGTGGCCTGCGTTGTGCAGGAGGTCAGACTAGATGATCATAATGGTCCCTTCTGACCTTAAAGTCTATGAGTCTATGAGAAGGCCCCAAATGGAGCCCCTCCTGCCCCTTTGCCACCTAAAGCCCCTGCGAGCCCCGAGGCAAACCTTACTTTGGGCGCTGGTGGGGGAGGACCCCAGGGTGGTGGGTGGCGATTTCCCCTCCATTTTTGAGGAGATCGAGGCCCTGGATCTGACCCCAGTCACGCAGGGGGAGGACTACCCTCTGCCAGCGGGCCTCGCCCCGACCCCCCCTTTCTCCATGCTCCCTCCACCTAACTGCTGCTTCTGTTCCTGCCCTTGAGGAACCCCCAGACTCTTCCACCAGCCCGGCCACAGGTGGTACCCAGCTACTGGCCGCTAAGCCTATTGAGGCGACGGCCGGTGCCACACGGCCAGAAGCTGAGTCACTAGGGGCATCCCTCATTGCTACAGGGCAGCTGACCTCCTTCCTGGGTGGGAACCCCACTGCTGATTGTCCACCTATTGATGCCGTGGCCATAACACCTGCCTTGGAGCGCAAGCCCAGTATTGTTGAGGTCTCACTTCCCAGACCCCTGAGCCTGGCCAAGAGGTGCCACCCTCTGGTAGCTCAACTGCTGGGGCTCACAATCCCACTTCTGACCCTGTTCCTGATCCCTGCCCTGCCCCTGATGCCGACCTCACCCCTCTCCCCTCCACCTCCTATGATGCCTTTGCTGTCCCTGGGGCCATCTCCTTCCCCTTCCCAGAGAATGACCCCCAGCGGCCTTTGTGTTTCCCTGTCCCGACCCCCTGGGGCTGCTATTTCCCCCGCCACCGCCCCTCCACGGAGCTGGGGTCTGAAGTGGGCTGCGTGGCGCCAGCACATCGGGTGCCATGCCGGAGGTCCGCCGCCTGCCTGTCTGTCTCGATAGGCGACAAGGGCCCCACTGGAGGATAGTTGGGGGCTAGTGACCCTGCTCCCCCAAACACTGCGAGAAGAGCTGCAGGAGTTTCTCAGAGATGTCCGTGGCTCCTGCAACAAGGTGCACCTTGCTCTCCAGCGATGGGGGGATTTCCATCAAATCCTCCGGGCCGTAAGGGCCCTTTTTGGGGAGGGTAAAGAGACCAGGAGGCAGGCCGCTTTGGCCTACCAGTGGGCCTGCAGCTTCTATGACTCTTTGGTCACTTATGGGGTAGGTCACAGTTTGCTACAGGGGCCATGAGCATCCCTGCTGGCGAGGATCCACCCCAGACCTCCCCATGGCACCTATCATCTTTGCAGCATTAAACACCCGGGGCTGTAGGATGGGTCTCCACAGGTGCCAGGTGCTCCCCTTTCTTGGGGAGGGGAGTACACTGTGGTTTTACTGCAGGAGACCCATACGGATCTGGCTGCCAAAGCAAGTTGGCGGCTGGAGTTGGGGGGACAGGGTCTATTTTAGGCATCTCACAGCTCATGTGGCTGGAGTGTCTACCCTGTTCTCCCCCGACCTATGGCCTGAGGTGCTGGGGGTTGCCGAGGTTGGGCTGGGTCACCTGCTGCACCTCTGTGTCTGCATGGAGGGGCTACTGGTCAACCTTGTCAATGCTTATGCCCCAACATTGGGCCCGGAGAGGCTACGCTTTTATCAGCGGGCGTCCTCCTTCCTCAGCTCTTTGGATCCTCGTGAGTACCCTGTCCTGGGCAGGGACTTTAACACCACCCTTGATGAGTGGGACCGCTCGGGGACCGAGCAGTGCCCAGCTGCCACGGACGTCCTCCTGGAGCTAGTCGAACATCACTCCCTGGTGTACATCTGGCACGACCACCACCCAGATGATGTCTCGACGTTCACCTTTGTCTGGGTGGAGGCCCATCGGTCATGCCACTCCCAGTTGGACCACATATACCTATCATGCTGTCAACTTTCACGGGCCCACTCCTCCAGCATCCGGCTGGCCCCGTTCTCAGATCACCACCTAGTGACCATGAAGGATTCTCTCAGCGCGGAGAGGCTGTGGCTGGCCTTGTAGCATTTTAATAACAGCTTGTTGAAGATGTGGGCTTCATAGCATCCTTCCAGGAGTTCTGGCTGGCCTGGCTAGGGCAGAGGCGCGCCTGTCCCTCGACTTGGCAGTGGTAGGACGTAGGGAAGGTGTGCGCCTGGCTCTTCTGCCAAGACTACACCCGGGGCACCAGCCGATGGAGGGATGCGATGATAGAGCTGTTGGAATGGGAGGTCTTAGAGCTGGAGAGGCCTCTGGTTGCCAGTCCCAAGGATCCATCCCTCTGCAGAGCGTGCCGGGAGGAGCTCGGGGCCCTCGAGGACCATCGGGCCTGGGGTCCCTTTGTTCGATCCTGCATCCGCCTCCTTCGGGAGATGGATCGCGGCTCCCACTTCTACGCCCTGGAGAAAAGGAGGGGGGCCAAGAAGCATGTCACCTGCCTCCTGGCAGAGAACTGCACCCCCCTCACGGATCTGGCTGAGGTGTGCGGGAGGACCAGGGCCTTCTAGGCAGGCCTTTTCTCCCCGGATCCGACCAATCCTGACGCTTGCAGAGTGCTCTGGGACAGACTCCCGATGGACAGTGTGGGTGACCGAGACCGGCTAGAGCTGCCTCACTCTGGCTGAATTCTCGGAAGCCCTTCGCCGGGTATGGATGGGCTGATTGTGGAGTTCTACCACATGTTCTGGGACGTCCTCTGCCCGGACCTTGTCTCCGTCTGGGCCGAGTGTTTGGAGAGCGGGGTCCTCCACGACTGTGCAGGTGAGCTGTGCTCGCCTTGCTCCTGAAGAAGGGAAACCCCCGTGACCTTCGGAATTGGCGTCCTGTCTTGATCCTCAGCACAGACTACAAAGTCATAGCGAAGTCCATGTCGCTGCAGCTGGGGTCCATGCTGGCAGGCATGGTACACCCCTACCAGACCTAGATTTATAGATACTAAGGTCAGAAGGGACCATTCTGATCATCTAGTCTGACCTCCTTCACAGTGCAGGCCACAGAATCTCACCCACCCACTCCTATGAAAAACCTCACCCATGTCTGAGCTATTGAAGTCCCTAAATCATGGTTTAAAGAATTCAAGGAGCACAGAAGCCTCCCTCAAGTCAACCATGCCCCATGCTACAGAGGAAGGCGAAAAACCTCCAGGGCCTCTCCAATCTGCCCTGGAGGAAAATTCCTTCCCGACCCCAAATATGGCGATCAGCTAAACCCTGAGCATATGGGCAAGATTCACCAGCCAGATACTACAGAAAATTCTTTCCTGGGTAACTCAGATCCCATCCATCTAATATCCCATCTCAGGGGATTAGGCCTATTTACCCTGAATATTTAAAGATCAATTACTTACCAAAATCCCATTATCCCATCATACCATCTCCTCCATAAACTTATCAAGTAGAATCTTAAAACCAGATAGATCTTTTGCCCCCACTGCTTCCCTTGGAAGGATATTCCAAAACTTTACTCCTCTGATGGTTAAAAACCTTCATCTGATTTCAAGTCTAAACTTCCTGGTGGCCAGTTTATACCCATTTGTTCTTGTGTCCACATTGGTGCTGAGCTGAAATAATTCCTCTCCCTCTCCGGTATTTATCCCTCTGATATATTTATAGAGAGCAATCATATCTCCCCTCAACCTTCTTTTAGTTAGGCTAAACAAGCCAAGCTCCTTGAGTCTCCTTTCATAAGACAAGTTTTCCATTCCTCGGATCATCCTAGTAGCCCTTCTCTGTACCTGCTCCAGCTTGAATTCATCCTTTTTAAACATGGGAGACCAGAACTGCACACAGTATTCTAGGTGAGGTCTCACCAGTGCCTTGTATAATGGTACTAAAACCTCCTTATCCCTACTGGAAATGCCTCTCCTGATGCATCCCAAAACCGCATTAGCTTTTTTCACAGCCATATCACATTGGCAGTTCATAGTCATCCTATGATCAACCAATACTCCAAGGTCCTTCTCCTCTTCCGTTACTTCTAATTGATGCGTCCACAGCTTATAACTAAAATTCTTGTTATTAATCCCTAAATGCATAACCTTACACTTCTCACTATTAAATTTCATCCTATTACTATTACTCCAGTTTACAAGGTCATCCAGATCCTCCTGTATAATATCCCGATCCTTCTCTGAATTGGCAATACCTCCCAGCTTTGTATCATCTGCAAACTTTATTAGCACACTCCCACTTTTTGTGCTGAGGTCAGTAATAAAAAGATTAAATAAGATTGGTCCCAAAACCGATCCCTGAGGAACTCCACTGGTAACCTCCCTCCAACCTGACAGTTCGCATTTCAGTAGGACCCGTTGCAGTCCCCCCTTTAACCAATTCCTTATCCACCTTTTGATGTTCATATTGATCCCCATCTTCTCCAATTTAACTAATAATTCTCCATGTGGCACGGTATCAAATGCCTTACTGAAATCTAGGTAAATTAGATCCACTGCATTTCCTTTATCTAAAAAATCTGTTACTTTTTTCAAAAAAGGAGATTAGGTTGGCTTGGCACGATCTACCTTTTGTAAAACCATGTTGTATTTTGTCCCATTCACCATTGACTTCCATGTCCTTAACTAATTTCTCCTTCAAAATTTTTTCCAGGACCTTGCATACTACAGATGTCAAACTAACTGGCCTATAGTTACCCGGATCACTTTTTTTTTCCTTTCTTAAAAATAGGAACTATATTAGCAGTTTTCCAATCATTCGGTACTACTCCTGAGTTTACAGATTCATTAAAAATTTTTGCTAGTGGGCTTGCAATTTCAGTTGCCAATTCCTTTAATATTCTTGGATGAAGATTATCTGGGCCCCCCCGATTTAGTCCCATTAAGCTGTTTCAGTTTCGCTTCTACCTCAGATATGGTAATATCTACCTCTATATCCTCATTCCCATTTGTCATGCTACCATTATCCCTAAGATCCTCTTTAGCCTTATTAAAGACTGAGGCAAAGTATTTGTTTAGATATTGGGCCATGCCTAGATTATCCTTAACCTCCACTCCATTCTCAGTGTTTAGCGGCCCCACTTCTTTTTCTTAGTTTTCTTCTTATTTTATATAGCTATAGAACCTTTTACTATTGGTTTTAATTCCCTTTGCAAGGTCCAACTCTACTTGACTTTTAGCCCATCTCACTTTATCCCTACATGTTCTGACCTCAATTAGGTAGCTTTCCTTGCTGATCCCTCCCATCTTCCACTCCCTGTGTGCTTTCTGCTTCTTCTTAATCTCCTCTCTAAGATGCTTGGTCTACAACTCCTTCCTATGAATTTTTCCCCTTTCTTGGGATACAGGCTTCCGATAGCTTCTGCAGCTTTGATTTAAAGTAATCCCAGGCCTCCTCTGCCTTTAGATCCGTAAATTCTTCAGTCCAATCCACTTCCTTAACTAATTTCCTCAATTTTTGAAAGTCGGCCCTTTTGAAATCAAAAACTCTAGTTGCCGATTTATTTTTGTTAATCTTTCCATTTAGTTTGAACTGAATTAGCTCATGATCACTTGAGCCAAGATTGTCTCCTACAACCATTTCTTCTATGAGGTCCTCGCTACTCACCAAAATTAAATCTAAAATGGCATCCCCTCTAGTCGGTTCAGCAACTACTTGATGAAGGAATCCATCAGCTATCGCATCTAGGAAAATCTGAGCCCTATTATTATTACTAGACTGGTCCTCCAGTCTATATCTGGGAAGTTAAAGTCTCCCATGATCACGCAGTTTCCATTAGTATTTACTTTATTAAAAACATTAAAAAGGCTCTATCCATATCCAAATTAGACCCCGGAGGTCTATAGCACACCCCAAGCACTATCGTAGGAGAGGCTTTACTAGTTTTCTTCCCCAATGTAATTTTTGCCCAGACGGACTCTGTCTTATCCATTGCATCGCTTCTTATTTCTTTACATTCTACCTCCTCATTGATGTACAATGCTACTCCACCCCCTTCACCTTTATCTCTGTCTTTCCTAAACAGCACATACCCTTCAATATCTGTAGTCCAGTCATGACTACTATTCCACCATGTTTCTGTTATCCCTATAATATCTGGTTTCACTTCCAGCACCAGTAGCTCTAGTTCCTCCATTTTGTTACCTAGGCTCCTCGCATTGGTGTACAAACATCTTAATTTTTGCTGTTTGGCCTCGCTCACATTTTGTACCCTATTAGGCACAGTCATTCTACAGCCAGTATAACCTATTAGATTAGAATCCACACCGCCCTCACTCCTTACATACATTCTCCTACCCACAGCTGTATCCTTTCTTACTTCGTCTTCTTCCTTCTCAATGCTAAAATCTGGTGTGGAGATTTCCTGGACATCTCCCATCCATCTCCCCCTAATTCCTAGTTTAAAGCTCTCTTTATCAGTTGTGCCAGCCTCGATCCTAGAAGTCTATTTCCTTCCCTACTCAGATGAAGTCCATCCCAAGAGAACTGTCCTCTGTCCGTGAATGCCTCCCAGTGGCCATACATCCCAAAGCCCTCCTTATAGCACCACTCCATAAGCCATCTGTTGACAGTCATAATCTTGTCACACCTTTGTTGCCCTTCTCTAGGAACAGGAGGGATCCCGCTAAAGATCACCTGAGCCTCAATTTCCTTAAGCGTCTTCCCCAGCCTAGCATAGTCTCCCTCAATACTTTCCAGCGAGAATCTAGCCGTATCATTTGTTCCCACATGAAGGATAATTAGGGGATTCTTTCCCGCTCCCTTTAGGATCCTTTTCAACCTCAGGTCTAAATCCTGTCTCTTAGCACCCGGAAGACAGCACACCCTTCTATACTCTGGATCAGCTCTAGTTACAGGCCTGTCTATTCTTCTCAATAAAGAGTCCCCGATCACATAGACCTGCCTTTTCCTGGTGACTGTGCTATTCTCGAGTCTCCCCCCTGTTCCCTCTGGCTGCAAGTTCTTTCCATTCCTATTTTCCCTTATAATCTTCTTCAACCCATCCTGTATCCTCCTGGGGCTCATATTTGGTCTAGTCGCCCTTGACTCTTCCGCTTTTCCTATAGGACTAGCCTCTCTTCTCTTCTTCCTTACCCTTCCACCTTCAAGAAGTACCTGCTGAGCCCCTTCTTCATTTTCCAAATCTGCAAACCTGTTCCTAAGCTCTATTTCTCCTTCACTAGCCCGTCTTTTCCTCTGCCTGGTTCTTTGAGTCACATGTTTCCACTGACCACTTTCCTCACCCAGTCTCCCCTCAAAATTCCCCAGCCCTGCTTCCATCCGTGAGTCTGAGCTTTTCCCTTCAGATACCTCATATCTTTGCTCCATCATCTGCTCAAACCCCTTCCTAAACTCAACGAGACTTTCCACCTGCATCTCCAAACCTTGGATCTTTTCCTCCATCAGCTCTATCAGATGACATTTCATGCAGAAAAAACTCTTACTGGTTCCCCCCTCCAGGATCATGTACATACCACAGCTTCCACATCCAGTCATCCTCAATGTGTCTTCCACTACAGGAGTCACTCCCACAGCTGCCTCCATATCTGTCATCACCTTCCCACCTAAATCCTGTTAATCTGGGAAACACAAGGCACACCAAAAAGACCACCCCCCCCCCCCCAGAAAAAGCAAACCCCAAACAAGCACCACAATACAAACTCCCCTTTCAAACTCCCACTCAAACTCCCCTGTTTAGAGCTCTGTTTGCTAGCTCCTGTGCCGCTGCCTGACTGGCTGGCTACCTTTATAGGACCCCTAGTCAGACCTGCACTGTCCTGGGCCATACCATCTTTGACAACCTGTATTTGGTCCAGGATTTCTTGGTGCTCAGGTGTAGGGATGGTCTGTCGTTCACCCTTCTGTCCCTTGATCAGGAGAAGGCGTTCGACAGGGTAGACCACAGGTGTCTCCTGGGCACTCTGTGAGTGTTTGGCTTCGGATCCCAGTTTGTGGGCTTTCTCCAGGTGCTGTATGTCTCTGCAGAGTGTCTGGTCAGGCTCAATTGGACCCTGACCGAGCTGGTCAGCTTCAGATGGGGAGTACAGCAGGGGTGCCTCCTCTCGGGCCAGCTGTACGCTCTGGTGATCGAGGCCTTCCTCTGTCTCCTCCACCAGAGGCTGACGGGGTTGGTGCTGTGGGAGCCGGAACTGTGACTGGTCCTGTTGGTATATGCCAACGACATGCTCCTCGTGGTCCAGCACCTGGGTGACTTGGCAGACATCTACTCGGCAGCCTCCTCCACCTGAGTCAAGAGCTTTAACCTGGTGGTCAGGGATGGGTGGCAAGCGAGCACCCTCCCACCCGTGCTTCAGGCCATCTGGTGGAGCGCGAATCTGCTGCTCTATCTTGGCGTTTACCTTTCTGCCATGCATCCATCTCTGCCAGACAACTGGCAAGGTTTAGAGGGCAGAGTGGTAGAGTGGCTCCGGAAATGGACGGGACTACTCCGGTGCCTCTCCCTCTGAGGGAGGGCACTGGTGCTCAATCAGCTAGTCCTGTCCATGGTCTGGCACCAGCTCAACACCCTGGTCCCAGCCCTGGACCTCCTGGCCAACCTCCAGAAATTTAGTTCTGGAGTTCTTCTGGAGTTCTTCTGGCCAGGACTGCACTGGGTCTCTGCAGGGGTCCTCCACCTACCCCAGAGGAGGAAGGACAGGACCTGAAGTGCTTGTGCACTCAGGTCCATGTCTTCCACCTCCAAGCCCTGCAGAGACTCCTTTATGGCGCAGTAGTCCGGCGTGGCGCATACTAGCACACGCCTTCCTGCGTCGCTTCCAAGGGCTCAGATACGACCGGCAGCTTCTGTATCTCTATCTGAGAGAGATCTTCCGCAAGACCTCTCCTGGCTGCTGGTCTTCTACCAGGACCTCTTCTGGACCTGGAAACTGCTCTCGGCAACCAAGTCCATGACGGTCACCGAGGGGGTGGATCTCCTCACAGAGCCCCTGCTACACAACCCACCAGCTCCATGTGCAGGTGGTGGAGTCCCCCTCAGTGTGCCAGAGGTTGGTCCTGGCAAAAGTCACCAGAGTCGGAGACCTCCTGAACTGCGACCAGGGAGACTGGCTGGATCCCCTGACTCTCACTCAGTGTATGGGGTTCTCCAGGCCTCATACCCCCCCCGGCACATACTTCAGGAGGTGAGGGCCACTTTATTGCCCACTGCTTCAGTTTTCCTCGACCGGGTCCTGCAAGAAGGCACGCCCTGCCCGCCCTCGACTCCAGGCCCTCTGGACCTTTTCGTCAGGCCCCTCCCCTGTGGACCTTCCCAGCCATCCCGCCCCTTTACCGTGAGTCGTCTGCACAACTTGCAGCCGGTTCATTTCCAGACCATGCCAAGGAAGCATCTGTACACGCTCATGCTCCATACCCTTCATGTCCTGACCCTCAAGTCCCGCCCCGATACGAAGTGGCGGAACCTCCTGCCACCTCTGCAGGGTGAGGAGCCCTGGTGGGACAGCCTATATTCCACCCTGGTCCCGAGGCTCACCAGGGATGTCAGCTGGCGGCTCCTTCACAGAGCTGTGAGCATGGGCATGTACTAGGCACAGTTCATCCCCCCCCCCTTTTTTTGCGCAGCGTGAGGGAGACCCTGGCACACGTATACCTGGAGTGCGCCAGGTTGCAGTCCCTATTTCAGCTCCTCTTAGATATACTTTTGCATTTTTGGTTGCACTGGTTCATCTATGCACTCCCCATCCGTGGCCCCACAAAGTTGTGGGATCTCCTTGTCAACTTCCTCCTAGTCCTGGCCAAAATGGCTACAAACCAGGAGAGGAGGTTGGCCGACAGGGTTTCCAGAGACTGTGGGGCCTATTTCCGTTTCTCAGTACATTCACGTATCTGGGCAGAGTTCCTCTGGGCGGTGTCCACTGGTTCCCTTGACACCTTTGAGGAGCAGTGGGCGCTGCCCAGGGTTCTCTGCTCGGTGTCCCCGTCAGGTTCCCTTTGTTTAGCCCTGTGACCTCACTCCCGTTCCTGTTATCTCATTAGTTGTCCCCCAGAATTATTTGGTTTCCTGGACCTGTGGATCCTCCCCTTAGGCTGTGGGGAGGTCCTTTAGCAGTGGATGGGTTTTGCCCACCCACTTCCTGGATACCAACAGGACTACTTAGACCCAGGCCAGTTGGGTACAATCACAAAATATGTTAATGGTTGTTATAAAGAAGACTGTGATCAATTGTTCTCCATGTCCATGAAAGGTAGGCCAACAAGTAATGGGCTTAATCTCAACAAGGGAGATTTAAATTAGATATTAGGAAAACCTTTCCATCTATAAGTGTAGTGAAATATGCTTCCAAGTGAGGTTATGGAATCTCCATCATTGGAAGAGGAAGGTAGGTAGGTGTGTGTGTGTGTGTGTGTGTGTGTGTGTGTGTGTTTTAACAAAAAAAAAAACAGGCTGAACACCTGTCAGGAATGGTTTAGGTTTACTTGGTTCTGCCTCAGTGCAGGGGTTTGGACTTGATGACTTCTCAAGGTCTCTTCCAGCCCTACACTTCTATGGTGACTTTACACATTTTACAGACCAATCTGAATTATGATTTATTTCACTAGTCACCCATTGACCCAACCAGCAGGGTCTAGGACATGTTCAACACCATTCTCTTCCACAAAATTAAGGTGTTTGTTTTGTTTTAAACTTTGTGCCCTAATGTTGCTCTTGCATTGCTGTGAGTATGGGCTAGATATTAGATTCACTCTGATATGACAGAGACTACCCCTTTGCAATCTAGCCCACGAAATGCTTCACAATACTTGAATGCCATGTGACCTAGTCACAGCCTTCATGGTATGGATTCTCTTAAGCGTGTTCAGTATCACACATGTGGCAAGTCCTAGCACTAAGAACATTCTAGACCAGGCACTCATATGCTCCAAGCTTCTTCTTCAGAGTATCATGCCAGCATTGCTCTTCCATGAGGATTCACCTTTATGACTTCTAGCTGCTACGATTTGTTTTTCTTTTTTTCACTGGGAGGTCAGGCACAGTTCTTAGTCCATCCTTTCCAATAATCTTACATGCTGCTACTGTGTCTGTTTTGAATGGTACTGACTTGTCATTAAGGAAGAATATCTAAGTCCATGTTTTGGGAGTGTCTGTCTTGTCAGAGCACTAAGTGTGGGTTGATCTCTGATGACCTAGAATGATGCAGCACTGTCTTATTCTATTTCTCAGTTTCTTACATATGCATACGTTCCTGTCAGCACAGTACCACACTTTTTTTCCCACAGTTAAGGCTTGTCTTCCCTGCAGAGTTAACTTACTCAGGTGTTGTCTAATTTGTTCCCACACAAGAACCTCTCTCCTCTGTTTTGAAGGCCCTTTCAGCATGGGCTAGCTGGCCCATCTGGAGCTACAGGGCTCAGGTGCTGCTTATATTTGACCTGGTAATCTGCCCACACTGAAGCCTGGATGCTGACGAATCAGCTCAGGTGCTGCTAGTCCTCCAGTACCTTCCCACAATTCCCCTGAGCTGTATTTTCTTGCCATCTACCTGGCTCTACATTGTAAGTTACCTACTAGTTCATATACACGAGGTTGGTGTTTAAACCTCACCTTGCATGCAGTTTGCTGTACTGGCAACATTTCTACTACTTTTGCGCAGGTGCTCAGGAAGGACAGACAAGTTCTCACATAGTACACTGGGAAAGAATTCCTACAGTGGTGCAGCAATGGTGTAGCACTAAACTACAGGGTATGACTCTAGAAGTCCTACTTCTTCACATGAATGAGTTCAGAGCCAGTGTGGACCTAGTTGAGTGGACACACACTCAGTGGTGGTGGCCGCCACACCCGTGCTAGGCCAAGATGAGTGCTCCACCCTGGTGGCTGATCATCCAAGTTCACTCTGCAGTGAAGACACATGCTCAGCATCCTATGCTTTTGCAAATACTAAACTTTGTTGTATGCGTTTCATATTATTCACATTAGTCATTCTATTCTCCCACCCAGAACAGGTTACTGCAACATATACTGACTTTTGTGCTTAGCCTCATTTGGCTTTGATGGCTGCTTTGCAGTGGAGTGCACTCGTTACCACACTGTCACCCTGAGCAAGCACTTTGAGTTGTGCATCCATTGCCTCTTTGGTATAGAATTGTAACGTGGTATTATGTTGGTGTCCCTATCCTCTGTTTGCTGGAAGCTGGGAATGAGCGACGGAATGGATCACTTGATGATTACCTGTTTGTTCATTCCCTCTAGGGCACCTGGCATTGGCCACTGTTGGAAGACAGGATACTGGGCTAGATGGAACTTTGGTCTGACCCAGTGTGGCTGTTCTTACGTTTAATTGATAGCTAGATATAAAACACTCAAATACACATATACACGCAATGAAGAAATGAATGCTATTGTGGAGAAGATCACCAGCAATATAGGAGGAAAACTGACAATATTAGGGAGAGGAAGGATGGTCGAGTGGTTACAGCACATGCCTTGTATTTGGGAGTAGCTGGGTTCATGGCTCTTGTTCTGCCCAAGATTTCCTGTATGACTTCAAGCAAGTCGCTTATCCTCTCTGTGCCTTATCTGTAGAATGGGGATAAGAGCATGTGTCCAAGGTTCCTTCCCCACTCTGATCTCTAGGGTACAGATGTGGGGACCTGCATGAAAACCCCCTAAGCTTATTTTTACCAGCTTAGGTTAAAACTTCCCCAAGATACAAACTATATTTTACCTTTTTCCCTTGGACTTTATTGCTGCCACTACCAAGCATCTAACAAATGTATAACAAGGAAAGAGCCTGCTTGGAAATGTTTCCCCCCCCCCCCCGGCTTTCCTGGGGAAGAA